>NW_028259157.1:6250000-6875000 GCF_977971745.1 Zootermopsis nevadensis
AGTTCTAAATTTTTAAGCTGTAAAACTGACACATTACACCTATCTGTACAAACAATTTTGTAGTTTGGATGTGAATATTCTGTGGCTTAATTATTGTAATTTCTATGATGTAACACGTTTTAATGTAGAGCGGGAGGCTTTGTTGCGGATTTATGTTGGGAATATTTATCGGTTACTGGTTGTCTTGTCTGAAGTTCTTCACAGTCTCGTCATGCAAATGTCGAGAAGATTAATTTTTTATGAACTCATCATTCATTATTGTCCATCTCATTCGACGTCATACAACTTCTCCAGTCATACAGCGTCGTTGAATAACCAAAGAGTCAATCAACGTAGACATTTTAATGGGGAAACGTCACCGGAAAGTTGTGTGAACAACCTGTGAGGAAGATTAAAAGTTCCAAATAAAGGATAGAGTTGTCAACTGTTAAAGCTCAGCAGTAACTATGTGTTTCACCTGCGTTAACATTAAGGAACTCTGTAATTTGGCCACAGACTGTACTTATGAGGTTTGTGTAATTCTCATAACAAGCAGTGTCTATTTATTTGACAGTATTATCCAGTTGATCTTTGTAACAGAGACGCTTTTTATTTTATCTGAAGTAGAAATTAAATTTCGAAATGTTATTTAGATGAACTTCGATCTTCAGTGTTAACTTCGTGCCAAAGAATCTTAAATTTCTCTTTATTCAGATTAGAAGTCTTATTAATGTTGTAGGAAACAATTTTCTCTTTACTTCATTAACAGTGCCAAAGGAAGTGCTGTTTATGTATTGCGTGTCACCGTGGAATTCATCGGTCGCATTAGATCTGAATATGCATTCTGTAAGATCCTTGAGTGAAATTTTCTGTAATTTTCCTCTCGTAAAATGTTTGACATCCGAGACTGTTCTTTCTCATTGGAAATACAGGTAATTTATTTCTGGGCCGTTCTGGAAGTTCAATATCTCATTACTTTTTATTCTAGATTATTGAGTTACTCAGACAGTTTTGATAAAATGTGTCTTTCTTTGCTCGCCACTGATATTTTTGGGTATAGTTTTGACACTAATTTATTCATATTCAGACTTCTAATAAAATCATTCTCACAGTTACTGCAGGCTCCTCATTCAATCGACGATCGTTTCTCACAATTTCAAGGTTTTTTTAAAAAAATATTTTATCGGTTCTTGAAGTTTTCCGATTTCTGTACCTTCCACCGTCTTTAACGCTGTTATATTCTTCATTAACTTGAGGCAACATTTTGTAAATGCTAGTGGCATTTACTTGGATCAGGGAAAGAATATTAGTAGCTGTAGATTGTCTGTTGTAGCAGTTGATCAACCATTGGTTTTAACGGACAGACACTGCGACAAAGAGAAACTGAAACCGCAGAATAATCTATTAGGTATGACAATTGAGGTTCATACAGCCGTGAAGATGTCAGTTTTGGACTTACGGGGTTTTCAATCTGAAGATGGAGACGGTGTGTTTCTTCGAAACTTTGATGTCTACACGGCGTTTGGATTCAGAAGACTTACATCGACGCAAAGAAAACTCATTTCCAATTATTCTTTCACACAGAACTGGTGACTCGAATAGTCACGTGTTGCATCACGCGCCAGCTCAGCCAGTCTTGCAAGTTCAGAACAAAAATATCGGCCCTGTTATTTATTTGTCAGACCTCGTGTTTCTGTGTCGGCAATAAACCGACTTCAAGGTCAGCGAGGTACGCAGAATTGCTAAGATCGCGTTTGGAAAAATATTTGTAGCCTGATGTCTTTCTTCTCTTGTCCTATAGAACGTCGCTGCCGTGTACTTTTCGCTCTTTCTTCGTATTCGAATCCAGGCTTGAAGACCGAGTGGCATAAACAATTCGTGAATCGTTCATTTTACTCCTGTTTTATTTTAATGCTGCTGTTAGTTTACAAGAATTAGGCGTGCAAAAAATTTGATGCTGTTTATCACTTACACAAGCTTGATTCCCCTTCAGAAGTCAAAGTTTGCTTTGAGATAAGTTTCTTTCAGAATCGAAGTGTAGGCATTTTACAGTATACATAAGTTCAAATACAATATAGAGCCCGCTCCTCTTGGGATCTTAGTGGGTGTGGAGTAACGTGTAAATATTTGGTTCACACGTCCTTAAAAAATTCCAATGGAACTGACAGTTTACATTTCGTAGTACAACATATAACGAGTGCGCTACTCTGTCAAAGTAACGTGTGTTTGGCTGCCTGGCATAGATAACGATTAGGTAATTACGGGAGAAGCGACATCAAAGACATTGGTCGTCTGCCATTGTTATATCGAGTGTTCGACTCGTATTCGAGATATCGCCTCCGATCGAATCTCGATTGTGGTTATTGTTACTGTTTCGTGGTCTTCACAGCCCGAGAAAAATATTGACAAGCGGTCTTAAGAGAAGAGCATAAGGGTGTACTCCAGTGGAATGGAGAGCACGTGAATTACCCTGATGATGGAGGCAGCAAGGACCTCTGGAACGTCGGTAAACTTCTACCAGAATACACTGCGCTACAACCCAGAAGACAGTCATTTTCGTGCTCACCGCCATAACCTCAAATCCTACAATGTCTAGCTTAATATTTGTATAAGAGGTTAAATTGCCCTCTCATAGGAATAGGGTTGTAGCCAATGGTTTACGCGGAGCTGTGATGAGGTGGGAGGAATATAACGTTATCATTTGATGTTGAAGGTATTAGTGAACCAATTAGAGTTCATTGTTAGGAGCATATTGAATTCGCGGAATGCTTGCATTGATCTGTTAGTGCGTAGCCATAGTTTTTTGGGGGGCAGAATTGCGTCTCAGCATGTATCCTCTAAACATGCAAATTACCCATTCAGGTTGTTAATAGTTAATTTATCACAAGTATTTTCACACTGCATAATCTCCGGAGATCGTTTTCATGGAAGTAAAGCGTATTTGACGAATTTTCTCACGGAGTATTTCACCAGACGGTAACTATGATTGAATTAATGGTAGTATGTGTGAAATTGAATCAGTATGTGTATTCTGAACAGCATAAATCTATAACGATTTATGTCAGTGGTTCCCAAACTAGTTGGCGCGCACCAAAAGTGGTACATGAAAAATAGAAAGTATGCTCATAAAAAACATAGGAATGTTTCTTTTAATTTTTGCTCTCCAAAAATAAAATGTTCAACTTATTTTGAAGTTACACTGGCGATTATGTAGCATGAGACGCCTTAGGATTAGGCATTCTGAGCACCAACAGTTACAGGTGGTATTCTGCAATGAAACTGGTTCAAGAACGTCACATTGTGTTTGTTGCATGTGGTGAAGTTCTCGCAAATGACAATTTAAATGCAACAAATATGCGCAGGAATTTAACAAGAAGATTAAACCTACTAGGATTCCTTTGACGAGAATTGCTAGCAACGCGGAAACAGCTAACTTAAAGAAAGCAGCAGTCACTACTTTATAAAAACATTTATAGCTTAGTTTGAGATTAATATTAGGTTCTTTAATTTCTAAAAGAATCAAACCACTTGCCACTGGAGAGATATTGTTGCTACCAGTAGCCATCAAAATGTGTGAAATGATTCAGGGTGAAAAGTGTGACCAAGCAGTTAAAGCAATCGGTGAAAAGTCACCTTTCTATAACATTTTCGGAATCCCTAGTGGAACCTGTCTGCGTACGTCCTTTAAAATTAATTGTGAAAACCTGCCTCTTCTACCATTTAAAAAATACTTTTTAAGGAATGAGAAATCAAAGTGTCATAACCGTCTTGACCTTTAAAGTGGCTTACGAATTGCTGTATCAACGATCCACCCTAGAATTAGCCGTCTTTTCCCAATCATGCAAGTCCATCCATCCTACTAAATAAGTACGGTTGAGTTTAGTTTTATATGTAAAGTAGTGTACGGAGCGCTATATGTATTTTCTTTTTTTTTTATCGGTGGCGCCAGAAGAGCTTGGGAACTACTGCTCATAGCAACGCTATGTCGTCCCGAACCAAACAGTAGCTGGGGCCAAACTGTGAATTTCGCGCACGTCAGCAAGTTACTAGTAGAAGGGAGACAAATGCATATTACTGTGTAAACCAGAGACATTGCCGACGTAGGTAGTGAGACAGCAAACTACAAATTACTGCTGATTGGAAATAGTGTTTAAATATTATTGACAATCGCATTTCTTCCAAGACTAATGCTGCATTGTTAATCAACGTGTAAACCTTCCAGCTGTAAGAAATTATTGACAACTTGAACACAGTGTACAACAGATTGTGAAACACGGTCAATTGATCTACAGGCATGCTGAAGTGGTTCTTGAAGTACGTAGATAGACTAGTTGTGATGCATTTGTTGACACGGGTACCGAAAGGAGATAACGTGATAACACATTAATTCAATGTTACTCAACTGGTGTGCCGGACTTTTTGATAACAAATGCCTTTCTAAACATCTAACATGTTTCATACATTGCGGTAATATAACGAAGGAATGGGCGGAACATCTTCTGTGGCGTTACAAAGCAAAAGACGAAACATCAGTTTAGCGTGTATTGGTTTAGTGAGAATTACATGACTGGCAGAGTGACTAAGAAGTTGACAGCAGAAGTTAGTATGGACCACCCCTAGTTCATATCTGTGATATCCCAGGTCAGAGTCTCGACCCGGATACCAGTTACCCTGATTGAGATTAACTACGTGGCTTTCCTCAGTACTTCCTGACATCTGGTGGGATATTGCCTAAAATAGGCCACGACCGCTTCTCTGTTTTCCAGTTTCATAATTCAGAACACTGCTTCCAGTTTGCCCTGAATTTGCAATTCATGGGAAAGTGTTGCTAAAGAACAAAGATTTGCTGACCGTTACCAAATGTGTGACATGGTATTAACATTAATACTATAATATGAGCTAGTAATTATAGTGATGGAGCCGGGATAGCTCAGTATAGTGACTAGCTACGGTCTGGACGACTGGGGGTTCGATCCCCGACTGGAACAAAGATTTTTCCTATAGCCTCTGGGGCCCACCCAACCTCCTACCCAATGGGTACCGATACCGGCGTGATGCTGACCACTCACCCCCATCTGGTGCCAAGGTCAAGAAAAAGTAGGAGCTGTACCCCCGCTCCCCCCAAGTGCCTGCGTAGGCATGTAGCGGGACGCTTTACTTATGTATAGTGATAATGTCGGATAGGTACCCGGTTCGAATCCCTGCCACCGAACTCACTTCTTTAATCTGCCTGAGCTATGGTGTGTTTCGCTTCAGTCCTAGGCGTATGTATTGAAATTGGCCACGTTCATGTCTTTACTAATTACTGTACATAATACCATCGTCTCATACGGATACGTTGATGATACAGGCTTAGCTACGTGACTCTATAAATACAAAGTTTATTTCATCGTCTTCGTTCTCTTGAGTTTAAGCCGCTCACATCCGCCCTTCTAGAGTAATGCGACCTCTTCTTTAGGGCTGAGCTGTATGCAAATGTTCGGTCAGAGTTTATAGTGACGGATGTGTAAGACGTACTTTCCGGCGGAAGTGGATACGTCTCCTGCTTTTGTCAGTGACAGTCAGCGTCTCTGCTACACACTTAGGCCACTCCTTCATGGTTCGAGCCTCACGCAGGTCGTTGTCCGATTACTTACTTTTTCATTTCAATTTGTGTTTCTAATTTATTGCCGAAAACTTCCACGCCAGACTTAATACAGAATCGTCTGTTTAAATCATTCTTTTGACATACTCGTGGTAGTTTTTGAGTCCATTATTAAGTTATTTTAATACGCTACTTCATCAGTGTGAGTTTTGTACCGTCACCGTCACGTGAAAGCGCATGCATAGTAAAACATACAAGGACTGGGATGGCGGAAACTGTGGCCGAGGTTAAATATCTCTGAATTCACACGGATAGAACGAAGAATACCAAGTAAATATCGGGATAGCTTATAGCTCTGACGGTGTTTCAGAACCTGTACCTTTTTATGTTGTTTTGTATGGGTTTGAAATGTAGTCTCATTATCTTGAGGAGAAGAAACGTAAATTACTGATGTTTGAAATCAGAATTTTCAAGAAACAATTTAAACTTGAGACGATTCAAGCAATTTAAGGGAATTAGCTTACACAACATGTAACTGGGTGGTTTTTTAGTACTTTTTTATTCCTGCTTTGTATATGGGCTGTCCCGGCTTAAAATATCGATCCGGGCACCGAGGATTTGGCTGGGTTTTTTTTATAGTTTTCCTCAAGTCCCCCAGTTAAATGCTAGGATAGGTCCATAAAATTGGACCACGACTTCTCTTGTCTCTAATCTCTCATTCGATCCAATTTATTAATCGTGTCAGACGGCATATAGTTTGAGCTACTGACATTGTCGCTAAATAAACAGTAAATACAAACTGTGGCCTACGTACATCGCCTAAGAGTTCCTGGGGGGAATTACGAGTTACTTCTCCCTACTTCTCAAGGTGATGAAGGTAATGAAGATTCCCCATGAGGATACACGTGTTCTTGAACGACTGTTTTATGTCGCATAACTCGTGCATGGCCTTCATGTTCGTTTAGTAACTTCGTCTCAAACCAATTTGCACTGTGACCACAAATGCGACCACAGAGTAGGGACAAAAAGTGTGATAAGACGTTTCGTTTTATTTTATAATGCGATTGCACAAATTCTATATTGTATTGCGTTCTTTACTTAAAATGTTGCCATGTTTGGGGATGTGCCTCGTCGACTGTTGAGTATTATCCAGCGTTACGGCAGACATTGCTGTTGCTATCTTCAGGGTGAATATGTAGTGGTTAGGAAATTTTGGAAGCCTTATATAGGGCAAACGAGGCGATTAGGTGGCGAGCTGCATTTGGTGGGGCGGAAAAGTGGGCTGATATCCGATGTGTTCTTGAAAAGTTTTTCCGTCACTCCATTTCCTCGGCCACATGCTGTTTTCCCATTACCAGCAGCCCGATTATCCGCTCCACCCATCACCACCAAATCAAACTCGCAACCTACTGCCTGCCCTTTATAAGGCTTCCAAGATCACCCAGCCATCACACACTCATCCTGAAGATAGCAGCTGCAGTTTTTTCCGAAACGTTGGATAATACTAAACGTTCGATGCGTTTCATCTCGAAAGCAGATGTTATACATTGAACTTCAGCGGCCAAAACCCAAGGACAATAATTATATAAAATTGTTGTTTTGTTTATTTCTATCAAGGAGAATAAAAACCGGTTTATGGAAAAACGTGAGCTCAGCTGTACAGGAAAACCTTGCAGTGACTGACTCCATCACTTCACTTGTTAGTCATCGCACTTGTGCAAGTTTGTTTTCGCTTGTATAGTAGTTGTACTGTTCCTCGTTCGTTTCGCCTGAAATTCATTCTGTGTTTAATGTCGCGTGTGTGTTAGCTGTTTACACCCATCCTACTACAAACTTTCTGTCCCTGATGAAGCGTGTTTGTAAATATTAGGCGACTATTTCGGGAAAATGCGTGTTTGGTTTGATGGTTTGGCGTGTGGAGAGAAACGGTCCTCTAATTTTTTTCTAGCTCCCCTCGCCTCGCATTCTGTCACCACTGCCAGATCTTTATAAGGGCTTCCTTAACCCCTCACAGACATCCACCCAGAAGATGGCAGGTGCAATGTTTGCCGAATCGACGTTCCTTATCCCCAAAATTCGAAAAGTGTATTTTCATACAGACCACTGGGCGTTATAAAGTAAACGTGCCTTTAACTTCTTTGATTGTTTGGCGTTGAAGTTTGCTGATATCGTTTAGTCATGACCAAGGTCTCCTTGTCACCACATCACCACATTTCCTTAGTATCTTGCGTAATCGTGCGTTCTTATCTTCTATGGAAATGTTTTCGGCCATGTCACTGAAACACTTTGTTTTCAGTTTCTCATTAATTAATTTCATGTCTAATTAATTTTGTTTGAATTCTGTGTAATAAATTTTATGTGATGTTTGGCGAGTGCTTTAAGTAATTCAGTTCAGTTAGGGTATTAAAGTGTTTGACAGCAGTTGAAAAGCCAGTTACAGGCAAACACTAAAATAAAACAAAACAAAACAGAGATATATAGAAACATTGATGTGCGAACCAGGAGACTAGAAGGTGCGCGCTAGGGCCATCTTCCTTTGCGAATTTTGATATCTGAGTTTAGGGGGCGTGCAGTTCTTGAGAAATCATTTTCGTATGACCCTACCTGATGAAACACCGGTTTCTAATCGCGAAAATCGGGATTAAATTCCAGGGCTTTCAGTGTTGGATTCTGGTATCTCTTATCAATTTCCCACCAGTCTACGCGGCGCAACATCCCAGGAGACAGATAATCTTCGTCTTTAAACTTAATTTAACTATCAGATTTAATATTTTCCTCCAATATCACTCCCCGAAAGAGGCATCAGCACCAGAAACAATTAAGTTCTCAAGGTCATTCCTATGAAGAAAAACGCAGTTGATAGGTCTGTACGTTGCTAGTCTAAAAAGATAGGGCATTATCAGCACAGTGATACCCTAGAATCAAAACATCGACGACAAAACGCACACTTCTTTCTCAGTTAGACTGTTAAAACCCCGAAAACGTGAAAGAATAATGAGAGACCTATTTGACATATTGATATGATAGGACAGATACGGGTATCGCAATGACACTATATCGATAACAGAGCAACAAAACCATGTCTATTTGCAGAACACTGACACAAAGCCAATATTTGTAACGCGATATCCAAAGCGTTGAATCGGTTCAAGCTTTGCCGTGTGGACGTCCAACATCTATACCGTTGTATACACTCTCGTAAAATTCAATGCCAGTCTGTACATTCACTTATAAATTAAAGAGAGCCATGTTATCCCGACAAAACATTAAGAATTTACTGTGTGTAGACAGAAATATGTTTCAGCCACTGATTTTTGACATCAGTTATTTATCATTATACTTGAAACAAAAGGATCAAATGTAACTGCGTGGAGTTAAAATGCTAAACCAGGAAGGTATGAACCTCGATGAACATGTTCCAACCCGACGTTATGTAATCTAAACAGATCCCGCCTGCCATGTCAACATTATCGCGTAAACTTTTCATCATGGTGCGGCAGTTTTGTTGGGAGAAAAGAGTACATGGATATGTTCCACTTCGTGATCCGAACTCGGTACTTCATGTCGACAGTGCTTGAAAATATTTCAGATATCACATATTTGTGACATTGTGTGTTTAAATCCATGAAAGAGATTGGTGTTCATTTTTTTACACGTTCGTCGTACTTTCTCATTGCCTGGCGGAGGATTATGGACTTGAATATTAGCTGCACCTCAGTAAACTTCTCTTCAGGAATGTCATGTAGTCTAGTAGAAATTAATAAGTGATTATTGTACCATCATTGCGATTGTCCTGGTAATGGAGTACTGTTGAAACGTTGGTAAATTTCTACGAGACTTCACGGCTCAACATGAGAAAAAAATTGTCATCTTCACAGTCGCCGTCTTGTGATCTTTAAACCTTACTTAATTCTTTACTCCTTTTTAAATGTTTGTTTATAATCTACAATTCTTGTAAATTATTCAGTTATAATCAGAAACGTCTGATGTCAGGGTAAATGAAATTTGTTTCTCTGAAATAAAGCAACTGGATCGCGAAAGGATTTAGCGTGTTTAAAAGCCCATAAATAGTCAAGTAAGTTTTAATGAGCAAGAAATTTATAATTAAAAAATAATAGTGCCCTGAGACTTGACAGAGGACAGTCACATTGTGATTTCAATACTGGCAACTCGTACGCGGTGTACAAAATGAGGCCTAGATAATACAGGTTAATAGGCCTATAGGACTACTAAGTTAAAGATGAAAAGTAGTAGTTTAATTACTACAAAAGTCAGATAACAAAATACAAATCGTGTAAAAGATGAAAGAGGATGGTGATATTAAAATGGATTTTAGAGAAACAGGTTGGAGTTTGTTTATTTGGCTCAAGGTAGGAACAATTAGTGGGCTCTTATGGAAACGATAACGAATCTCGAGTTCCATAGAAGAAGGAATTTTTTTACTAGCTGAGCTACTGTTAGCTTCGCAGTAAGAACTCTGCACTGTGGGGTTAGTTGAATGTGTCGTGTTTTGTAACAAGGTACGTAGTAATTATGTTGTCACATTCGAAGCTGAATAACCTGGGCATTTTACACAGCGTAATTAAATAACTTACAAACTAGCGAAGTTAAAGTTAGGTAAAAATGCTTTTAAAATTATTAAAAATTTTGTGTTATGAATCATACAGTTTGTTGGATACTGCGACCTATCCTGTTACTTTATTTCTTTTGATGGAGGAACTGCTAAAATAAGTATCTACAGAAGAGTAATTCGGAACGTAATTGGCGAAATAAGTTTGTTTTCCCTTTTCTCCGGTCATCGGAAAAAAGTTTCAATCAAAATATTAAACTACACATAACAAATACAAAAGAAACTGAAGTGAAATAATAGGCTGTATCACATTTATGTTCATAATCTTTGTAAGGTTTAACTGCATATATTGAAGTAAGAAGGAATTAATATATAATAATTATCAAGTACCAACTTGAGAACACACATACTAGTTTCTTCGTACTCTGCTTGTTATTTTTAGACATTTTTTTCTGTGTTCACATGTTTGTCTTCATTCCGTATTGAGAAATGTTTGCTAGTGCGAAATTTATTTGGACTTTCACTGGAACATAGCTTGAAACTGTTTGAGAACAAATTTGTAGTAATTAGTCACTCAAACGTTTACACAGATGTTTTAGTTATGGACCTGTATTCTCATTGGCTCGATATTTACATTGCTTGACATTAATAATAGTGAAATAAATAAACTCGAAAAAAGAGAAAACAGAGGAATAGTTTGGGAATATTTGGACCTTATAAGGAAAGGCCAACAAGTTAATGAAAGAAGCCGTACGTGAGGAGGCTCCTCGGAGTTTGTAGACCCGATCTTTAACTGATACAATGAGATGGACGATGGATGTAACACACATGAACGAATTAATGAATATTTAAATAGCATACTACGTTTAAAACTTACGCAGTTAAGCATTGACTCCGACAGAAGTGTATCAGGACAGTGTTCCGCGACCTTCCTTTACCCTCGCCACTCCACAAAATATTGCCTCACGAAACAGGCGTACGAAACCATGCGTGGCCATGAAATATGCATCTATTTTCCCTATAAGGTGTACGCATAAGAGAACGTGAATTAGAAGAGAAAATACACGTGTTTTCTCTTGCAGCTTCACAATAGCTGTAATGGCTACAGCCGTCTTGTGACAGTTTTGTCATACCAGATAGAAACAACTTACGAATTGCATTGGGTTGCCTTCGTATATAGACAGACTTACTGCTTTTCCTTCCTGGGTCCTTTTGCTGATCTATCCCTGGACGAAACCATACGTTTCGCCTACGTGACCTGCTTGCCCGTAGAAGGAAAATTCTTATACTATGCGATCAAAAGAAGCCGATACAGGAACTGAAAGAGCGAGCTATAAAAGTACCGCCGATGGGAAATAATGTTGTACAGAGTCTTCATAAAAAGACGCTCCAGTTTCATTTACATGCAATTACCTAACTACATAGCATATATTACTTTATGTGGTGCCTCTAAGTTCGTTAGTGTTGGGAGATTGATAATTATGTAAAATATTTTCAGTATATGTACCATCGGCGAAGAAGATCATCTGCAGTCGATGTCGGGAATTTCTCTCACATGCAGCTAGGGTTTTTTCGCGGACGCTAATCAGTCCTGCCGAAATTTCTTGTTGCAGTTCTACGATTGTATGCTGATATATCTTTTATGGCATTTCCATCAGGAGCAGCACATTCTCGCAAGACTGCTAAACTCACATGCACCAAATACAACATTTGTTTGATTATTTAAGTTTAATTTTATTGAAGGTGTACACTCATCCTTTATACGCTTTGTATATTAAATGAACACATAATAGGGGCATTGTATCTGTCCGTGTATTACAACTCTGAAATTATTCGACCGAATTCGATGATGTTTCTGGTATCGGAAGTTCCACACTGAACGTTGTTAAGCCAATTTAATTTTGGCACGTTGCTGTCCGAATTGAATTTTTTCAGATGTATAAAACGGTCCTGTGCACTTTATAAAATATTTCGCTTAAAGATCTACAACTTTCATGTTAAACATTTATTGGTGTGGTGAATGCTGAACGAAATAGAAGGAAATTTGTTTTTGACTCTGTATCGTGTAATACGTGCTCTACAATTACGTATTCATATGTAACATCAATGCTAGTAATGTGAGCAGATTCTTCTCGGTTTACTGACACGTAATTTAGAAATTGTTTATTGTTGTATGAAGATGGACTCCCAGGGGAGGGGTTAAAACGTGATCTGTCATTTGTTTCTCGTCCAATAGTGTCACGTAGGCATATAATACAGCCGTTAATATTTGTGGGTCTGCAGTTGTTACGTTTGTGCCGTGTAAAAGCATCTAAACTCATACAAAAAGCACAGCGAAATAATTAGGTGAATGTTTCAAAATCCCTGTGTGGAAGTAAACGAATGCTTGATGCCGTGTAAATAAAAATTAAGACATCAGATCGAACACACGGAACTCCAGAGACTAAGGAGTCTTTCACCTGATCTTATTGACCGCCAGTGACCCACGGGTTTTTAAAATTCACCTCTTGCACCCAAGTCTTTAAAAATCTGTTTTATCGTTCACTGTCACTTCTCTGAATAAAAGATACACAAAATGTGTTCGAGTTTTCATCAGTAACTCAATCCATAGTTGTACCACGTGGCGTGTGTTGCCCACACAAACACCTTCGGGTGAGGTAATTACCAATCCGACTAGAGCCTATATGGCGCTCTGCTCTGCCCGACGTTTCGGTTTGATTGCATCTTCCGAGTCAAACTGAGATATCCTAACAGCTTGATGTGGTCTCCCCATGCGGCTCTTAGCATAGCACGCTGGACAGATCAACTTTTACGTATTGGACAATGCTAGAGTCAAAGCTTATCACAAGACGCTTAAAATAACACATAAAACAGAACCATTTATGGTTTACATTACATTAATGCTTGTCATGTTCAGATTATAGTAAACAAACCTTGTTTTTTAAAGTCTATGTCACTGGTAATGCTATAATTTATATTTTTGAAAAGCCACGAAAAACATTTATCTGTTGAGATATGACGATGCAGGTGATTCACTGGTCGTGCCAGACACCAATGGACACAGACCGGACGGAACAACATTTTTAGTGGCATATCTCTGGCATAGCTTGAGAAATATTAAGTCGCTGTTAGTAAGTAATGTGTAATTTGTCATAAGTTTTTCATAATATGCTGTATAGCACACCATATACTTTTTGTTGATATTATTTCTGGAAATACATTTGTGTATGTCGATTTTGGTCTTCCGGGCTGTGCCACCATGATCTTATGAGTGATTACCGCCATTTAGGAGGAAAATATCGCCTCGATCTTCAGAAGACACAGATACGTTTCTCCGAAATGTTCGTAACTTCTTACAAGAGATCACACGGCGTCACAACCCGGAAGACCATAGTTGACAGCTTCGCCGTGGTGAGAATCTCACATACGGTGAAATTTTCAGGTTACTATTTTGAGAGGTTTTCGTCTGCTTCCTCTTTCCCCTTCCCTTCAGCTAAATGCATTGAAATTAATGCAGAAGAATGAAATTCGTCTGGACTGTAGTGATTCTTCTTGTTACAGTTGCCAATAAAGGACCATCATTTGAAAACAAATGAATGCAAAATCCAGAATTTAGTTTTACGTTTTGTATGAAGTGAGAAATATTACTTATAACGTACGTAGTTAAACAGCTACTACACCCATCCATGAATAAAGTTTACACTTTTGAGTCCTCTTTTTTCGGATCGGGTTGACTCCACTATATCATCATGCTATAACTATCTTAATTGTAAAGTTGGCATCCCTTCCTCAGAAGATGGTTTCTGTATAGAATCCGAAGCATCGGAAGCTCAGCACAGCATCTAGAGCCCAAGACGCAGACTGCACAATGCACAATTAGTCTAGGCTGTTTGACGTGGAGGCTCTAATTTCTGATTTGTGGCGTTATTTCTTAGGTTCAGCGAAACGACGACGAGGAGTGATGTGACGTCTTCAGCAAATTCCGAGGAAACGCCATGGTGAGTTTCGGGAGATTTAATTGGCTCTGGGCTCTGGAATATTTATGTGATGAGCGCCCACATGTGTTTTGGTACTCAAATGCACGCCTGGGTTTCTGCTGTCGGTCTTCTCATTCATGAGGACATAACTGCATGGTAAATAGGATAGAGTCGGTAGAACCTTTAAAGACGTAGAGACAACTGTTGGTACTGCAGTTCACTGCCCTCACTGTATTCTCTTCATATGGCACCAGTCGCAAATACAACCCTGTTTGTCCCTCGTAGATCTCAGTAATGAAAACCATTAAATTACCATGTACTTTAAAACTCATGTCATTCCTTGTAGGGGAGAGACTGAATGTCTGAAACAGCGGGATTCTGTCTGCAAGACACAGCCCGGCGGTTGTGAAGGACTATATATCAGTAGAGGAATCAAATGCAGAATTTGTCACTGAAGAGAACCTGTACTCTGAGTAACCTCACGGACATTGGGTAGTTGCTTTGCTTTGAATGTAGAAACATCAAATATCTGCTCAACATCAGCAGTAAAGCTGATAATGTTCTGGATCTCAATCCAGACTCGTAGGTAGTCACCAAAGTTTTGGCTGAAATCCTTTAGATGGGAGATATGTTTCTCAGAAACGTTGGTGTCTGCCTACGAGTCTACACAACGTCACAGCCCAGAATATAAACATCGTCGTCTTCACCGGCTTGAGAACCTCAGATCTTAAATGTAGACTGTTCTAGCATCCAGAGACAGGATCAACATTTTTATTACTGAATTTCTGTGGACGCCTGAAATCTCCTATAGAATATTTATTCGTTTCCTAAATTATTGCAAATTAAATTTCTCAGTCCCTTTCTGAAACCCAGTTCGGTCTGCGCTGAGAGCCACTAGCTTGCCCCACATGACGTACGGGATTGTGTCAATGAGCCGGAACTTTTTAAATAAATTATCCACTGAAGAAGGAAGCTTATCCACCCTGAACACTGGCTGATCCACAAAATCGTAGTCCATGCACACTTAATCTTGTAGTACTGCCTGTAGAAGGTAAATTATTTGGAATTACATGTATCGTTTTTCATTTAATTTCTGTTATTATTTAACTTCAGTAAATTACTATCTTTTAGTTAAGAGTAACAGCTGATGTAGACGTAGACGTTGGCCTTCCGTTGCCTGACCCCTAGCAAAGAAAATAAATCATGTATGCAGTTACGTATCCTATCCTATCCTATCTGGGGAACGCTAGGCTGGTTGCCTTTTGTCGGATCCTGCATGCTTTAAGCTGTAGGTTAGGTTTGCTGGGATGTTGCCCCGTGTATTTCTATAGAAATTGACTAACGTTTCAGATGTGCTTAGTTCCTCCGAAACGTCGGCCAGTTTGTAAGACACTACATGGCGCAACATCCCAGAAGACAGACATATTAACGAAGTCCAGCATGCAGTTATTTGTACCTCACGATCCATGAACCACATAAAATACAATAAAATGAAATGTCTGTTTATACTTTGTTTAGGTTTGTATAAATTAATAGTAGTAGTTCGAGAAATTTTCTCAGGGCACAAAAACATCAAGTTTTGCCCCTGACCCCCCCCCCCCCCCCTTTATACCACGGTACTTCATAGTGCTACAGTACTGAAACAGTTTTCCTCACATGATCTTGGTTTCTGTGGGCGACTGCTATCTAGGGCATGTACATGTGACTGTGGTGGCCTAACATATGCTTAGCTCTAAGATAACTTTTTGGAATTAACACAAGTCTTTATTGTACCACTTCCAGAATGCAGTGGTGCATTTAAGTCTGGTGAAGAATGTTTGATCTCACAAACATTAGACAGGTAAATGGGTTTCATAAACACGCCTTGCACTGTTTAGACAAGGCTCCAGATTCCTAATACAAATTGTTGCAAGGGAAGAAACTGAATTCATTCTTGTGCTTTATCGGACGTAATCCTGCCTGTGCTTCAGTTCCTGTAGTTTTAGTATTGGCTGATTTTTTTGCTTTATTTTGCACAGAACTAGTTTCTCATAATCTATGGCATTATTAAGGTTTTCACGGTGTTGCGTTTTTTGAAGCACTGGCAAATTGAACCAAGTTCTAAGCAGGTTTTCACATGACATAATATGCTTTTTCTCTGACAATGAAGAAACATTTAATGTTATCGTTTAGTTTCTCGAAAACTGTGCGTGCTTGAGGTACGCTGACAGTAATTTATTCTTCGTAATAAAGCCTACATACTGTGATAGACCTACACTATGGGCATTACCATGGCTGAAGGATTAATTCCGATTAATTTACATCAGAAAGTCATAATGACAGAATTAGGTTTTTATCTGCATGTAAAATTTATTACGTCGGACCACGCACGGCATAGTTTGTTACAGTCTGGGAATATTGTGATGTGACCGCTTTCTCGTTGTAAAATTGACGTGAGTTGCTCAAAGCTGCACGTACTAGAGACACACCGTCAGGTTGTTATTCTTCGTTTACAACCCACGCACTCCGATATACCACGGGTTTGCCGTGGCCAAAGGATTAATTACGTCTATAAGTAACATTAGTAAGCCACAAAGGCAGATGGAGTTTCTAACTACATGTAGCTTTTATTTTGTCAGACTGTGTCCACACCACCATCCTGCCGCAGTCAGCTACCACAGCAATAGCATAACCCCCGCGTTCAACACTTCCGGATCCAAAGCCTGCCATTAAACCAGGGGCTGAGCATCAATGTTAACCTGTTAGAGCGGCCAACACCTTGAAAAGAATGCAAATAAAACGTCTTAACTTTCGTGGTTCTGTGGCTTACGCTCGTAGTTTGTTTTCGGAGGCGCAGTTAGAATAAACACGGGTTTAAGGGGAGGAAGGACACTGCAGGATATTCAAACGTCTCACGT
Source organism: Zootermopsis nevadensis (assembly GCF_977971745.1). NCBI lineage: Eukaryota > Metazoa > Arthropoda > Insecta > Blattodea > Termopsidae > Zootermopsis > Zootermopsis nevadensis. The sequence continues at coordinate 6,267,008 of NW_028259157.1, forward strand.
TAGCCATTCTTACGATATTTCAGTTGCTTACATGCGTACATTTGACGTACAGTGCTGTATCATGTTTCTCGCCATGTTATTTGCGAAACCTTTGTTATAAGCGTGTGTCGTGTTGTGATGTATGCATCATGGTAGATGAAGTACGATATTAATACTCAGTTTCCAAAATTTTTACAATACTTTTGAAAAAAAAGGTCACGCTTATCCATTGCATTGGACACGCTCCTGTCATTTCCACCTCACATTCTTAGAATCTTATCTCCATATCTCACACCCGTCACTTCAAGATCCTTCTTAATGCTATCCTCACTTTCCGACCTCCATCTTCAAGGCAAAACGCCTATTCAATACGTCAATGGAAACACCAACCTCCTTCATTTTACGCGAAGAACTTCCAATACGAGGACTTGTAGCAAATGTTGCAATTGTCCGTCGCGTTCAGCGATCCATGCATTCTTCACTCTTTTCCTCCTATCTGATGCAACCTGGCGAAGAACTCACGTGCCACGGAAACGTTAAATAGGAACGAGACGCCAGGTAGAATTCGACATTGTAGAATTGTCTCTAATTGTACATATTTAAAATGCGTGTAAGTATTTACACACCATCCTGCACAGATATGAGTCACGATTTTTAATTATATGTTTTTTTATAATTACCATGTTGTAGTTAATTTCCTTCCATTTTATGTGAGGTAACTAATTATGTTTTCACATCAGCTTTTATGCATATTACATGTTATTATTAACACTCTTGTAGGCCTATAGTAAATTATTCTACCCTCGTTTGTATTTTAAGTGTTTCTTATTTTATATCTGAATTTGTTTGTTTCCTAACACAATTAACACTTTCTCTGTTGCGTAAGTTAGATAGCGTTAAATCGGAGGTTGATGGTTAATTATAAAGTAGAGTAAGTGTAGGAGAAAGCAATCATGTTCTGTTTCAGTGTAGTATTCCAACATTTTGCTGTAGGTACTAAGAAAAACCACGAAATGTGTAGGCTAGGATAGCTGATCTCTGGAATAAGAATCGAATCCAAGACTTCCGGAGTAAGAAACGGGCATGCTAACTAGTTAATCGCGAAGTTTGATCGCCTTCTACATTATAGCTCTAGTGGTAGAATGTTGGTTTCTCATCGCGAAGGCCTGGGTTCAAACCCTTCCAGAATTTTGGTGATTCATTTCTGGCCAGACGCTGAAACGTATTTTATTTGTTGTACCTTAAACAGGCTACATTACTTCTTTTACTTTTAAAGTCACCGTGTATAACATGTTTTAGTTTAATTCAACGCTGTAGAAATCTTCGTAGTTGACACAGCGATGTTAAATAAACAGAGAAAATGTATGTAGTGTGTATGTGTTGCTTTTAGGTAATAATTGTTACATTTGCCGAATTTATTTATTGTCAAAACGTTTCGGCAAAAATTAATTAACCTCTTTCTAACTAAACTTTTACATACCGTTATTCGCGCCATTTTTTTAAAAAAAATCTTATCAAGATCGGGTTAACATTTTTAACAGGACGAAGTTTAAATTTTGGGTTTTTACTTTTTGTAAGCAAGGTGCTGTGGATAATACATCGTAGACTCTGTCGTATGTGAGAAATATGTCGAAGGAGGTTGTAGGATGTAGGCATGTGGTCAGGATTAACCTGACGAAAGTTATGATTCAGTGTAAAGTTTTATTTCTGATGGCTCCACAACAAAAATTAATTTCTCGAACAGCTGAATAGATGCCTGAAACTGGAAATTTGTTTTTACATTGTTGGATGTTTCCCCCCATCCAAAGAGGGAGACATGGATACGTGTGTAAAAATCCCCACAGCGCATTACCGGAAATTCGTGGCGTTGAATGCGTAATAAGCCTGCTGTTTCGTGACTGAAAATTAGCTTTGTTTGGGGACTGCATGTAATGAATTCAGAAAAGATTTATCATTCTGCCGATCCTTCATACATTGAATCCTAACCATTGTCTGAAGGATTATTTCAGGCTTAACACTGAATCGGGATAGGTTGCATGTCCTTGGCCCATGATACATGTATAAGAATAAGAACACTAATTAGTAGTAGTAGTAGAAGGAGTAGTAGTAGCAGAAGTTGGTCTTACTACCCACTTCTCCGTATTGCGTTACAGTGTAGTTTGTTTCGTGTTTATTAACATTGCAATTTGAACCATTTCAAGATAAACGATTTATTGTCTATAAGAACGTATATTTTAATTACACTTGCTTTGTTTTCATGTCGAGGGCATTATGCCAGAAGGGCGTACTAATAAAATTATTTACAGGATGCTGAATTCTTGCGCTCATTTGGTTTGACAAATGTGCATTATTAGTGTTCATACGTAACTCTCTTTGTAAGCGCCATAACCATTATGCTCTTCTGGCACGATACCCTAGGCATGCAGAAAACCAGAAATGACTAATTGAATTAGCGGAATATTGGATAACAGGTCGGTGCTGCTAAGCGACGAATCCCGTTCAAAGCGTGACCATGGGAAATAATATCACGCATGATGAAGGTTTAAAATTATTTAACACTAATAGGTAGTAATATGTTTTATGTATAGAAGAATTATCTGTTATTCATGAATTCTATATGAGCTGTAGAATTTAATCAGCATCTAATAATTTTTTGTTTCGTATCCAAATACACACCATTCAACGTAGAAATCATTAAATAGAGTAATATTAATAACATAGAGATAAAAAGGAGGTGGGGGAAAATTTAGTACAGAATAAATATTAAAGTAAATTTACAACATATATACAAAACTATATTTGAATCCAGTATCGGGCATGAAGAATGGCATTGTCTGTACATGTAGCCAAATCTTCGCTTGTGCAGGGAGAATCTAAGATGGGGCAAGCCAGGAGGTGATCCATTGTCTGTGTTTGTCCACAGGAACATTGGTCAGACACAGAAGGATATCCCCACCTCATTAGGTTTGGCGCACACCTGCCAGTATAGGTACGGAGTCTGTTTAAAGTTTTCCAGGTAGGCCAATCTAATTCAGAACCTGGAGGAAGGATTTCCTTGGGTTCTAGGCCCAGAAGGTCCTGGACGTCTGTTTCATCACTTCATATTTTCCATAGCTTGGTTCTTTCATCTTTCTGGTTCCCCTGGAGTGGTGAGGTTCTGGCAAGGAAATTCCTTCTAGATTTGAGTCTTTGGTTTGGGAGAATTTGCCCATGTAAGGGGTGTCTTGGGTCTTTCATTTGCTTTCTCCTTTCTTCTTTGGCAAGCATCTAATAATATGAGACAGAGATCACTTTCGATGAACATGGAGGGGCTGGGAAGGAAGCAGTCATGTTCTACAGCGTGTTTCAAAATGTAACCCGCTAACAATCCCATAACGCCGAAAAATTCAATCAGAAGCAGGCCCACTCCCTTGGGAGATTGTTACCACCAGTGGCACAGAAATACTGCGTGAAGTCTCGCGAAACAATGAAGACCGTGGAGGGTCGAGAAGGCTGTGGGCTTTTGCAGTGTCTGCTGCAAGTTCTTCCTTACATGAAAACTGAAAGAAAAATAAATTAGTTTGTCTTCTTATATTGATGTCAACAAAACTTACATAATTACTGTTGTAGTTATGGTTGCGTTTTAAATGGAACGCTCTGTATGTTAAAGTTACTTTTATCAGATTTCGACTTGGGTGGCTGGGGTTTGCTGAAGAAAACGTTAGTCAAAGGAATTGGTGTTTCGGCTGCGATTTTTACGTGACACGACCTGATAGTAAGCTAGAACACTTGTCGCGTGAACTTGCTCGTCAAATTCTTTTAAGCAGTGATGAATTACAGAATGGATCACCGATGGATGTGTGAATATATTAAAATAGAGTACTTGCAATATTTTCTTATCCTTTGATTATAATTTAGATGCATTTTGAAAATGGACGCGACTCGATAAAAAATATGAAGGAAGTTTTATTAATTCAGGATGCAATCTGTAAAACAAGCCTTTCACTTGTTTAAATCCTTCTGAACTGTGGGGTGTTCTGTATGTGAAATCCCGTGTGTGAAGTGGGCTAATAACGTTGTAAATAATAATTATAATGACCTCCAGAATGTCGTTGTGTGTTGTAGTTGATATCAGGAGTGAAAATGTGTGAAACACGACAGAACAGAGGGAATAAGCCTGAATTCGTTCCAGGTGAAAGTGTACTTTGTGTTACGTCAAAGTACCACGTGAAGTGTCAGCAAACTTACGCGTGCTGAATTAAACATTAAATCAAGCAGTTTCCGGTGCAGCGCTCTGTAATTTTAATAATACCAAAGGCAAGGCTTGAGAGTTTGATTCACGAATAAATCAGCTAAAGAAGGCCACGATTCATATTTTCACCGCCACGAGAAACTCATATCTCACAAGTAGGATTTGAGTTTATCACGGCGGTGAACACGAAGATGCCTGTCTTCTGGGTTGTAGCCTCGTATAGTCTGGTAGAGGTGTACTTATGTTTCACAAGTCCGTGCTACCAATATCTTCAGGGCGATGCCCTGATACCAAGGATTTCTGAAACCTTGGTAAACTTCTACCAGACTATACGGCGCTACAACCCAGAAGACAGCCATCTTTCTTAGGTCTCATAAATTAGAAGTTGTGAGCGTTGGAAGTTTAGTTGATGCTTTCCGTAATGTAAACGAGGTACATCGATCTAAAGCAGGCGGTGGCGAATCCAGGTCTAGAAGTCAGGTCGTGCGGAAAGACAGTATTATTAAACGCCTCCAACAAATTACACCAGAGATCTAACGTATTTTAATAACTATAATAATAAGCCGCTGTTGTGCAGTGTAGGAATCTTTTTATATTCCTCAAATTTTAGTGCCCCGTTAACGCACTGCGAAACAGGTGACATTAGTAGTTAAAGTAGTCCTGTCCTGTCTCGACATGTCTTTATATTTTAACCTTGTCATTTGCAACTTCGATTTACGACTCAGCGTGGAAGGGGTTGACATTTTGATGCATTTATTCTTGAATTGATAGGAAAAGTTTAATTCAACGTATAAACTTTCGTTTGTAGAGTATTTTGGAGCCGTGGATATTTGCTCTCTTGTTAAAGCGGGATTTGAACCCGCATACCATAATTGCAGCGGTCTAAGAAAGTACGCGCAGTTGTCTTCATTCTTAAATTCTGCTTTACTTCCGGCATAGGAGACCAACTTTTACATAAAATGCAAGAGAGATAATATGCTTTTTTATTATGTGTCTTCCTAGACAGACAAGAGATCAATTTATGAAAACGGTGCCAAGAATCCCCTTATTTGCTTGTGTTGTTCTGTGGTTCTCCGTTCTTTGTATATGACGGTAAGTAAAAAATTATAGGCAATTTTATTCTACCTCAGTGTTATGCTACCAGCACAGAACCTTCCCTCATTTTCACTTAATTAGTTGTTATTGTCTTAGATCTCCCCACTCTACTGTATGTTTTCTTGCTGTTATTTCATCTTGTGTTAAATAACCAAGTTTTGCACAGCGTCGATAAATACCTTACGAACAAACATTTTTATTTCGTACTAACGATAACCAGTAACTTTTAAATTCTGAGTTTCCTTGGTAGAACATTCAGGAAGTATGAGCACTGTCTACTGTAATCAATTTAACTGGAACTATGAACAGAACTTCATATTAACTCGCTGCCCTATTTTCCTCTCATTAAATCCATTTATTACGCATCAATTCACTTTGAATGTGATGTTTGTGACACGTAGATCTTATTAGATTTCGGGAATTATGATGGCTTACGTGTTTCCTTCAATTCGCAGGTTTATAATCCTAGAAACTTGAACTTACATAATATTATGAGCCTGTAAATTGTGTGCATATGGATTTTCTTTGAAGTCAGTTGTTTGATTAACAAACTGAGGAAAATAACAAATAGTTTAATATTAACGTGTTTCTTTTTTACTGACTTTCCTTCTTGCTGTCTTTCTTATACCAACCCAACCTACTAATTCTCACGAATAAAACTGGAATTCGGTTAGCGGTACAAAATCGAATTGCCCGGACTAACAGATACATCGCAGTTTACAAGTGTTACGAAGTTAGCAAATGTAAGCATAACATAATTCTTGCGCGGTCTTCAGCATACGATATTGTCACAGACGTCATAACTTTCCTTGGGTGAAAGGTCTTTCCGAGCGCGGGGAATGTAGCGCATATTTGGCTCGGTAATTACGTCATCGTTGAGGATTCGTCACTTTAGCAAGCAGGAAGACATGTAGGAGATAACTCATTTGATGTGCCCGTTAAGTTCCATGCGTTGAGAACATAATAAATGGAAGTGTGTTATGAGCTTCACACTGTGGTCTTCATCCTCGAGGAAGAATTCTCGCTGTTCACTCTGTAAGAGGGTGGGTGACCCTGGTAGATTGTCTCGACGGTGACGAAGAGAAAAATCTTTGTCCCTGCCGGTAATCGAAACCCGGTTGTCCAGCCTGCTTTTCAGTAACTATACTGAAAGAGCTATCATGGTTCACCTTCGTGATTGTAAATTATTACAGAACTTAAAGACTTTGGAGAAGTGGAACATTTCGCCGTCATTAAGTTTTACTGCCTCTTGTATAATCTTACAAGTACAATTATGAGAAATGATAATTACCAGCTGGTTACGTGTTCAAGCGTGAGCGGAATACCGAAAACCAAGTCGATTATTAACATCATTGATATCACTGAGTAATTAGGAGATGGAGAATGTCTTCCAGTTAAAATGTTTGACACCTTTTATGGTCAGAGGTTTGGTTCGTGTTAAGAGTTTCTGAATATTCTATCTAGCAGCCTTCAGTAATAAGGTCATGTCCAAACTTAATTGTTTCATTGTTTATTGGTATTAAATCTGCGTGACTTGAATAGAGTCCATTTGTCTGTAGATACTAGGTGTGAAAACAAAGTCACGGGTGACCCGAAGTCCGGATCTTGAATTAACTGGCTTAAGTGAAGTATTTATCAAAGTGGGATTAAACGCCTTACAGAAAATAAATAAATGCCCTCGTCGTGAGATGTAGCCTTTTTTCAGTTCCGACACAAAACACATTTGATGACTGTCCGCATACAACGTTGAACTGTATTCCTCCGAGAAGGCGAAAACATGACAGGTCAGGGATGCTGGGTAAATTGTGTAAAATATTCGATGGAAGCAAGAAGCCTTGGGAATGGAAACTGGGTAAACAAAATGAAGGGAAGGTTAAAAATGAGACGATGTCATCTGTAAAAGAATTCTGTCGTCCGGTCTCGGGCCGTCACATCTCAAGCTGTAGCACAGTTAAAAGAGGTGCTGTTAATGTCACGGTTACATCTTGATTGCACCTGTTATAAGCTCGTGACTTCAGCATCCTGCTCGAAAGTAGAAAAAGGAGTGAGTGGGTGACTAAGATACTTGTTGAGACAATCATTATTACGTGTTTTCCGAAGGGCCATTCCCTTATTAGGACGTTAATTTGCCTTTTGTTTCTATGTGCATGTATCGTATTGAAGAAGTTCATGGTTCGATGACATATGGTTTATTGTCGAGTCACTGCCCTGTTGCTGTTGTGTTTCAATTGAGTTAAAGAACTCTCTGGTAACAGGACAGAATACCAGAATGCAAGAGTTCCAGTGAAGAAGAGCGACTGGGCGAATAGTAACATGAGTTAGAGATCAGGTTCTCGCGAAGGCCAGTAGAGAGTTGATTTGTCTTTTGGGCTGTACATGCGTTTCGGACGTGCTTGCTGCCTCCATCATCAAGGTGATAAGTACCAAACTGCACGGCGTTACAACCCAGAATACAGAAATCATCAGAGAACATGAATTGATAAATATAATGGACTCCTTCCATGCTAATATCTTTGTGGAAGCATTTGTATGGTAACGCAAAACTGCCCTCTGTAGTCTGTAGTAGGCTTTGGCTAAAAATCGGAGAAGAACGGTGAACTGTCACTGACACTGCACATATTCAGAATATACGGGGCTCGTTTCACGGAAGCGTTATTTCCTTTCACGTCAATGCGGTATTTGCACTGAAATACGTATATTGTAACTTCTGTTACAAATTTAATTATGATGCCTCGCAGACTAATTAAACAAGTTCATGCGTATGTTAAATTCCGAAGCTGAAGTCTAGTTTTCATTTCTACGTTTGACATAAAGGACGGTTGTACTTCGCTGTGCTTTAGGCAGCTTGAAATTACTGCATATAATCCAGCCCGAGGCCCTGCGCCGAAAATGAAATACCAATTATATTATAGAGATATTGACAGGCAGAAGGAAATAAAGACAACAATGATTAAGGAAAGAAGTAAAGAAAAGGAAGTGACAAAGGGGAAGCGGAACGTAATTTTCACTTTGAATATGAAGGTTGTCTAAATGACATTTAAAAATTCAGTGCGCGAATCACTGTTTATTTACAGTGAAAAATTACAGGAAACCCACAAATACTAAACAGAGTTATTGATTGTTGAAACAAGTGGGACATGTACTTACCATTGGGCTTTAAAGGATAAGTTACTACAGGGGTATTTTCTTACCCAATTAATTGTATTTCGCCCTGATGACGGAGGCAGTATGACCTCAGAAACGTTGGTAAACATCGACCAGACTACACAACCCAACAACCCAGAAGACAGAAATTTCATACTCATCGCCCTGATGACGGAGGCAGTATGACCTCTGAAACGTTGGTTAACATCGACCAGACTACACAGCGCAACAACCCAGAAGACAGAAATCTTCATACTCATCGCCCTGATGACGGAGGCAGTATGACCTCTGAAACGTTGGTTAACATCTACCAGACTACACAGCCCAACAACCCAGAAGACAGAAATTTCATACTCATCGCCCTGATGACGGAGGCAGTATGACCTCTGAAACGTTGGTTAACATCGACCAGACTACACAGCCCAACAACCCAGAAGACAGAAATTTCATACTCATCGCCCTGATGAAGGAGGCAGTATGACCTCTGAAACGTTGGTTAACATCTACCAGACTACACAGCGCAACAACCCAGAAGACAGAAATCTTCATACTCATCGCCCTGATAACGGAGGCAGTATGACCTCTGAAACATCGGCAGAGTTCTACCAGACTACACAGCGCAACAACCCAGAAGACAGAAATCTTCATACTCATCGCCCTGATGACGGAGGCAGTATGACCTCTGAAACGTTGGTAAACTTCTACCATACTACACAGCGCAACAACCCAGAAGACAGAAATCTTCATACTCACTGCTGTGAAAACCTCAAATCACACATAACTTTATGTTGTCAGCAAACACTTGATTTTCGTCTGTTTACTCTAAATAAGTTTACGACAACCCTTACTGAGGTAAGTGGACGATTTAAAAGCGAATTTAAATCTGTGTGTTCATGACTTCGAACCATCGCTCTGGAAATGGAGCCCAGAACACAATCTTCCCGGTGAGAATCTTCATGCGTCTCGTTGCAAACAGAGAGTATCGGCTGTAGATCTTCAGCACTGAAACTTATTTTTCTCGTTTCATTTTAGTTAAACTTGTCTTCCTTGTTTTAATTTTCTGTTCCTTCCTTTCTTTTTCTTTCCCTTCCAGTACTTACTTTATCGCACCAACAGCTGTTTTCCGTCGTTTTGTCACTTTTTGTGCAGTTCGCAAATATTCCTGACATGCATAAAGTGCTTTCTGCCTTGTCACCCCAGTGTTGTGTATGATTAATCACCATAAAATGTCTGTCTCAAGAGGGGTTTTCCGAGTATTACCTCGGGGCCCCTTCCGGTGTGCTTTACGTCACAACTGCAGAATGCATGACATTTCATTATTCTGCACTGTTTGCAGTGCAGCAGCCAGGTTTTCTCTTTCCAACTGCGCCGATTAGCCTCGGTCTTTTGATTATCACGTGGTATTTTCTCTGATCTTCAGAGAACAACTTTTAATCATGTCAGAAACAATATTTTATGTCTTGTACGGTTAAGGTGGCGAATTGTCATTTTATTCCGTCACTTGTTACTTAAATTAATGCGCAAAACCCACAAAAATTATTTAGTGGATAAGAGTAATAAAAATATAGGCTTTCCAAAATGCTTGTAGTATCAAAGTTCATGAAAGCTTTCCGTGGTATTTTAAGTAAAAGCGAGAGAACTGTACATCGACGTTCACAAATAATTACGTACATTGATTGTTATTTCTGAATACAAGAAATCTTATGCGGGCTGCCATCAAGTATTCGCACACGTTTGGTGCTGTAAATCAAAACTTTCAACTGGTATCTCATGTTGCCGTCGTTCCAAATAATGGTTCGTCTTACCCACGTTGTCATATTCCCATCTTTCCCCTACAATATATCTTTGCAGCTTCTACAGCTGTTTGTATGTATGAAATTGATACCAGGTTTTTTTTTTCTGATACAAAATGTTAAAGTGTATGCTCGTGTTCACATTCGGAAATTATCTAAGTTTCTGAAGGAGAGACTCCAGTAGCGTGTTCACTAAGATTCGTTGACTCATGAAATTCTTTGGCGGAACACGTAAATGTCTTTAAATCTTTGGGAAGAGAATATGAAAAGAAGGTAAAGGTTACTATTCCCCACCCGCGCTTTCCCAAAGAGTGTGTGGGTGTGATGATGATGGTGAAATACCATGAACTATGTTTTATTTAACCCCCGCCCCTCCACACACATACACACAATCCGTCGGCAGATGCAAGAGAAAATAATTCTAAGTTATTTTTGCCGGGATTGCACTTTTATCATCCGTATACCGGAACCTGGAAAGTTAAAGAATGCCAACGAATGTAGAAGTGTTTTAGGATTTCGTCAGCCGTGTTGAGCGAATCCCCTAGAAGTGACTTAAAAATGGACGTCCTGTCTGTTCATTCTCTGCACCATATCTCAGCCGACACAGGCTGTCATTATACTCCCATTGATCGATTCTTTGGGTATATAACGACACTTTTTCAGCTACAGAGGTTATGTCGCTTGAAATAAAGTAGGAAGATGAATACGAATGATAAGTAAAGATTTGGAAGGGGTCGGTCGTTTGAAATCACTTTACCGACAACAGCTGTATACAAAAAGCTGTTTGAAAATTAAAATTTTATCAAAACTGGGATATTTGGGGCGACACATGGTACATAATTAAAGCATCTAAGAGTCTCGCATGCGGCCTGCAGGACGCAAGTTGGACCCACCTGTGCTGCCCGAATACGCACGTCATGTCACGTAGCGTCGCGTCGCGTAATAACCGAACAGTTAACAAGAATTTCAGTTTTGCCATACCACTTGGCTTGCTTCCACGGAGACGTGGAATGTGTGAATTCCTGGAAGGTAACCGCTGCTCCATCGTTTTACAAAGACACGCAACCATTGGAACTAACACCGGTGAAACGTAGTGTAAAAAACAGAACACGAACTCCAGGCGCAAGTGTGGTGGTACTTGTACAAGAGAAACGCAGAATTTCCGTCTGGTTCATGACGATTCCGATGGACACACAGTTTCATGATCCGGCACTCTGTGGGACGACTGCTTCGAGCCCCGCTCGGAATATAAATACAGCATTAAATGTTCTGTTCCCAGAGTGTTTACCCATTGTCACCTACTTGCTTTGTAAATGGTTTCTATGTGTGAGATTCACTTTATCGCGGTGGCGAATATGAAGATTTCAGTTTTCTGAGCTGTCGCGCCGTGCAGTCCACAGTAGAAGTTTACCGACGTTTCAGAGGTGATTGCGGCCTTTACCATCAGGCTCTGAAACGTCGGTAAACTTCTACTAGACAACAGGGCGCAACAACTCAGAAAACGCTGAACAACAATACAAAATAAAATGTAATAATTATATTCATTTCGATAATAATAAATGTATAACATTACAAATACAAAATCAAAAAAAAAATGAAACTAAATATATAAATGTATCATATTAATGATAATAATTAAATTAAATTCCTTTATTGAGTGATAATTCTCAAGTAAATGGGCTAAATAATATGCCTAAGCAATATAATATGTCAGTTCATCAATAGTGATACAGAGTATTCTGGAACAACTGGATGTTGTTTCCTTACCTGACGTTATCAGGGTGATTAAATAAAGGAGAATAAAAAAGGTTAGACATGTAGCACGCATGGCGGAGCTGAGGAACCCATACAGAATTTTATTAGAAACCCTTGAAGGAAAGAAACTTCTTTGGAGACCTAGGCGTAGATGGGAGAATAAAAATCAAAATCGATAGTATTGGAGTGAATTGGATCAAACTGGCTCATGTTAAAGTGTAATGACAGACTTTTATGAAGACAGTGATGAACTATGTGCTTCCATAAAAGCATAAAACGTAATGACTGGCTGAGCTACTGTTAACATAATTCTGCATTGTTTAGTTAATATGGATGGTATATTAGCACATTGTTAATACAACTTCGATGAATATCGTGTTAGTTCATGTAAGCAATATTGTTGGTCGGATTTGACCTATCTCGGCATTCGGCTGGAAAACAGCTACCGAACGCAGTGGTAATCGATTCAGGGTCTAGTCGGATTTCAAACTGCCGTTGTTGGAAGGAGGGTCGACACTCACGTCACTCAGTTTACCATCAACAGGGCGTCGCTGGAGTAACTGTGTCCTCAGATGCATGTGGAAATTTGGCGCCGAATACGACAAGACAGACCGGACTTTTTGAATCTGCTTAACGATTCTTTCTAAAGAGCGTTGGTTGTGTGACATCGATTGGTGGGATGATTATGTGACTGATGAATTGGCAAATATGAGGAAGGAAGCAGTAGTGGTCTGTTTTAGACTACTGTACCAAAATCTTGTCTAGGCCTACTGAGGATAGTCTCATGTAATCTGGTGCCTTTGAAATACGAAGCAGGAGTGTTAATGCTGGATCTCCGATTTCTGTTTCTTGGAATCATGGACGCAGACCATAGCCGTCGAATGCTATTGAACGAGTTTCGACTTACGTGGGACACTCTGTATATAATTCAGTGCGTAATGTCAAAACATTGTGACTCGTAGCGTATTCATAAAAATGTCTTACCCCTTGTTCCTTTTTCTGTCGCCGATTGAAAGCAATTCTTACAAGAAAAGTGAATGCCGTTTCGTTGGAAATGAAATTCCATTCCTGAACTTTCTTATTAAATCGCCATTGTTCTTTGTCTGAAAATGTATTCATTTCGCTATAAATCGCATCTGCTGTAGTGTTGCTGTCTGATATGTAAAACTGGGAGAATTACTTCCGGTTCAAAGTATTAAATAATCGTTGAAATACTCGTATAATGTAGTTTGTACATTTGTACTCTTCATTCAGAATTGTTACGGTGATTAAATCAAGGAGCATGATGTGGGCGACATGGATGGGAAGATAATATTAAAATGATTCTTAAGTATGTAGTTTTATAGTGGGCTGTTTTGTCATGAATCAGAATACTGTCAAACGACAGGCTTTTTTGAACACGGTGATGAGCATTCGGGTTTTATGAAACAATGGATTTTATTCTTTGACCAGCTGGACAACCTTAAACGTGTCGAGAAAGGCCACCATGAAGTTTGTTATAATCTCCAAGGTGGGATTTTCTTATTGAAGCTGTCGCAAGTAGCCAGTTAACTAGTTTCTTCATCCATGAATGGGCACGTATGAAGACAGCAACTTAATGACAGTCTAATATTGATATTAAATCTAGCACTAATGTTATTGACACGTGAGATGTAATTATTATTATGTTGCTAAGTGGAAAATCTTTTATAAATTATAATGACATCTGAGTTCGCATTAAAGGTATAATTAAGAATTTAGATGATAAATATACCGCTCCAAGCTTTTGCTTGTTTAATAATTGTTTTGTTCAAGGTATAATATAAATATTGTGTTACTCGAACTTTTTAAGGGAGTTGTATACATATCCGTATTAGTTCGAACAATTTTTCTGTGAGCTTTGTTTGGAAATAATTTCTCAAGAAAATTTTTGGTGTAAGAGGGATGAAACAATTTGGAAATGTTAGAGTAATATGTACTGAAGGGCTTTGTGAGGGAAATTAAACCAAGTCTGTTATGATGCGCTGGTCATATACGAGGTGCGATCGGAAAGTTTCCAGACTGCGCGTATAAAAACCCGTACACTTATCTCAGGTATTAAATTCATCCATCACCCTCGAAGTAGTTCCCCTGGGAGTGAACACAACGATCCCAGCGCCGCTGCCAAGCCTGGAAGCATCCCTGGAAATTTTTCTTTGTCAGCCTGTCAAGCACCATCTGCGATTCTGCCTGAATCTCTTCTATCGTCTCAAATCTCCTTCCCTTTAGCTGAATTTTTATCTTTGGGAAGAGGAAGAAGTCACACGGAGCTAAATCCGGCGAATAAGGAGGGTGCGGGATGACGGCCATGGTGTTTGAGGCCAAAAACCGCCGAACTTTGAGGGCGGTGTGCGCTGGCGCGTTGTCATGATGCGTCGCATGTGGAGTTCTTCCTTTAGAATCAGCTGACGGGTCCCATAGCCTATCCCAACAATGTCGCACAAGTCGTTGATGGTACGACGTCGATCTTCGTGAATGGCCTGCCGAATCTTCGTAACATTTTCGGGCGTTGTGCTCGAAGATGGTCGTCCAGAACGCTCGTCATCATCGACAGAGGTTCGGCCATTTTTAAAACGTGAATTCCACACAAAAGTTTGTGCACGACCCATTGCGGACTCCCCAAATGCTTGCTTTAGCATTTCATAGGTTTCCGTAGCCGTTTTGGCGAGTCTTTGGCAAGAGATTCAGGCAGAATCGCAGATGGTGCTTGACAGGCTGACAAAGAAAGATTTCCAGGGATGCTTCCAGGCTTGGCAGCGGCGCTGGGATCGTTGTGTTCACTCCCAGGGGAACTACTTCGAGGGTGATGGATGAATTTAATACCTGAGATAAGTGTACGCGTTTTTATACGAGCAGTCTTGAAACCTTCCGATCGCACCTCGTAGCTCGAGAATATGGGATGTGCGATGTTTTCACTACTAAAGCTGCCAGTTGGAAGTACAAGGACACGATAACATTATCAGAGATCTTTGGAAAATGGGTTGTGAGGAGGTCAAATGGATGAAGGTGGCTAAGGATATTTAATGATGGATTTAATCTTGTATTTCCGCTCTCAGAGAGTTAGTATTATATAGGTTATGTTTTGTGTTACCGCTGTTTTTTTATTACAAATACTTGCTGTTATTGCTGAGTTATGTGTTGCTACTCCCACTTCAATCCCACAGAATTCCATCCATTATTTCAAAATGTCGGATTAATTAAACCTGTGTGTTTGTATATGTGTATACGATAGCTGCTGTCATCTGTCGAAGTTTCTGGAAGTGTGGCTTTGTGTTATTAAGCTCCGCATTCTCTAAGCTTCGCGGCTCATTAGTGGTTTATTACTAAGAGGAAAGTTTGATTTTCGTAACATTTTGTGTGTGCTGAATCAGGCTTTCTGTCATCATGTGGGAATCACATTATTCACATTTTAGTTCATTATTAGGAATAACTTTGATGCTTGTATTTAAAATTCCGAAGTATGGCTGTTTTATGTGCTATTTCCGCAATTTATGCACATTTTAAAGCGACACCCTCTTTTGTGAAGTGAGAGAATTTATTAACTAGAACATTGACCTCATCTCGTGTAACGCATTGCAGTGGACGTTGCAACATTGTGGCAAGTTTTAGTGACATGCTGGTGTAGTAAATATCGTGCCTGTGGAGTCAGACGTACATTGGATAAGTCTAAATTAAATTTATGGTGTGAATACTGGTTCTAACATAATACATAAGGAAATTAATATTACTTAAGGTCTCATGAATGTGTTTGGTGTTCGTGCTACAGACCTGCAGAAAGAACTGGGTAGATCAGCATTGAGCGTGGATCGTTGGCACTTCAGACAAACGTTTTGTAAAGATGTACATACTGTAGCTTATGATATAACCAGATTTGTTTAAATTATTCTTTTTTTAGTCCTGAAAATATTACATATAGTAGTAATTTATTCTACTCATAGCCATTCACTCTACTGACTGAACTACTTTTCTCAGTTTCTGCTGTTCTGTACTGTTCCAACACTGGATAGTTGGGATAACTATATCACTTAGTTTGTTTCGTATATTTTTCTCTGATGAAAAGATTGTGATCAGATTCTGTTTTAAGAGCAGGTCTAAACCCTGTCTTCCGCTACTCACAATTTCTTTTGTTTTACTTCCAGGTTGAAACATCCAAACATAGTCCAGCTCTTGGAAACTTTTGAAGACAAACATAAGGTGTATCTGATTATGGAACTGTAAGTAAGACGTTAGTGTACCGTGTTACTGGTAGAATAAGACAGAATGGCGGTGAGAAGTTTAAAAGTGAAAGTCTCTTACAAATTCGAGTGTATGTACATTCAAATGCGTGTTTCAAAGGAAAATAGTGTAAATTAACTCTCCTGATAGATTTTATTACGAGAAATATTCATGGTTATTATTTTAGCACGTATATTTCGGAAGACAACCATCTTGCTTCCTACCATTGTCAGGTTTGGTAGCTAAAACGTTTTCAAACATTGTGTTATTTCTGTGCAAATTCTGTAGTAGCCAAAATTGTAGTAGGTCTCGTTGTTCATTTTTGATCCTTATCTGTATAACTTTTTATGGGATGTTAAACTAGGTGACATTCACGTTGATACTGTTACTTGTTTTGTTTAACTGAAGAGAATTATTTCGAGAGTAGACAGCAGTGCGTGTGCTATAAAGGTAGTAGACGTATTTGAAGATTTTTCTTCATTCTTCTCGTTTTATTTCTTTGTACATCACACACTTTCAGCTCTGTATCTTGAAACGTCTAACTTGCATAACGCATAGAGCACAAAATATTTTGATCATGGACGTACTGACGGAAACCTGTACCAAAGTAAAAAAAAAATCAAGGTATAATCAGTCCGTTACTCCCCTAATTCTAAAACAAGTGTGAAAATTGTAGCCATTAGTTGGCCCAATTTTAGTGAAAATTTGTATTTAATTCATGCCACTGGATACCTCCCCACCTTGGTATCTTTGTTATCAATAGTGCCGACAGGTAACAACCACTGGCACAAAGATTGTATGGCAGTAGATCTCCGTAACTTATAATAAAGTATTTTGAAGAAAATTACTTCTGTGCGAACCGTTTTCATGCAATTTCATCTCTGACGAATGAGATCAGACGTTCTCACTGCGGTGAAGACTTGTAGATATCAATGTTTTGGAGGTTCATATTGCCGTCATCTTCAGGGATATTTATTTTATGGTGACATGTTAAAAGATATTACTAATAGTGAGAGTGTTTTTTAAACCTACACAGTACAATTCTTCGGAACCCAATAAAGCACTATCTCAGATCAGGAACTGTGGGTAAACCGTGTTTTTTTTTAAATCTGTCCTCCGGTAATGATTGCGCAGGAGCGATGGATAGAATATGTTAGGTTAATTATCGTTATGAAATCCGCGAAACCTTTCTGAATGCCTGATGGCTCCATGTTGTTTCGCAGAACACAGTTTGCGAATCGCTGATGTAGCTAATTCGCCTGGACGGATCCTGTGTGGTTCATAACGATAATGAATTCACTGCAGTGAATTTGTCGCCGTGTGGTGATACTTCTATTGATTGATTGATTGATTGATTGACTGGTTAATTGGCCCCAAGTGATCCCGCTGAAAGCTCATTTTGTTGAATGTGGAACGTCTTGGCAGGTTGCATGATAATGTTGAAAATGTTTTTTTCTTCTGAATTCTAACGCCGTGTACACTCATAGGTAATTACCAGCGTTTCGGAGAAACATACTGTTTCCATCGTCAGGGCTGAGATTTTCAGTATGGTAAAACAGCTTTTGGTGTTCGTAAATCGCTTTATATATATATATATATATATATATATATATATATATATAATATTATATATATAATATTATTTATTGACTTCGCATTTTATGTTGCTGAATCGTAACACATTTAAGGGCACTGTAATGTCGAATGACATGTGAGGGTGCATGTGGGTTAGACTATGCGTCATGTATTTGAGTGGTCTTAATACATTACTGTCCCCGTATTCCTCTGGAGGGGCGAACTAATTGCAGGGTAGTACAAACCAAAGGCCAACACTGTAAATTCTGAAGCACGCCATTTGACACCGCCCATCCAGGTCTCTCCTTGCTAATCCTTACAACGTGTTTATCTAAGATACGTCTTAATATTGTCGTACCATCACTTTCTTGGTCTTCCTAGTAACCACTTTTTTGCAGTTTTTGTATCAAAATGCGTATAAATTTATTGTAAACTCATTACTACTAGATCTTTAGTGCGATTAAGAATTTTGCTGACTGGTAATGAGAGCTTTGGCGATAGTCGTGGGCTGTTTAGACGTATTAAAACTAGAATCCGGCGGAGAAAATAAGAGAATTGATGAATACCTGCGCCATGAACAGAAGGAAGGAGAGAGAAATGTAGTCTGTTTCGAGATATTGACCTAGCATTCGCCTAGAGGAAACAAGAATGACGGAACGACGGAAAACTCATTCAGAATTCCTAGTTGTGTGCATTGCAGTTCCTTCCGAATTCGAGACAGACGCTTCAATGTGAAATGAACTCATTCAGTATAACAGCCCGCTGCCTGACCCAGACTCCTATCGATCCAAACTTCGTGGCCTATTCATCTTAGATAACTTTTATCTTATTATGTCGATGGCCACCCTCAGAAGTCTCGAACGAGAAGCTAGCTGCGGCCGTGCAAGGGAGGTTTTGCGGGCTTGTAAAACTTCAAACACAGTTCTTGCACATTGTTCGTAGACCCAGAAAACTTTTCAGAACTTGGAAACCAGCGTTCGAGTTTTCAATCCCTCCTTTCAAGAGTCACTACGTGCTATCATTACTACAGCGAAACGCGTTAATGACATCGTATTAAAGTCTAGGCATGCATGGGAGGATAATATTAAAATGGGTCTTAGGGAAATAGGGTTTAGATTGCATTCATCTGGCTCAGGATAGGTACCGGTGGCGGGCTCTTGTGATCAGGTAATGAACCTTAGGGTTTCATGAAAGGCGAAGAATGTCTTGACGAGCTAAGCTTCTGAAGATAAACTATGCTCCATGGAGTTATGGACCCATATTTTCATTACCGTGTTCACAAAAGCCCGCCATTTGTGACTGCCCTCAACCAGCTGAATGCAGTCTGCAGGCACCATATTTATTTGAGACCAGTTTCAGTATTAACCTTCCATCTAAATCAAGGTCTCTCAAGTTGTCGTCCGTTTATTCGTTGTTTATCAGTCGAGTTGTTAATATTTTTGTCGACGTTACAGTTAGACATTAACAGTACAGCTCCTGTTACGTTGTTGATAACACAGTGAAGTTAAAACCGATATTACATAGGATTCAATCAGTGTTTGATTCAACGGTTCTGCGTCTCCACGATCCACTAAGACTACTTAATGTAAACACTAACCACCTGTAAGTGTTGATGGACAGATATAATACCACACTTCTTCTTATTCGCCCCTGCCTTCCATTTTGCGCAGGACTACTCGAGCCACTTGATCATGTCTTCACAACGAATTATGTTGTCGTTTATTTCATACTTTGTGCTAACAAAAGCGACCTGAAAAGATAAATTGGGCGGGCTTTTTTCAGTGGCATGCGCGAACACCGCCAACTCTTTGTTAGTTCTTGTTTCAGTTGTTACAGAACAGCTGATGGGTGGTCGTATGGCCTTAGGTTACTTAACCATGCTGTCGATGTATCAGCGTCAGCAGCAATGGTAGTAGTAGTAGTAGTAGTAGCAGCAGTAGTAGTAATAAAAAATCTTAAGTTTGTTGTCTTTCTTTTCCCTAGTCTTTCCAGGTAAATGACAGTGTAATAGCTTAAAATAAACTGAGATCGCTACTTTTCAAATTCTTCCCAGTTTATCATTCGTGCCTAACTTGTGTGTATGAAAAAGCGTGGTTACATAAATCTATGCATAAACGATGCAGTATCATGTGCAGGGTCTAGGCACACACTCCCATATATGTCGATGTTGGTCTTGTGGATTGTAACGCCATGCAGATTTGTAGGTAGCTACAGATGTCAGTAATAGTTGTATTCAGAGTTGTAGCGTTGTGTTGTCTAGTAGGGGTTTATTGACATTTCAGAGGCCCTTGCTGTCTTCATCATCTACATCTTCCTAAAGCTTTTCGTGCAAGATCCTGTTGAAGATAATAGCTCGAAATTTTCCAGAAGCCCGATATGCATATTGTAATTGATATTGTAATTCGCCACGTAATACGTTTCACAGTTATTGAATCATTGACTCGAGGTGTCCGTAGATTAATTTGTGTTTTTTAACATCCGTCACCTTCATAATTTGATTTGCATTTAATCAAAGGATGGCTTGGCAGGATTCTGTGAAGTTGTATATAATATATACTGAGAAGTTTCTTTTTTGAAAAACAGAGAATATATAAATAATGTTAGTAGCATTTAGCAGTGCGGCGTTGTGTTGTAGCAGCGGATGTAGAATTTCACATTTCAAATTTTGTGTGCACTCCGTGATCCCTTCAAAACAGCAAAAATAGTAAAAAGGTGATATTGAAATCACCGTGAAGTACAATAGGTTTACTAAGAAGTGTGCACCGGGTATTGGTTGGTAAGCCTGAGGGGAAGAGACCTATGGGGAGACCTAGACGTAGATAGGAGGATAATGTCAGGCGGGATCTATGGGAGATAGGAGTTGAAGGAGACTGGATTTTGTTGGCCCAGGATGGTGGAGGGCTTTGGTTAATTCGGTGATTAACCTTCGGGTTCGGTAAGCCATCTAGTTAGTCAGTTAGTTAGTTAGTATAATCTTTCACTTTTCCTCCACCCCAATGGAGGCGATGTGGATGTTGAATCGGGAAACGGATTGAAGGAGTCAGGGTGTTCTGCATCAAACGAAAGGATCTGAAAATGGTTGAAGATGTCTGTCTTCTGGTATTTGCAACGTGTAGTCTGGTAGATATTGACGACGTTTCAGTGTTTACTGCCTCGAAACCAAAAATCAGTTTAGTTACCATGCTGCTCAGCCGTCCTGCCATCTGCTAAATTACAACTGAATTAAGTATATAAACCTTTACCACTATGGCGACAGCGTCTTCGGAGGCAGAAAAGTCTTAAGACGCTAGAACCACGTTATTATAGAGGGCTTTAACATTCTCATTGTGGCCCCATAACTCTAGAAATTCGGCAGAAGTGCTTTACTTAATTTCATGTACTTGACACAGGGTCACTGGCGGCGAGTTGTTTGACCGGATTGTCGAGAAGGGTTCATACACAGAAAAAGATGCATCCGATCTTATTCGGCAAGTGCTGGAAGCTGTGGACTACATGCATGAACAAGGCGTTGTTCACAGAGATCTCAAGGTATGGCTACTTACCATTAAGTATCAGACTTGATAATAAGTGAGAGAGTCGGGGGTGTGCTGCAGAGGCCCCGGGGGACTCACGCGAGCTCCTTGTTAATTTTTCAGTAATTATCTGAACCCTTTATCGGCATAGTATCAATTTTCCAGGTGACACGCCAGTATCAACATAACGATAACACACTTTCTTCTAATTTCATATGCAAATATGCTTTCATGCTCTTCTAAAGTTTCTTGGATTGTGTGACTGGAACCTGGACATTCTATACAGTTTCACTCCATCTCTGTCAACTGTCGCGTGTTATCAGTGTTGGACATTAATTCTTTTTTTCTTGTTTCAGCCGGAAAACCTCCTATACTACAGTCCAGATGAAGACAGTAAAATCATGATCAGTGATTTTGGACTCTCCAAAATGGAAGATTCTGGCATAATGGCCACAGCATGTGGGACCCCAGGCTATGTGGGTGAGGCTTTTTCTCGCCCTCCCCTGGTGCATCTGTACAAGTAGGGTCATAGTTTCAAGTGGGTCATTGCACAGAGATGCTCGTCGCACTCGTCACGTGGTTGAAATTCATAGTTTTATGTAGACTGTATTACTCCCTCTTAAGATATCCGTTAATCTTCTGTCTTTTCATTATACATTTATTTTTGAAACATACTGTAGTGTTATGTTTAACTTTACCTTTAGCACATACAAAAATGATGATACACATTTTTGTATATATTATACAATATGATCGATTTTGACAAACTCATCATTATCATGTGTTATTTTATTTTGCGTGTGTAGCAAGGAGGCTTTTCACGGTTGTTGGAACATGCAGTTTCTTGTATTCTTATCAACTTGGTTGGTTGTATAACATTCCTCGTTGCTTAAATAATTGAAATAATACATGATTGTAAGTTGTCATAAAACTGCACTGTATTATATAAAGTATACAAAAAAGTGTGTGCGCATGGCAGAATTGTATATAATGAAACAAAGTTCTATTTCTTGCCATCAATTTGCACCTTGGATGGACAGATTTTTTATGATTTTAATCCCCACAGTCACACCAAAATAATTTTAAAATTTAAGATCTTTTTGAACAATTTTAATGAATTATAATTTTAGACTAACTGAAAGTGCCAGTCCGGAGTTGAATGAAATTTACATGCTCACTCATAAAAAGACAGTATCAGTATTTTTGCACATCTACGTGGTAGCGAGTAAACATAATTTATGTTTTTGTTTCTTTCATGAATATAATTAAAGTGGTAGCTACCAAATGGAAAATTAAAACATTTTCTGCTTTTTTCTGGTGTTGCACAGGTGCATAAATAAGCACTTAGTGCCAAGGACGAGTTTCATAAACAGCGTCCCCATTCTAATACCAGAGAAATCTGCATGTTATTTGTCCTCCTGCACATTAGTGGCCTGGAAGAAACCGTGCAAGTTAAACAGCTTTTTTTCCATTTGCTTTGTATGGGTCATAAATGTGGCCAGTGGAAAATATTTTTGTATAAGAACAATGAAGTGTTCAGCTTTCAATATTACGTGATTAATTACGTCACGGGTTTTACGGATCACCTAGTTTTATTAGGATAGTGAAATCTAGGAGGCTACAATGGGCTGGGCTTGTATCTAGGTTAAGAAAGACAAAAAATGTGTAAGAATTTGGGTAGTTAGAGCTCTTGGAAAATGACCCCTCAGTAGACGAAGAAGTGTGAGAGTAATATTAAAATAGATATTAGGGAAACAAGTGAGAATAGGAAGTGGATCAAACTGGCTTTTAAGCTTCACGTAATTACTGACCTGTGTATTATATACCAAGGAAGTTTGCATTAAATAAGATATTTCTTCTTTAAATAAATTATCTTCATGGGATGACAAACATTTAACGTATTGTCACTTGTTTTTGTGGCTATTATCAAAATTATAGGCTTAGTTCCTAGGTTAAACCACTTTGTTTTCTTTGATTTACTCGTGAGTGAGCAATTTGTAGCTGAATATGTCTGGTTATGTGGATAGTCACATAGTAATGTGATCTGTGTTTGATCCAGTTAGTGAGAGGCCAGCTTCAGTGTTTAAGAATGCTTATTGGCTTGGATTGAAGAACTGGAACATGTACCACTTGCTCAGTCTGTATTCAATCTATGTTCATGTTTTATTTTGTTTTAAGAAGGGTATAAAAATATTAGTTTCCTTCTTTGACAGAAATTTATCATATGAGATTACATACTCAAATTTTTCTCTTCAGTTTCTTTTTTCTTGCTAAAATACGTTAAATTATGAAAATCCATTCCGTACATGATCATATACTGCTGTTTTAATGTTTTGTATCTTCAGTTTGCTGCATGAGTTAGAAATGTCTCCATTTATTCACTGTCTTATAATACTTCAGCATAATTTATTTATGTTCTTCTCTGATTACCTACAATAAATTACTTAAATAGTAAGATGTAAGTGCAAGAAGAGAGACTGAAAACTTCTCACATTTACTGTACCACACTCTATCAGCATCCTTGGTAAAAGCTCTTAAATATCTTCTTCTATGGCTATCTGGTCTGTATTCGGTCCATGGCCTCCTCAATTCTCCTCTTCTGTTAGGAGCTCTTAAATATGATGATGTTAATAATCTTGTACCTGAAAACAAACAGAGCAACGCGGATGCCAGGATTGATGCAAGATATTTAAAGATACAATTTAAAATTAGTTTAACCCACTGTCAGACCTAATGCATTCGATTGTATTAAATTCAAGTGGTTGCTTCCGTACTGACATTATCAACGTGTAATGACTTTCATATATAGCGTATAAATTTGCTTACTAGGGTCATGATACAATAAAATTAAATGGCCGGTGAAATATCCAAGATCCACTTCATTTGCTTGACACTTCAATGCTTTCGAAATTGTCTTACCCTTTTGTGTTTCTAAACATGGTTCCAAGGCTGTGTAGCGTAACTTTAAAACAAGAGGTTTAGTCTTCTGTAATTCAGTTAAGACTGATAATTGGATTTGTTTATTTTTTATTTATTTATCTCTTCATCCATTCATGCCAGTAGCCTAGTTTAAAGAAACATGATCCATTGTTTTCTTTTATAATGGTTGTCTGATTATAATGTTTGCTTTGTTCCAGCTCCTGAAGTACTTGCCCAGAAACCTTATGGCAAAGCGGTAGATGTTTGGAGCATAGGAGTTATATCTTACATTCTTCTTTGTGGATATCCACCATTTTATGATGAAAATGATGCAAATTTGTTTGCCCAGATATTAAAAGGTGTTGTGTTAATCTTTTAAGTATATCTTTGTCTATGGGTGTAATATCTGAGTTAACAATGTATAAGTTTCTTTAGTTTTTTGTGTCGAGGTTTTACTAAAACAAAGTGAAAACTAGAGTTATGACAACTTATATTTTACTCCATAAATTATATGTTCTGTGTGAAGAAATTTTGTATAATGAAGTTTGAGGATGTAAAGATTTCTCAAGTTTGTTGTAATGAACTCTTGCTGACAGGAACAAAGAACTGGATTATGTAAACATATATAATAATTACATGGGTTATATGTTATTTGATTTGTTGAAATTTGTTGTATTAAGTCGTGGTAAGTATAAGGAAATGTTTTGGATTATTTACATTGCATTTTATTTGCATACACATATTTTAATATGCATGTGCTCTTATATAATATTCATATTATTTGGTTTCAAGAAAACATACTGAATTTTTAAATTCATTTAAATTACTTCCTTTATGTAATTACTGGTCACGTTATTTTGAGAATGAACTTGTTAACTCTGAAGTGTTGGAAGTCAGTGATTTGAAAGCATATCATCTGTAAACATTCATGGATATGATAATGTGAAAATTATGAATACAAGGAAAGTAAATCTAATAAAAAGGCAAAAATCTCATTGATATGAATATCTTAGACAAAATAATTCTTTAAAGATTTAGAGTACAGAACTTCACCATATTCTCCTGAATAATGTGACTGGGCAATTCCAATAACAAGTACAGCATGGGAATCTCAAGATAAGTATCACAGAATGTGAATGGAATACTGCAAGTAATGCATCACAAGCATAACTTTTGATTTATGATTTTTAGAACATTGTGTGATTAAAATTCTGTCCTAGTCCCATCCTAGAGTAGCCTTCCAAATCTATACAGTTTTCACTATTCTGATACCATATGTGAACATTCTGTCAGATAATTATTTAATTAATTATTTATTTTTAATCTTTGAACTCCATTTTGTCTGTCTTATCTCTGAATTTGATAATACAACAAAATATCTTTGTAGCTTTGAAAGTATGATTAATTTATGGCCCATTTCAGGTGAATTTGAGTTTGATTCCCCATACTGGGATGACATCAGTGACTCTGCCAAAGACTTCATCCGTCAACTCATGTGTGTAGATGTAGAGAAGAGATATACCTGTCGCCAAGCATTAGCACATCCATGGTAAGCAACTTGAAACAAGTTTCACAGTCTGTATACAGATCCGGAAATCTAAATAATCAAAGGATACTTCTCAATATTGCTTTTTCAAAATTCAGATGGCCATAATCATAGTCTGTTTGAGTTGCTCTTTTATTTTTTTAACACAATGAAGAATTGTGTGTTCTGATAACAATATTACAAGGCAATAAATTAATTACCCAGGGTAGCACAGTTAGTGTAGTAGTAACTGGGCTGTGGGCTGGATGGCTGGGTTTCGTTTCCCAGAAGCGGCAGGGATTTTCCCTTTTCCACCACAACATTTATACTTGCTTTGAAGAGGTGAGCTGAGGTTAAGAATGTATAGAGCTATTCCTCAACTCCTCAGTTTGTTTTGATGACATAATGCTTAATTATCGTCAGAGACAACTGTATTTGTTTTATTTGATATGATAAATGAGCAGAGTTTCTTGATAGGGTCACATTTCAGAGAGGTATAGCTAAGAATGTCTTTTGATTATTGTTAAAAGGGGGTGAAAATTATTAGCAGATTCCACTACTAACTACACTACCCTCCTTTAAGAGGATCTGTAAATTCTAGGTTCATGTGTGTTTGATTGTCCTTTTCTCAGGTCATTTTAATTTGTATTCTCATTCCACCCAGACATGTGCTTTGTACAACCATTCATAGGCCACAACCACTCCTGTGCAAACTTACCAGTTCGGATTTTATCATGGTATTAATACCACACACCTTGAAACATATTGGGCCACTGTAACTATTTATATGCCCCCTACTTATACTGGTTTCATTTACTGTGCATAACAACTAACTAAATGCAGTAGGGTTCTACTTGAGAAGCCTATAGTAGCTCAGGTAGTCAAATTCCCCACCTTTTATGGAACCTACGTTGTTCACAGGAGCCTGTCGGTGGCCCCTATCCTGAGGAAACTGAATCCAGTCAACACCTTCCCACTCTGTTTTCATAAGATTCATTTTAATATTGTCTTCCAATCTATGCCTTGGCCATTCAAGTGGTCTCTTTCCTTCAGGCTTTCCAACTAACATTTTGTGTGTGTTCCTCATCTCCCCCTATGAAACCTTTCTTATCTTATCCTCTTTGGTTTGATCATTCTAGTAATATGTGGTGAAGGGTGAAAATTGTGCAGTTGTATGGTTCATAAAATTAACAAATATTGGAAATTGGCGCTGTGCGGCCAGGAGCCATAAGTGACCATTTCAGTGTGTAAAAGGTAATAATAATTAAAATTCTGTATAAGGCAGTCATTTGATAAGCTTGTAAGAAGAGGCGTAGTATTTTCTAAAACATAAGGTTTAACCATTTTGTTCTCTTACAGGATATCTGGTAATGCTGCCAGCAACAAGAACATTCATGGAACCGTGTCTGAACAGCTCAAGAAAAACTTTGCCAAATCAAGATGGAAGGTAGTACACATCTACACATTTATCACTTGAAAATAACTTATTTTATCTTTTCAATTTTTTTGTCTCCATTGCTGTGTGAACAATACCGCTTTCAATCCTGTGTGCCAGAGGTAGGAGTACCCCCTTTTCTGCCCCCTAATCAGTTATATTCAGTGAGTAAACCAAGGTGAATGAGGTTTCGGTTCTAAGAATTATTAATTCTTGTCCTTGTTATTATAAATGACATAATTTTTTAGTGTATAATTTACTTTCTCAAATGCAACTAGTATCCTTTTTTTGCAGGGTTTCTTGTAACAGATTACGCAAGTATTCTTGTTTGGAATTACATATATTGAGTTTGTCTGCCATCTGTAGATAGGTCCACAGAAGTATTTATTAGCATTGACTGATTACAGAAATAGTAAAAAGAAGTCTGACTGTTTTAAAGGATTAGAAGACATATAATGTTGCCAGCAGTAATAGGAAGAATGGAAACCACATTTCACCAGTACTTGTTTATTGATGTAGAAAAAACAGTACAGTTTTATAGCTGATTATTTATAAGTATTAAAGTATAAATAAAAATGCCCGAAATGTTAAAGTAACTTAGCCTGGCAGGATTTACTGCATATTAGTAATTGACAGTTAAATATGAAGATATGTAGCTGTCTTCTGGGTTGTAGCGCCATGTAGTCTGGTAGAAGTTTACCACCATTTCAGAGGTCCTTGCTGCCTCCATCATCAGGGCTATTATCACCCTGAAATGTTGGTAAACTTCTACCAGACTACATGGCGCTACAACCCAGAAAACAACTATCTTTGGACTCTGCCATGAAAACCTCAAATCTTAGACAGTTAAATATCCTCAATAGACAGCTGGCTTTCATGCATCATTATGTATAATTAATACATATATTATTTAAACTTGAAAGTTCTAAATTAAATTGATGTGGAATTGTAAATAGAAGAGTGCAACTTATTTACAAATTGGAGTACAAGTACTTAGAATCAGAATTAAATAGGCCTACGAACATATCCAGTGTGAGCACTTTCTGGTAACCGGTAATACTATCACTTCTTCACTTGAGAAGGTGATGGAAAGACTCCCTGGGTTGCAAAGATTGACACAGCACTTTTGATCCCTTGATTGCACGGTAGTAGGTTCTGTGCTCTGCCCCATAGTGCTGACTGACTGTTACAGTCTTATAATGTGGTCTCTGATTTTAGCCAGTTATATCAGCACTTAGTGTATTAGGTTTCTCAAGTCATATTTTAGATTTAGTTAAAATTTTGTACCTTTTAAATTCAGTGTTCCTTTAATAAACCTTCTGCTGCAGTAACTTACTCTGTTGTGACTGCATAGCCATAATACTTCTTCTTCTATGGCTCTCCGGTCCGTATTCGGTCCTCTGTTAGGTCCGTCTGTCCGAGGCTTTGATTGAGGTTTCGAAACATCTTCCATAAAACTAACAAATCTCAAATCATTAATTGAGGGATGAACTGGCAGTTTGAATAGTGTGACTTAATCCCATGTTCTGGAGGAATGTATTTACATTATTAATTTCCATACGTGGAGCTGTTATCAAAGATCATCAAAAAATTCTGTGACATTCTTAGGGCACTATATATCCCCCTCTCTCTGCAAAATAAGCACAGTATTTTAACATTACAGTGTGATAAACTGTACCATCCTTTATGTATCGTCATGAGCTACGTGTTGGATCGTGATGTAATTTATTGTGTCTGAGGCATAACTAACTAACTAGATGGCTTAGGGAACCCAAAGGTTCATCACTGAACTAACCAGAGCCCCCATCTGGTCCCTGTCCTGGGCCGAAGCATAAAGTTTGATGGCGTAATTCACATGACCACAGTCCAGACATTTTAAGTTTGCTTTGGTGTCTCAGCTTCAAAATATAGAAAGGTTAAATTTCTCTTCACTATTGCCACATAGTTTATTAATGAGATGTCAAATAAAGAATGCTTAATATTAAATTCTATGTGGTTTTCTGTTCAGCATAAATTGCTATAAACCTCATTTATTCAGATATTTATTCTTGAAAATCCTAGTTTGTGGTTCTTTGGTCTCTGTCTTGTTACAACTCACACCACTGGCTGCTGTTTTGCAATTTCTAATATGTTCCCAAGCTTTTTCATCTTATCACCACTCTTGGTACGATCTGAAACACATACACGTCTTTACATTGGTTATCTGATAAATAAGAATTATCTACATAGAATACTGAGAGTAATACATTAGTAGAATTTTTTGTTTCAACATTAAATGATTGATGATAATGGTGAAATAGGTGGGATCACCTGAGGACAGTGGTAGTAAACTGTACTTTGTAACTCTTTTCTGTATTATTTGAATTTACTTTATTATAACACTATCATATGAGGCCACCTATGTGACCTTATACATTATGCTGTAGTCAGTTATGCATGACACAGGATTTAATATTACCAGTCTTCTGTGTTACATGTAGCACAAGGTAAAGTTACATTTTTCTTCTTAGGTGTTACAAGGAATAAACATTTTGTTAAACTTTTACGTATGCCATAGGGTATATATTTTGTGTTTCCTCATTCTATATTTTTATTATTAGTATCATTTTCAAATTATGTGAACAACACGTTTCTTTTGTCCTCGTTGAACACCAGAATTAATTTTATACATAACATAGTAGCCAAACATTATTTTCATAATTTTATAGCAATTTTAGTATAGTTTAAGCATTTGAATTT
Source organism: Zootermopsis nevadensis (assembly GCF_977971745.1). Lineage (NCBI taxonomy): Eukaryota > Metazoa > Arthropoda > Insecta > Blattodea > Termopsidae > Zootermopsis > Zootermopsis nevadensis. The sequence goes on from NW_028259157.1 coordinate 6,296,943, forward strand.
AAAAAGGTAGTAAAACTAGATATTATCAGAACTTTACATGTAATGAGACTCTTTGTGAAACAACCAGTAGAATGTTCCTACCTAATACCTGTTACTGTTCATCAGACAATATTGAATGAAAAGAAAACAGATTTACATGGAGTCATACATGATGCAGAGAGACAATTTAGGAGGTACATACAGGCTGATAGGAAGGTGAACATTTGTACACAAAGAAAGATGCATCTAAGCAGGTCCTGAGGAAGACACACACAACTGTAGATATAGATGAGAGAAAAGATTTATGAAATAGGTGTACGAAAGCAGTTTGTCGGATACAGTTGGATAAACAAAATGTGTGTATTGATGAACACAGAACAGAGAAGACGGCAAACACAAATAATCAAGATTTTCAGTTCATGATAGGATTTTATCTTATTTTTAATCACATTTTCACCAGAGTTGGTATCCTGTTTATCATTATATTTATGTTTGAATTAAAGACAACAAAAAACTGGACATCGGTTTTCCTTTTGAACCGTTAACACAGTGGGCAATAAAAGTGTCCAAATTACCTGTGAAACCACTGTACAGAAATGCTTATCACACAGAACTGACAATTATTTTGACTTTTCTTTGTAGTCATTCAGGTGCTTGAGGAGGTAATTTTAACTACGTACATTTGTATATAAACGTGTTTTTTCTACATTCTGTAAAACTGTTTATAAATTGTAAATATTTTAGTCCAGCACATAGTTATAGTAACTGTAATACCTCTAAAGTTCATAATAAGGATTAAATACAGTAACACAGTAGAAGCTTTAATGTATTTATACCCTCATTCTTATTATGTACCCCCCCCCCCCCCCCCCCCAATTTGATGCCTGTAACAAAAGTTCTCAACATTGGCTTTAGTCATTCTGTTGAGGTTATGTGGTACTGTCATGTCGTCTAGGTTCCAGATCTATTTGTATGTTGTTTATTCAATTCTAAATCATACTTACAAGAACCCCTCACTTTATAAGTTAGCTGCAACTTACACCAGAAGAAATATTGACCAGTTCACTGGTGAATCATGCAAGTACATAACTAAATACCATGAATTATAAATTTATTTAAAATATTGCTTTTCTTCATTTATTGTGTATTACAGCTGAATTTGTTGTGAACTTCATGTTTAAGCTAGTTTTCAGATATAGCACTTGGACTTAGGTTTCAATACTATAGGCAGTTTTGTACTTTGTTGGAAGTGACTGGATTCATATTGTTTTAGTAATACCTCTCTCTATATTTTCATGTTTGTCTAACTGGATTGCGTTGACATTTTATATGTCCCATACTCTTCCACAGACATTTTATTTGCTATATATTGTTTTTATTTACTTTCTTCCTTTTCTAATTGTGCTAATTATCTGATTTCTTTGGTACTGTTCACAGTTATGTACATATGTTCTGGACTTTTTTGTAGGAATTTACCTTTGTTTCTTTGTTATTTTTTTCCTCTCTTTCCATCATAGTTTGAAGTGGTAAGACTATGATTCTAGAATTGTGGTTTGTAACAGTAAGATTTTCTAGGCACATTTTAAAATACTTATCATGTGATATGAATTCCATTGCAAATACTAATTATAAGATTGTTTTAGGAACAGTTATTCTGTGCAGAGAGTTTTAATCTTCACATTCACTCACTCATTCATTCAGAACTCACATTTATAAATATGCTGATTATAACTGAATCTAAAAAGTGGAATGGCATTGATCTGAATGGAATACATGCTTTGAAGACAAGCTATAAAGCAGTTCTTCCACCATTATAATATTTTATCGTGTGTGTATATATGTGTGTCAACCCTTGGTATCCATTTTTAATTGCTTTCAGAAAAATTTCACTATTAAGGGAACACCAAATACAGAGTAATGTATTCAGATATTAAAATTATAATTAATTCCAGGGAAGTCATTAACTTGAACGCTAAATTAATTTTTTGTGCACAGAAATGCTAACAAAGACTAGCCTTGGCACTGTCAAAAATCCTTTAAACTGTCTGCCTTATGAAAGTGGAATATATTCCCTTTCAAGAAATTAGAAGGGAATTGGTTTGAGAACCTCGTACTTGGAGTGTTTCTGGTACACACATGAGCAGCTGAGAAACTACCAGCTGCTGAGTGACAGGAAATGACACAGTGACACATGAGTCAGTGGATGTAAGAACCAATGACAGATTTGGAAAAAATGGTATTAAATAGAGGGTGATGGGTATAAGAAATGACAGACTGGGAGGTCAGTGGATATCAGGAGTAGTCCGCTGTGTGCGTGTGTTTGTAACATCTTTAGATGTGCTATTACAGTAAGTTTCTGTTGGAAATTGTCTCACAGTATAACAGATACCCCAAGGGATTGCTTGTTCATTTACTTGTTTTTGTTTAAAACATTATTTTATTATTATAATATTTTAAAGAAGCAGAGACATGCAGAATGGGTGTGTGAGTAATATGAAATAGTGACAAGGACTGCTGATTCTCCACTGTGAGATATTTGCTGCAGTTCTTTCATTAACAATATTGAGATATTTCTGTCATAAATAAATAGAGAAAGTATAATTTAGGGAATACATTTTTTCTTTACCCCCTGCTGGGCATACTAGTAGACATTTCTGGAATTTATTTTGAGTTTGCAGACTCATGTCCCATACATTATGTAGATGTTTGTGTTTGACATTCTTGTTGGGTTCATTATCATTGGTTCAGAGAATTTCTGTCAATTACCAACACTAAGAAGTAGTGAGACTAAAGAAGCACATTGTGAAGTTGTGAAATTAAAATACTTTCTGGAACATGTCAATTTCTTTTAACCTTAATTGGTCAGTTACTGTTTAGTTAGAAATATCTTTGCAGGAGGCTGACATAAGTGTTTGTGGTCTGTCAATTTATCCATGATATAATGGTATCTCAAAAACATTCAAACAATTTCTTTAGATTGAAGATCAATTGCTTGTTAATGCAGATTGACAATTTACTTTGGATTTTTGCTTGATTAGGACAAACCTTAAAAATAATTGTAATTTTAAAGAAAATTATTACAGTTATATGTTCTTTGAAAAAATAATTTTTATATCAACTAGTAATCTTAGATGAGTATCGGAAGTTTTCAAGAATTACCTGTGGATATTGAAGACAGTACAAGAGAGAGAACACAGCAGCACACTTCACAGAGTGAACATGAAAGTGTTATTTGTTTATTCACAGCAACTGATGCACGCCATTGCAATGGTCCACAAGATGCAGAGATTAGCTTTGAATAATTCTAGTAGCATGGATGTTGATGAAGCACACATGTGTACAACTATTGACGAGGAGGAGGAGGAAGAGGTAGAGGAAGGTATTTGGATTCTGACCGAAATGACATGGTTCAAGTTGTTTATTAGATGTTTTGGCTGACTTGCAGCTGGCTCGCTTGCTCGATCATCGGCTCGCTCACTCGATTGTACTGTGAAATTCAACCAGTCTTATATCTATGTTGCATAGGATTGATTGTATTTCAGTGTTTTAACAATATCTTAAATGTTGCTCCTGTAATCAATATATTTATGTGTAAATTAATTTGATCATGCTCTTTGTCCACACCATTGCTTCCTGATAGGAAATTCAGCAATCTGTGTCCCCATTACTTTTTTGTGATACTGTCAATGATATAAAGTACAGATTGGAAGCATTTGAGGGTTCTTCATACCAGCATATGTTTCCAATTACAGCATCAAATCAACACCAAGAAGGAGGAAAAGAATCTGAATGATTTTGAGGGAATAATATGAAGGCCTGATATAAGTTTCATCCCTTGCATTCATGTGAAATCAGTTAAATGGAAATTATAATATCTTAATTTTTTATGCAGTCTGTAGTATATTTGTGTTTATCCAGTAATAAATGCTGAAATAAGTTTTGTTTCCTCCTGTTTCTTAAAACTTGTAATTTCTTGTTTAATTTTTATTGATACTGAGTTTCTTTCCTGTTGTCATTCTTCAGTAGATCAGAAACCTGAAAAAAGAAAGTCTGTCCGTACTGAGGGTAGGAGTTGCATATCACTTCCATCTTCTTACATCAGAATTAATGTGTCACGTGTTGTGTGATTCTCAGTTTCATTCCAAAGACATTTCTTCTATACGAAACTTTCGATTTGAGAATATTTTGTGTTCTTCCTTTTTTGTATTAATTTTAGATTACTGATTTTCTTCTGAAAATTCACCAAATATTCAGAAATGTCAGTAATATAATTTTTGTATACTTGAGGAAATTGGCCAAAGTAATTATATGAATCCATATTTTGATAGCATGATCAAGTACTTCTGCCCCCAGTTTTTCTATTTACTAACTGCTTCTGAACTTATTTATAAATTATTTCTTATGTGGCTAACAGTCTTGCTGTTTGGCTTGTGGGAATTAGTTGAAATGTCTGAAAACAAACTTTAGTGGATTAAAATATTTGGATGTTAAAATTAATTTCCTTTACAATGTACACTGGTGAAAATGTGCAACAGATCTTGCAAATTACACTTTAGTATAAACACTATACTGTTAACTTTTAATGAAATTTGTTGCTTGTTAGTGTCTCAGAAAATAAGGAGCCATCATATAATTGAGATATGACACACAATACCTTTGATGATGTATAAGAAATTTTCTTCTGCAGTAAAGCTTGTAGTGCCTGAAATAACTGCAACCAGCTTTGTTTCTTGTGTCTTGAATATAATTTATTTTCTCCCTCCCTGACTGATTGCATGCATTACTTTTCTTCTGCCTTTTGTTCTGAGGCATCTACTTTACCACTTCAAATGTTATATTATTATTCTCAGTGTTGGCATATAAAATTTAACTCTTTTGTCTTCATTCTTATGTGTGATGAAGTAATGGTACAGACAGATGAATAATCCTGAAGAAATACGCAGGTCGTCTGTGTTCAGGGTAGTGTCAGGGGCTTGTAACTCAGTTTAAAAAATTGATTTATTTCAGACCGCAGTGAATTATATTTTGGTTCATGTATTATTTTAATTTATATATTTTTAACTTTCTATCTCCATACTAAAATTTGTAACTTGTTCCACTCTCTATGAAATGGGACTAAGTCTTTTCAGAATGGCTCAAGCTGAAAGGGTGTTTCTAAAACCTTCACTCTAGGATGCTTCACTTTGCCAGGAACTGTCAATTATTCACCAACACTTAAACAAACTCTGACAATCACTGGGGCTCAAGAGATACGAGATCCCTAAACGATCAATTCATGAGGACTCGTTATCCTCACATTTGTTGGTAGTTTCCAGTCACTTTTAAGGTTTTCAAAATTAGTTTGTAAGTTGTTTTAATTTTTAATTGTGTTCCCTTTGAAGTGGTTGAGATGGCCACTTTTTTAATTAAAATATCCACAATTAGAATCATTGTCTACTTAAGAAGTAACCCAGTTAATGTTGTACATAAGTTTTAAGCTACTGCAGATGCATTTCTCAGTAATTATTCATTGTTGTTATTAATTAGGTTATTTATTTAGTAATTGAGTATAAAAATTTGTCAGTACTGCCACCATCTAGTCACAATTGTATCCTATCATAACTCAAGAGTTCAAAATATGCCCATTAGCTGTAGAAAACCTAAGTGCATTCTCCCAAGTGTGGCGTGAAGTGATGCAGCTTTCTGGAGGATTACAGTGTGATGAAAAGTCTCACTGAGAATTAAGGGTGAAAGACATGAGAATTTTATTAGCAATTATAAACGTCTTTTCCAAATATGAAAGTTTAAAACTTGCAGCTCCCTCAAAATAAGAAGGCAGGAGAATCATTCAGTGCAGGATTAACACTGATTACATGATGGGAACTGTCAGATTTTCTGTTGTATTTCTGCTGCAGTCAGAAATTGAAACTAAGTCTCTCATTATGGACTAAATGTAACGTACAGACTAAAGCACAGGAATAAGAATACAGGTTTGAAACTGAGTATTACAATATTATTTGGTGATAGGTTTCTTAGTCAGGCTTGCAGGCAAGGGATGGACCTTCACAATGAATTTGTCTAGTTTACTTATACTTGGGTGAAGAATTGATGCTTTGTAAGATTAGATAAAGATTTACTATCATTTACATGTTTTCTTGCCCATATTTAATTGTCTCCATTTGTTTTATATTCTGTTAATTATAATTGCCACTATAGAACTGCCATACAGAATGTCTGAAAATGATTAAGATGATAACAGTTTTTATATTTAATGAACCAGAGCAGTTACAACAGTGAAATATCTTGAGATGTGCACAGACACTTCAACTTTATATATGTTCAATGTGTGCCGCAAGTCACATGACTTTGAATGAAAGCTGCTCTGTTGCGATCAACTGTCTGTTCACATGTTGGTGGCCAGCCAGAGCTCTTACTTTGTCAGATACAGCCGTTCATCACAAATTTTTATCATCTCTGATTTACTTCTTCAAAGGTGGTGTCTCACCAAATTTTGTTTGGAACTACACTGAGCTATAGTCTCACATTTTGATTTGTGAAACCAAAGAACACATTCAGTTTCGTGTTGTTGCAACACTGTTTTACATGTAAGGCTATAAAAGCACTGCTACAGCCAGAAAGTGAATGGCAGTAAACTTGAAGTGTTTCTATATATTTTTTAAGTTATTTCATTTCTGTAACTGTTTTGATTCATTTAAATATAGCAAATCATAATCATTTTTATCATTCAAAGACATGCTGTGTGATTTATGTGGAATGCTGTAGCTTGAATTTCTTTTTGTATCTTCATTACTTGTTAACTAATTCATTACTGTAATATTATGGCTGAAGTGGAGTATCTGTTCGACTAATGCATGTCTTCTTAAAATGTTCGAGAGATCTTTGATAATTGGAATAGGCACTTAGGGCCCAAGTAGGATGTCAGTTTGAACTACCATATTTTCATAATTATTTTATTATACAGACAGGTGGCTTTCACATGTGATTTAAAAATTTCACATTGTTCATATGCAGTTTATACTCACAAATGAACATATTGTAAATCTTGCAGCACGGAATAACAGTGATATCTGAAACGAAACATGGTTGTACACAAGCCTTGAATATGTTCTTAAAATGTTTAACAGTTCAGTTGTGAAAACTTCAGTGTTCTGTGTTACCAAGTAAGTAATATTAATTTTAAAACCCATGCAGGTCATTGGACATTTCGGTTTTGTTAAATTTCAGTTACATTTCAATATTATCTAATATTTCATACGAAGTTCAGTCATAAGTTTTATAACTATAAAATAACTATGATTATGTTTTAATTATCATGTTTCCATTTGTGTTTTGAAGTGATTCATGTTGACATCTAATGATATGTCAGCTTTATTAAAAGTGCTGCAGATTTAAATCATCATAGGTTAGTGGTTAGAATTTAGTCGTAGTTGCGAGTATGTGTGCTGCATGAGATACACAAGCTGTGTATACTCAATCACATATATGTGGGATTCATCATGCGTCTTTCATAAAAGTGAATCTTTACTTAGAAAAATTATAAACAAATGCAGGATGAGGGGTGTGTGTTCTCTTATTCATGATGAGATTATAAGTTCTCATGATGACGAATATGATGATGGCTGTCTTCTGGGAAGTTACGCCATGTAGTTTGCTAGATACTCACTGAAGTTTTGAGGATCTTATTGCTTACATCATCAGGGTGATTCATCACCCTTATGAATGATGGAGTTAGTAAACTCATCTGAAACGTGTGTCGGTATATACCAGACAACATGGTACAAAATCCAAGAAGACAGCCATTTTTCTGTACAGTTTATATTTTATTAAAAGGAACATGCTTGTAGTTGTTCCATGTCTGTCTACTGCTTCTCTATAACCAGTTTCCTTACTGCCCACAGTTTACTAAAGTTGGAAATATTGTGAATATTCTGAATAAACTCAGAAAGAAATCACATTCTTGGGTCTAACTTCATTGAGTAAAGTTCTTGGGAATGTGAGTTGCTCAGCTTGTCAGGAAATTTCACACCTTTTGGTTGCATATCATTGTTTCATAACAACATGTTGCCCCACTTCATCTCTAAAGACAGAAGCAACATGCTTATCTGAGATGTTGGTGTACAATAAGAAAACTTCTCGGCATAACACCCAGAAGATTGCTATCTGAAATACCTTAACACAAATTGCCATTCATCATTTCAGGAACCTATATTAAATGGCACTGGTATCACTGCCAACTCACACATTTGTGCATCTGAAATATTGGGATTACTTATTTTAGGTATTAAGAAGTTTAAAGTTAGGGGTCCCTCCAAAGTCATAATGTTAATACTATTTTTTTTGAATATGTAATCACTTGGTACAAAATATGAAGGGACACACATACACTCAGTATGGTGATCTGATAACCTGCATTATTCCTTAAGAGAGGAACACAGACTACAAATAGCCTGCAGAACTGTTCCCTGTAAAATAACATAGCTTTCTTGGTTCATGACTGATAACATAAATAGATTGTACACAACAAAAGACATCACCTCTGCACAAACTTTCTAAAATTGTGTACATTTTTTTTCTTTTTTGAGACTACACTGCAGGTTTTTTTAAAACTAATTTTGAGCCTAACTTGAGGAAACATTATCTAACTCTCATGAGTAAATTAATTAAAAATGTAGATAAATCCTTAACTAGTTTGCCTCACCCTGCTTGAGTAAATTTCTGATTTAATTGTTCTGTGTACAGGAAAAAATATTTTTGAAAGAATTGTAAGTTCATAATATTTCGTGTTTTATAAAACTGCTATGATAGGTCATTTAAAATCCTAATAAGATCAAATCAGACTGGAAATTTATGAATTAATTGTACATAGGTTTCTATAGCAATGTGAATTTGTATCTTGTAGCATCATTTTCAATGTGGATTAATAAAAGTAACACTATGTGAAAATTTAGCTATGAAGTATTTAGGTAATGACAGAATTTAAGTACTGAACAAACACACAGGCATTGACCCATGTTTGGATACAGAATGATCTTAAAGTATTGCATAAAAGTATTTAGCACATTGAGATCTCTCATTCCATATCCTGTGCTTAGCAAATTTTGAGGAACAGTGTGTGACAAATATATAGAAAACTGTTCCACATTTCTGAATGATTAAGGACTGGATTGTAAAGAACATCCAGGGAATGTTTACAATTTACACAGTCATGTCATCACTGTCACTAGAAGGTGATTTATCATATGGCATTTGGTCCTACAACTTGTGTATTACTTTAATTCATTCTACAAACTACATTTTCACAATCACAGTTATTTGTGCGTAGACTGGAACCACTGTCTGTGACTAATTCCTCAGTAATTCATCAAGTACTTTAAGCAGTTGTTACACTCTGTCATCTTCAGAGAGTGTGGCTTTATTTCAGCTGAATGTTGATATTTATATTCTTAAAAATTATGAAAACCTGACATGACTGGATGCAATATTATAACCATGGGTGTATGGCAGCAACTTACCTAGGATGTGGTAATGAAACATGGCCCTCAGTAAGTTAACATTACAGTGCAGATGTTAATACTGTATTGCATTTAGTTTGACAACCATTTGACTTACCCAACCTAAGTAACATTACTGGGTGTAACTGACATACATTGTTATTTACAATGTTATAATATAATACACACACACCTCTTGTTGCTAGAAATGAAACATTGAAATTAAATCTAGGATCTGAAAAAAGACTGTCTATCTTAACAATGAATTTTTCGTAGGTTGAGTGGGACTTTAATTACAGCTAGGCCATAAATTTTTGAGCTGACTGGTTGCCTTGCCACGTACTTCACAGATTCAAGTCTAGGAGCATCAGAAGTATTCTTGTATGAACTATAAAGTTAAATATGTTCACTGGACCTACTTCATTTTTGTCGGCACCATTTCGTTTGTTTTCCTCCAACTGTCTTAAGAAGGTTTACTCAGAATTCCGATCACTAGAGGTCACTTTACATACACTTTTCAAATGCATAACACACAAACTAGTTAACTGAACATTTGTAAAATGAGTGCATGACAGAACATTTAAGCTGTACATAATCTCTGAATGCTAAGAAGTACATAGTTCAAATCTCAGTATATCAGGATAGCTGTAAGCAAAGCTTTTAATGTTAATTATATTTGGGAATGCTTAAGTTAGCTTTGCACAAAGCTACAAGTGCTTATCTTAGTGGAATGGCAGCTGCTCACGTTTGCTAGCCAGTAGTCTGTCATTATGCATTATTAGATAATGCATACTTAGAACCATCATATCAAAGGAATGCTATACACTGAGTTTTACTAGAACTAAGTCTTATAAGTGAAATAATAATTTTAGTTAAATTATTAAATTTATTGCTATATTAGACATTTAAGAGCTACTCTGAACCATGTGTGTATGACAGAATGTACTAGTGGAGATATGAGCTCAGTTTAAATTTGTACTATAAATCATCATGCAGCATTTGGGTGTGAAGCATATGAAGTACAGACAAGTTAAGCATCAAAACAGCTGAATAAGCTGGTATTTCAGTGGAAGTCTCTACCAGTGGTGGATCTCGTAACCACATCATGAAACCGTCTCTTGGGTCACAATGATATTTATGGGAACTTTGACATGGTTAATATGTAGTCTAGTAATATATTTTATAATGATTCACAGTAGATGTGTGTATCTTGACATTGTCCTGAAATTGATCAGCTCGATTCACAGGAATTGAAGGCTTAGGTAATTTGGAAATGCACGTAGCACATTAGATACATTGAGCATGGCAGATGTCTGTGGCACTGCTGTTGATGTGTTTGTAGAACATGGTCTTGGTGTGAATGGCATGGTAGCAAATAACCATGTTGTGTTTAATGTGTGGATGCAGTCTCATTTCAATACAGAATGCTTCAAACTGTATTTAACTCCCTCTTATTCCTTTTTGTAGACAGGTCAAAATTCTTTCCTTTGAGATTTTTTATGTATTAGGATTTTGGAATGTCTCACGGGTCAAACATCTTTGTAATCCCATGATACATCACCACCTTTTTAAATTAACCCTAACCAATAAAGAGATAACCATTTGCTATTCCTGAAATGGAATATGAGGTTGCATATTAAGGATCAACATTCTCATAAAGAAATCTGCTGTCAGCCTAAAGTTGCCTGGTTTATCACTTACTATACAAATACGCATCACCAGCAAAGATTGAATTATAAAAAATTCACGTGACTGAGAAGTGCAGGCTGCCTAATTAAAGACCAAGGGTATGTTCAAGGCTATCACACACCTTGTGGGGAGATGATAGTTGAGTATGGAGCACTGGTTGAATGATGATTAGCAGGGAAAACCAAGGAGCTAGAAGAAAATCCTGCTCCATTGCCATTTTGTCCACCATGAATCTCACTTTAATTCACCAAGAATTGAACACTGGTCTCCACTGGCACCAAACATACTGTACTTTGCATTATTGTCTGTTTATTACAATCAGATGTTCACTGCTCAGAGTATCTTTTTTTGCTTATATAAAACTAATAATTAATAATTATTGTGGACTCTGATCATCTGTACCACTCATTTGTCTTAGCGCGGTTTCTTGAGTCCTTGTTTTAACATTGATTTCTATGTGACATACATGTCTGTGCACTCTTAGTTGCATAGGGCCTCTTTTTTAAGAGATTTCAATAATCAGACATTTGGTAGGACTCCTTGGACAAGCGATCAGTGCGTTGCAAGGCCTCTACCTGCACACAGGACAGCACAACAGAAAAACGCGGACAAACATCCATGGCTTGAGTGGGATTCAAACCCATGATCCAAGTGTCCAAGCACACAAGGCCCACACCTCAGAACATGCGGCCACTGTGACTGGCTGAAGTTCACATACTCCATCCAAAATGCTACCAGAAATATCTGGGCCAGAATATGAACAAATTCAGTTGAACCACAACTTCCAGTTTACTGATTATGATAAAAACTGAAACAGCTACACATATTTAACTTAAGAGGTTCCAATATAAATTTTATGAATATCTATCAGTCAGGAGCCGAGTTTTATATGCAGGCGCACAGACAGTGACAATGGTAATAGGTGCTTTTTGCAACTTTTTGTTGTGATCCACCTATAAAAGGTACCTGACACAATAAAATACCACACACTAAGAATAACATAGGCAAATGCAGTATGATAGATGGGAGATGTTGATCTATTATTCTGTGATGAGTTAAGAATTATTACATAAACCTAATATATTTTTAAATAATTAGAACAACATGTCAGTTTAATGTATATATACTGGAATGTGTGATTGTTGATAGTTACAATGTACACTGAAATAAATTGTTGAATGTAGCATGCTTTTGATATGTACTACATAGTTTTTGTACACTACAGAAGGAACACATTTTTATCATCTTTATGGAAGTTTTTGTTAATCTGGTCAAAATGTTCTCAAGCTATAACTCCTCCTGGCCTCAGCTTGCGTAGATTTAAATGTCACACACTTCTGGCCTCGACTGCTGTTTCCTTTCTTGACCTACTCTTTGGCTATTGTGTACCACCTAAACATAGATTTTCTTACAAAACTCAACATTATTGCATGCACAAATTATCATATGAAGGAGATGTAAGCCTTATACCAATCAACAGTCACAGCAGCTTTCATACAATTGAGAATGAGTTGTAATACTTCACCAGTGTAATCTCATAACTCCACATGCCTGGAGGAAAAGACAAAGGCTTTGTCATAAACATTTTTGTTAAAGTAGGCTACGGTATGTGTCACATGTCAGGAGTGTTCAGGGCAAAGAAGACCACAGAATTCACATTTTTCATGGGCACAGAGAAACAAAAAAAATGTGTTTGGCTGTCCATAGGCTGCTGGCAATGGAGAGTTTGTTTATTCTGTTGTCCAGTGTAATAAAAAATGCATTGAAACATCTTTTTTGTATATTTTTGTCTTTCTAGAACTAATATTAAGATTATATATTATGTATGACTGCAGTTCACCCTCTATATAACTTCCATTCATGTATGCCTCATAGTGATCTGTTACCTGCTTAGGTTTGTAGGTTTGTGAAACTTTCATATGTGCAATATTGTGGCGAGTGTGAGTCATGAAGGGTATGTCAATAAAACAAGACTGGCTGTGAGTTGGATGAATACTTCGATCCCTGGTATGGACATTAGAATTTTCTCTTCATCACTATGCCCACTATTGTATAATGAGTAACAAGGGTATTTATCCTGGGGTGAACATAGCCACAGAGTGAGGTTTAATACATCCATGTGCAAGTAGTATTGAGGTTAAGAGAGTATATAATTTTGTCTCCACTCTCCTTTTACGCCTTTATGGCTTGGTATCACACGTTTTCTTTACCTTCAGTAAATATTTTGGCCTACTACAGGCATAACTACACATACCTGATGTCAGAATTATTTGTACATACAAATTGTATTTATTAGTTAGCATTTGAGTTTCACTTTTCTTCCTCTAATTATATTAGAAGTGAAGTGCTAAGTGATGTGACTAAGAACATTTTTGAGGGACATGCCCACTCTTATTGTTCCTGTGTTTATGGGATTACTATCACATTATATTAAGATCTACTCATTAAAATCTTAGCTGCCTGGTCATGGTTTATCATTTTTCACTTCTTGACGTTCATAATGAAAGAAGAAATCGATCTTATGAATGCCATGCGATTGTAAAAAGAATAGTGTTTTTAATATCACATAATGGAACAAATCTGAAGAAAAACTGATCTACATTTATTTCAAAAGTATTGGAGTAGCCCATGGGCCTCTTAAGTATCATATGGTCCAATATGACATCATAATGTAATACCAATGTTCTGTAGCAAGTGGGTTTGTATGTAAATATGCATGCTTGAAGAGTTACCTAGAAGAATGTTATAACCAACTTTCTGACAAATTCTTATAGCAAAAGAGACAAGAACATTCCATGAGTTACATAGGGATGGATATAGATTTGGTTCAAACATTCACTAGGAAACCCTTAAATTTTAGAAGATGCTTTTATTAGTCATGCCCAGAGTTTAATAGCATGAGTTAACTGAGGAGAGTTCACTGGTAATTTATTTTTTTATATTAAGTGCAATGTACATTTACTTTGACTCTAAAGGTGACTGTTCACTGAACATGGAAACAATGCCTTATCCTTCTCCTTCTCCTCTTTAATAATGCCATGGCATGATACCTAATGTCAAGCAAATGTATTAGAGTGAGACTGCATGTAAGTTTAATATAACAAATGGAAAAATGAGAGTTTGTGAAATTGTGATCAGCTACACCTGATTGATTAAAATGTCACTGATTCCAGCAAGCATACCTTGCAACTACTGTGGTCCAAAAGATGAAACGGATGGCTCTAAGCAGCACCAGTAGCTCTGGTCGCAGTCCAACACCTGCTGACAATGGTCCAAGTCCACAGACACCTGGTTCTGACCTGAATGGGACACCACCTGCTCAGAATGACTAATGCCTGCCCTGCCACCGCCTACCCACTTGTGCGACTGCCCCATCGGATGCAACAATTATATGGTCCCTTATTACGTGTACTTTTGGCCACTTTGTTTAAAACACTACATCTCTTTTTCAAGGCCTTAAAATGTTGTACATTTTCCCCATTTGTTCACAAAATGATGCATGTTGGTGCTTTGTGAACCTGTCTTTGTAAAGCACATTCTAGTGGGACAAGATATAAGAGTTCCCACTCTTGATTGTTGGTTTCACATTCGGTTGGCTGCTCTTTGTTCACTGGGTTTGTGTGGCAACATTCTCGCGACATCTTCCATGCTCTTTCTGTTCAGTATATGTGGAGTCTACTCTCCATTTGTTGGATGGAAATATATGTAAAAAATATTATATATACATATAGAAAGAGAACACATAGATATGTACATGTTATCAGCATGTTGTACACTTGTAACAACACATCTGAATAGTAATATATTGCAAAAAATATACACTCTTTATTTCTGCTGCCATGAAACGTATCATATTTAGGGCTGTGCACAATACTATATCATTATGGATATAATTATTTTTTGTAATGTCAGATAAAAATTGAATGAAATCTTGGTTTCGTGCATCAAAATTAATTGTTTTCTAGACAAATTTTGGTAAAATATTGAATTATTAAAAGCACCTCACTTGTGGAAATATTGGAATAACAAAACATCTGAATTAGTTATTTTATTTCTTGGATCTTTACCATCATGAGGGTTTATTTTTTAAACCAAGCATTTTGGAAACCCGTTCCATCTCTGGCTTCAAACACTGAAGGGTCAGTACAATGCTGATATCCCTTGCTTGAAGACAAAGTCAGTTTCCAAAATGTTGCATTTTAAGAATGAAAGCAGGTGATTAATAAGGTTCAAGATATAGAAACTAACTCTGATGCAGGTTCATCAGAAACATTCAGAGCTGAGTTAGACTCATAATGTATGTACCATTCATAACTTAGCAGTTGAAACTGGCCATCTGCAGTCCATTGAAAGGAACCTAGAATTTTAGATTAAAATGTAACTTGTTATATTGTCATTGTTGTTGTATTGTGTGCTACCAGGCTCTTATACCATATCACCATTTCCATAACAATATTCCTATTAATGTTGGTAATACAAAGTACATTACTCTTGAAATGTCCATTCATCATATATTTCAGTGCTACAGAAAATGTAACAATGGGTTTACATGGATGCAAATAACCCTTGATACAGACCACTTACTATCCATACCATAATCCCCAGTTTTCATGCTGTACCAGTACCTTAATTAAGTTCATTCAAAATTCTGAAGTGCACTATTCTTGGTAATAAGTAATATGTTAGAAACAGTATTTACCTGGTCTTCATTTTGTGACATTATAGATTACACACATACATCTGATTCCCATGTTTCTGGTAAGAAGTTGTTTTGATAAGTCTTGATTGTAAATATTGCACATGTCACAAAATATTCCAGGTACTCTTTGTTATTTTAGAACGACTGATTTAAATTGACTTATTAAATATGAAAATAAACTTTATCCTCACTATTGTATTCCCCTTTCTTTTTGTTTTAAATTGAATTTGCTATTAGGAAACTGATGGGTCACTAAATGGACTGGAACAGGCTTGAACATATCAGCTTGTAGTGTATGTTGATGATTTTAATTTATTATGTGAAAATTTGTATATGTGCTATAAAGAGAAAGTAACTCTATTAGATGCTGTTAAGAAGGTTCTTGTAGAAACATGCACAGAAAAAAGTGAGAGTACAGGTTAAAAATGGTAATAAATATCTTGAAAGTGTAGCAGAGTTCAAGTTCTTGGGAATAGCAGTAACAGACCAGAATTGTATTCAAGATGTGAGATCAAATTTAACAAATTCATGCTACCGTTCAGTCTAGAATCTTCCCATCTCCTATTAAAAATTTATGAAACTATAATTTTATGAATTTTGCCCTCGTTTCCAAAATATGTTCTAATATCATAAGTGTAGCCAGTCATGTCATGCAATTTACAAATCTTTGTTTCAGAGCATTTATTTCTTAGGAACATATTGCTTGTATTGAAAATAACTCTCCCTTTGAACAGCACAATGACTTCATCTGCAGCTAAATATTTACATGATCTGTGAATTTTAGCATAGGTTTCATTGAGCTTATCAACGAGAGATATTGTTTTCCACAGTCCATCATAGTTTTGTCAGTCATGTTTGGTTGAGTCATATTGTCACAAAAATGTAGAAATCCAATATATGAAAAAACTTATCCAAGTTACTATAAAATGGCATATAGAATTGTTCAAGAGTGGACCAAAATCTTTCAATGTGTCCTACTTGTGATGTGTAATTTGTAAGATAGAGCCAAAAATACATGCATCTCTTCAATCTTTACTTTTTAGTCTCAGCTATTTTGGTAAGTTTTCAAATAGTGATATTTTCCTTACAGATGTATCATTTGAATTAATTATTACAACAACCAGAAGAAACATAGACCAGAAATTTTAACTTTAAACTTCACTAATATAACTTTTATTAATATAAACAAGTTTGTATATGTACTATAAAATACATTCTGTGTTCCTTGTGTATATACATATAGATATATTTGCTTAATTACATTTATATTTAATTTTTGTTCTTCAATTTGTTTTTAAACTGTGCACCAAAAAACCGAGATTTGTAACATGTATAGCTTCCAGTCTGTTTCTTTCTTGCAGTTAGTTTTGATGGTCTTATGTGTAGTACTATGATGTTTTGATATTTTCAATATTTCAGTGTCAATATTTGCTGTTTTGATATTTTCAGTATTTTTTTATATTTCGATACAACGATAATGTTGATGATGAGATGGATGTTAATTGATTCACTACAAAATTTGAGCACTACAGCCCTAATAATATCAGGTCCATATTATACTATACAGTAGTCTGTGATGACAGTCTATTTGTGTTGGCTCTCATAGGGCTGTTACGCCACGGATTATTATTATTATTATTCATAACTTTAAATAGATAAATCCCTGTGTAAGTCCCAATTTGGTGAAGATTGTCTTGAGATTCAGAAAGCATTACACTGTACAAACTGCCTTCATTTGAGTAACAGTGACATGGATGTTCTGAATCAGAGGCCTTTCTGTAGAATTTTTATGATACCTATCACTTTGGCACATACTCTAGCAATAGAGCTGACATTTCATGAAAACAGCTTAAAATAGACTGTCCCTGTTCAAGTAATCTGAAATGTTATTCTTGTCCTTTGCTTTTTGTGGTTGCAGTTTATTGTATAACTTCAGCTTTTGGGAGTGAGCCACACTGAATGTTGAGTATTAACCAACATTTTAGAAAACATTGCACTTGCCATCATCAGGGTCAAAGTATGGTGGTTGGGAGTTTTTGGAAGCCTTACATAGGACCTGTATAAGGTTTCCAAAAACTCCCAAGTACTTTTTTGGTGATTGCATCTCTTGCGGTAGTCTGGAACTTCTTCATGGTGGCAGCCGTTTCTTATACATAATTTATGCAAGTGGGCTTTCATATGTTATGTTTTCATGCCTTTGGGATATAAATGTAAATAATTAAGATGTTATGTAAAACACATTATGGTTCCTTAGCAAGTCTGCTACATGACTATGGAATCTTTAGGTTTTGCGATTTATCAATTCAATAAACGTCAGTTCTTAACGTGTAAGGAAAACTTGCATCCACCATGAAAAATATAGGAGTCTGAAATAATAAATATTAATTTTTACTTGTGACACCATGTAATCAAGTCAATACCAGTGTTCCTTGCAAATACTGGTAAATGTCTACAAGACTACATGGTATCACAGTCCAGAAGATTACAGCAGACATTCAATGCTGTGAGAACCTCAGAAAGGTTATTTCAGCTCAATTGGGACACTGCTCTCACAATGTCAAGAAACAGCTCGTGAATCATATTCTTTCAATAACAAATAATAGTGTTATAAGAGATATGATTTGAAAGATTTCGATAACTACATAATACCAGTTGCCTCAATGAGAAATAATGTATTTATGTGTTATATTTTTAAAACAAAAGGAGAAAATCAGTACCTTGTAAGCTGCTGAAAAAATGTACTTATTCATTGACATATGAGATTCAACATTTTGGTGGATGCCAGAGTTTTGCTTCTTGCTGGGACAATTGGTCTGATGTGTGTCATGATTAGACATCAGCATGTCACACATATAGAAATTCAAATTGTTTCAGTTACTTCATTTCTGCTGTGTACAATAATTTCATACATTTGTAGTTTAATCTTTTTACAGTTTTTTAGTCAATGCCTATATTTTATTCTTTTAATTTGATTTTTTTCATGGAATGGGCCTAGTTTGAGTGCATGAGCATCCTACCTTGATATTTGCAGAATGAATGGATAGGTTACCTTCCCAATGTTTAAAGGAGTGCACAATCAAAAGTAATCTGAAATCCTCAATAGTAAGGCTGTAATGAAGCTACAGTATAACTCATTTTCATGATATTAATTAACAAGAAAATATACTCATATTCTAATCTTATAATTGTTTTTGTTTTTTTATAATATGACTGTATTTTTGTATAGTAATGCCTACCAACAAAGACCTTAGTATGAAACACGAGTCTTCGCATTTTGTAATGATATTGAATGTTTTGGGGGTTAATCCTACTGTTGAGTCTTACAGCATCTCTTGAGTTGAAAATGAAGCTTTATCATTACCATATTTGTTGAGCACAGTTCCCTAAAAGCATGTGCCATTTAAATATTTTATTCCAAATTATAACTGCAGCAAAGGAAATGTTTCCGTTTAGTTACACAGAGTCTAGGTATGTCCACCCAAGTGTTCCAACACATCATTGGTTGCAATGAAGAAGGAATAAGAAATAAACTTTCTGGTTTTAATATATTCTCAGTAACAAGCTATAGTTAATATGATCCACTGTACTGGGAACAGGAATAAGAATCTAAGATACATAGTAGCCCTTGGTAGGTAAAACTCAGAGTGACTTGAAACCTGATGAATCATACTTGTTAATTAGAGCCATGAAACAAACAATGACTGTCCAACATATCACATGAAATGAAAATGAGGGTATTCGAGGTGGTTCCAGTAGTAAGAGCGAGGGATGTCTGCACATGGCATAACTGTAGTCTGTCATGTCCTCTTAACAGGTCTTCCTCAAAATTATCATTCTTTTCTCTGAAAGTGTTTGAACACTGTAAAGTATATTTACAAAGGAAATACAACATTCAGCTGCATATTAGAATGGTTAACAAAGAATAGCATGATTAAAGTACTGTCTCATTCCATGCTATATAACCACTGCTGCATCATTAAGTAACTCAACAGTCTTTCACAGAATTTCTAGTAAAGAATTATCATAATTCAAAGATAATTGCCTTCTAGGTTCCAGCACCATGTAGTCTGGTAGAAGTTCACCAACGTTTCAGAGGCCCCAGCTGGGTCCATCACCATGATGATGGAGGCAGCTAAGACCTCTACCAGACTACATGGTGCTAGAACCCAGAAGACAACTATCTTTGGACTTACTGCCATGAAAACCTCAAATCCTACTAAGTACCATAGTTGTCATTGAGAAATATATTTCCTTGTATCCTTGTAAACATAATATTTATCTTATACATTTTCCCTTCTCAATCTTTTACCCGAGAATTTCACACCATAGTTTTCCTCTTGCAACATGACTCTTTATCCTCCTATGGAAGAAGTCTGGTTGATGAAATTCATGATGTTTGAACATTCATACTTTCATACTTGCTGTAAGAATGTTATAACACATTTATTGTAGCATTTATCATATATTATCTTCTTCCATCACACACTGTACTTTTACTGATGTGCTATGAGAAAACAACTCTTAATGTGGAAAAGGAAAATGTTTTAACCTGAAGGTCAATAGTATACCCTTCTTTCTGCTTCCATAAGCTGCCATGTTCTGAACTTGTTTTTATGAACTGTTGTTTACCTCACACTGTATAAATGTAGGAATTGATCATGTTTGATAACCATTGAATGAAATTCCTTTTAAACTTCCCAATAATTTCTTAGCGTCCCATTGATCATAACTTATCTTAAATGTTTTGAATCAATATTAAGATGGCTATCTTCTAGGTTGTAGCACCATGTAGTCCAGTTCTACCAGACTATACAGCACTATAACCCAGAACACAACCATCTTTTGACTCATCGCCATGACAACCTCAAATCTTACTGAATCAATCTTACTTAATCACCTTTATCAGCCACATGCCACTGCTTACACATGATTGAGCTGGCTGTGCCTGAACATTCATTACAGTAGCATGCTGTTAAACAGTTAAAGTTTAGCTCACATGCCGTTAATTTGTGGGTCTATCTGTTATACCAATATGATAAAGTTAATAATGATGTGAGGTTGAAATGCTGTGTCATCTTCATCTTGTATATATTGTTGATAACATCAGTTACACTTTTCTGCAGTTGTCAGTTCATTTATGAATATTAGTTGGCAGTAATCAGATGATGAATTATTTTGTCAATATTTTGTTCTTAAAACAATTAAAGCTTAGTGATAACAGCAGTACTACTAAGGATATAATTCATTGTCAGTAATGTGACAGGATAAAATATTAATGAAATAATTGTGATATGAAATCTGTATATTGATGCCCTGTTTCTTGTTAATTTATTTATAATTTTATGATTAAATTGGAAAGTGATAAAAAATTGATTATTTCTGTACTATTTGGAATATGTGTATAACAGTTACATTATTTCATATAGCATGAAGCAAAATTTAGCTTCTATTTAGACAAATTAGTAAAACGTTTTGCCAACAGTATAGGACTGTGATTTTAAAATATAAATTCATATTGATTGGTGTCCTTAATTGCAGCCCTTTCTTCATTCTCTGCATTCCATAATCATTGTAATTTATTTAAATTGCACAAAAATATTTAACATTTAAACAGTTCAAGAAATCCATGATTAAATTTTGGCCAGGACCAACATTCCTCACATTTCTTTTTTGGGTCTTTATCATTTCCATATAATGTTATGCAGATTCTGTAGTTGACTAACTTATGAGCCCAGTTTTTAAAAAGAGATCAGAATATTTTGATTGTTCTCCAGACTTCTGCAACAATTTTAACTGGATGTGTAATGTCCATACTTGCAGTGATGTTACTGATTTTTAAAATATACACATACCAATCCAATTTTGACATAAGTATTATGTACACATATCAAAGAGCCAGACTTCATTAGTACCATAACCTATTAGACATGAAATGGAGATATTAAAAGTACTGTTTAGTAAGTAATATGGTAACTCTAAGTCCTTTTGGAGAAAATTTTCTTGCAAGTATAGTGAATGACAGGAATACTGATCCCACTGTCCTTCTCGGTAAAAACTGAATAATAGTATATCAAATGTAGACTTTTTTGTTACATGCACTAGATACAAAATTTCCCTTCACAATTTATGCATTTCCCCTGCCATTTTTAGTTTTGAATCTAAGGTACATAAATTATGCAATGTTATTTATAATGTTTGGAGTTACTTGTAGGTTTAAGATTAAGTTTAAGAAATTTGCATAATGTCATGACAGAAGCAATATGTTTAAAAATTCAGTTGACCCCAACAGTTCATATACAGGAAATTTATAAAAAAAAAGTGTGTGTATATATATATATATATATATATATATATATATATATATATATATATATATCTGCTGCACCAAAATAGCATTTTTAATACAAAGTGGTTATGATTCATACCACTGTATCTACTACAAAAATGAATTGATGCATTATGCCATATTTCATCAAATTATCTGCCAGAAAAATCGTTTTTGCCTGCAGCAAACAATTTCACCCATGACTGTAAACAGAACTGGCAATAACATTCAAAGGAGATGATTATTGTGATTTTTCTGGTTCTCATGGTGAGAATGAAGATGTCTTTTGGGATGGTGCGTCATGTAGTGTGGTATAAGTTTAACAGTATTTCGGAGGTGCTTTTTGCGTACATCATCAGGGCAGCATGTACTTCCTATACTAGATTGCACACCGCAATATCCCAGAAGACTCTTCTAAAGACAATTGTTTTCTAGCGCTGTGTAACTGCCTCTGTAGTCTGAGCCTCTGCACGAGAAAATAAAGGCAGGTGCCACACCCCCACTCACGGAACCACATGGTGAATCCTTGATGACGTAATCATTGCCAGGTACCAACACACGCAAAAGTTATTGACCCAACAAATCTCTGACGTCACTAGTGCCGTTCACAAAGGTCAAAGGCCGTGTTTCAACGCTATAACAGCCTCTCATAAACACTATAGGTACTTATAAAAGAACATTTGATATTTGAAAATGCAGAGGCAATGAAAGAGCGAATTAGACAAAATTGTCACGTTGTTTCGAAATTTTATTCACGGTTATCTTACGATGCTGACAATGTTTCCATTTCTTCGAAAACCGGAAGATGTGGGACGAATTCCTCAGGATAG
The DNA here is from genome assembly GCF_977971745.1 of Zootermopsis nevadensis. Taxonomy (NCBI): domain Eukaryota; kingdom Metazoa; phylum Arthropoda; class Insecta; order Blattodea; family Termopsidae; genus Zootermopsis; species Zootermopsis nevadensis. Next base: position 6,319,956 of record NW_028259157.1, read on the forward strand.
GTTCTAGTGGCGGTATCTTGTGAACGCGGTGATATTCTTGGGGTTCCAAAAGAAAGGAGATTTTCTCTGATAGTTGAACGTATATATTGATTTATCGTGAAATCTCTGCTACATAGAATAAACAAAGTGTCGGTAGGGTAATATCAAACATTCTGTTTTAACAGTGAGACTGGATTAGGCTGAAGAGACGTATAGTCAACGACTCTGATATGTTGGGAGATGTGTGATTAGAAGTTCGTTGATAGGTTGATTTCTTTAAGAGACGCAACAATTTTTTGTGTTACGTATAAATTGTAAATAAAATTCAGATTACATTACCGATTTGATAATGATGGTGGGGAGGATTTTGAAGATATGGTGAAAGATACAGAAATCTGAAAATTGTATATGAGTACTGGATAACTGTATACCCTATTTATCATGTTATCTTTGAGATGGGTCTTGTGAAATGACTGCATTCATCCAGTCAAGTGGAGTTGAATTCTGTTGCTTTTATGTACGCTTTAAAGAACATTAAATTTTACAGTATTTATGGTATCAGTTTTTGTAGTAAATATGTCATTCTCAAAATATGAGTTCTCTGCTGTTTCCTTACAGATTGCATACAAAGCATATTCCATTTAATTTGCAAGTGGTTTTCCCATATTTCCAGTTGCTCCACTAATTTGTTGTGTAACTGTAATGGTTGTTAATATTGTTATTATTTTACACAGTTAAAATTTGCAGGCATTAGGAAATAACAGCACTGGTTTTGTGGCATCCATTGCAATAATATTAGTTTCAAAATTAAATAAAACTTAATAAATATTAGAGGGAATGAACGGTGAATGTACAGGTCCATAGCAACAATGACAGAGAGAAATTCAGACAAAGAACATATCCAAACCTTGGATTCTGCCTCCATGTCAACATCAGTAGGGGCTCATCCTTGCCGAAGTGGATGTGAAATTGTGGAATTCAGTGTGAAGGGACCTGTAGCCATAAGCTTAGATGAGGAAGAATTTACCAGTCCTGGATGTTCTGTGCTTGATCTTCAATTCTCATCACCATCCCAGGTAATTCATTATGTTGCATAATGTCAGGAAGAGTTTCATCCCTGAAGATGGAGATGAGACCAGCATTCCAAATTCAGTGACTTTAGAATTTTTATAATTGTTATAATCTAAATCATGTGCAGTGGATTATGCCTTAATAAAATATTAACACTGATACACCATGAGTCAGGATAGCTCACTCAGTACAGTGACTGGGTTATGGGCTGGCTATGACCTATGTATGTAATATTTTAGATTTATTTCTCAGAGAAGTAGTTGAGAAACCTGATTATTACATTTTTAAATTTAATTTTATGGATTCATATTATATGATGAAAGATGAGGCCAGCTAATAAACATAATCCATGTAAGTTCTGATTTTTAATTTGAAAATTCTTTTTGTACCATTATAATCTGCAGGTAGGAGAACTGGTGTTCCGCAATTACTACACTGCCTCTTTAACTGTGTTGGCTCGTTTTGATTCTGGTAATAGTCTTCAATTTACACAAGGACATACAGCCATGAGCAGTAATGCTGGAACATCACATGGTAAATTGTTTGTGCCAACTAATAAGGGAACTGGATCTGGCATGAAGTTAACAGAACATGTGGGAGGCTGGGTTGTTGTAATTCCTCATCGAGTTTTGATGCCTAATCCTCACCTTGAGAATGGCAGTCATGACTTCATCTCTGTTCCAGCTACAGAGGTAACATCCTTGTTTGTGCTTAAAGTAAGTAGAATGAGTGAAAGATTTTATCAGTGCAGTGACATTTCAGATCTTCCCTTTCAACTCATATTGCATGAAATCAAATGGAGACCATGATAAATAATGTACGCCTATGTGTGTCTCATCCACTGCACATCTGGATAATCACCCTTTTCATTGTCTCAGATTTACTTGCAATTTGGTCAAATTGAGGTACATCACCCTAATATTTACTAAATGTACTGGTTTGATGGTTCTTATAAACAACTGATCTGTGATACATGTAACTAATAATATATCCAATTGTGTGGTTGAACTGATGTTTTGAAGCCTACCTGTTATACCTATAAATTTGTCTGACGCAACATTGTAATAAACCCTATTTATACATTGGATATCTTGGTTTTTGCTTTTGAATGTCATTTGAAATTATGACAAGACATATTAACAAGCTCTTCATTTTAACATTTACAACTACCATATCTGTTACTGTTTGCTGTCATAATATTAATATTACAAAATTCATGAGAATAATTTCTTGACTAGCTGAGTGTACTATTAGCTTCTCAAGAAGGGCTCACCCCTTGGAATTGGTACATAAAAATATATCAATAAATAGAGCAACTGTATAAAACTTGTATGAGGAAAATAGGTATTAATAATTTGGGCATCATATTTTAAAAGTATACTTTTCTTTCATATGCTTTCTTCCATACAAATACACTTTAATATCACACTCACATCATACTTGCATCACACTTGCATAATGTTAGAAACATTTAAGTTGTATACCTCCTGTTACTAAACTTTTCATAATTATACCAAAGTGGACAGTGCTTTGGAAGGTGTGGAAGTACTGTACACTTTGTACCAGGACCCCTATATTTTAGAATAGATTAGGATTTATTTACATTTCATACATCACTCATAGCCCTAAGCAGGTCCATGCAATGGGGGTGTTGCCCCCGGGCTTTGCAAGTGAAGGGGCCCACAAATGAATGAGTTATCAAAAATATTGACGGGGTCCCTGAATGGAGCTTTGTCCTGAGGCCGCTAGATACCTTTACACAGCCTTGGGCCTAAGCCAAGGATGTATTAATAGATCATGTCATGGCATAAATACGATACTTGTTTTCATTAAAATTATAAATGTCATAGTTTTGACAGTGATATAGAGTCAACTATGTAACCATACACTGCTCTTGTCCTCCCTTGCTTTCTGCTGGTTGGAACCCCGTGGAGCTGTAGTCATCTCAGGGTGGGTGCTTAGCTGCCTCTGCTCTCAGGGGCGATGTGGGTAGCTCAGGGCATATGATTGCTGGGTCCTAGCTCGTCGGTGGGTGGACTCTAATCTTGGGTCGTGTTAACGACCTGCTTCGCATCAGCGAATGATAACATGGCCGTTAACACAACCCACACCCTGAGCTACCCACATCACCCTGGGAGCAGAGGCAGCTAAGCACCCACCCTGAGACGACTGCAGCTCCACAGGGCTCCAACCAGCGGAAAACAAGGGAGGACGAGAGCAGTGGATGGTTACAACTACAGTATTACGGCAAAAATAATTACACATGAAATCATCATCACTATTGTTTGCTTATATTTATAATAGCTGAGAATTTTTAGTTGAGGTAGATTCTTCAATGGAGTAAAAGTAGTGAGATAGGAGATACTCTTTTAGTGATGCCTTAAACTTCTTTATGTCATGATTCAGACTTTCTATAGTGGTGAGGGAAATTATTAAGTTGAATTTATCTGTGGTTTACAGACTGTAAGGTAGACTGTTCATCTGACTCGTGGTAACTCATTCTTTCAGTATTTGGTTTAAATTTGTTTCTACAAAGAAAATATTTAATATGTACTCTTATTTTTATTATCATGGAATTATTTGAATAATTGCCCTCAAGGTGCAACTAAAATATAAATGTTTCAAATTACAGTAAACTCTTTTTTTCAGAAATGCTGAAACAGTTGCTGTTGGTGTAAATGAAGGAAAAAGTAGTAAATTGGATTGCTGTTTATCTTACAGAGTCAGATAGAGTGGAAGGGTGTGTTGACTTTTCGTCTAGTATTAAGGCAGCCCTCTCCAGTTTGGCACACTTTCCATGTTGAGGAACTTAATGTGTATCGTGACTTGCCACGTCGTGTTCCTCGTCCAGTACAACATTCTAATTCTGTTGTTGACCCATTTCATTGTCAGGTAACAACTTCAAACACTGTGTTCATCTTTCTTTTTCAGTAGCAATCAGTTAGTTACAACTGTGAGATTAATGTATCCTTAGGACTCCAGTTTTTTCACTTCCATGTCTGATAGACTTTTAACTTTTATTATATGTGTGTGTTGTGTCTTTTTAACAGCAGTATGACACACTATTGACAATGGTTTGTCACCAGACAGTGGCAGCACTTCACTGGGTACGTGAACCAAAAGATTCCTCTACTGTAAAAGACAACACAGTAAGTTTAGCTATTGTTGCAAGTTGTCTGTTACACAGTATTGTAGTATTGGTAATGATATTGTAAATATCATTCTCTTTCAGGGGCCTTGTGGCTATGAGTTTTTCAGTTTACCACAAATTTAGTAGATGATGGTATTCGTGCAGAAGAATGTAACAGGGTTTTCAAGAAATCAGCTTAAATAATGCCAGTATGTCAACGTGCATCTGCTGGGTCATGATGGTATGTTTTGTAGCTTGTTACCAACATTGAAGAGGAGTGTTTTGCTGTCATCTTCATGGTGAAGGCAATACTTTCCTCCAAAATGGTAGCCAACTGTAAAACCACACAGAGTCATATCTCAGATAATTATGCTTTTTCCACCTTAGGCACAGCTAATTTGTCAAAGACATGATGACATGCCACAAAATTTTGCCTCATAAAAAGGTGTGAAACTATACATGGCCATAAATATGTATCTCCATATAAGTCCTTGCACTATAAGAATGCAGGCATGTGAAAACCAATACCTGTTGAATAAAACTATTAGTGATTAACTGATGTGTGCGTGCACACTCATGTTACAAATTTTAATCACAAAAGATAAGATATTGCCTTTCTATAACTTTTGCTTGCGAGTATACAATTCTTATAAAAAATTTTGGCATGCCTGTAAACTTGTGGCAGGACAGCAGTTGCAGAAAACTGGTCTAGAGCAATATTGTTACACTAAGTTGCTCAGTATCATCTTGTGATTTTAAATAAATTCTGCAACTGATTTATCATCATTAAGTAACCCACAAACTAAGAGGTTAAGTAATATTGCTGAAAATGTTGTGGAAGTAGTAAAATGTACAATGTTAAATGGGCTTCTGTCATAAAATTTGAAAGTTAATAACAATACTGAACAGACATCTTACATGTTGAAGAATAACCAAGAAATGTGAAAAGTGTGTATATTTAAACAAATATTACAGAATTACAAACATATACTTAATCTCACTGGGATACAAGCAGCACACTTCAGATACAAAATAAAATTAACTATACACTGAATTACAGTTTTAACCAGCAGACTTAATTTTACATTGGTTTGCACCGAATTTGTTAAAATACAATTTGGTTCAGATTTGGGTTTCGTGTTCAAGACAAAGGTAATTAATTTCAAATACAAACATAAGTTTCTGCTAAAAGCTACTTATTGATTATGTTAACTTTGTTTTCATTATATCTTATCAAATAAAATACATTAATATTACTCATTATTTTCTCAGAAATATAAGAAATACTTTGATCTACTCTGCAGTCAGTTTTGTATCCCCCACCGTTCTGATAGTTATTTTAGACAGCAAAAAAGGGATTTCGTGATCCAAATTTAAATGTCAACATTAAAATCTTTGCGATTTGCCTAACAGGAAATATCAGGAGACAATTTCAGTTGAAAAAATTCAAAAATGTAATTGCTTTCATAAAATATTTTACTCACAACATTTAAATAAAAACATGCACCATAGTTACACTCACATTTGTAGAGCCATTTAGAATGCTGCCATTCATTTTGATCACAACATTTTATAGACCCTAAATATACTGCTCAACACCTCTTTGGTTTAGTGAACCAAGAATGTACATCAACTTTATTTAACACCATTTCAACATAAAATGTGACCACGTGTTCGCAGTTAATAGGAGAAAAGAGCAGAAACAAACAAGGACAATTCTTACAAATGTCGTCTTCCTATTTATACATTTAAAAAATAATGTAAACAAATTTATACAGCAGAAAGACTGACTTGTTGAATTCTCTGTCTGTCACTGAAGAAGGTATGATGTTTCCTCAGTGATCGCTGAAACACTGAGATTTAACTTTATTCATATATTCAGCACATAAGTTGTCACAAACGCAGTGCAAATCAGTACTTCCCTTTACCTGAAGGAAAGAGACCATTTGGAAGAATAATATTAAAATGAATCTTAGATAAATTGGGTGTGAGGGTGTGAAATGTATTCATTTGGACTAGTGGTAGGCTGTTATGAACATGAACCTTTGGGTTCAACAAAAGGCAGGCAAATTTTTGACTAGTTGAGCAAGTATCATTTTCTCAAGAAGGACCTTTTTCCATAGACTTAGTTAAATAATTTCATAATAATACAGTTGCTTAAGGAACATACTTATCTCCCACCTTTCAGGGGATTTTTCACTAAGAATACATTCAGTGTTCTTGAAAACTACATTGTTTTAACTTGTGTTATCTTACAACCACTCAGAACCCAGCTTGATACAATGTTGCATTAGTTCAGATGTGGAAATAAAGTATTGACAATAACAATAATATTATTAGTACATATTTAGAGGGGTGTTATAGGTTCAGTCCCTATCCACCATCCTCAAAAATGTTTGGGATAAAGAAGTATTTCTCTGAAACAATTAGGTCAGAGAAGAGAATTTAGTGTTTAAGTGAAGTTAGTTAACGGCATAGTTGATTCATATCGTAAACTGGATACTATATATGCCTGCATGCAGAGTGAGAATGTTAGATATCTGGCTTGCATTTTACTTCTAGGTTTGTACATAAAAATATGTATATCTTGAAATAATGACTGCTTTAAAATAATTAAGAACCAGTTACAGTTATTGAACAAAAATTGAAACAAACATGTACATAATTTCACTAATATTCATTAAACAACTAAGTATACTGTTTTTATTATAGTATCCTTTCAGATAAATAGAGAATGTAGGATAACCTGAAGTTTGTAATAACAAAGAGTTTGCTGTACCATACATAGATTTTATTTTAACTTCTGTTAACAGCCAATAGGACAAATTTTTGCTAACCATCTGCCTGCCCTACCTTTCTTGTCCCAAATGATGTGGTGCCAAGATGGTACCTTAGATTAGGCAAGGACTGCTTCCTTCCACATCCTTTCCAATTCATTATTCCCTTTTATCCTTTCATTCAATGCTATATCTGAGATACTGAAAATGTCATTAAATAAACTATAAATAAATAAATAAATAAGACATGGCAGATAATATTGTGAAGACTAAGTATGTTCCTCTTGGAATGGCAACCCCAGGAAAATCAACAACTCTTCTGTTTTGAAAATGTACATAGGTCTCCAGTGGGGCATTCTTTCAAATGGTGCATCATAGAGAAGAAATATGAACAAAACATTTTCCTCTTGGAGAGAAAACCTCAGGAAAATTATTGAATATTCTGTGTTTTGAAAAGTAGGTGCATGAGTATCAAAAAATGTATACACTTGCCCATAATGGCACGTCGTACAGAAAAATATTCTTCTTGGGGGAAACTCAGGGAAAATGATCTACCTTTTTGTTTTGGAAATTAGACACAGATGTGTCCAAAATAACTTATACAATGGCACATTTATCCTAAATGGTGTATTATAGAAAAAATAGTAAATTTAGAAAATGTTTCTCTTGGAGAGAGAATCCTGGGGGAAAATATCAACTTTGTCAATTTTGAAATTAGGCACTGGTGTCCAAAACACTTATAAAATGGTACATCTTTCCCAAATTGTGCATCATAAAGAAATGATTAATAACGTTCTCTCTTAAGAGACAATACTGTAAATTTGTCGGCTTTTGTCTGTTTAAAAAATTAGGTTCACAGCTGTCCAAAAACACTTATAAAACAATGTGTAGTAAAAAAAAAATAATTACAAAAAAAATCTGGAGAGGCCACCCTAGAAAAATAGTTTCATCTGTTTTGAATATTAGGTACACAGACATCCAAGAAACTTCTACAAGTACATGTTGCAGAAAAAGTTATACACAGAAAACTATCCTTTGGGAAAATTATCAGTTTTTGCCTGTTTCAGAAATTAAGCCCAGGAGTGTCCAAACCCTTGTATAACCATGCGTTATAAATTATGGCAAATACATAAATGTTCCTCTTGGGGAAAAGAATTGATTTCTCTATTCTGACACTTAGGCACAGGGATGTTCAAAATATTTATACAGTGGTGTGTCATAAAAAAGATGGTAAATACAAGCATATTTCCCCTGGGAGATACAAACCCAGGAAAATTATTGTCTCTTACGCTTAATAATGTCTGAAAACTTGGTGCATCATACAAGATAACATTAAATACAATTTTGCATGTTCAGTTCCTTTTTTGTCTATACCACAGTATCAAGATGTCATACATTATACATTTCATTATACATCAGATAGAATTATAATTTTACATGTATACCATATGAGGTGGTATGTTGTAAAATTTATCTTAAATTATTATCCATAATGTTTTGGCATTACTTCCATTGGGGTAACACCAGGTACAATAATAAAGGTAGTAGCTGTTTAGTTTACATGTTCTTTGTAAATTAAAAATGTAAAGCTGTCCCACTATATGCCTGTGCAAGCACTTGGGGTGAGAGGAGGTATAACTCCTAGTAGTTCTTAACCTCGGCACCAGGTGGGGTTGAGTGGTTAATGTCATGCCCTGGCCATGCTTTACCCCAGGGAAAGGACCTGGTACCCATTTGATTGGAAGCTGGGTGGGCCCTATAGCCAGTCTGGACCTAGAAGCTAGAGGAAAAATCCTTTGCTCCCCGTCGGGATCGAACCCCGGGGTTGCCCAGTCTGTAGCCAGTCACTATACTAACTGAGCTACTACCCTGGCTCATTCAATCATATATGTACTGAAAACAGCATCATACATGAAGTTCTTTTGTTAAGTGAATATCCAGAAGATATGAAAATTTGTACTGCCAAAAGTGTTGCTGGTCTTTTCCTCAGTATTATTGTCTCTTATGAATTTAATGACTTCTTTGCCTGGAGGCAGTTTAAAAAGAATTGGTAAAAGACCTACACATTTCTTTATAAAGATAAATTTTACATTCTGGCAATTATACCCAGGACAGATTAGTGTACTGAATACTATTTCACTATCACATAATTTCTAAGATCCTCTCACTGAGTGGGTTTAGCATAGCAGCGATGCTCTGACTGATTGACTGATACTAGTTTGAATATTAATCTGGGAACTGATAGATGTTTGTGGTTTTTCCCACTAGTTGTTATACTATTGTCCATATCAGTTTCCTTGGCATCTTGACTTATTAGTTGTGATTTTGGCTTTGTTTATGAAGTAGGATGGCATTGAAATTATTTATCATAAAAAAAAAAGAATTCTGCACATTTGGCATTCACTGCATTGTTACACATGCTTGCTGCTGATACTGTATGCACAATAGAGAAATGTTATTTTGTATGGTAGTACTAAGCAGATCATGTGCTGAGGATGTCATAGTCACCTGTTTGATGTAAAGTTGACAGTATTATATTTAATGTATACTGGTAATCACCCTTGCATTTCATTCGATGCTTCATAACATCTGTAGTTGACAGCATCATTCAGTATTTTATGCATAAATACAGTTATGTGGGTCTGTTTTTATTTCACCATGTTTTATTTTTTAAAGGTTGGGTGAGTATTTAAAACTGAAAATAAAATTCAGAGTTTTGTACCTGCTTCTGTGTCAGTAACTGACAAGAATTTATAAAGAATCAAAGCAAAATTGATCAAGATGTAGAATTGTTTTTATTACCAGAGAATCTCAGGCATAAGATATAAGGATTTTCTCCTCTTTAATGTCTGCTGTATCTGTCATTTTCAGAATGTTATGTTCAAAGCAGTGTTTGAATAGTTCTGTGAGTTACATGTTTTGCCCAAGTCTTCTCTTGTTGAAGGTTCATCGCACCTTCCAGTTACAAAGTTCACGTTGGGCATAATTACTGCCACAGCTGTGCTAAGTGACATTGCATACAAACTTAAAACTATATTAAATTGAATAGTATAAAAATAATAAATATTTAAATTTGCATCCTATGTATTATATGTATGCAATTTGTAATTCCATTTATAAAATAAATTCACACTATTTGTACCAAAGATCACAGGCACCAATACTGAACATATGGTCATTAACCTGCTTGTTTGGAAGACTTGTTTACCTTACTCAAATAAATGGAATGTTTTCAATTAGGCATTGGCATCTTAAATTCTGCCACATGGAATATTAAATAATATATAATTTATTAAAATATACGTCTCATATAATTGAGCAGAAAGACGGGCACAGTCTTCAGGTGTGCAGCATCATGCAATAGAAATGGGATTTTATGTAATTTAACTTGATACCACATTCATTGCATGAAACACCTGTGAAAATAATAATTGTCTTTTATGATGTGAGAACTATGCCATCTGTATCAGTTTCTGAAACAATGTTAGAATTTAACACCCAGTACAGGAATGACTATATTTGTGATGGAAGTCTCAGTACACCATATTTCTTCATATGTATTGGAATCAGCACTGATGCTACTTGTGTAATTGCTGTGCATCATGCTGTTGTTGGCGTGCCTGTATCTTGCGCCGCAGAGAGAGCAGCGTGGCAGGACTGGCTCCAGTTCCTGGCCTTACATGCTTCCCAGTTAATGGCCGTGCCTGCCTTCGCTTCATGTCAGATGAATCTTCTGAAGGATTTGGTGCTGTGGATGTAGCACTTAATGCCATCCCCTCAATCTGCAACACATCAAACCTCAATCAAAGCCTCGGACAGACGGACCAAACAGAGGACCGAATGGAAGAGGAGAATTGAGGAGGCCATGGACCGAATACAGACCGGAGAGCCATAGAAGAATAAGAAGAAATGTTGGGCTGTGAAGACAAAATCTTGAAGTGCACAGTGTAGGATAAATAACAATCTTTACTCCTGCCTCAGATTTGTGATGATCATCCAACTAGGATAAGTTCTTACAGAACTTGACAGTCTTCCTTAGTCCAGTCAAAACAAATTTGTGACTATTAACTTTAATTTCAAATGAAAACTTTCTGAAATCAAGATAGGTGAATCATACAGTGTGTAAGAAGGAGATGAGGTGCATGTAGAATTTGGTTGTATAACCTGAAAGAAAGAGGCCATGTGGGAGACTTGGCACAGACGAAATGATGATATTAAAATGTTTCTTAAATGAATAGGATGTGAGGATGTGGACTGGACTCATCTGGTTCAGGAAAGGGTCCATTGGCTGACTGTTCTGACGATAATGAACCTATGAGTTTCATGAAATGTAAGACGTTTCTTGCTAGCTGCAGGCTAGCTTTGGAAGAAGGATTCTGTTACATGAAGTTAATTATGAAAACTTTCTCTAAATGTCCCATATTTTCTTCAGTTTTCATGAAAACAGTACTAAAATGAGAATTATTATGAATGGTCAATCATGTAGTAAACCTGCTGTGATGAGCTATCCAATGTGATGGGTGGACTGAGTAAAACTTATTATTTCATATTTACATTCAAAGACACACTAAAAATTAACTTGGGCAGCATGTAAGTAAATTTTTTGTAAAATTTATGTTCTCGAAACAGAACTGCAGATGCTTCACTTTTATGGCAGAGCTTTCTCTGACCCAGAAAAAGAGAAAATCTAAAAAAGATTCCATCAAATAATTTTTTTATCTTTAAAGCATAATAGAATTAAGTAATTTCTGATGCTTTTCAACTTTGAAAATGGGAGCAACTGAATTTACACTTCTGCCAACATTTTATCTTTAATTTACATCTAGCTCAGTAATACAAACAGAATAATATAATCACTATATTGTTTGATGAATTTTTTTTTAAAAACGTCAGCTAAATATTGAGGGCATCATGCCAGAAGGACAAAACATATTTGCATTATCAGAAATATTTGGTCCATCAGAATGAAATAGTGGGTTGTATGTAATGCTAGATGGGTGTAATGCTGATGCTGCTTGACACGGAGATACAAACAGCAACATATGCATGTGTGAACATGAACAATGCACATCTGCCATATCAAATAATTGTAATTATTTAGTGTCGTGTAAATCAGACATTTTGTTACCAAATCTTGTAAGGAAGAAGAAGAAGAAGAAGTTTCGGATCAAAATTCAGCCCCAGATTAAGCTTTTTGAAATTCAATCCGATTTAGGACATTTATCTTTATCGTATCCCATTATCCGAAATTATGTTTAAATTCCTGAAGATAGGTACCTATCAATAAAACATTGCTTTTCACATGTTTTGTTGTATGGGCACCTGACAGTTTAAAATTGGCCTACGTGTATACTTGAACTCAGAGGATGCCATGAAAACGGTAAGTCTAGAGAGGGCGCTGATTGACACCAGACCTCAGGTTAGTTGTGTTATAGTCACATTTCGTTAGACTGCATGAAAACTTCAACAAGAAGACGGCATTACAGGTACGTGCGTTGTAAAACAATATATAGTTATTTTAATGTTATTTATTCGTATTCATGGTGTGACGCGAACAACCCCACCAGTGAGGAAGTTTGCAGTCTTTTTGCGATTTCGTGATTTTTATCGAGCTCATTTGCATGTTTTCAGGTTATTTGGTCTACGTTATTTTGTTTATGTATTTATTTGTGTTATTATAACGACGCTGTCAGTAACTCGGACTGCATAGCCTCGAATGATTCGGTGATTACATGAATTATGAATTACCAAGGATGTGGTAGGAAGCGGTAGTGGTTTAATAAATTATTTTAAAACCTGTTTGAAACTACTCGGAACCAAAGTCAGAATGATTGATAACCAGATCGAGATTTCAACCCGAGACTTCCCGAATATCAAGTATGAGTACTAAATAGTCTGCTGTAACTTTCGGTGATATAGGAGAGGTGAAGTAAGAAATAGGCCTTACTGGGGGGGGGGGGGGGGGGGGGCGTGACGTGAGCTCTGCAACTTGTAGGCTTACTCTTAACCTAATATAGTCAGGGTGATTAAATAAAGAGGTATGAGACGGCAGCGACATGTACTACGCGCGGAGGAAATGAAAAGTGTATACCACATTCTGGTCAGAAAATCCTATGAAAAGAAGTCACAGGAGATGTAGGTGTATATGACAGATCAATAAAATATATTGGATAAATAGGGTGTAAATGTGTGGTGGCTGGATTCAGTTCCTTTTGTGGCATGGCTGCAACAGTTTACTGTTGCCTGAAACACCATAGGAAAATATTACCAAATGAGAAAGGAATGTCTTGTACCTAGTTGGTCGTTTACTCGAGCCGGTGACCTGTATAACTAGAAACAATGCTGCAGAAATTCCGTGTTTGTTGTACAGTGCGATTTTTGCAGTAAAGAAGGTCAGCTTGTAAGCATAATCTAGGTTATATCTACCTTTATTTTCTTGCTGCTGTTGATGTATTATTTATGCAAGTTGTACGCCAAATATCGACCACTGCATTGAGTGGGTAGAGCTCATACTTGGTATTCAGGAGGCCCCGTGTTGCAATCTCGGTTCGAAGACAGACTATCCTGACTGAGATATTTCGTGATTTTGCTCAGCCCGCCAAGGAAATTACGGGATAATATCTTACATTAGGCCATGACAGCTTCCTTACACACTCTTTTCAGTTCATTGTTCGCTAATCATTCGACGATATGTAACTATTAATTTTAACAATTTGAAACGCCGTTAAGCAAAGAAATGTAATTTATGCTAAGCATTTCACTGCAGTGTGTGTGGAGACAATTATATAATTTACTTATTTTTGCGATTCTTAAACTCTTTCACAATACTGTTTCAACCACTGAAATTATATAGCGTCGAATGAGGTAATTATTAACCATAAATAATGAGTATGGACAAATTGGGCTGTGTCGGCATTGCATTCAGTAACTGAGGAAAATTACCAACAAAAATTGTTAGGTTAGTCAGTACACCATCCTTGGTTCGAACCGCGTAAATTCTTAATACAAGTCAGTAGGGATACTGCTACCTATACTGTACAAATCTGTTATAAGTGGCTGTGGATTTTTTAAAAGTATTTTAGTAAACACCGTCCAGGACAGAAGCTGGGTCGAAGTGGAGAGCAGCACTGATCTTTTGCAAAGGATACGTATCGCATTTGCCACGTTCATTGATGAGAACTAATCGCTGGCTGTTATTTTTATTTCGTAATTGCCCAGATCCCAGATATATGCCCTGGGATTCTATACTTGGATGTAAATCCTACTTTCCTGAAATATTTATTTATTTTCCGGAATTATCCAGGAAACTGCCGGCTAGTTGTTTAAAAGTAGACCACGACGGCTTCCTGTCACATCATCTTTATCCTGGACTTTGGTAGGATTAGGACATTAAGGCCAGATTGATCAAATGATACCTAAATAGGCAGTTAGAAATTATGTGGATGGAAACGGTACTTGAAATTATTGTACCAGCATTAGCCTACATTTAGTGCATCCGAAATCCGAACCAGGAACCTCCTGAATATAAGTTTTACGTGTTACAAATCTCTGCTGTGAAGTTACATGAAACGACGATGGCTGTCTTCTGGGCCCTTGTGCCATGGAGTCTGGTAGAAGTTTACCGACGTTTCAGAGGTGCTCACTGTCTTCATCGTCAGAGCGATGATGGAGGCAGCATATCTGAAACGTCTGTAAATTTTATCAAACCACACTAGGCAACAACCCAGAAGACAATTGTCATACTCGCCGTGAGAACTTGAAATCTCACCAAATGAATAATTTCGGTTGTTAGAGTTCATTTGCTTTCAGCCAGTTAATCATCCGCGGTAATATCTGGGCGTGCATTTGTTTATTTCTACGATTCAGCGCTCTACACTTTTGTTAACGAGACCAAAATAGACTGTGACTTTAGTCGACTTAAGTATAAATTTGTAGTTTACGTAGTTTGTTTGTTTGTTTTCTTTTTCTCAAGAGAAAACTGCTTTGAAAAAATGTATAATTCATGTTAGGTGAAACAAATCGGGTCTCAGAAAAACAAAACAGATAAAACTGAGCTTGTATTATCTTATTCGACGCGGATATTTTGAAGGGAAATTATAAATTGCAAGTGTTTGTAAACAAAGCGCTGAGGAAGACATTTAAACCTAAGAAAGAATAAGTAAGTATGCAGTTTAACGTGTTACCTAAAGTGGAACTTGATTTTTATAGGTCACCTATGATGAGTGAGATAATGCGTACAGACATTTCTGTGGGGAAACCTCTTGGGAAACGGTCATGTGGTAGATCGAGAAGAGGATAGGAGGATAATTGTAAGATGGATCTTATAAAGTAAACTTTGATATTGGAAAGTGAATATGACTGGCTTCAGATTGTGCCCAAGAGCACAATTTATTTCTATCAGCGATGCCGAAGCTTATATTTTACTGGCAGAGACATTAGACATCGTGTCACAATTATTTTGAAATATTACTTTGTGGACTAAAGCAGTATGTCAGATTATAAAAGAGACTGTGATATTACAAAGCAAGTTATGAAGACTTTAAATTTCGCTGCTTTTACAAAGAACACCAGAAACGCGACCCATATACTCCAGCCGAAGCCCCTGTAGAGAACTGAAATGGCGATTGTTCTCGTTACAAATCTGTTGCGCCTGCGTGGAGATAACAGTATAATGTTGTAAAGCGCATGGAGAGAGGTCAATGCTCTTCAGCACGGATGAGTAGGAGTACATGTACAACATTTCTGCGACTGGTATGCAGTTTTGTGCTGCGATATCTCTACCTTTACGTCAAATCTCGAATGACTTAAGTTCTTACCACAGTCATTCCTTATTGTATCCATCTGCTGATCGACGATTAAGATACAACTTCTTTGGACCACATTTTCTGTCTTGTCTTTTTGGTTTAACACAAATAATTAGCAAAAAATAGTATCTCATAACACAAGTAGCTGGTCGTAAATTCGCCTGTAAATGGTTCTGCACGATTTTCTGCTTTCAGAAAAATATTTGCTCTAACATTACTGAACTAACTTCATGGAGTAGAGTCTTCCTTGAAAAGCTGAAAGGACGCTCAGCTAGTCAAGAAATTCCCCGACTTTTATGGAACCTCAGGGTTCATTAAACGTGTTTGCAAGAGCCGCCACAGGTCCGTATCCTGAGCCAGATGAATCCAGTCCACACCTTACTTCCTTAAGAACCATATTAATATCTCCCATCTGTGAGTATGTCTTGAAAGTGATGTTTCGCCTCGACATGTACGCAACGGCAGAAACTACTCGTGTGCTGAAAGTCTAGTTTGCAGTCCAGAAACAATAAAATACAATTTTACTTGGTGAGATTTTAGGTTCTCGCGGCGGCGAGTATGAACATAGCTGCCTTCTGGGTTGTAGCACCGCGTACTCTGGTGAAAGTTTACCTACATTTCAGAGGTCCTTGCTGCCTCCGCATCAGGGCGATGAGACTCATCGTCTTGATGATCGAGGCAGTAAAGACCCCATATTCCTACTGAAACATCTGTCAGTTATTGGAATGTCTTCCTTACCTTATCGTTCCGGGTGTCTCGCTGATGTTGCAAGGCGAAATGACGCAGAAGTTCTTGCGCCTGGAAACGATGCAGCAGTTGTGAGTAATAACCGATATAGATCCAAGAGGATTTAAGCAGCTCGTCGTTGCTGTCAGCGAAGCGAAGTCTTTGTCGCAGGTCTTCCTCGCCGAGGTGTTCACTAGGGCTGTCGATTCCCCAGGCAGGGAAGGCTTCCTCGTGGGCAGCCAAGTTAGCTTCAGCCTGTGCCGCGGCAACTGGGATACGAGATTCACTCAAGGACTTGTGTCTCTGAAGGGACGGGAGTGGAGTCAGCTGGGGTACACTCCTCGCGCGATCCAGCCGCGGGGTTTCCACCCAATCATTTTCACCGCATAACCTGCTGCGTTTCGGAGAGACCTGACTATCTCTCCAATCGATGTCTTTCGTACTTTCTTCCAGTCTTTCTGGCACCGTTTTCTCTGTCTCTTTTTCCACTACTGATATATTTTGAGGTATAGCAACGCGTTTTGTGCCCACGGTGTCTTTGTTTAGGATTCGCCGGTGGTGACAGCCGGAACGAAGAAGGCTAATCGGGATAAGGGGTGGCATAAGGCGTGCTGGTTTCCGAGATGCTTGGCTCAAGTCCATGGGTTGTTCATCTCCAGAACCCGGCACCATTCCAAATATTCCATCCGATTCTGCGGCCATGGGCTAGATGGGGTGTTAACTGATCATTTTGGACCAGATTCTGTAAATAAACAAATCCCACATCATTGGTATGCTAATGAACACCCTTGTTTGGTGCTGATCGTCGTGATTGTGTCGATATTAGGCTTATTCCTGATTCTAATTCGAAAGGACCTAGATTCGATTCCCCTTGTTGTTATTTGTGCGTCCACATAAATACCTGGCATGGTGTCTTAAAACAAGGCCACTGCCGCGTTCTTAAATGTGACTATCTTGTGGGATCTTATGTCGTGTACTATCATAGAAATTGACCGGCGTTTCAAAAGCGGTTATCGTCCTGTTAATGGAGGCAGTAAGCATCTCTGAAACGTCGGTGAATCTCTACGAGACTGCGTGGTGGAATATCAAAAATTTATACTCGCCGCTGTAAAACTGAAACCTCATTTCCACATTCTTCCTTATCTATCGTTTAAAAAAATAATCATTCTTTAACCTCATACAGTCAAAATAATAATTAAGAAACCAGTATTTGTTGGAGCCGTGTTGGCATGGGATAGAGTAAAGAGTTACGAAATGTGGCTGTCCAATGTCCAGAATGGGTAACATTTCAGGTTATGGCATTGAGTCAAAAATTTCACTTAAATTCTGTGTTGGGACATTCCTGTTGCACCACGTTAACTGATTATAAGTGTCGTCAACACAACAATATTTATACATTCACACACAAAATATGTAATCTTCACGAGGCTGCAGGTTTCGTCGTAGTTGTGTCATCCTCAGATCACGCTTTTGACAACTAACTGAATGGAGCGGTGTCCTTCTTTAGAAGCTAACATTTCGCTCAGCTATTCAAGAAATCCCCCGCATTTTATGAAAACCGAATATTCACCGCCGTGTTCACAAAATCCCGCTCAATTTAAAGATCTTACAAATAAATTCACCCAGTCCACGGTACTAAAATCACTTCCGAAATACTTAAATCTGAAAAGTAAAATTCTCTATGAAACAATGCATGTTTGCTCGATATTAACACCTACAGCATATTGGGATTGAAGCAGTTGAAAGACTTGTCCACATACAATTATAAACATAATTTCAGCAAATAAGTGTAACCTTTCAACGAGATTGTGTCCACGTCTCTGTGCCTGCATTTCTACATTCAAGTCTGCCTGTAAGAGCAATTGACCGTAAAGTAAATATGTAAATACTAATCCTTTCAATGTCTCCACTTATTGAAATCCTCTGCAACTTGCGCGGTCACCTTACATTCGAGTAAAGCCGAGTTCACACTTTCCCGAGGTTCATATATGGACAAGACGCCGCTCATTCTGGCGAAATCCTGAACTTGTTCGGATAGCGTAACGTTAATATCCTTTGACGTTCGCTGAAAAATCGACAGCGCGCCACGAACCAAAAGAAGCGAGTGTTGCAGCAACATCTTCCACATTCGCTGTTACGTTACGGCAGAACGCGCAGTGTGGACTCGGCTTCAGAATTTCACGTGGTCAAGTGACTGGAGCATTTGCTTGGCCATAATTTTTTGTTGATGGTTATGCTGCTTCTTGTGGCCTCATAATTTTACGGAATAACAAATAACAAAGTACTAGAAAATATTTTAACCCAAGAAACATGGAGTGGGATACTGGAAGAGAGAAGCTACAATTTGCTGGGCATAAGCTAGGACATGGGTAACAAGAAATGCATGCAGAATTTGAGCGGGAAGCCGCTTGGAAAGTTGCCGCGTGGACTGCTGGCAAGAGGATTGGAAGAGATGATTGTCTTCTTCGATGTTTGCGCCGTTTAGTGTGGTAAAAGTTAACCGACGTTTCAGAAGCAGTTTTAGATAACATATTCCAAATTTTAAGCTGGCATTTTCCTGATTTAATTAAATTAGTTTTCAGGCCACTTAATAGATCGTATAATCATATTTATAGAGCGTTGAAAAGCTACGTTTGCATGAAATTAGTACGATTTAACTGTCAGGTTCAAAGTTAAGAACTTTTGTTTCTCTCCGTAACTTTGGTAATTTACACCACATGATAAATTATAAAATTTATGTAACTAAAAGTATGAAATATAGGAGGAATGAAACTGTAATAATTCCTGGTGAGCTGTAAAACGACTCTTATTTCTCCAACCTATTTTGTCAATTCTGCAGACGAGTAATTATAATTATTGTAACACGCTCATGTGTGAAACATTTATGTCCATCCGAAACGTTGGTATCTGCAGTATCTACAAACCCACACGGCGTTGCAACCCAGAGACCAGTATCGATTAGTATCAAGGATGTAGACCTATACATACATTCTAGACACACAGGCCTATTATCTGTCCTATGAGACTGCTCTGCAGGTAATGACTTCGACACAGCATGTGCTCGGCCTTCCTCTTCGTGCTCTAACTAAAATCATGTATTTAGGGATAAATGAATATAGTTTAGTGGTACCACCTGTGAAGTTCATGTTTAACATTAATAGATGAATTAACATTAACAGAAAACTACGTAACTGAATATACTGTTCCCCATGGATTCCTTTCTTATTCTTCGTCTTAATTCGAAAACTGGCGGTCTCCGTTATTCTAACTGCTATTTCAAAGCAGAAACAGTCAAACAATTGTGGAAAGTTAGCACTTCATAAAGGAAAGCACAAGGAAAGCGAGTTACGATCTGCAAATTTGGTGCAATGCCCTTTAAATTTAATTTCAAAAATTGTTAGAATTTGTAAGATATTTGATTATTTCTTAGGCCATAATATTAACAAGTTCTGAAAATTTATTCCGAACCGGAACACACATAATATCCTCATGCGTTCTTTGCAAAGTGCCTTGTTTGATAGTTCTCACTTTGGCCCCCACATCACAGTACTTCAATGTCTACCTCACGAATTTCCTCATTCATTTTATCACCGCTCATAGGATATTCAAAAACATTTCTGAAGTCGTGAAGAATAGCACATCCTCCACATCAAATTTCATCCAAATCCGTTCAGTGGTTGTCAAGTTGAATCGACTGGTCAGACGGATGGACGGACAGACATGACCAGACCATAATGCGTTCTCGCTATGCAGTTCGTGGAAAGAACACATGAAAAGTAGAATGTTCACATGCATGTATGCAGCGCGCCCGTCTGTGAACCACACATTAGACTCGAGGCCGAGACACTTCAAGTCCTGTTCTAAGTTATTATTGCAGAGAGATGTAATCGAAACAAGGAATAATTCGTTAAACAAATAATTAATATACAAAAACATTTTGGGCACTATAAATCATCCTATTTTAGTTAAAAATACGACGTTTCGGTGACTGGAATCTGTCTGTGTCTTCAGCTTCAACCTCCTCTGTTAGGTACAATAGGTAAAGGTAGTCCTTACATCCGGAGACTGTACTATTCTGGAGCCCAGATTACACGCAGTAGGTATAGAAATTGGCTCTCTCCAACATCTCTGTATGCACTGACATCTAGGTAACGGTAAATCTTTAAAAAGTGTGACTTAAAAGTGTCACGTCCATATATAGCACACAACTTGCACATTCCAATCACAATAAACATCGTCTGTCCAGTCGTTGTTGCGTCGAATTAATGGCTGGTGTAAGCATTGATGACGGCGCAGGAAAGATGATAAATGTTAGTCGGAAGCTCTTGAGAGAGGAGACCACCTTGGAGACGTAGGTATAGATAGGATGATAATATCAAAATGGATCTTAAAGAAGTAGGGTGCAATGACGTGACCTGGGTTCGCCTGATTCGGGGCAGCGACCAGCGACAGGTAATTGGGAAAATGATTACGAATATTCTGGTTACAAGGCAGCGAATTTCTTGCACTTCGTAACTTAGCTCCTCAAAAATGACTCGAATGTACCAAATTTATTATAAATATTGTAAAGAAATTTGTGTATATTCAAAGTAGGCCTGTTGCCTTCAGTTATGTAGCCATAAAACATTCATTTAAAGGCGATTGTCATTGAAAGCAAATTCCCAATTTGAATCTAAAAAATAATAAAAAATCAATGGGCTCTTTAAAAAACAGGATAAATCCTTTTACGCTCTACGTGGATTTATTTTTTAAAAAGCCTTAGCTCATCTGCTCTGGATTTATTTGTATCTGAGATCATTAAAAAAAGCAGTTAACGCTGTTTATTAATGTGTAACGTTGCAAGTGATGTGTTTGTATAGAAGCGCATTAATTAAAGAAGGTTTATTTAAATGAAAATGTCTCGAATTATCATCCTTTCTACAAGGGCTGATCAGTTGCAAAATCCGCAGAATGCCAGCTGTTAAATGCAGACCTATTTTGTTTCTTAGCGAGATTCGATCGAGAGATAAGAGAACATAAATTCCGCTTTTTAACATCTCAACTGCTATCCATACATAACCTGTGAGATTCTCAGAAACATAAAGGAGAGAAAGTAGAATATATTCCAGAGAGGTCCACTGGGAATTTGTCTCTGTACCACCACGTTCCACAGTTCCGCTCTGTCGCCATCCATCTAGCCTATTTAATACATGTAACGGTTTATTTCCCGGAGATAAAAGGATTGGATTGTGAATCTAATCTACAGCGAGGCAAGAAACACCTGAAACCGAACAGGGTATTACTGCGTTAGCGCTATAGACTTGCATTAAGGAGGTATCTGGTTCGAATCTATGCCTGGGTATTTGCTACCCTGACTTAAGTTTCTCTTAGTTTTACTCAGTATCTCCGGGTCAACGTCAAGATACAGGTGACTCTCGTTTAAGCGCTTGTTCCATCCACGGTTAATCCTTCAAAAATTTCGGTGGGTTTACAGCCCTGATTCTTACGATGTGGATTGTAGGTTGTGACGCCATACGCTCTTGTAGGCGATTGCCAACATAACATTATTGACATTTTGGATTTGGCGGAGGCGTCAAAACTCTTAAAATCGCCATCGACATCTTCACACGGTGATAACTTCAAATCTTGAAATTTAATAGTGCTATTAAAACATTTCAATATACCAACAGCAACTGGAATTTATTGACGTACTAAGTACTGACCGCATTTTTTGCCTCGTATCTAATCGTAATACATCCTTTGAAAATGAGTAAAATTTCAAATAATTGGTAATGGAAGTAATAAATCAAAATTCTATTAATGAATACATTACCGACAGATCAAACCCTGGGAATGTTTGCTGACATTAAAGTCAGAAACTCTTTCTTTCCTATATTCCACCTAACAATTTTAAGTTTAAAACAATTTTGCTTTTTTTTAGTAAGGATGTGAAAATTTGTATCTCTCCAAAAGGGTAGGTCTGTAACATAAATTAAGAGTATTTGAACATGGAATGCTAAGGGTAATACTTGGGTCTTACGTAGAGAGGGGATGGGGCAAATTGCACAACGAGGAGTTTCATTATTTATAGGCCCACTCTTCAGCAAATACGAAATATTAAAATGTTAAGATCCAGGAGGATACGCTGGGTGAGTGATGATAAATAATTGCAAAATGTTTGCCGTAACACCGAAAGGTAGACTTGTGAAACCTAAACGTAGATGGGAGGATGATACTAGAATGCGTATTAGGGCTTCAGGGTGTGAATTGTATGCATTTAGCTCAGAATGGGGCCAAGTGATTGACACTATTTAACACTGGGGCTTTAAGTTCCGTAAATGGCCCCACAAACTGTGGGAAATTTTGCTTCTCAAGAAGACCTTTTCTTGGTCACTTGGCTCTGTATAGAAAAGCAAGTACTTTAGTTTATGAGGTAACCCGTCTGGCTTGTTTTCCGATGAACACTGATTGAATTTCGGCCAAAACATAGGCTCTCTCCTGAGTTAGGGTTTTCGTGGATTTCCTTTGCCCCAGATCACCACCAGGATTGTGCCTTACAGCTGTTTATTCCACGCTAAATAATCTCTGTTGTTAATAGAATATCGATGAATAATACTGTAAGAAATCAATAGGAGTACCTTGTATAAAATAAATCTTTCTTGAATATGGCCATATTCTATTAATGTTACTGAAATACTATAGATCAAAATTATAAGATCCAAGCTCATTTCTTGAGTGGATGAAGATAATTTTAATGTATATAATAAAGTATTTGTAAGAATTAAAATATAATTTAGTCATTAAAAATTTTAAGCAGACTAAATCTGTACAAAATTGGTTTATCAGTTTAAAAATATTGAAAAGTAAAATGTTCTTTCAAGATTCTTGGAAATTATTCTTTGTGCACATTACAACTTAGAAGTATCTAAAACTTCTAGCATATTTTACTATGCATACTGCACTATAGTAGACTAGAGCAATTTTTAATACTGAATATAAAGGCATATTAGAAAACAGTACAAGTTTGTTGCAATTAAACATTACGAAATAGGACATCGTCAAAATACACTATAATCTGACCAAACGATTGACTAACATTATAACTAATCGGGCAAATATAACCAGATGGTCCAACATCTCTCACACCATAAACCACTGGTGTGCCTCCGCAATTCTGAACATGTGTTTCGCTCTCTTTCCATGAATACCTCCTTGTGCAGTAAATGCCAATTAGAACTGTAATCCGCGAATCATAACGGTGGTTTTGTAATCGCTAAGTTTTAAACGAATGAAAGTTTTGGAAACATACCAACTTTTCTAGTATCGCCTACAAATATCTTTAGAGCTCTGTTACCACCGAAGGTTGGGTATAAAACGAAAGTGGATTGGAATTCAACGTCATTCGGACATCCACCATGTTAAATCCCTCATAAAGTATTTAATTTTCATTTCATGCTTTGAAAATCACTTCAGTTCAAACTGGATCTTATGCAAAGTTGTGGAGTTGTGATACATAGTTCTGATAACATCAGCTGTTCGTAGCCATCGCAACGTTGGAACGCGTGTGGCGAGGCTAAGGACATAGATCGTGTTTCAGACTAATGGTTCATATGCTACAGGTATAACTTACAGAAGGATTTAAAGAATAACATTTTTATGGCGTGGCCTTTGCACATATTCCCCTTTTAAACATTTATATAATTAGACTTATGGAATTATTAATTAATTTTACTCACGTCTAATGTAGATAAAACGTGCTTAGGATCAGTTAACTGGAAAATTGGTTAGTGGGAAAGCTTTCATTTAAAGAATACCACTGAAAAATGTGGATATAGACATATATGCTGCATATACATTTCTGTACCTGCGACATTGTTTATAAGTATGATTCATTTAGTGTCGAAGTTTAAGTTTAAAATGAGACATAATTAGTATATAATTTGTATTAAATCCGTATTAAATACAAAGTATGTCTGGTATGTATGAGAATACATGTTGGCTCTACAGTGACCATGCCCCTGGATGACTGAGTTTCATTGAGAGCAAGGTGTGAATGGAGAGAAAACCAGTCGCCTGACCTCAAACACAAATCAAGGAAGTAGGATATTTGTCGTCCATGTCTCTTACATTCATTCTAACTTATCGGTAAAATACGCAAATTTCGTCAGCCTACAGTCTCTCCTTTCCGGAACCAAACATAAAGCACTCGTGCGCATTTCTCTTTGTCAGTAACAAAGGTATTTAACAGAACAGGCAGAAGAGATCGCGTTGCGGAGGCAGTTGCTTGCTCTATTTAGAAATACATTGTGTGGAGCTATACTGAGTACTTACGTTACCGTCTTTGTCCTTTCCTCACTCTTTCTGTATTACTCACATCTATTTTAAAGTTGCGATTGTAAATTGTACATTTTCGTAAAAAAAATTTAAAATCGGTAAATTTATAGCTAATTCTGAGGAACATATTACATTTTCGTTTACTTATGTCACATTCCGTACATTCTCGGTTAGCTGCAATGCGTTGTCTTTGTATATTTTTTGGTTACGCGCTTATACTATCATTGGAGTCTCCATAGTCCCCCCCTCTTCCCCTACCCTGATCTTCCACGAACTTGAACTCGTCTGTTTTAACCCTGCATATGGTATCCTCACCTTGCGTTTTATTTGAATTACGACGGTGTTCTTAGCTTGCCATCACAACCACACAGAAGCTTCTTTTGCACTGACTGAATCACTTCACCGCAAGGAATATCACACGTCAGACTGTTGGCGTCCAGCTGCCTCCTGCTATCATTCGTACAGCGCACGGGTATGAGGCTAGCTGAGGTATATTGTGGGGGACGCAATTCACGTAATGTCAGCGCAACCTGCCCTCTGGTGGTGGTATGGAGAAGCACAGCCAGAATGGTTTTCCTGTTGTCTCGCATTTCTTTACATGTGCGCTCTTTCATCGTTGGGCTACATTTTATATACGTAAGCTTGCAGCTCCTTCTACCTGAGTTCCTAAATAGAAGAGCTTCAACCAAGATTTCGATACCTGAAAATTCCACTCCTCTTCTTACCAATATAACAGTCACCTAAAGTGGGTCACTGAAAAAAAAGAAATGCTGGAGTTAAAGCATCGTGTAGACGCGACGTGGGTAGGATAGCCAAGCGACACGCATAGTATTTTTTTTTTTTTTGTAATTAACAGCATTTGACGTAGGTGAGGTCAGACCCCGAGAACATTTTGCAAAGCATTAGACACAATCGCGTAAATACAGAATTAAGTAAATATGTAATGGCAGCCAACACCGTATGTTTCTCTGCCTTACAGATTCTCAATACAAGACCTAACAACATAAACTTAAAAGAAAGCTTTCAAGTTAAAAATGCATTATGCAGTGTCTTCGGGTTTTTTAATGGGTAGGAAGGTTATGTTGATGTATCCCATATCACTCTATACAGTTATCATCATCATCAACAACAACAACCTTCAACTTTCCAATGCCGTGTCACGGTTTGATTTTCGTCCATGTTGTTGGAAACTGAGAATTTGGAATTGGACTGAAGGTGAGTGTCTGGGGTGTTGCGCCGTGTAGTCTGGTATAAGTTCACCGACGAATCAGAGGTGCTTGTTCTATCCATCATTAGGGCGATAGGTAAGACTCTCGCGAGGAATTTCAATTCTATAATTTGAATTGGATTCCTTCCTTCCATTCTTCGAAACATAATGATTTTTGAGGTTTTAAGAGTTTTGAAACATTTTTTTGAAAAGTAGACGAAGTCCAGAAGGAAGAAAGTGCTAACACACGACCACCCTCAAAGACTTTTAGGGAGGACATAATGGGCTATTGCTATGAAATAGACTAGGATCTCTTCCTTTCATATGCTATCCAATTTACACTTTACAATCATCCTCCTCTTTAACACGTTCATGCTACCCAGTGGAAGTCTTATTTGTACAAAGTACATTTCGCCTAAACCCTTTTTACTGCGCACCAAATATATTATGTACGAAACTGAAAGAGGGGCGTTAATCAAACAATAAATCACTAACTACCTCCATGGATCAGAGTTCTTTTGGTGAAGCTGATAGTTGCTCAGATGGTCAAGAATTTCCCTAACCTGTTATGGGACTTATAGGTTCATTGCTGTGTTCACAAGAGCTCTGTCCGTGTGTTCGCGTCCAGTTCACACCCTTACACCCTGTTTCTTTACGACTGGTGTTACTGTTACTTTCCTGTTTAATCCAAGATCTCTCAAGTACACTCATAACTTCTGTTGTACTTGAATCGAGCAATCAGTTAACTACGCTATAGTCAGTGAACTGAAAAGTCCACGGTACAGGGTCTTTATTGAGCAGTTATTTCGTATTTAGTTGTTCAAGAAACTACGATTTTGTGAAATAAAAGTTAAGCAAATCAACGCAGAACTCCGATATTGTTATGTATCGTAAGAATGTGTAGTATATATTTATCTCCTACTCAGCTTTGGTGTTGACACTAGTCATAAGTTCATTATCCTCATTTTCTTTGCTGGATATCCGTTAATTTACAAAACAAATTCTTGAAATTTATGTTGACCTTCTGCGTTGTATCGCCGCGTTGACTTGTAGGCAGATACCAATGTTTTGGGAAAAATACTGTAGACATCTTCAGGGATTTTTGTACGTAATGTTGAGATCAACCTACGAGTCAACACGTGTTTGCAACGGATGAGGCCAACATCTTCGCCGCCCCGAAAATCCTAATTCTCACATAATTTTGAAATGCATTGATGGTAACAGTGATTTTTAATTTCTGATGCAACGATCACTTCAAATCGTAATGATAACAATTTTGTTGCAGGTTTTTATTTCGACAGCATAATCGAACACGTGCATACTATGTAGTATAGGTCTACTTCAGTCGCTTGCGCTATCTGGCGGTTACATAAGTCACTCTGGACAACAACGACTGCTTTGCCATCTTCTTGTCTCTACCCGTACTACTGCTTAACTCTGAATTAAAATTTTTATTCAAGTGTTTTCACTTGTTTTGTCCTTTCATTCTGAAGTTTATTACTGAACTAAAACTAAAAGAAACAGGCCTGTAATGCTGTTTTGTATTTCTCTCTCTCTTTCCTTCTGCCTTTCTTACTTAATTTATTTAATGATGTTTTTGTTCATTAACCTTTAGATGTCACAGTGTCACACAGTTTACACTCTCTTCATAGTAACCCAGATCCAGTCCCATAATATATCGTGCTCAAAATGACACCAAGATATGGTTTCCTTCAAATAATTCTGTTTTCCCCACCAGTCACTATTTCACCATTTTACCATACGTCACTAATCACCGCCCCTGAGACGTGCGACATGCCTCACATCCATCTCGGTATCACAGTTTTGATCATCAGTTAAGTTAAATTTTAGTCCAATCAGAAACTTTAGAGTGAAACACTAAATACATGACTAGGTTGCAGAAGGAAAATATACCACAAGATAACTGTAGGTATCTGATAATTTAAAAATGTTTGAAAATATTTTTATTTGATGACAAAAATTACAAGAATTCTTTGCAGAGTAAAAGGGATACTTGATAACAGCCCGATGTCCCGCTCCATCAAATCCAACTCGCCGCCTACTGCCTGCCCTATATACGGCTTCCGAAATTATTCCAACCACTATAAACTTGCCCTGAAGATGGCAATTGCAATGGTTGCCGGAACGATGGATAACTGTCAACATCCGACGCTGCTCACCCCCCCCCCCCCCCACAAAGCTAAAGCTGTGTTCCGACGTACGGCGTACCACTGAATCAAGAGATTAAGGCAGAAGACTATTTTTACGTTTTTCAGTGTGTCAGCCAGGCTAACACGGTTAACATGATTATATTATTTTACGTATGTTGAGAGACCGCTTTTGAGATCAGCGACTTGTAAGGCTGGATATTAAGAAAGAAGGTTGTCAGGATGCGAGGTGGATTCACTGATTAGAAGAGTTGATAATTTAATGTTTTGCGGTGTTCAGCTCAACGAATGTTGTTAACATGTTTTTCTTGTGTTCGGGTGGGTGGATGGGTTGGCGCGTGTCTTTTGCTGTCTGTCTGTCATAGATATCTGTCTGGAATTTGTTTGTTTGCCCCCACAACCTAGACTGCAATCAATACTCAGCGCAACACGCCATGTTTCATAACCGAATTCTAACCAAGGACGGGATGACTGAATTGAAGCCGTCACACTGAAACTACCCCTCCGTTGTATTTGAACTTTGAGTAACCGATGGTTGTTCTGTTATTGCATTAAAAGCAGTGTTCTTTTAATTGAGAAAACCCCATGATATTCGTAAAATAAGTAACTTAAACTTGAAGGCTTTTGATGTCCGAGACAGATTCCAGTATCTGAAACATCGCGTATAATTACAATTAAGAAATGAACAATGTTTAAGAAGTTCATAATTGTAATGAATAACTTAATGGATTTACTTCTGGTGAGAATAAATGACATGCGAAAGTTGATATGTTGGATTTTAATATCTCCATAACAATTACAAATATTCAAGCATGATAATAATATCTTGACGTCACCTACCACCGGCCTGAATGTTTTCCGGGCAGTATTTTATCCACCTGGGAAAATATAAAATAGCGATTGTGGCCATTCTGAAGTGCCATCCTGGTAGTCACTGGGAGAAACTAGGAATACTCTTTCTCAGGTTGGCCAGTCCAAGTCGGATTTGAAATCGCGATCTTTTAACAATTGTAAGTTCTGCACCAAAACGCTTTTATCAGTAGGAAGAGTTCAAGAAACATTCGGAAAAGCATGGAACGGCCGCTTCTGACGTCAACTAGTGTGAATGGTATTTTGACGACCTTTATCTGACGAAACGCTCCCTTGTTTGTAGTAAAATGGCATCGCTTTATAAGGATGTGCCGAAACGTATGTTTTCTCAACTGCACCCTTGTTTCCTCTTTGTGGTTCTCAAAAGAAAATATATTAAACTACCATTTTGTTGATTGAAATAGTATGACATACGAAGATGACTGTCTTCTGTAATGTTGATACCCGTAATCTTGTAGTATTTTGCCGACGTTTTAGAAATTCTTACTTTGACAATGGAGGCAGAAACGTCCGTCAACTCAGCGCAACTTTCCATGAAAGAGCCATATTCATAATATCCACCGTGAGAACCTGAAATCTCAGCAAAATATTTATTGCCCTGATGATGAAGACAATAAATACCTGTGAAACATCGGTCAACTTTTACAAGACTGTAGGGCAAGCGTAAACCTCAGCTAACTGGCTAACAACGCCTGGCTGGCTGGAGCTGGCTAACGATGCATTTTATCGGGTCGCTTCCGCTGTGTTCCAGTGCACAAACTACTACAGAATCTTAAAAGTAAGACAAGACTTTTTCGTTGTTTCAAGTGTTCACTGGGACAAAACGGTTAACATGACCCCCCCCCCCCCCCGGTAGGGCCCCATAATATATAATTAATTGTTTTGTTTATTTAAGTGCGTTTACTGAACTGCATTATTGAAGTAAAGAACGCCTTTAAAATAATTCATCAAAATAATAAACTGTTAATCGGTATGGTTCATAACAGCAACTTGTTGACGTATATCAATTATTTTAAAGGTTTAATGCAGTATTAAATTTAGCGTACAACGCTGTCAATGGTGGTCGAGATTTGAACCAGAGTTCTTATGATTACGAAGAAAGAATGGTAAACGCTCTACAAAGACGTTCGCTGTATTTATTTCATAAGATGTCTGATTGACTCTTCTGGCAGAAGTCCGCTCAACTGCGAAGATTACGAGTATATAAGACTGTCTACTATTTCATACAAAATTCATTGGGCATTCTGGTTTTATTAATCCCACTTGTTTTGCCAACACCTAAAGATTTATGTCGTTTCAAATTCCCAATGGAAACTGTTAACTCTTCGTTCTGGACTAATGGCTTTGAGATTTATATTTCTTTCTATATCCACCTATTCCATAAATATAAAGCATCTTACTGATTTATTCAGAATAAGCAGGATTTGAGGTTTTTACGGCGGTGAGTTTGAAGATGGCTGTCTTCTGGGTTGTTGTCTGGCAGAATGTTTCCGACGTTTCAGAGGTCCTTGCCGCCTCCATCATCAGGGCGAGGCAGCAAGGACCTATGAAACGTTGTTGTCTTAATGACTTCCTTGCACACATTTTCAGTTTATTTTTAGTTCATTCAGTTATTCGACCTGTATAGCCTATCCAGTTGAAAGACAACGTCGTCAGAAAAGCCAAAAATTAATCCTAGGATGTTACCCGTTTTGTAGGCTTATTTGTGCCACTGTACAAACTCTTATATTTTTACTTTAGTAACCTTTAATATAATGTATAATCTGTTTTAAATGAACCGCAGTTTTACTCTTCAAATACAGCGTGACCCAAAAAGATTTATACACATTATAATACAAAATATTAACATTATCGATCTCAGTGTGTTGTGTTTACGATGGGGAGCTAGTGTGGCGTACAGTTAACAGATGGCACCGCAATATGTTTTCCCATGATTCAGATACGCAAAATGGTGGCGGGTCGATTGAGTTTGGAGCATCTCAAATTCATTGAATGTGTGTATGACTGAGAAGATCCTGTCCGAGAACCACTTTGACCAACACAAATTCCACATGGACTGTTTTCATAGTGGTAGCGGGAGCTTGTTATTTTAGGGAAATAGAAATTGCCAACATATTGACTGTGCAACCTGGATGGTAGCTGACGAATCATTTCAATTTGTTTCCTGAAATTTGTTTGGCGGTTACAAATACGTCTATTAATAGAACGAGTGATTTTTATTCTTACATTTTTTAATCCATTGGAACCTTAAATGAACCATGCCAACAGCTTTTTAACGTACTTGGTTTAGGTGATTATTTTGCAACTTTTGCCAACCCATGAGTTTATGTCAAAGGAGAGATTTACTGGTGATTATGAATGCGTGTCAGAAGACGAAGGTCATGTCAATGAAGAATGGCTACCTAGACACTGGGTTCTGGGTAACGGTTCGTTTTAATATTTCATGATGTTTCCAGAGAGACAGAGAAGAAGAACACATGGTCAGAATCAAAATATTGATTTCTCGAATATTTAGCAGTTGCAGTATTTATATTCTGAGGTGTCAGTTGCCACGTTCATCGCAATGTTCATGCAATACGTTTAAATGTCCGAACAACTTTTATATCACACATGGGATAAAACACCACAGATGTACGTTCTCACGTCATATTTGATTATCGAAACAGTCCGATCATTTTAGATGTGGTTTTTTTTTCTGTTCGTGAAGGAAGGAACTTCTAAAACTAGATAAACGAATAAAATCATGTTTGCACTCGTAAAACATTAGACCCTTTGTTAATACCAGTACTACTTTTTAAACTTAAACTTAAAATACATTGTTTTTTAGGAAGTGTATTGAATTGATGAATAATGGAAATATCATCTGAGACAGTCATGGTAAATATAGCTACCCATAGCCTACAGTTAGTAAAATAACGTGGAACTGAAATATATAAAATCACACATTCATTCTCGGCAGTCAGTGCACTATACACAATTTCAGTCTTATATACAGAGCGTTCGAAAATTCACTGTAAAGTGTTTTGTCTTTCTTTTGTACTCGCTACGCGCTGAGTGAAGTTTCCCTGTTTGACAGTTCATCAGGATGAATTTCAAATGGGTTCTTATTTTTTGCACGTTTGACTGATAAAATATACATATGTATTCGTTGTTATTCTTAAAACGTTGCATACCGTGCAGTGTATTGATATATAAAATCATGCATACAAACAAAACTGTCTATACATTAGATAACACAACGTTATTTTTTTTATTGGGATTAAGAATTGAATGGGTAGGTATTCGCGCGTCCCTTCACCAGAGGGCGGAAAACGATTATTTCTGAAACTGTTCTTTTAAGATTAGCAGGCACTGGGCAAAGTCCATAAATTCAGTAATAGTAATATTGTTTTAAAATTTGAATAGTTTCATGTATGTAGTTTCTGTTACCTGCGCAGTAATGAAAGAATCCGGCATTCAATTTTAGTATTTCGAATTTCTTGATGTCATGAAGTGAATCTTGATTCAAATTTTGACCTTTTGGCATATCCTGTGACCCCAAGTCGTGTTTTTGATTCTCATCAAGTCTTATCAACCTTCAAGTGAATAAAGATATTTTCATGCTAGTGTACTTGGAAAATGGAATATATGTCCCTGCAAAATTACGTAAGACGCTGACCATTGATGACGTCATCGTCGCACAAATCGCCATGTGTTTGATCACTGGCGCTGCTGTCGGCTGACTGGATAACCGTCTGTCTGACTATAGCTGTCTTGTGTCGGTAGATTGAAGTCAGGTGGAGGAGGTAATTACAGAGAGGGAATGCGTTGTCATCAGGTTTTGTTCTCCACTGCAGGTGCTTTGCGCGGAGCCATTTCCCTCCCTGTATGCCTGACGTGGACAGGTGAAGAAGTCGGTTGGTGAATTTACAGGTAGCATTCAGCCATCGGTGGGCAGCCCAGTGACAGCGGTGGAATAGCGGCAATCTCAGCACGTATGTAACACCGTCAACACTATTTTAAACTACATTTTCTTAGAATATTGACCTTTCTAGGAGAGGGGCCGGGTTGCATGTCCCGCAACATCCCATGGGGAGCCCCTGCGAAGTGGTAGTGACTGGTGCAAACTATTCCGAATGTGGTCATCCGCCCGTTACGTGGTGGGGATGGTCGTTAAACGATTAACAGCGACAATAAAATGAAAGGTGTGTTGCTTTTATATCACGAGCGCTTCTAAGGAAATAGATCTGTCTTCAAGTTTTGTATTTTACGTCAAGTAAGTGCACACGAATTAAAATCTAAATCACCGTGTACGATTTCAGAAATATGGTCATTTGCTTTTAAATTTTGTGTCTGTTCTTCAGATATTTTAATGTGATATTAAACAGGCGATACGTATATCGAATGCGGGTTTATGTAACATCACGTCTTTGTTGGAACACGTGAGAAATTTGTAGTCAGTGTGGAACATTACATATAACTGCCCCTCCCCTTAGCCAGAATTGTCCATTGTTGAAATAACGTTGTTTTCGCAATGAAACGTCTCATGAACTCAACATACAAATAAAATACTTGAGTTGTGTGTAGGTTAACGATACCAGTAATCAGAATATCAGAGTCAGCTTCGTTGTCTTGTAAGGTGTTAAATGGATTTCTTAAATCGACTATGGCAAATTACAGTTTAAAAACTTTTGTTCCCCATCAATACAAAGCAGTTTTGAACTTTTATGACGAAACAAATGGCAGTGTGTTTTATACTTCTTAAACTAAGTTACGTATCTAAATAGAGTTCCATGGTGGGGGGAAGGGAGGTTGATTTTCAGTTAATCAACATTCTTTGTAAGAAAACATGCAATGAGTAATAGCATTATATTGGTGTTCATACAGAGGATATATGAAGAAGTATCAGTAATTACTATAAAATTTTATTTTTTGAAACACCATTGAACAAAATGGCTGTCTGCTTGGTGGATGATGTTATAGCACTTTTTTGAACACTTCTTAGGATTTAACATAAGTGTGATTCTAAATAACCGCCTGAAGTAATAAAATTGAATTAAAAGCCTTATTAAAATAATAATGGCCTCGAGATTGGAATACCCTTCACTGATTGGAACCAGAATTTATTTAAGACTGCCTGTACGCGTGATAAAGTTGCTGTATAGTTTTACTCCTTGAAATTTTATGTCGCAGTAATATGAACTTACTAAGACGGCGGTGAAATAAACGCGGTCCGCATGTTACATGTGACTCGCAGCAGACAGTCAGGATTGCACAAGTTGAAAAATATGTGTCTGCCCTTGATAACATGCATTCACGTGCGAAATAATACCGTATGTGTCAACATCAACAATGAAACGGTATCGATGTTATATAAACTGCATCTGTGATTCCGATATCGTAGTTAATGAAACGACCGAACACATTGTAATTTAATTCGGAGCTGTACACCAAATTGATCCGTGATACTCAAATTGTGTTGAACGAACAGCTTGAAGAGAACTGTGTGTGTGGAAAGCGTCAACTTCTTTGATTCAGCGCACTTGCGCGGAACAGATTAGTGTAGTGATAATAATTGTACACCGGAGGTATCTGGTTCGAATCTTTGTATAGATTACCAGTTCTTCTCCCATAGGCTTCAATTATTTTTTTTTTAGTGTTACCAGACGAATACAATTGGTGTTAAAACAGTGACATTTAAATAGACATAACAGTGTACATGGATGGATGGTTTTACGTCAGTTAAAATGAATCTACAGGTACAAATATAAAAATATTATTATTCCATTGGAACTTAAACGTTTTGCAAAAATAACTTTTTTATGTTGACTGCTTAATTAAATGTCGGCCCTCTTTCATTTTGTACTCTTAAAATGATTTTTTATGAAAAAATACGCTGTATTTTGTTCTTTAGTTCACAGAAAATTCAAGAGCGTAACTATTAAACTCGCATACTGAGATAAAAAATGATACTGACGTATAATCAGTGGTAGAAATTCTGTTAATACTGTTTTTCGGTTATTACAATTCTGATTTTCCTTTAACCACTGACACTGCATTCTCTGAACAGTTAAGTAAACTACGAAACATATAATTTATCAGCAAATTTACTTGAATGCCTTAGGGGTTTAAATTCACGCATTACGTACATTTACTAATACTTTAAAATTTCTGCTGATAGAGTTCTTATGGAGACAATGATGTTCGATTTTGAAACGAGCTCTGGGTGAAGAGGGGGTAGTATAGACAACGAATGTCTGTTTCATGGTATAACTCGTATTCAGGAATTCACATGGACTAACTTAAAATAAAATAGAGCCATAATAGGTGTACCATGTTCCTTTATGTAATGTAATGACCTTGCAAATGCAAGTAACTTCATGACCGAAATTAGAATATATGATTACCCAAATAAGCAAGAGTTAAATATAAAATATACGACAAACATCCTAGCTCAAAAGCAGACAGTCATCTTCATATTCGTCTCCGTAAGAATTAAAAATCTCATCTTAGAACAAAGTATCATTGTCATTTAAGTCGTATTTTGGTTCAGGAATTGTTGGTTAAAGATTGCTCGATTAGAATTAAATTTATAGAGAAAATACGAAATATATGCGGACATCGTTAAATGAACCTAACGGATGCCAGTGTTTTCAGTATTTTGTTCTGTTATTTTCACTAATTAACTCAAGAGGAGCCTGGAGTCATGTGCCCTCTGTGGATTATCTCTGAACAGTTATTGTGGAAATGGTTTGCGGAGGTGTGCACTGAATTTAACTGACTCAGTTAGGGTCCAGTGACAGGTTTTAGTGAACACCGCCTTAAACCTCCAGTTTCTAAAAAGCAGCTTAAGACTAAATTAAAATTAAAAACCTACTATAAATTTAGTTACCCTTAACTTTGTGGCATCATCCTTTGAATGCAATTGCAACCGTGTCTATAAGTAGAACGTTTTGACAAGCTGTATTATCGCGTAATTGTCATGTTTTCGGGGTTTGAGGATCAAGTTTCGCTTCCGTTTTACATGCATACTTCCGTTTCTGTGCGTAGTTACAGTGCGGCTAACCCTTCTGTTTGTCCATGACGTCAAAGAATCTAATTTCATGTGAACGTGAACGCTAGGATGTTCACTGTTATAAATGATCGTCAGTGTGTGTTTCAAGACTCGGCCATTATTACTCTCCATTAAAACTTAAGTACAATAACAACAATAAACAGGTTATTTGTATGACTGTCCTTAGAGTTGCGTAATGATTAGTTCATAGAAGGAAAATAAGACGAGTTTATGAGATTTGCATGTTGTCTGTGTGTTCTCCGTTTCAACTTTGGAACTAATTGAGTGATTCTTACAAAATTTGAACTGTGGTAGTGAGCTGGGTCATTATGTCTTACGTATGACTGAATCATGTGCTTGAAAGTTACAGACACTAAGTAACGATTTCTACAAATTCGATATGAAAACAGTGTCATTACATAATTCCCCGTATTGATACGACACTGTCACCAATGTCAAAATGGCTGCCTTGCGACTCGTGAGGCGGTAACTCTTGCAATGCGGGGTTCAGTTTTTTTATCGTGATACATCTTCGAAAAATATGCAAGTTTTGTTGTCGCATCTTTCTGGTAATTGAGAAATAGACTTAACAATATGGCAACGGCGCGTATATTTTGGAGCTGTGACGTTAAGCAATGAATCATTGTTAACTTGACACGTGAAATGCGTGCTGACATGTTATAAACACGTCTACTAGGCGAATGAATGGTATTAAACTTTGTGTTTAATACTTCGGAACCCATAAATGTACCACATCAGTGGTCAGAGTTTTTATTTAAGACTTCATCTGCACAGTCTGGCATCAATCTTAATTCAGAGCAAGTTCCAATTATAGGCTGTTTTACATATTTGTTCTCACGGTGGCTGGTCCGAAGATGGCTGTCTTCTGGTTTGTTACGTCGTGTAGTCTGGTAAAAATTTGCCGATATTTCAGAGGTACTCGCTGTTTGATGAGTAAATTTACCCTGTTAATGGAGGCAGCAAACGCCTCAGAAATGTCGGTTAACATCTACCGGACTGCACGGCGCAACCCAGACGTCAGCCATCTTCATATTTATATATTTTAGTACGTGTCTAGGAAGTAATTCACTGAATATTTTAAACGATTCATTTAGTCACGTGACGATGACAATCTCGCTACAATTATAACACTTGACGTCACGTATTTTACATGTATGTTACTTCATTATTTTAGACATTATCATTTAATAGCCTAATCATGATGTATATCAACTAACTCTGGCATAATCGAATCCCCAGTATGTCTTTGTAACATACGAACTGAAGATCTTCATTTGGGGATTGGAAATGTCGCTGTTGTTTCAGAACGCGGTGTGGAAAATTAAACCACAAGTGGATAATGGTCAGTTATGCCATCAGATGACACAAGATAGAAACGTTTTACTTTTCAGGCAGTTTTATTAGCATTTTATAAGTATTAAGATAAGGACTTGCTTCGGTCATGCAATCACACATCTGCAGATATGGGAAATATTGCGTTATTCAGCTGAGTCTAGTTCCATATACCGTATCTTCCAGCTGACATCTTTTACCTGCTCTAAATCACTGACTTACCGTATCCAAAGTGTAAGGCTACTCTGCGATTTGCGGTCTACACCGGACAACTACAGGCCCGAGAGAATTTTATTAAAAGTTACAAATGTTAATATGGTCTGTATTTTATGTCGTGTACTAATTGATTATACTGTCGGCCTTTATACAGGCGTTCAGTTTGATCTTAATGTGAGGAAGGGATTATAATTGACCAACACGCAAAAAAATTAATTAAATTTGTCCAGCGACTTGTAACGTGAGGCTATCCCAGTGTAAAATTTCGTCGAAATCAGTTAATTTATTTGGGAGATGAAACATTTTGACTGACAGAAACTACTTCCAAAATTCGCATTCATTTATGTACTTTGTGCAATTAACTCATAATAGAGGTAGCGGTGCAGCGTAATTACGCTATAGGAATTCAGAACTAGGAACCAAATTTTTCTTCACTTAAGCCTGTATTGTACCTAGTTGATGTCCCTTCTTCAGTATTTGTCTTTCGACAATGGTAAAAACCAATTGTTATTCCTATTGTCATTCCAGGCACTGAACTCGCATATCTTGGAAGTCGACTCAAGTGAAATCTCTGAATACAAATAGTTGGTACAGTCACACATTATTCACAACGAAACACTAATAGCCACCAGAGCATTGAAGCACTTCCGCTGTAATTATGAAGAATGTGAGCATGGTGATGTAGTTTTTACGCTATTTAAGACTTCTTCTGTTACAGAAGCAGTGACAAGTCGTGTTAGCTGAGTTGTGGCGACAATTTCTGACGTAGTTTCTCTCTTGTCATTTAATCTTTGTATATAAAAAGCCGGTACCATAAAAGAAATTCTTCATAATGAGGAAATAGAGAAATTTAGTGGATCCATAAGTACAGTTCCCTCGTACTATAGCTATTTAAGAATTTGTCAGTACGTAACATGAATGATATGTAGACTTATTGAACGTATCGGCCATATGCTAAGCTTGATTCTGTTTGGAAAATGCGGGCAATGTGCCCTTGTGTTTTCAGCTGTCTGGTGTGTGTATGTCTAGCATCACAGTGTTTCATAACTGCTTCCACTTGACGGTCTGATTAAACATTGTTCATGATTACACGACACAACAGATCCTCAATTATCGGGAAGATTGTGTATTGTGCGGACGTATAGTTTTGTGGTAATATGTCAAGGCGATTCATCGCCCTGATGACGGAGGCAGTATGACCTCAGAAACGTTGGTAAACATCTACCAGACTACACAGCGCAACAACCCAGAAGACAGAAATCTTCATACTCATCGCCCTGATGACGGAGGCAGTATGACCTCAGAAACGTTGGTAAACATCTATCAGACTACACAGCGCAACAACCCAGAAGACAGAAATCTTCATACTCATCGCCCTGATGACGGAG
Organism: Zootermopsis nevadensis; assembly: GCF_977971745.1. Classification (NCBI taxonomy): domain Eukaryota; kingdom Metazoa; phylum Arthropoda; class Insecta; order Blattodea; family Termopsidae; genus Zootermopsis; species Zootermopsis nevadensis. The sequence continues at coordinate 6,358,991 of NW_028259157.1, forward strand.
GCAGTACGACCTCTGAAACGGTAAACATCTACCAGACTACACAGCGCAACAACCCAGAAGACAGAAATCTTCATACTCATCGCCCTGATGACGGAGGCAGTATGACCTCAGAAACGTTGGTAAACATCTATCAGACTACACAGCGCAACAACCCAGAAGACAGAAATCTTCATACTCATCGCCCTGATGACGGAGGCAGTACGACCTCTGAAACGGTAAACATCTACCAGACTACACAGCGCAACAACCCAGAAGACAGAAATCTTCATACTCATTGCCCTGATGACGGAGGTAAGTATGACCTCTGAAACGTTGGTTAACATCGACCAGACTACACAGCGCAACAACCCAGAAGACAGAAATCTTCATACTCATCGCCCTGATGACGGAGGCAGTCTGTCCTCTGAAACGTTGGTTAACATCGACCAGACTACATAGCGCAACAACCCAGAAGACGGAAATCTTCATACTCACCGCTGCGAAAACCTCAAATCATACAAATTCTGAGATGTTAATTTCAAATACGCATTGACCACTTGTTTCTAGACTTTTGCCTCTTCGTCATTTCGACTGCAATTATCCTCACATTCGACATCATACTATATAAAGTACTGCATTTAATATAGCGTCGTTAAAAAGCCCATACATAACAAAACCACCATAGATTGTCTAGGAACTGAGAACCCGGTCCTTTGCGAAAAATTGCCCATCGCGTGTTCTACGTCCCAAGCAGCTTATATTAATTTCGAAGTTTAGTAGCTTCAGATCGTAAGACGAGCCTTGTCGTTTATGATTTTGCTTGCCAAGCGTATTGATTTGAGCTACCGGTAGGCTGTTAAGAAACCAAAATGAAGTCTCTGACGTCGATAACACAGGCGCCAATGCGGTGCACTGTGGAGCATGGCGACGTCCCTAGCCAGACGAGACAAAGATGGTGTCAGCGTTTATTGTAGGCCTGCAGTATTCTGAGTTGTGTCTGTCAGTGAGGTTTCTCTACATCTTCGAAGGATTAATCTTTTAATTTTAATTCTAATATAAAAGAAATTTGTTGCGCAGAATTAACATTTTTATTTCTGTACTTACCTACATGTATTTTGAACGTTAAAATGTTACAAATTCGTCAAAGAGTTTATTTGTTGAGATAACAGGCAGACGGACATTAAAGTTGTGTGAAACTATTTTTATATTCTCATATATCCGTGATTGAGTGAAGGAGACAACTCAAAATGGCGGGATTTAATATTGGCCCCGGTATCTCATGACTGACTGAACCCAAAGCTTCTACATATGAAGCTTGGAGTTTCTCGTTGCGGTCGGTTGATCTTCAGTATTTGTTCCACTTCTACCGGATGTTGGCTCTGTTGCCACGTTTTGAAAGTCATTGTGGACCTACAGACCATAGACAAGATTGGCAACGGTGCCCTAAATACTAGCATCTTTATTCACTCCATGCTACACCATGTCCGTTTCTGACAGTACTGCATAAGCTAGAAATTAATATTAAGTTGTTAATTGTAATTAGACTGTGATCAAAAATTTATTTTGGTTCTAAGCCTTATTTGGAAAGGAGAATAGCTGTATGTAACAATGCATTGGTTTGTACTCGTATTCCTATTTGTTGACTTATTGTGAAATTCGGCAAGAATGTCTTATCTCCCCGGTAGCCATATTTTTTGACGTAAATACGTCTATATTGAAGGGTCATTCGGAAAAAAAGGGGAACGAAAAAGGGAAACGAAAAAGTGTAACCTGTTTACCTAGGAAACGTCGTGTTTACTCGGCATTGTTGTTACCTAGGAAACGTCATCTGTTTACTCGGCATTGTTGTTACCTATAAAACATTACTTTACATTACATTCAGCTACCACAGACCCATCTTAAGCGTAACTAATTCAAGTTAAATAAACAATGTCTTAATCAAACTTATCTCAATTGTGAAGCTTGTATAAAGGAATTATTTAGAATAAAGCCAATATATAAACTTCCTTTCCGTATAGACGTATTTACGTCAAATTCTCCGGAACCGTGGTTCCACTGACAATTTTTTGATAGGTTGTATTTATTAACTTATTTATTGTGAGTCATGTATACTGAAGAATATATAAACATTTCTTTAAAGTAATTATTGAATCAAGCTGAAAATAACAGGGCGATAGCTTGAAATGAAACAAATCTTATCGAATTTATAACTGACTAATTTCTGTAGTCTGTTACGATTTGAGATTGTAAAGCATGACTCAGTTGCATTTAAACAAGTGCAGTTCATCAGACTTCAAACTCATTAATCAACGGGTAAGCATTTTCATAAATCTCGTACGAAGCATTTTTTGTGCATACACAAAGAGAAGGAGTCGAGCTTCTACTAAATTCAGCCTCGCCCGAAGCTGCTTTTAATGATTACGATAATTTCCTTGTTATGCTATAGAAATAATGAACGAAGGTCCTAATGCACGTGGACAGAAATGTCAAATAATGTGGAAGGAAGTTCAAAATTTTCTTTTATTTACCACTGTGTATTAACTGCTCATGTTAAATACTGTAGCATCGAAGGAGATAATATTTTGAAGATAGCTGTCTTCTGGGTTGTTGCGCCGTGTAGTCTGGTAAAATCATTAAAATCTTGTCGGGCAGTCAGCCGCGGCAACTGGTTACACATCAGAACCCTGTTGATGGGGACAGAGTTGGTTCACGAAACGTCGGTTTACTACGGTAACCAGTTGACGCGGCTGATTGCCCGAGAAGGTTTTATTGATTGTACTCGCAGCGAAAGTTTCAAATCCTATAGTCTGGTAGAAGTTTACTGACGTTTTATTATTGTCCTCATGATGGAGACGGCAAACACCTCTAACACGTCGGTAAACTTCTACCAGACTGCAAGGCGAAATACCCATCAGACAGCCAACGTGAGAACTTTAAACCTCACTGGGAATATTTTGGTTACGTAGGGAAACAAGCGATGGGGTGGCCTTTTGGAGGCAGTTGTGTTCTGCTGTAAGGTGCTATTACGTCATTAGCCTTGACCGACGATAAAAACTACGTAAATCTTCAGTCACTAAGTTTGCAACGGGATACAAGTTAGGGCATCGAACGGTGTATCCTATTATATCTCACTATCGTGGCTTTTAAATTAACCACCTTCAAAGGAATGAAAACTGACTTACACACAACGAAGATGATAATGATCGTATTAGAATTAATCTATTACTAGGCCATTCAATACCGTTCATATGTGGAGTGGCATGTTTTAGGTTGTTACAGTTCATACCCACAATATAAACGAAGTGTGTGGTATTTTTAATGCCTTTAAAGAGCTTTTTTTCACTAATCCAATTGACAGTGGAATACAACATTAAAACAGGAAGCAAGCATAAGAGAGACATTGTAATTCTATCCGATGAACTTCCCGTATATGGCCTATACACTTTTGTTGCGAAATTCCGCTCTGAATAAAACCCTGGTGGTATTCGTAATATCTGCGTATAGTGCATGTATAAAAGGCCACGACGGCAGTTCTGGTCCGTGAAGCATTGAAAGTTTGACATTTTCTGAAGCGTCGCCCCCTCTGTATGAGACAGAGTTAGCGTTACTGTCTTGCATACTAATTTTCTGGCTGACTTACATGAATACCAGAGAGTAGGGATACAAAGCCGGTGAAATTAGATGCCGCGTGCTGGATGGCTGGGGTTCAAATCCCGTTAGAAAGAGATTTTTCTATTTCTTAAATTTTTGGTGGCAGCCTTCTAGCCAACAACGATCAGGGGTTCGTTCTCTAGAAATAAGATGGCTGGTATGTGAGTGCTGAGATTGAGAATGCGTGGGGCTTTCTATGTGACGTCATGGCGCGGTGCTCATTGGGTCTGTTTGGACAACGTTGCAAGAGTATCATGCAGAGGTCGCCGCATGAACCCTTTGCCGATATTGATTATCTGTACTCGTTGATTGCGGGTGTTTGAGAACAAAATGGCGACAGGAAAATTTCTTGAGTCTAGATACCGTCTTGGACGCTTCGTTTTGAAGCGCTTGTAATGTGTGATCTTTCCTAAAAGTAACAAACGACATTTTATACTCACACAAAACAAATGGCAAATTTATTGTCCTGGTTTTCAGCGGACCATCATTACAATAATTTTATTTGACGTGATTAAATACATGGATGAGATAGAACGAACATGTAGAATGCATGGAGGAACCAAAGGCACTAGTACAGAATGTTGGCTGGAAAGCCTCGAATGAAAACCACTTTGGAGGCATAGGCGTAGATTGGAGGAAAATTATGAAATAAATTTTAGAGGAACCTCGCCCCATAACTGAGCATCATTCTGATACGAATATTCTAACGTATTGTATACATGTTTCAGATATGCACTTCCCAAACGAATTATTTTTAATGAAATTTACTTACGTATTTGTATATCTGTGTGGTCTTCCCAGTACCAAAATGTTTCAGTGCGTCTTCTGACTTCCTTTTATTTTACTTTCTGCTTATAGGTCTGTGTCTTATGATTATTGAGTTTTAAAATTCGGTTTCAAATGACCTTATAAATTTGATATTTGAAAGTCTTATTTATTAAGATACGTTGTCATATTTTGCCATAAAGTGTTAAGATATGTTAATAATTGCGTATATGGCATCGCTGAGAAAATTTGAGGTTATGTCAAAGAAATTTAGGCCTGCTGTATACCTATTTTTATTTTATTTAGTGTTCTGTCTGACGACAGGTCCATATGAACAGGATCCTTCCATCCTTTTCTCAGACTGGGACCTGTTCATATACGTTCTTGGCAGATGATCCAGAAGTGGTTTGCCATTGCCGTCTTCTGTGTGTGAATGGAGTAATTGTTGGGATGCCACGGAGAAACCGGGGAAGCCCCCGGAGAAAAACTCCGTGTTGCCTAGACCACGGTCTTGCCCAACACAAGTTATAAATTCGGGCACCGCCGGGAATCGAACCCGAGACCCCAGGATTACAAGGCCAGCCTTCTAAGCGCTAGACTTGTGTGCATGCTACATCACTGCATTATATAATTATTAACTAAAAGTTCTTGTTAGCTTGGGGATATGGACTCAAGCATTTCAAGAAGCAGCTGCTGAAAGAAAGTTCTTCAAAAAACGTCGCTTTTATTTAAATATTTTCTGCGGAGGAGCGTGTTTGCTACTCTAAAACACATTCAGGATTATCAGTAGTATTTACTTTGTTGTTTTCACACATGGACTACGTGCTGTCTGGCTCTGGTCATTTATGCATTGTGCTGTAGGCAGATCAGGTTCGTCTCTAACCTGTCTCTTTTAGTTTATATGCCGCTGTCTCCGTTTACTACTAACAGATTAAGAGGATTGCTAATTTCTAGACTGGTTTACAGAAGGAAATATTGTCTTATAGGTTATTTGTGCTGATCTTGCGCTCACTCTAGCTTTAGAACCATTCAGCAGGTGTTCATAAACTTCGCTGCAAAGAACGAACCGATGGAGGGGTGGCCCACGATTACCTTTTATTTTAATTTTAAACCCGTCACCTCAACGATTACAACATGCTGGCCTGAGAAATTTTTGGGTGGAACGGTAAAACGTACAACGCCGTTGCTTGGGATCTTCGGGATTTTTGTAGCAGCAGGGTTGAAAGCCTTAATATTAAATTAAAAATGTAAGTATTTTGTTTGGTTGTTTGCGTCTGAAACAAGAAATATCAAATTGTCACAGCGATAACTACAGATTACCGCTGCCTGTTCTATATAAGGCTTTCACCAAATGTCCAACCAACATATTTTCATTGAAGATGGCAACTGCAGTGTTTGCCGAAACTGTAGACAACTATAACCCTTTGAAGCCGAAGAGAAATAGAGAGAGGGGCAAGTGGGACATAAATTTTGATTTACAGCTACGAAGGTCCCCAGACAGTGCCACTCGACCCTCTAGTAGGGAAAGTTTCAGTAATGGAAAGACACTTGGAAGTGAAAAACGTGGGATGAAAAGTGGAGTAGGGTCTTAAAGCGTTCGTGTGCAATTTTGATGTTGGCCTTGGAAGGACTGCGTTTAGTAAATATGTTTATGTTGATGTGGGGGGTTGCTTTAAAGCGAAATTTTGATATTAGCACTCGGGAGCGGCGGGGGTCTCCATGAGAGGCATGTAGAGCAACGTGGAATTTGGGCACCAACTAAGCATTTGCTCTAGGACCGAGAAAAACCACAGAAATCCTTGATCGAGTTGGCCGGTTGCAGGACCTTTCTTTCAGTACGCATTTTTAGAGTTTAGTCCGTACCACAAAGAAAACAGCACTCACTATTACAAAGATTAACTGGTTAACACGTTTTACGGTGAGAATTATACGAAACCCACAAATGCAGAATGAAGAGTTACTGACTGTTGAAGCAAGTGGGCTTTGAAGGGTTAACTTTTCACGCGGCTCATCCTCGAAAGCCGAAGTTTTACTTCGTCAACCTTTTTATTGTTTTTTTCTGCTGGAACTTTCCGACCACCGGTCACTTCGAAATAGCACCATCCGACCGCCGAGTAAAAGTAAGGGGCTTGCTGCTTTGTGCGGTTCGGTGGTCTTCTTCCTCTGTGTTGATCTTGACATTATGGCGGAAAGAACATTTGTGTGTTGAAACACGAAGCGCATTACGCAGGCCTGCAGTTACTTCCCCATAGTGGGTTCCTGCCGACAAGAGTCATCCATACAATACCCTACCCTAGCCCGTGCTTACAGAATGATAATGGAGTTCATTACAGTGAATGGTTAAGTATGCGTGTGCCGTCTGTTCAGTGGATTGTTTGCTGGCATTGGTTAAGTCAATAACACTTAAACTGCAGTCCCAGTGGCAGTCATTTGGCCCCGTGCCTTCCTTCACATTGCAGCAATTCGACGCTTATATAAATACAGATTCTCGAATATTTAAATAAAAAAATATAACAAGAATCTTCACTTAGTGAAGAAGTCCAACCGTTACATTCTCTTATTTTCTTGTATTTGATGCTGGTCTGCCTTTCGAAATATTTGACTCAGATTTGAACGCAATGTGCATGTCTTTTTCGAATAACGGTTTGCAGCAAAACTTTGCTGTATTTTTTTAAACTGTTCTGGATGAACTACTGTGCAAGCTAATGGGACGTCAACACTCATAAATTTAGATTAGCATCCGGGAGGTTCCTGGTTCGAATCTTGGTCGGTCAGTTTACCACCTTCATTCATGAAGATGGAGACAGTATGTTGTCCGAAACGTCGTTATCTACCTTCGAATGAATGTACACGGCGCCACAGCCCAGAAGAACAACGTAACTGTGATATTTATCTCCAATATCGTCCATTGGCCTACCGCATAGCTACGTATCTCAAAGGAGCGGTCATATCCGATTTTACTGAGCTTTTAAAGATTTAGCTTCAAATATAGAAAAACTACGCACTCCACAAAGTAATCTGTATCGAGACAGCAGGAAACTCCGGTATCAAATGTGCGTGCTAAAGACTAGAAAATTGTTCAGCAACCGCCACAAAGTTTTATCATAAATTGTATATTCGAATGTCATGATTAGAGGAAGTCAATATCTTATCTTTCGTAATTAGAATTCATAACACACGCGCGCGCACGTTGGTTTGTCATCAATAGTTTTATTCAGCGCGTGTTTAATTTCCTTTTCGTATTGCTGCATTCTTATGGATTTATATACAGATAAATATATCCACTTTTTGTGAGGCAAGTTTTGTGGTGTACCGTCATGTGTCTGACAAATCAGGATGTTCCGCGGGGGACGGATCGGGACACTGGGCTTGAGAAGTCGTTCATTATGCCAAACGCTTTAGATAAAATTTGGGTGGAGTGAAACTGTCTAGTTCTACTTCTTGTTGTGATGTATATGAAAGCCGTGGTTGATAACAAGATGATGCATAGGGAAGTCTGCAATCTTTAAATATTTTAGAACTTAGTTTCGATATTGGACTGGAAAGAATGTGAACATCCTGATATTCAATCCGTTGACCTCAGGAGATTCAGACACACACCTCCTTGAAAATAATACTTATCGACAGGAAAGAGCAGTTTGCAATTTGCTGTAGATTGTATCTAAATTTTCAATATGTTTATTATTCAGTGATGTGCGTTTTCGTTCATCAACTAACACGGCTGATAGCCCAAGAAGACTTTATTAAAGTACTATATGTTTGTTTTAGAAACAGTCAGTTGACTCGTTGCCGAGGAGTTGCACACATTAGATGCATATCTTATGACGGCATTAGTTTCTGTGAAATATTCCATGTCGCAAATTTATTTATATATTTTTATGGCGAAAACTTGCTTCTTTAGCCTGCGGTTAATAACATAGTCTGAACTGGTATGTTACAAAAACGTCAGCCCTCATCACTCCCATGCTTAAAGCGATGAACGATTGAATATAAATTTTAAATTTTTGAAACCAGAAAAACATTTTTGTTAATCTTATCAGCAAATTTCCTCACTTCATGATTCATATATTACGACATTGGCTTATATTTAAAAAGCCCTTAGTGGCAGTTATCGGACGATGCGACCTCTTTTGTGGTTAAAAACAAAATGTCATCCAAATCTGTTGAGGGAAAATGTTTCTGAACTTGTGAGATTTCAAGTTCTCACGGCGGTGAGTATGAAGATAGCTGTTTTCTGGTTTGTTGCGTCGTATATTCTGGTAAACGTTTGCCAGCAATTCAGAGCTGCTTACTGCCTAAGTAAGACTCAGACTACACGGCACAACAATCCAGAAGACAGCCATATTCGTATCTGATCTCGTCACAAAACGCATCAAAAATCTAATTTATTCCCACACTAGTAAACTTTGTGATTTGTTAAATTAGCGTATAATTCTTTTGTTTTAGGCCATTGTATCTATAAATTACGTTGCATAAATACGAAATACGTACTAATTATACGTTTAATACTTACTACCTGTACAACTTTATGTTGCATACTGCAGAAACTGGGGTTATTAAGGACTTCCATTTTGTTACTGGTGTTTTGTAGGTAGATGTTTTTATACCTGTAACCCCAGTTTCTGATATTTTTTAAGGGACCAGCATGTTGCCAGGCAGGCGGATGTCTGCCCCAACTCTTCCTGTGGTTGCCTCAGCTAGCAGATGTTGTGACTCGCAGGTGTTTTGACCATCCACTTTCGCACACCGTCTGTATCGTATAGAAAACATTTTCTCTAATATTTATAAAACTTTACCACATCAAATTTAATATTGTCTTGTAGCGTGTAGGTATTTCTTGTTCATGAAGCAGGCCTATTAGTTAGGAAAGGTGAATGGCCTGCCCGCTTTTCCCTTTAAGAGTGCTTCAGACCAAGTAATTTAAAAATAATAGCAAGCTAATTGTACGCATTTAATTCCACGTTTTAAAAAGTGGCATTGAATTCTCAGAGACAGAGACAGAAAGTCTTTCTAAACTGCTGTTTGCAGCTTCGGTGACATCAATATAACAACACAAATGAGTTTATTCGTAGTTTTTGTCAGAAAGAACTTACTGTACAGCTGTAAGGCAGATGCTGAAAATGTCCACCACCTTCCCGAAGACAACAAGTATCCTCTCTTCTTACCGTGTATCGTGTTACTGCAAGGTGTTTCTGTACCAGTGTTGGAAGCGGTCTGTTTAATGTGTTTCAGTTCCTTTGATTTTCATGGGTTATTCGAATAAACTCTTCCTTAGAGAAATCCCCACAGAAAAGGGAGCTCGTGAACACGCCATGTCCGGACCCGCACAGATCTTGCGCAGTAGGCGTGAGCAGCGGTATAGTAACTAGAGTGACCTTTGACTTGAGTGTTACGGGGGAGGTTGGGGGTGTATATTACATGGGGTGAACCTTATTCTGATTTTATCTTTGTACCATAGTACATGATTCTTGTTGTCTATTGTCTTTTAAATGGTAGGCCTACATTCTGTATAACGTGTTCCTGGGAAGAAGATGAAAAATTGTTGTAGGCCTTTATGATGAAGAGACAGTCAAATTACAGCGAAATTTACGGAAGTTGCTACAAATTTAATTTTTTTAATTTATCACATATGGAATGTAGATAAAAGTTTCCGATGCAGGGAGATTACGAGTTCTAGAGTTAAATGGACAAGTTTTAGACGAAAATTGGCCAGCTGAGATGGCCAGCTTCATACGAAACGTCTGTAACCTGTTTCACCCTCGTGTTGGTTCTTTGCACCATGAGTACAGCGCTAGAAATAACAGATTTATTTCTTTGTTAATAGCTGTGATAATTAGTTTAGTTTGTGATTTTAGAAGATGACTGTCTTCTGTGATATCGCGTCGTGTATTCTGGTAGATATTGACCTACGTTTTAGAGGAGCTTCCTGCTTCCATCATAAGGGCGAAGAGAATGGTGATTAATCTCTACCAGACTTCTCGTGAAATACTCCAGAAGACAGCCATTTTTGTACCAGTCACTATGAGAACCCACGATAACCTAAAATCTTACTAATTTTTTTTAGTTTTTGTAAAGAAAGTAGACGTTTTTACTTTCACCTGTAAAATTAATCATTAAAAGAACTCACACGAAAGGCATTGCTGACTTCTAGAGTTCTTTCGCCTGATATTTATTATCAAATGGAAGTTCATTTTACTATGAAATATTTTATATCTTTACAATAACAGACGTTTCATCAGCGCAACCGGTACGGACTGAGAGTGTTGGGCTGTTATTATTGACTGACCTTCAGAAAGGAAAAAATGATGGTCAAGGCTGCTATTTTGTTCTCACATTTACTTGTGTTTTTCCCCATCACTTCCTGTGTTTCTTACTCATTATGACAGATAATATCGACACCGAAGATGACGGTAGATGAGATAAGAATACAGTATGTTTCAGTTTTTGCGATTCAGTGGATGGAATTGGTAGTCTATTTCACTTCAATAATTATCAACGAATTTTCGAAAAATAAACTAGAAAATTACAAGAGGTCATAATAATTTCCTCTCTTGTCATATGTTCCTATTTATCCGTAGACCTCTGGGGGATGAAGTACCTATACGCATGCTCCAGAACGCACTGTTGTTTTATTTAGTAATCCTGCAAGTGATAATCCAAAGAATGAATTGTTCCGTTCGGTCATGGGAGGCAGCAATAAATGACGATAATGCAGTTAGTTTTTCATTATTTACTTTTCATTTGCATCGCTTTTGTATCAATTATTTAACTTCTTTTACTGTGCAGTCTTGCTGTCTCCAGACCTGAAAGGAAGCAGATTTAGCCCTACGTAACATAGCTTGCCGATGAGTTATCACAAATGCCAATCTCATACCAACAGGTCTTTCAAAAGTCGCTGGTCACTGGTCACTGGATACTCGATACTTATTTTCTGGGTCATGTAACCTATGACGTTATTATTCGTGGCTTCATGTAGTATTGAAGTAACTCTGGCATAGGAACCTCCAAGTCATTAGCACGAATATTCGCCATTGGAGCTCATCCTGAATGTTTTCAGTCAGCTGCAGTTTTGCTGTAACATACGTTGCAAAGATCGGGGGTACACAGCTAAGCGGGTTGTAACATTTTTGCAAGTATTCTGTTAATATATATATATATATATATATATATATATATATATATATATATATATATACGTGAAATATTTGTCTGACAAAAACTAAACGGCATACAAAAATGAGACAGCATTGAAAGGACGTCAGAACATTTTAGGCATATGGAAGCAGTGACGTAACTCAGCGATAGCCACTAGGAGCGCAACTGTTGCCACGACGCAGTAGGATTTTATGTTAACGCGACAACACCACAGAAGTGTTCAAGATTACAACTGAAACCAAGAAAGCAAAATTTATTTTGAATAAACTGTCTTCGAAAGCAGCTCAGAATGTAGTCATGTAGTTCGTAAAATGTAACTCGAGCACACAAAACGGATGAAAAATACGCCACAGTTTAATTAGATCAGTTATTATGATTGATATATTTAAAAATGCTAGAAATTCTCTGCCCTAATTATTGTCGCTACAAGTCGAATAGACTAACATACTTGAAAGCTGCTTGGACTAGATTTTTCGCTCACCATGAGTGCCAACTACTGCAATACAAACATGTCCATCCGTTCCACCGGCCAGGAAGTTTCGGCGGATGCATCACGCAAGTGAAATACCTAGCGTTCATCAGACCCGAACTGGGCGCTGGAAGTGCGCGTTTTATGCATGCAGTGCTCGTGATTGTGAGTTATCTCCATGGTATCATATTTTTCTGTGTCTATTAAACTTATGTGGAACTTGCAGAAGAATTAAAAGAGGTGTGAAGACCGAGTCCACATTCCATGCGTCAGATTAATAATCACTTCAGTAACCGAGGCACTTACGACAAATGAGGCGACTTGAACTTTATTGTATGATAGCATCGATTCAGAGGGGTGTGGTGATTCATACATGTTGCACACTGAGAATTCTATAACAAACCCAACCACATTCTGTAAACTTCAAATTACATGGCTACTTGCCTGAAGTCCGCATACATGACTGTCAGTGCATCAGATATTTGGGGATTAAGGCATGATAGTCTATTATTTTATTAACTTTCATTCACCACGGACCTTCGTTTTAGGCCCCTTTGCGTCTCTGCGTGCGCCTTTTAAAACAGTTATGTCCTGTTCCTCAAGATTCATTTGATACGGGGGAGTTTTGCTGTAATTTGTTTTACAGATTTCGGTTTTAGTGTGGTATACAGAGCTATCAGTTGAGAGTTATTTACCTGGTCAAAAACGTAGCCTGCTTTTATGGAACCGTTACGTTTAGCAGTGTTGAGCGTTACAAAATTTAACCTGTGGATGCTTTCCTTAGACAGTTGGATCTAGTTCACAGTTTCTGTTTTAAGATCAATTTTTATGTTATAACCCACACTTGCGTCAAAATCTCATAAACTGCCTCGGCCTCAGAGATTTACAGACGAAAACTTTGTATGCATTTTCATTTTCTTGATTCGTGTTATATGAATATTATGTCCTGCCTACCCACCCTGTCATTTTTAATTTAATCGTTTTAGAAATATTAAGGGCGGTTACAGTGATCGTGCACTGTAAGGCTTGTACGATATTTGCACTAACATTGGAATCGTGGGTTTGATCCCGTTCGAGGCATGTTTGTATGTTCACGTTTTTCTTGTGTCGTGTTGTCCTGTGTAGGTAGACATCTTACGATGGACTTTTCCCTCGCCATATTGCTTCATTTATAAAAACTGAATAAGAAGTAGGCCTAACAGTATTAAGGGAAAAGTGAGAATTATAATATTTTTAAATATGTATTTTTTTAATTTCCTTACTTTATCTTCTCGCTTTGTGTCAATATATCTTTCTTTGTTCTCGCACACCTCTCTTATGTAAGAATGAGAGACCAAGTGAACAAATAACGTTTTCTTATTCTATGGAATCTTATTCTACTGAACCTGTAACTGTTATGTTTAGCATAATAAGCAAAGAGTTTACAGTTTCTTCTGTGAAGTCATTTTCAAAAGTTTATTCATGAAAAAATAATGTTTTATATTGTCAACTGTTCTCATGTCCAGTAACTTCTGCCCCTCCCTTTAAAGAGCAACGTACTTTTGTTAGGCAAGCTAACTTGGAGAGAAGCTTAAACATGATAACCAACTTAAGTAGCTTGTGATGTTTTTGAAGGCAGCTATTCACAGGGTTTCGCATTTAGAACGTTCGAAACTTCCGTCGCGAAATATTTTTGTAAGTTTGGTAGTTAAATCAGTGTTTTATACTGAACACCATTGTCTGAAACATGTTAATTTAGAAAGCGTTACACAGTTGGTGTAATGATTAATTTACAAGAAAATGACTGGATATGTTCGTCACGACGGTTCAGTGACCTGAAAAACTGAGAAACGCCCCAGCTTCGATTTCTGTAAGACTAAGTAAAGGTGATCTTAGTAACTTCACCAGCGAATGTTTTGAATTAATTTCAGTAAGGGTGCACGCGTTGAAAATTAAGTTGTTAATATGACAATTGAAACATCTTAAATCTTAAATAAAATTCGTGTGCGGACACACTTTGTCTCAATACTGAAAATTAATCCTTTAAACCATTAAGGTGAAAGTAGAATTTATATTTATTTAAGGGCTAGTCTCTCGTACCAGTTGGTGAAATACGAAGCAAAACCCGACGAAAATGCTCAAAATCTTCTCGTTAATGTTATTATATTATGTCACATATAATCGTTCTCGTGAATTAGATCGCTTTTACTGTTTGTAGTCTCAGATACGTGTGAGGCTAGGTCAACCAGGAGAAATATATAGCTTTTGAAAGGTTGCAATTTTGTATTTTAGACGATAGACAAAGTCAGAAAAACTATTATAGACTAGCAATGCTTTCGAAATCGGCGAGCTTTACACAAATATCGTATAAGGCATAATGAGTTAAGCCTAGATGTATTTACGTATGCAATTTATGTAGAATTTTTCTTTGGATTGACTGACGAGATAGGACTAAAAAAGGTATTCGTGCCCTTACACCCTTAGTGGACCTTAAGTTGAGTTAATCTTACATATGATAACACTCGTATAATGGAAGGATAATATATCAAATTTCATCGAAATCTGCCAATCAATTAAGTTAAACATAATAGTTTATCCTTGATTAAATTGATTTTTGAAATAAACGAAAGTAAACCAAATTAAAAACTACTTGACAAAATTTTACATAGTATCAGTCCAAGTTTTATGGTGGTCAGTCCCTTGTTTTGGGGCTTTGTTAAGTACGGACAGATGGACGAACGGATATTACAAAAATAATTTTTGTTATTTTATAATGTCTCCTTCTTCGAAACGCTTAAAGAGAGAAGGGTGTTTGCTGTATTCCGTTGTATGGAGTACCACTGAAGCATGATAGTAGGAAGACATTTTATTTGTCGTTTTTCAGAGTGTTAGCCGAGCTAACACGGTTAACATGATCTCTTCGCCCCTGATAATAACAAGACCACAATCGAAATTGGTACTCCAAGGTCTTCATAACATAAGACATAAGTATCATAGAAATATATGATTTTTATTTCAAACATCTTTTTGTAAGGCTATATCCTACCTACCAAAAGGAAACAAGAAAAGTGGAGGTGCCCACATCTCCAGAGTAGTGCGTATTCCCTAAGGACGCGTTTAGAAACTTGAGGAGCTTCGCCGCAGGACTGAGAAGTAACACTGTCTGAATTTTCCTGTCACAGAGAATGTTATGATTTACGGACGATGGACGAAATGATGCGTCGTTAAACAAAGTAAGAACGGTGTAGGTTTTACCACGCGATGGCAGATGGGTGGCAGGTGGTTGGAACAGCCAACCAGATGCTCTCCTTATCATCATTTTTGTCGAATCACCGACCTAAGTAACACGGACGGAAACTTTGGCTTTCTGAGTATTATCTATTTGTTCAAAATTTCTTTTACTCGTATTCATAATATGTAAGTTCTTACTTCACATAAGTTTATCGGCTTATCCTTGGGTGTGCATTAACTGTTTTGTTTTTGAGTGTGTATGTTACAAATCAAGGATTCTGAGATGGATCGTATATTTGTTGGTTTTGACCGAGGTTTGATTCTTGACAGAAACACGAAACTCCTACCCATGACTACTACCGTTTCCTTCCCTGGGGGTAAAGCGGGTGGGACTTGAAGCTGACCACTCACCTCCATCTAGTGCCGAAGTCAAGAATCAGTGGATCTAGGTCTCCATTTCTCACCATATCTTCATGCCGCGATGCTTTATAAGCACCGGTAGCTTCAAATGATTGGAATGTACTGTTGACGTGGGTCGTTCTCTGGACCGGAATTGAACCAGAGACTTCAGAAGTACTAAACATGAATTCTAAGGACTCGCCCCCCGCGTTCGTAAAATTTATTTTTAATAATAATAATTAATAACAATGCATAGTGAATTTATTTCAGGAATACTTTTATAGCTTTCGATGCGTTAAGAAAAAGTTGAGCGAATCTGTTACGTCTGAAAAACATCATGTATACACAGCAAGTGCCAGGCTGCGAAAAAGACAAGACACGATGCTGTCTTGAGGCGTTGACGGTTCTTGACAGTATTTTTCTTTCTTGTTTTAAATTAGACTTCGTGTTTTGTGTTTCCCAAGGAGCGGACACTGATGGTGATAATGTTGAGGTCTATAACCCTGTAACGAGCGACAAGAATGGTTTCGCTTGGCTTGGGGCTTGCTTGTCTATCTGTGTTTCCCGCATCCTCGACACGGGTAGGCGATAACCGCAACCACCTGACGTTCCACGGAGTTGTTGCAAGCAGCCCCGAACGGTGCTTGGCCTAGGTACACTCTCAGCGCCGAATCATAGGTTTATCTCTGAGAAATGAATTGGGAAGGATATGGAAGGAAACGGTCGTAGCCTAATGTAAGTTACCAATATTATCCCAGCCTAGATTGACCGAAAAGCCGCTAAAACCCTGGTCTATGGATCGAAATTTAAGTCTGAGACCTCCGGAATACGATGCAGGACTGGTAATCACCCTACGTTTTGATAAATACTTAGTAGAACAGAGATAAAACAACTCAAGTATGTGATTTTGAATTGTTCGAAAGTCAGAATGAGAGGCAGAGAAAAAGGCAGTACATATTTGTGTGTGTGTGTGTTCGTTTTGCGTGTCAGTGAAATTTCACAGGCACTTTATAAAAATTAGAAGAAATTTTCTGTGGCAGGGTCGATGTCCCGCATGGATAGATACATAACCCACACGCCTGAAAGCAGGAAGGAATCGATTACTGCTTTACGTACAGTTCCATTCTCGACATATTCTAGGAAACTTAAAGAAATATAGTTCAAGAGATCTTCCTAATATGTTACAGATTCAGTTTGGAAGAAATTGATATGAAATAGTGGTTCATTTAAATTCTTTAACATAGTCTTAATTTTATCCGACTAAATAGCACTACAACAGTGGTCTTTTTGGTGTTGTTGTTGTTGTTATTACGATATAACTTGACATTTATGTGCAGCGAGGAGGTTACGTTATTAACACGATATGACTGTGATGTAAACAAATAATACAAACTAAAATTATACAAATAATAATAGTTCATTTTTATGAAAGTGTTTGCTGGCAGAAAAGAGCGTATGATGGGGAAACACTAATAAATATACCCACAGAACAAGAAAAATAAAAACGAAATTATAACAAACAAATTATAAGGTAAAGTTGACTCTAGTTCTCGATACTGAAAATAACTATAATAATATCGACAATAATTACAGCGGCAACTATGAACGATAAGTTTAAAACAGTAAATGTTTTTTCACAATATCCGGCCATTTTGTTCGGTTTGAAACAGTAATTCAGTTCACCTAGTTGCATTCAAGCTGTGGAAATCTGTGCAGATAATTATTTATACATTACTGAGAATGAGGGTTGGTACATTCCAGGGTGAATTTACATTGGTTACGTAGAAACACAAGATGGACGCTTCGCATTGATCTGTGTGGTCGGCTTCCCCCACGCCCCGCCCTGCCCCATATAACCCGTACATGGCGCCGGCGCGTCGGCGTCGCCAGAAACGACGATCTCTGTTCACACATAAAATTCTGATTCAGTCATGGCCTCCAAAGCATAATAATACCAAGATTTTTTTTTCTGCATGTGGATCAATAAAGCTTACTGAACTGTCCGTGTAGAACGGGCCTGTTGGGGGAGAGGGCCCGAGGTATTTCTCTTGTAACGATGAACAGTGCTTGCAACGTATTAGGAGTGAGAATCCATTGCGAGTACAGAGACTGGTGTATGGCATCCACGCGTCATTTCCACCAGTTATGTATTAGGGGTTTAGAAAGAGTGGATCACAACATAGTGGCCTGCACGGGCCGATAACTAAGAATTTTTACCGACTCAGCTCTAGGACCATCTGGACCGACCCAACCCGAGACCGAAGTTTGTATTAAAATATTTTACCTGTAGCCCATCTAAGCCCGACTTCCTTGTATTAAAACCCGAATTAAGCCCGATTTATTTAAAATCAGCCGTGGCTGTTGTATCATTAATACATTTTTCTTTTAACGCATAAATACCAATAATCTTGGATGAATTATTTAACAACTCTCTTAGAAAACTTCGGTTTGTTTTGGCGTTTGAGGAACGTTACTGAGATACCAGATGCCAAGTTCGTGAGGTGTTATCTAAAACTATTTCTGGGAGGGGGCAACTATGAACGTTCCCAAGAAAATAAAGTCGATGGGATTTGGGGGGGGGGGGGACTTTGTCACGAGCATAAGATGAGCGCAGCTGCGAATAACTTTTCTTTCTGTAAAGGAGGAATACCCCGAGAAAACCCGAAATGTTCTATATAACATTCGATTGCTGTAATTTGAAGGCCTATCTGTCCTGTCAGGGCCAGGCCCATGTCGACCTCTGACGTAACACACTTTTATCATGTATCTGAATCTGAAGTTATCATGACATTGAAAATATCGATTCTGGTCTTATCAGTTGTGTGGTTCCCGAACGTTGGAAAAACTGATATCGTTGTCGAAAGATCACAATCAGTGCTTTATGTTTTAACTTCTAATTGTTATTGTTCTTATTTTCAAATCTGAACCACGGTAACAAATCGAAATTTAATTCGCGAGGAAGTTAAGATTAGACTAAAATCGGGTAATGTTTGCTACCGTAAAATTCATAATAAGTTTTCTTCTTGCCCACTATCTAAAAACGTAAAGATTAAACCGGTATCCACCTACAAGACTTCGTGGTATCATTACCTAAAAGACCACAAACAAAATTTTCATTAGCACGAAAAGGTTAAATCTGTTTTTACCCAATGTTTGTTTCGGGCTTCAGGAACGCCATATAACCCACATCTACCCTTGGGAATGATCCTCATAGAATTTCTTTTGTTGGTGTCGCAGAAACATCACATCAGCTTTCTCCTTTTCTCACGGAGCACAATGTTAATGCAAGTGTAAGGCTTAAGGAGAGAGTCCGCAGTGGCGTGAGTAACAATTGTGTGGTGCGGAGGTCAGGGAAAAATTCGCGCATGGATCCCAGGCCCACAGATTCAAGGCCTACTACATCAGGGATGTAAAATACTCTCAAGGATTTCATTCGTCTTGTTCATAGTCAAACTAGAGAATGGTTTATTTCTAAAGGGTTCTGACGATGGTGGATTACGATTAAAATTGTTCATTGTCTGGACTTTTTCCACCGCTCTTGTCTAAAAGAACAATCCACGAAGATTTCTGTCTTCTGGGTTGTTGCGCTGTGTTGCGATTCATCGCCCTGATGACGGAGGCAGTATGACCTCTGAAACGTTGGTTAACATCGACCAGACTACACAGCGCAACAACCCAGAAGACAGAAATCTTCTTACTCATCGCCCTGATGACGGAGGCAGTATAACCTCTGAAACGTTGGTAAACATCGACCAGACTACACAGCGCAACAACCCAGAAGACAGAAATCTTCATACTCATCGCCCTGATGACGGAGGCAGTATGACCTCTGAAACGTTGGTAAAAATCGACCAGACTACACAGCGCAACAACCCAGAAGACAGAAATCTTCATACTCATCGCCCTGATGACGGAGGCAGTATGACCTCTGAAACGTTGGTTAACATCGACCAGACTACACAGCGCAACAACCCAGAAGACAGAAATCTTCATACTCATCGCCCTGATGACGGAGGCAGTATGACCTCTGAAACGTTGGTTAACATCGACCAGACTACACAGCGCAACAACCCAGAAGACAGAAATCTTCATACTCATCGCCCTGATGACGGAGGCAGTATAACCTCTGAAACGTTGGTAAAAATCGACC
This sequence comes from Zootermopsis nevadensis, assembly GCF_977971745.1. Classification (NCBI taxonomy): domain Eukaryota; kingdom Metazoa; phylum Arthropoda; class Insecta; order Blattodea; family Termopsidae; genus Zootermopsis; species Zootermopsis nevadensis. Next base: position 6,378,769 of record NW_028259157.1, read on the forward strand.
AGACTACACAGCGCAACAACCCAGAAGACAGAAATCTTCATACTCATCGCCCTGATGACGGAGGCAGTATGACCTCTGAAACGTTGGTTAACATCGACCAGACTACACAGCGCAACAACCCAGAAGACAGAAATCTTCATACTCATCGCCCTGATGACGGAGGCAGTATGACCTCTGAAACGTTGGTAAACATCGACCAGACTACACAGCGCAACAACCCAGAAGACAGAAATCTTCATACTCACCGGTGTGAAAACCTCAAATCTTACAAAAATCCACGACGTTTCGGAAACTGGCTCTGTTTCCGTCTTTAGGCGAGAGGTACCTACTCAGTTGTTTCCGTTGTATAGAGCTAGTCTCCATCCATCCAGTGATGGAGACCAGCTCTAGGTGATTGACTGTTACATAATAAGTAATTTAGTATTTAAGACAGGCATTGTTCCGGTACTGAAATTTGTGATACTCTGATGGGCTGGGCGTGTAGCTAGGTTGGAGATAAAAGGAATGTGTGCGGATGTTTTCTGTAAGAACGTCTTGGAAAACGGTTTAGCAAATAACAAAGTCCCGTGGTATACTCTCTAACTTGACCAGTTGATGGCTATTCGTGAGGCCAAGAATTCCTCCAGATTTTATGGAAACTGAATTATAAATTAATTATTTCTAATCATAGTCGTCGTCAAGGAACAAAATATTACATAAAAATTTTATATTTAAAAAATTCTTAACAATAATAATTAAATGTATATTGATCGATATTAACGTACGTGTAAGACTTTAATCAGTATTTTTTTATAAATCGTTTTCTCTTTACAATGGTAGGTGTATTTAATTATAGGCCTACGTTTGCAAATTTAACCTTTGCGCTAACTTCGCGCTATATTCTGTAATAAACATTAATTTATCGATCTACGTTTCGGCGTCTTCTGCATTTAGATGGTAACGTTCAGAGTAAATCAGATACAACAATCATTAGCAAACTGCGAATTTCAAGAATCGACTGCTGTGGCCAGTTCTGCCAACAGTTATGTAATTGGTTTTGTGTAACCTCTGTTTTTCTTGTATATACTATAAAAAAAATCCTGTGACTTCCGCACCAGGAGGTCTAATTGGTGCTGGGAGCTAGGTTGCAGTGGCATGTGAAACCAGTTCACCATTCTTGTGACACTTCTTAATCTTTTATGTCTAATGTAGGAAACGTGTGCTTTTGTAGGGACATACTGTGTCGTTGCTTTTATGAACTCGTTTAGGTTTTGATCAGTGTCGCAAATCGCATAATACCCAGTATCCGGCAATCCCTGAGGCCTGACAACTGGGATGTGTTTTCATAAACATAATAGGTATTGGTATTGCTGTCTCTGCTATCCAGGGCACCGCGGAACATCGGTTGCGCATCGCTGCCATAGTACATGATCATATATAATTTTTTGGAACGTGCAGAAATTACTGTAAAATTATTATTTTCATTTTTCCAACGACTTGTATCCGACAGTTATTACCTGGTACACTTAAATTTTACGGTAAGATTTACAGTCAATAGAATATGTGGCACTTGTCAGTCAATCAGCAGACATAAATCGAGTTTTTTATTTAAATTCTTTGCAATGAAGAAAATAAATGAGCTGGTAGTAGCAGGTAACAAATTAACAAATAATTTCGAGCGCCCGAATGTGACCTGCGGGTTGCTAATAGGGCAACACTGTTTAAGCTATTGTATCTTAACAAGGTACCGGCTATTTTAGTTCAGATCCGCTGGTTAAACAGTGTGTCACAGCGTCGAAAATTGTACACTTGTATTTTGTACTCACTGATGATTCAACGTTCCATCTGTCTTATGAATAACTAACTGCTGCATGGTATGGTGTCTTCGTGAGCAGCTGATAGTTGCACAAACATTTTTCATCCTACTTGAAGTTACGTCACAGTGTTCGGGATATTTCCACACCATAACCTAATCTGAGTGAGTTCAGTCCAGTCCGGTTAACTTCATAACATATTTCTTTCATCTACAGTTGGGATCCAAGTCATCTGTGTCCCTTGCGTTAATATGAAGACTACATTTTATTCTGTATTTTGGAGCTTTATCTTCGTTATCATAACCAGGTCCCATTGTAGTCTGGTATTTACATACAGGTGTCGGATAATATTTCAGGCCTAAATAGCCATAGAATCTGATGCATAAGTAAGCCCTCCCTGTTCTCAAATGAATATTCTCAATCTGTCTTCTTCTCTCGGAATGAAATACCAACTTACATTCAAATAAAACAAGTTATATCGTTCAAAATGGCTGTATTCTATGTTTTTGCACTGTGTAGTCTGGTAGAAGATTACCGACGATTCAGAGATGCTTTATCAGAGCGATGATAATCGCCCAGATGATGAAGACGGCATTGGCACACTTCTATAGACAAGGGGCGGTTCTCCAATTTGGGGGTTGGGCGGAGTTGTATCAACCAACAACTCTAAAATATCGGAATGTTACGCAATGTGACAAAAGGCCTCGGACTTGATCCTTTGACAGGTTCTGGATAGCGTCCAGCAGAGAATTTATGGAAAAAATAATGAAATGTCTTGGTTCCATAAAGGGCGGAAAATTGTTGGACGAACTGAGAGACCATACGCGTCTCAAGGACTCCTCTCCTTAGAGTCAGTCGTTAATGAGACGAGGGGATGCAAATTCTGTGCTGCGTATCACATGCCTTCTTAGGCTGGTCATGCACAGACCAGGTGAATGATTCTGGTTTCATATAATAAGTTTTTATTTCTTACGATCAACACGCAGGAAATTTTTGAGGTTCTCAAAAGATGTTATTCTGTGTTGTGACGCCATGTAGACTCGCACATACCATCATTTCGGAGAAACATACTGTCTTTATCTTTATGGCTGAAGATGGCAGCCTTCCCAACGAAACTAAAAGTGCTTTAAAAAAGTCTGACTCACTTCTGTGTTAACAACGATTGCGCAACATCGTTTCACCTAGCTTACAATTTAAGAGAATGTCATTTTCGATTAAACCATAGTTCCCAGTTTTTGAAACCGATTATGCAGCGAGTTTCCTATTTGCATGACCCGCCCTAATTTTGTCAAAGAAAGTTGAATCTCTTGAAACTCAGCATAGGATTCGGTATCTTAACAATTTAGAAACACCAGGGGCTTCGGTAGATTGCACCATAAGGCGGAAAAGGAAATAACATTGCGTCATGTTACGATTAACATAACGTAACATAACTTTTGTAGTGGTACAAGAATACAAGACACAGAGGATTCAAGCAAAACATACGTCAAAGAGAAAGAACTCAGGAAGGGACGCAAGTAAGAATTGTTAGAAATTAAAAACGAACTTAATAACATAGATATAACTTTAAACATGCCAGATGTAACAGCGTAACAAAAATTGGAAACGAGAAACCATCTGATTAGACACGTGTACCTGTTTCGAATAGCAACTTACGTCAGTAGTACTATCCGAAGCAATTGAATACAGCTCGTCTCTAACCGGATTCGCCAATGTTTTGTAACAAACCGTTTGATGGTATTACTCAGAATTTGCCTGAAGACACTTCTGAGTTCAGGTAAACTTGTCTGGAATCGAACCAGAGTCCTTCCCGGTACTATGCGATCTGACCCAACGCTTTGTGATGGATCTGTACATCGAGGAATGTCTGCAACGAGAGCTTGTATTCTTTCTGCCTTCCATGATTGTAACACTAGTCGATCTTGGTCATTTCATAATTATAGTGCTTTTGCTACACCGTGATTTCTGACGGAAGTGGCATCAACTTCCTTAAGATTCTCTCTTTAAGTTCACTCATGTGGCAGCAGGACACTTAGGAGACAGATTAATAATTGACATTTTAATTTCTCACGGTGACGAGTATGAAGATGGCTTGTCTTCTGGGATGTTATGCCGTGTCGTCTGGTAGAAACTGACCGACATTTCAAAGGTGCTTACAGCACTTACCGTCACCCTGATTATGGTGGCAGCAGCGACCTCAGAAACGCTAGTAAACTTCCTCCAGACTACACGGCGCAACAACTCAGAAGACAGTCATCTTCGTACTCACCACCGTGAGAACCCCGAATCCTACTTCGTTTTCCTTTACTCGATATTAAATTGTTGTTAGATCTGCTTAAAGCAACAAATTTATAATGCACAAAACATGCCTTCTATTCTAAGAAGATGTACACAAAAATAAGTGTTAATCGTAGGACCTGACGTTAGAAAGAAAACACAAATACTATTTTAAAGTTTTGGGAACACAAGATTAGTGTCGTCGAATTAACATGAAGAATAATGGAGACAGAAGTTCAGGATTCTTCTGTGTTAAGTGTTTATTATTTTGCTGTGTTCGGGCTTTGCATTTGCCTTGTTCTTTGTTCCAGTGGAGCTGAAGGCATCGACTGCCGTGGCATCCAGTCGTACCTTCGATAGTAATTGCGATGGCCTGCCTCGTCAAGGAGACTTACTTGCCCGAGGCGGGAAAACAGTGATTCATCCACCTGTGTGTGTCGACTGCATCAATAAGGTATGTTCGCTTCTTACAATTCTGATATTGTTAAGAGTCCTTCAGAGTCCTTTAGGATCCTTACTACAGACCTACTACAAGGTCGTTCCAGCTATCCTATTGTAAGTGTGAACAAATTTTAATGGCACGAACAAATTTGTTCCACGTTGTCATACATGTGCACCGTTTAAAGATTATATCCAGTAAATGTGGTAAGATTTTAGGTTCTTATGGCGGCAAGTAAGTATTATAGAAAACGGGAAACGTATAACAATCGCCATTTTATATTAAACAGGCGCCAGAATTCCTTACCTGCACCATATCCCCTGGAAAGCCTATATAGTTCGAAGGAGGCTTTAAGATTTTGCCGCGGATAGGATATTGATGCTTCGCGTAATATTGAAATAAAACCGCGATATGCAAAAAAAAGAAGGAGAAAGCCGGTGTGACGAGTCATCTGTAATGTGTTAGTATATTTAATTATTGTAATTGTCATATTTAAGTGTGACAAATTTCAAATATTTTGGGAACAACAATAACAAATGAAAATTATATTCACGAGGAAGTTAGGAGGAGACTAAATTCCGCAAATGCTTGCTACTTTTCAGTTAAAAGTATTTTGTCTTCCCGTCTGATTTCTAAAAACCTGAAGATTAAAATATACAAAACAATAATTCTGCCTGTTGTTTTGTATGGGTGTGAAACATGGTCTCTCACTCTGAGGGAGGAACACAGATTGCAGGTGTTTGAGAATAGGGTGTTGAGGAGGATATTTGGGCCTAAGAGGGAAGACGATGGGGCGTGGAGAAAACTGCATAATGACGAGCTTAAAAATCTGTACTCCTCCCCCTGTATTGTCAGGGTGATTAAATCGAGAAGAATGAGATGGGCAGTTCATTAGCGCGCATGGATGGGACAAGAGGTGTGCACCGGGTATTTGTTGGGAAGGCTGAGGGGAAGAGACCGATGGGGAGACCTAGACGTAGATGGGAGGATAATCTCAGGCGGGATCTATGGGAGATATGAGTTGAAGGAGACTGGATTTTGTTGGCCCAGGACAGGGTCCGGTGGAGGGCTTTGGTTAATACGGTGATGAACCTTCGGGTTCCGTAAGCCATCCAGTTAGTTAGTTAATTGTCATATTTAAATGCTACGAATGTTTACATTCTTGTGTCAACATTTAATTAAAGGTATTTATAATCATAATTTAAACAGGATTTATTGGTCAAACATATACACACGCTTGCAGTTTTATTACTACTTTGATTTCACTGCATTTGTTTAAAGTAAATTTTATGTTCAGTTGTAACCTAATGATTTTATCCGCAAACGCGCTATGGCCCGACACATAAGTCGTAACTGCAGGCAACCCTAAATTCCTGTGGAAGAAACGTTTGGCTAATTTGAAGTGAATATAATTGTAATTTAAATGTACAGCCCATACTCTTAGTGAACAAATATTTTAATAGTCTTATGTCGATATTCTCGTATTCGAACCGTTACGTTAACCTTGTGTAGCTGCAATCCGCAGAAAGTGAAATGTTTTAGTGCCTTAAATTAATTTTAAGACGCCATTGCGTGCAAATATTTACCACACCCACGTGATCTACCGTTTCTGTTTTATAGCTGTAGGTCATAACGACTCTTACACAGTCAGATGGACTATCAACTTCATCCATTAGACGCAGCTGTGAGGTTGTGCACACCTTGTTTGAGCCACCGCCCCTTAATCTTCCGCAACTTTCTATCCTGATTTCAGACATTTGAACTGAACACAACCTCAGATTTTGTTCAGCGTTATGTGTTGAGGTAATTTTAAAATGATAGACACGAAATAAATTCCCTTATATTAATTTCCAGAAATCTTCGACCAGATTTACATTTATCCTTAAGTCGTTGGTAATATGACGTGTTTAAAATGTCACGCGGATTTTTTCATGTCACGAAGACACGCATAAAGAATTTTAAATATTATGGATTGAACACTCATTACTTTGATTTCGAGCTTAGACTTAACTGAACATTGAGATTCTGCTCACAAAAATTACCCTTGTTGAATAATTAAACAGTGGAATGAAGGTTAGGATTCAAGTTTGTTACTTTAAACTGGTTAGCTTATAAATATAGCACCTTGCAAATTTACAGTGCGAAGCTTTGAAGCGTATATAGAGGAAATTGATGTAAATAAAGTATTTTGTCTATGGAATGTATAATAATTTATAAGAATCTCTTTCGTTATTTAGAAGTCATACGGAATCTTCAGTTTTGCGTTAGTGATCTGTGTGTGAGATTTGAGGTTTTCACGGCGACAAGTATGAAGATGGCTATCTTTTTGGGATGATGTACTATATAGTCTGGTATATATTGGTTCTGAGGCGCTATCGTCCCGATAACGGAGACAATAGGCTTCTCTGAAACGTCGATCTAAATCTAACAGATTACACGACGCAGCGCCCGGGAAGACAGCCATCTTTATAATCTGTGCTTGTCCAAATTATAGGGATATGTAACTGTCACCGAACTAATGCCATTAATTTACTTAACTTATTAAATTGCTTGGTAGCAACAGAAATTACATTTAAACTCAAGGACTAAAACAAAATCATAGCGTAATATAGTAAAATGATGCAAAGAAATACAGAACGCGAGAATAGTGTACGTGATTTTAGGACTGTTTACAAGAAAATAAATGAAAATGAAAATAGTATTTATGTCTGAAACGCGCGGATGACGGTGATTGCGACGAGTTTAAAATGTAAGTTTCACAATAAGGTGTTTGAAATTTTGATACACATTTCTTTTTTTGTCGGCTAAGTAGTTCTACGTGAGAACTTTGTCATTTCAGTAACCTTCCATTCCGTTGTACACAAATAATGACAATAAAAGAAGGAAATCGACACAAAAGTTGGTGAAATTTTACTATGTATATTGAAAACGGAACATTTTTCACAGGTTTCAGATTTTTGAATTTTAAATCTGATCTAACTCGTTTATGGGATATTTAAAAGATACTGGATGCAAGAACAGTAACTGCCTCATAGAGAGGACAGCAAGTGGTGCATTCAGGTCACGACCTCTGTGTTGTAACAGGGGCTGGGGTTGACCTGACAGTTGAATGAAGCAGCCCGCAGGAGCTGGGAATGACCCAGTAAGGAGTCACGACTTCTGTAGGAACAGCAGCGAATAAGTAACGAACAGTTAGGCGACCTGGACAAGTAATGTTTTGCGATGTTGTTCTTGTGTGCCTTGTCTATGATGGTTTTCTCAGTCGTCTTCGTTTTTGTTTTCATTTTAAAGTGTTCTTGTTTCATTTCACGTCAGAGTTCGATTTAGAAACAAAAATTGCATCGGCGTATTTATGATTTCACAGAGAATCCATCTTATCTTCATGTACCTGTCACAAATTCTTTCTTCCAAAATAGTCAACGTAGAATTTTACCTTCAGTTATTTGAACAATTACGGCAACGTATTCATTGATAAGGACAAAAGACCCAGGATTTTTACACGTGATTTAGCCTTCAGGCTCGCAACCAAAGAAATACCAGTAGACTCTATCAATATTGTGTTACCGTGTGCCTTTAATTTTCCCGAAAATATTTCCCGTAACATTGTGCCATTTCTGATTATTTAAAAAATGTCGACGGTACTTAAAAAGGGCCGTCTGAAAATTATTTCAAGGGCTCTTCAGTTATGGCGGAGACGCTGGAATGGGAGTATGAAGTCGAAAGCGAGGGAGTACGTTAAAGACCGCCTGTCAGATTGTGTCATTTCAATGTTTCTTAATCACAGTCTCTCCTCATTGGCCCGCATTACCTTAATTCCGAATAGGAAACACGTGCTGTGTAAAGAAATTGACGCTTGCCGACTCATGTCACCAACATAAATGCGTAAGAAAATGTAGAAAAAATAGCAAAGTACATTAGGAACGACCATAGCTTCTGCCTTAGGGATTGAGTAGTGCTAGCATTAGTCAGGTGTGTCGTCGCAGTTCACCTGAATTTTTCACACGTATTCGTCCGTCGTTTGCCTACCTCAGGTGTCCCCATGGACCAGTAGGTAGGCGTCATCGGCGTCATCTCTCTCGGCTTTGTTATTTATTTCCGTTCTGCGTTTTATTAAACACGCAAATCTATTCCTACAGCTGAAAATGCAAAATTATTTGTAAATCAGTTTGAAAGAGTAAGTTGCTCAAGATATGAAAAGTTGGGACAAGAAACTGTTATATAAATCGCAGTTGGTTTGACTGACTCCAAATAAAATCCCACTTAAAATAATTTACAGTGGTATATGGCACTAAGGAACCATCCCAACGACTTGATAATTCTTCATAAGTAACGACCAGGAAAACAGAAGCGTAGTATTTTTGATTGTGACGATTTAGCTACTGAACTTTCCTGCAGCCCCCAAAACATGAGGGGCCAAGTGTCATTTTATTTCAGGTTGGTTATATGTTATATATTTTTGCCGGAACAGGCTAAAAACGTAGTAACGTACGTTTAAGGTTAACTAAAACCTGGTGCGTAAAGCAGAATTATAAAGTGAAGGATATGGAAAAGAATAATTTTACAATTACAGTTCTGCTTTTATAAAATTTCACACGACAGAAATCCCTTAACCGAACCAAGGCATAACAAATGCCCTGAACTAGTAATACCAAGATAATTAGGGACCACTCTGTATTTATGGTTAATCACAATTTCAAGGTCAGTGCCTCAGACTTGTTTCTGCTTCCAGTGCTGTTCGTAAGGACATTGACATTTCTTACAAAGATTATATTTCGCTTACGGTCGTTTTATAACATTGCTTATCAGAGTTTCTTTTACCTTTTCTTTGTCCATATTCTGTAGGTCTCATATTTCGCATTTTCACCATATTTAGTTTTTTAATGTTATTTCTTCAACTTTTTCGTAGATTTATAGATTGTATATGATATTGTTGTTTTTGGAGTTTGGCCGTATTTGACTTTTTTTGGCTGTAGTGAAGCATGTGAATAAATTATTTATTATTATAGGAATAGTCTTACAGAAATAGCTTCTATTAAATTCAATTTTCGTATATGTCTCATGTCATTAAAAATGATTAATATGTTGCCTCTTGATTACGTGTCTCATTCGCTAACTTGTTACTGTGGCCGGACAGTGTGTCCATGAAATAATTATATGATAGCAATATTTTACAACACACTCAGACACGCGGTTAAAAATTTCAGTTATGGTGCTGAGGGTAGCATCTGCTCTTTCAGTATTATTTGGTTGTTGGCAATGACAAAATTTATCGGTCGTGAGCAGTTTAAAATTATAGTTTCAATAACTTTTATTTAGGTAAGAGAACATTTGAGTTCCAAGGGTAGTTTCCAACGGAATTTGAATGAATTTCGCAGAGCAAGGCTTCTTTTTAGTGAGCGGTTTTCTGCTAGCTGATGCTATTCAGTGATTTTGTTGCTAAGTGTAAGAAGTACGCGGGAGCTCTTCTGAACATGGCAACGAAATTTGTAGTTTCATAAAAGTTGGGGAAATGCGTGACTAGTGGAATGTACCTTATGAGAAAAGGTTGCTCCGTGGAGTTACTTTAAGTAAAAGCATATCAAAGCTAATATTTAAAGGCTCCAGAATTTTAATTTCTGTTGGATGAAGCTGAAAAACTAAATTGAAGTAGGCAAACGGGAAAATTATGTCATAAATATTTATTGTTTGAGTATGGCTGGTCTTTAATGACCGGGGAAAATCGATAAAATTGCTATCTACGAGATAAATGCTGGGGTTTGATTCCCGAGTGGAGACGGCTTTCGGGCTAAATGTTTCGACTAAACTCTGGTTTCAGAGATAATGACGTCTTCACATTCTGGAGGTTCTGTGTCCAGTTTATGGCCCAATGGTCGACTACATCGTGTTTTAATCATTTCCTTGTGACCTACTCGGAGTGTCTTACAATAGGCAACATTATATTATTTCCACGCCCGTTCCAAAACCTTATTTGCAGTTTTCTCCCATTTGACGGCATATGACCTACGCATTTAAAAAAGCGTCGTTAAATAAACTAACAAGAATATTTACCCACTCCTGATCGGTACTGCATACTGCCATTTCCAGCTTAGGGTCGCCTCCCATTTTCCGAGTGGGTTGTATTGATTACTGTCAGGACTAATGCCTTTTTTTACTCAGTGGGAGTGACTTTCAGTATAAAGTGTGAATTTATTTACCCCAAATCGGAATCTAAATGCGTTTAGTCTGTACACCCCAGGCCTATATCGGGAAAATAAAGCACTTACGTGTATTTCTAGACATAATGAGGTAGACCAACGGAAAAGCGTAGTTGTTGCATGATTTGAGGTTTTCACAGCGGTGAGTATGAAGATTTCTGTCTTCTGGGTTGTTGCGCTGTGTAGTCTGGTCGATGTTAACCAACGTTTCAAAGGTCATACTGCCTCCGTCATCAGGGCGATGAGTATGAAGATTTCTGTCTTCTGGGTTGTTGCGCTGTGTAGTCTGGTCGATGTTAACCAACGTTTCAGAGGTCATACTGCCTCCGTCATCAGGGCGACCAAACTACGCAGCGCAACAACCCAGTGTAAACTTGCGGGGTGAGAAAGTGAATTTGTTAAGTAAATTTAATACAGAAATTTGTTTGCATGAAAGGAGGTGGATTGAGTTCGGGAGGGTTGGCTTGGGCACTGGAAAGCTATTCGCTGTGTGAATTAGATCCTCAGACGGTCCTCAGAGAACACCGCGGTCTAGTAGTTGCCTTCCTGCTACGTATTCGGGCTGCAGACCGACTAACCCGGCTGAGGGTTTTCGCTGTTTACGAACGCTTCCTTCCACATCCGTTTCAGTTTATTAATTATTAAATTAATACTTACGAATATTCATCAAACATCCTATCATCCGTCGCTATGTAGTCTGAGCGTCATTAAATTAAACGGGAAAAAATACGTATTTATGCCAGTAATTAAAGGCGAAGAAAACAATAAAGTGTAGGTTTATGTTTAATTCAATTTCGTAAAAATGTACATACGTTTCTGTAGTTATGTTCATGCGGAATTTTCTGTGGACATTGCTGGCCTTACTACATTTTCTTGGAATGGTGCCATTTCTTCTGACTTTCACTCATAGTCACGAATCGTAATAATTCAGTCAGAACAGAGACTGTGATTCACTTGCACGTACAGACCGGCTCTAGGACCCACCCAGGCCTCAGAACTGGATACTCGCATCTGTATAGTACTGCTTCGGCTTATCTCCACGCCTCCAATATTTCTTCACGGCGTTTTTCTTAGGCGCATTGTGACCTTCATTGTACTAGACAGCATTTTTAAAATGGGACAAGATATGTGATGCCTCATGTCGGTGTTGTAAGATTCAGAACAAGAGAAAGTAGCCTATAGGCGGGAAATTTGCGAACATCATGGTTGGTATTCACGTATGCCGGAATGATCCAAGGGTGGAAGAAGTACCTCGTATTTCTGAGACTTGCTTTTTGCAAAACCAATTTCAAAATAAGATGGCTGTCTTCTGGGTTGTTGCGCCGTGTATTCTGGTAGAAGTTTACCGACGTTTCAGAGGAACTTATATGATGAAGGTAATAAGCATCTATGAAACATCGGTAAACTTCGACTAGTGTACACGGCGCAACGACCCAGATGACAGCCAATTTCATACTGGCTGCCTTGAGAACAAGAAACAGATGTCTTATACTACCTTGAATTAATCTCGTAATTATTTAACAGTTATGTGTCAGTATTACGTTGGCTTGTTGGCACCGAGTGTACTGCTTACTCAGGCCGCGGTTCGAGAAGACAGCTTTAGTACATGGAGGATACCTGAGAATATTTTGAATAAACAGTTGCAGGCGGACGAGACGGTCAGCTGCCGCTCGTGGTTGATTGCTGCGTTATGAAACAGCACAGGACCTCCGAAGCGGCACGACCTAACGGAGAAATATAAAGTAACAGTGTGAGAGAAGAGGCTTGATCATTTCAATTCTGTTTACTTTGAGTGCGAAGATGGCTGTCTTCTGGGTTGTAGCGCTGTATAGTCCGGTAGAAGACTACACGGAGCAGCTATCCCAGCAGACAGCCATCTTCAAACTCGCAGCCGTGAGAACCTAAAATCTAAACTGATATTTATATTTTTCTGCATTGTCAGTATGCATAATTTTTGTTCTTGTACTGTGTTATGGCTTATGCCACACTGCACACTTCGTATATAGAAATTTTATGTAGGCAGAAATGAACATCTTAGATGGGATCACAGAAAGGTGGGATTTGAAATTGACCCCGATTATGGGATACTTGTAAAGAGGAAGATAATGGATTACAACCAGAGTGGATGCGCCTAGCATTGGTCAGGTTTTATTCTAAGCGAGGGAAAGGAAATGTGTACCCACAAATTCGCACTCTGAAGCCAATTAATTTTTGTACGGAATACCGGGTCTTAAGCCCAATAACTATGTCAATTCACGGATCTCCATAAATGGTCACGTGGGTTACAGAAAGTGGAAGTGTTACGGACGAAGCCACCCGGGATAGTTCAGTCAGTAAAGTTAATAGTTATCAACCTTTTGTGACTCACGAACCGGTAAAACAGGAATGGGTGTTTTAAACGCCAGCCCCCTATCTTTCTCACTTTATATATTAAAGTCTACAAATGTAATAATTACTAGCACGTCTAAACACATTTATTTGCAATACAAAATGTAACGCGTGAAATTTCAGGTTCTCACGGCAGTGAGTATGTAAGTTTTTTTTGGGATTTTGAGTTATGACTCACCACCCTGATGATGCGGGCAGTAAGCACTTTTGAAAAGTCGGTCAGCTTCTACGAGAATGCAAGATGCAACTTCGCAGAATCTTTAAAATATAACGTCGTTGTGTGATAATAGTGCATAGGGGAGGTGAGAAATGTATGCAAAAATTTGATTGAACCGCGTGAAGGGAGTATGCCACTCGGAAGACCTAAGCTACGTGGAATGATAATATTAAAACGGATCCTAGGGAAGTTGGTTTAGACGGTGTGGATTTTATCAATCTGTCTCAGGATAGGAAATACAGTCTGGCTCTTCTGTGAATACTTTCTTGACTAGCTGGACGTATTATCTGCTTCTCAAGAATAACACTTTTCCATAGTTACCCATTTTATTAACTGAAGAGACGTCGTAATTGCCATATTGATCATTTTAATTTTAAAAAATTCGCAGGTGTATGGTAAGAATTTAATTTTTCCCAAATGCACCGTCGATATGTAACAGAAAGAAATTAATCAAAATTTCCTTACCTAGTAAGTCTCTACAAAAAGTATTCGCTATTCGTTTTCAACACGAACTGTACAGTCACTGAAAGGAAATGAGAAACGATAAGAGTTTGAAGCTGTGAAGTAGAAGATCTCAGTTTGGAAATAATATAAACCTATATCCTTATCATATAGCTTAGGGATAATTTTAATCTGCGGGTCGACATAAACTAAGCCTCACGTCATAGATTTACGAGCTACCGATTGATAAACACTGATTAAAGTGACTGGCTATGTATGGGGCGAGAGGTTTGATTTTCGACGATGGCAGAAAATATTTATTTTGCTCAAAATATCTAGAGCGCCTCTGGGGTCCACTCAGCCTTCTATTCACTGGGTACCATAGGCTTTATCCCGGAGATTAAGGAGGCTGGAGCATAAAAGTGGTCGCCGACCTTAATACTCAACCGAGGCAGAGAGGAGACTCATAACAATCCACGCCTAGACGTCCGTGTTTTTGAATAATATTGCGTTTTTTAAATGTCGCAACACAACGCCTCTCTCACTTAGCCTATATGTTTTACACTTACGTGTGAATTTGAGGACCACGAGTCGTCACACGACATAAAGACTCTAAGTGTGCTGACATCCAGTTTCTTTAGTCCTAAATGTTGACGCTTCTTCGAAAATGTGGCCAAGTTAAACATTTTGATACCAGATCAAATTTCGTCCTTTCTTCGGACCCCTTAATTCAAAATAATTTATGTTCTGTCAGTATCTAAAGGTCTAAGTTATTTATGTACACAAAACTATATAATTTTACGCTTTTCATGCTGGTATGTAACTTGATATCGTTCCCTAAGAAACGTAGATTAATTGTGATAAAAATGAGGACTTATATAAATTGCAGTGTTACTAAATATTATCAGGGTTGCCATATCAGCGGGGGTCTATTTTCATACGCACTGCCCGACGATTCGGGAATATACTTTACTCCTGCCTAGATATAATTGGTTGAAATTATATTGACATTTTACTTTGTTTATTATAGGGTATTTTCGAACTTAATGGCGATAATTAACTAACCACGTCATAAAACATCCGATATTACAGGTTCATAAGGCGGTAAATAATCTTCATACTTGCTGCCGTGAGAAATTAAAATCTCACTTAGACCTACTCTACACAGTCTACTTTCAGCGCAGATTAAAAAAAAAATCTGAAGTGCAAACGTCGCTACTATTTTCCTGTAAACACTTTCTACTCGCTTATAAATCAGTATCCCTACCACCAACTTCTATATGTTTTTCTGCAAAAGTTGTGGTTTTTAAGCAGCCGGTAACCACTTTTTGCTTATAGTGCATAAGCAGACGTAAATCCAAAGCTCGTGTGTCAGTCCGCGTATTGTATCTTCAGAAGTACTTAGGTTTACGATTATCGATTATACTTGGTATTAAGGCGAATTTAATTTCTGTTTTTATCGGTTTAATGTCATTACCTAGACATGCGTTACAATTAATGACTTCAAATCGAAACTGTTTGAAAGCTAACAAACAAAGTATTTACAATAACCTCTTGTGTTTGGAGAAATGCGGCTAATATCGACTTCGAAGTAAATACCACGTGTATAGTTTATGTTAGCAAAATACAGTTTCAATCTGTCCATAAAATTAATTTTCTATGCAGCCCTAGCCAATGCTGTAATGAAAACTTTGCCGACTCCTGACAAAATTTACATTCATATTAACATTTATTTGCAACATTTTTCCTGAAGAGTGTTGTTCTAGAATTGAAACCCCAGCAAAGGACTAGCCTGTCGCAAATCTCAAGGGGTGGGGTTAATAGTATGATGCAATTATATAGTGATGAAATGATGGCAAGGGAAAATCCGAAGCACTACGAGGGAAACCTTCCCCAGTGCCACTTCTTCCACCACAAATTTACTGTCCTAGAAATGAACCTGGGTCCTTTTTTGTGAGAATCCAGCATCTGAAAGTATTTAAAGAATGACGGGAAAAATAAGGCTGTCTTCAGACTCGCCGCCGTGAAAATCTAAAATCTTAGACAGGAAGAAATATTTTGTCACAATATAGTATTATATTTATGCCGATTTTAATTTTTGTTATTATTATTATTATTAGTGTTCTGTCTGACGACAGGTCCATATGAACAGGATCCTTCCATCCTTTTCTCGGACTGGGACCTGTTCATATACGTTCTTGGCAGATGATCCAGAAGTGGTTTGCCATTGCCTTCTTCTGTGTGTGAATGGAGTAATTGTTGGGATGCCACGGAGAAACCGGGGAAGCCCCCGGAGGAAAACTCCGTGTTGCCTAGACCACGGCCTTGCCCAACACAAGTTATAAATTCGGGCACCGCCGGAAATCGAACCCGAGACCCCAGGATTACAAGGCCAGCGTGGCGGACAATAAATGCCCATGAAGCAAGAAAAATCACAATAATATGCGTATTCCTGTGAATTAATAATTTTATAAGCGTGTACTATAAATGGCGTGGAAACTAATCTTAGGCTCGATATTTCTTTCTTCTGTCGGGCACATAAAATTCAGATACGTTGTTAATTCGCACAAAGAAACATTTTTAAATCGATACTCGGGATTATTTCTGTTCACAGAAATGCGTTAACTTATGGTGTGCAACAAACACCCGTTGCCATCTCTCGACCATTTCTTGTACTATCTAAGTATTGGCTATCAAATTTGACCGTAAAATGGGCTTCTTATTAATTACATTTTTACCAATGAACATAGATTTTTAAGTCTCGCTCCAGTTTTATTGCAAGTTGTAATTGAAATGACTGTTTGTATTAGCTTCTGGGCACCGAGTATTCGGGCATGCGGCATACGATCGAATGGGGCCGACTGCACTGCAGCATTTCTGTAATGTATTGATCGGCACAGGTCAGGTGTGGGGGTCATGTGGGTGGGTGTAGCAGCTCATTGGCTGCACGCGACCTCACTACCTGAGGTCGACTTAGCAAGGGTCCACCAATCACACTTCACCTTACTTATTGATCTAAATAAAGTCAGTGCCAACATGTCGGACATTCGCATTCTGCAACATTTAAGTAGCGTGTGATTACAGCGCCCTGTTAACTCGGTAACCAGAGCATTTGATATTCGTTGTTGTCATTAGGGTTAATTTAAGTATGCTTATTCTTCCACAGAATAATGGACCTTAGCGTACTCTTAGCGTTTCAAGAAGGACTCATTTCCATAGAGTTAGTTTACTTTAGTAGTTTCCTTAGCTTCTCTCTTTTAATATCAGATTCCAGACCAAATTTTAGAACACGTCATCATCATCGTGTGTCTGTCCGCAGACAGGTACCCTTATAGCAGCAATAGTGTTGGAATGAAAAGTTATAGAAAGGTCTCTAAATCGAACAAGAAAAGAATAAATCCTCAAACTTAAAGCAAACTATACTGTTTTGGTATTTATATTAGGCCTGGCGTGTAACCCAGACATGGCGTCATAGCGGTGTGACTTCTACCTTAGGTTAGACCACCTTGGCTAGTCTATGCTAGACTGGTTTTGCACTTTTTAGAGAACCTAGGCCACAGCGGTTTCGAAACCGAGTTATTCGACATTTAGCAAGACTTCTTGCACGTGGGATCAGCTCGTCACAAGACCTGTGCTTACACAAAATGCCAGAGAACAAACATCCATGCCTTGAGCGGGATTTGAAGTCATGATTTCAGTATCCAAGAGGCCTAGACCTCATGGGCACAGCAATTGGCTTTGGTTATGCTAGTTATATTATCTTTGTTTTGTCTTTTAAATCCGAAGTTCGTCTAAATAACATTTAAACCTTCAGTCTGTACCGCAAAGAAAACACGACATTTCACCATTGCGTCGATAATCGGGTTAATGTTATTTATGTAAATAATCGAAGTTTACAACGAGAAACATACAAAACCCATAATACATATTATGGTCAATACAGATAATTACTGAACGTTAAGCATGTGGTACATATAATTGCCATTTTGCCTTAAAAGGTTAAAGATTTTCGGTTAATTACATAGGCGTTTTATCTTTAACTAGCGTGTCAAACGTGAGAGAGAATGATGTTCTTGATGTACATCACCGTTACGTTGATCCTTAAGAAGCGATTTTGTCACCACTTAATACATAAGTACGTAATTTTTTCTATTGAATTCCTACGTCAATCGAAATACGAGACTGGGATGTCATTGTTTCATGTAACATAATTAAAATCAGCGAGCCTCGACCTCACAAATTGTTGCGTGTATCGGTTGACAATGTCCGTATTGTTTCTACTGTTATTTGATGAACCAGCTAGTTGCAAAATGGAAGGAATTTTAGAGGAATCAATAACTTCTTATTTTAATATTCAGATTCATCATTCCTCTGAGATTCTGACAAAGCCAGGGCACTCGTTTGACTTCGAAAAGCGAATCACAACAGTAAATTTTAGAAGGTGAATGTTTTCACCTGATCACAATGATAATAAAAATATAAGGAAAACGTAATTTTTGGTACTTCATCGTTTCAAGTAGGCGGACCTGTAAATTAGGATCCACACTGAATGCACTTTGTTCTTGCATCTGTTAAATGAATATCACTCATTACACAATAATAATTTAAGATTGTGTTTTGGACTACTGCAAATATTTTCATGATATTGTGTTGGATTTGAAACTAAGCTGGCTGCCGATACCTCGTAAGGTCATTCTTGCACGACCCCATGAAGTAAACTGAACTATCCATACACGAGTGAGTGATTTTCGTCAGTAAATGCGCTTAAAATATGTTCTTTTATTAATAGTTTTCCTCTCTTACTATTTTCCTGCGTCCTATATGTTTTTGCTGTTCAGAATTCTTCATAGATATGGTTTATATTTTCTTGCTTTGCAAAACAATTGTATGTTGGTTTATTTAAAAATAAATTTATTCTGATTTTTTTACCAATCAATACTTCGTACTTTGCTCCCTGTTCATTTTATTGTTTGCTGCTTATTTAAGGGCACTATACCAACTGTTTTGCCCATTTTTATTCGAATGAGTTGAAAGGATTGTTATACAGAAATGGTGTACGCGTGGGGAAATAAAAGATGCAACATTTTGGTAGGGATATATCAAGAAAAAAGGCTAGGCATAGATAGGAAGTATTAAAATGGCCGTAATTCAGCTGGCTTAGGATAGTTTCAAATGCAGTAATTGGCTATTGTGAACATTTCAAGCAAACTTCGAGTTCTTTGACAGCGAGGAATTTAAAGACCGACTAAGAAACTTTCACAGACGCTTTCACCACGGAGTTAGCTTATCTTACCTTATTCCTGAAACATTTTAACGTTTTGGAAAACACTGCAGAGCCTAAAAATGAAGTACCGGACTTGTGGCGGATACCTGATGAATGTAATTTCAAGTGCGATTACAGAATGTCTGCTGTGAGTTCGTAAAGCCTGGTTGGTTGACCGGGCACCGAGTTGCAACAAAAACTGGTTCCAAGTCGCTGCACAACAGCGAGTGAGTCCAGTTCACACGACTAACGCCTGCTACAGCTTCTTTATTTACCGAAATATTGTTTGTACTGCATCCCCGGGGAACTGGAGCCAAGCAGAACATGATGTCTGTATCTTGGTCTGATTAACCACTCTATAACCTCGCTTTAGATTGTCCGTTTACGCTTTTTCAATTGAATAGCCTCGTATGATACGACGGTTGTGAATTGGGACCAAAAAGGATGTGAGAGAAATGAGTGATTGTGGCCTGTGTCTTTCTATTCTCCTAGTCAATGAGAATTACTCAGTCCCAGGGTTTTAAGAGACGTATTACGGCCCAAACCGTGAGTGGTTAGCTTCTTGCTCTGGCCGTTTCCTCACGAGGAATGAACCCCGTTGGCCATTGAAGAGGAATGTGAGCACTGTAGAGCCGGTCTGGATGTTACAATGAGAAAAATCCTGCCTTCCCGGGAATTGAACCCCAGTCGTGTAGCCTGTAGCCTGGTCACTATTCTGATAGAATATCCGGCAGCCGGCCCCACCCCCACAGATTATAAATTTAGGTTGTTACCGCTACATCATAAACAACGTGGTGTTGTCCATCATGAAAGATTTGGACGTTCTTTGGTTACGGAAATGTAAGAATTGCACCATTACGTTATGCTGACTTAAGAAGATGCATATCCCTTTGTGAAGACGTTCCAACCTCGATACTAAATTGAGCAGTGTTCAGCTTCATGCTCTTGCCTTCTTTAACCCAGAGAAATAATCCGCTAGTCACGTTATATATGAGACAAATGGGCCACAGAGACGTTCGGGACATCACAGAAAAGCCAAGAAAAATCTCCTTCCACCGGGAATCGATCTCTGATCTTCGACCACGCAGCCAACCACTTACTGGTGATGTATCCTGACACAACAATAATAAATCATGAATATTATTTTGGAACAAGTCAGATCTTAGCCGGACACGCAACGATGAAGTGTCGTCATGGTTACTTGAAGTTTGACCTTGAGAAATCTCAGCAATGGTGCAACTAGACGCTAGTGACATAATGTGACCCTGAAGCAGGGTACTTAGAACACAGTGACTACTTCTACTGCAGAATATGATACGGCTGCATGAGATGTGTAGCCATTGCAGAATATGAATATGAAGCTGCTAGAACCAGGTCTGGTTCTTAAAAATGACTTCGATTAGATGTGCAGTTCAAAGCTAAGATTTTTGGACCATTTAGAGCAGTGTTTTTCCACGTGTTGCCCGCAGTATGTCTGCACTGATGGCTTAATTTAACCGGTCTCTAAATTCTAATTAGCATGTGCATGTATATACATATATAATCAGAAATTACAATTACAATTTTTCTCTTTTAATTGTGTTGAGTATTAGAGTCCTCCTCCCACGAAACCTTGGTAAATTAAGATTATTTCTCTTTCCTTTCTGTACAGATATTTGAGATAAATCTTTTCAGTTGCCATCATGACAAATTTTTAATCGCGAATGCCCACTGTGGGTGATTATTGTGTAGCTCCGATTATAGTTCCACAGAAAGGCATTAATTTTTATATTTTTAATAAAATTGTTCATGGCAACAATTTTTATACAGACTCTAAGCATCGGTGCTTGCAAAACCCACTGACGTCTTCCTGTTTCGTAATCATAAAAGTTTGAGAATCACTTTTTCAGACAGACTATCTGTCTTTTAGCATGTTTTTGGTCTTACGGACCTTCTTGAGTCAATCCATTGTAGTGGCACTGTCTAGCTGTAAACTAGATATCTTGCAGTAGCAACAGAGAACTCAACATCGCTGTTGAAATGTCCGTTAAATGATCGTGATCTCGATTTAATGGAATATGTTTTTAGAATTACAGAACTAGCCTGTAATGGTGAAAATTATATGAAGAAGGATATTAATAAGATTAGTGTACGATTCCAAGAGACGTCAAATTTATAATGATTTGAATTCACCGAAAATTAAACGTCTACAATGAATTTCTAAGTCCGAACTCTGAAGTGAGAGATGCAAGATTATTAAAATGCTCTTTAACAAATCTCCCAATATTTCTCTTTGTCTCTGTTTCACTTCTGTAGATCTCGACTACTTTCACGTGTGACAAACATCGAATTTGAGGCTACAAATGTCGTTTGTAAATTCTAAATTTCAGAAGTAGTGCCACGTCAGTTTTTGTCACGATTTTCCGCAAGGAAGCTCCTGGAGTAGGCATTTTCTACTTCCTCGTATCGAACTGCTTCATCTCATTCTTATTTCGGATTCCGTATAAAGCTGTGGATCCCGTCTGATTAGCTGCAAGATAGCACAAAGGGACATGCGCACCTGCTTGCATGACTGTTGTGGTCTGGCGGTCCTTGGCCGGAAGTATCCCCACACATCACTGCCCCAAGTAATGAGCGACTCTCTCAGGCATCACATAGTTTCACCCTCGGGAAGTCGCCAGTTAGCCACGGCATGTCATGCCTCGCGATTCTGCCACACAACTGGAAACAACGCAGACTCTAACGAAGAGTCAGCGTTATGTGTAATTCCAGGATAATCCAACAATCCCCGTGGTTATTATACAAGCCATTACCAGAAACAAATTATCAGTACCGGATATGAAGTTTTTCTGTTACGTTATTTCTTAGTTTTGATGGCTTTGGGAGCTGCACAGATTACGTCAGTGATTGTTGCGAATAACATCTAGAACACTGATATAGTGGTAACGCTCTTGGCTTTCATTTACAGGTGCTTGGTTCGATTCTCAGTCGAGCTACTGTCTCTGATGACTGCTATTATCGTGATCTTCCTTAGACTGTCGATGTACTTTAAGGAAAGGCCACAATCGCCTCCTTCCAGATCCTCATTGTCGTTAATATAGCATCTGTCTTAGAATTCTGTCGTTAAACGCCTTATAGTAGCCGTTACCAAATTATTTAAATCCTCTTGCCGCGCTGCTGTAAGTTGCCAGCACTGCGTTGCTGGATTTGCTAAGCTGCGAGTTCCGAGCTACGTTCACTCGCCTGGGATGCGCTGGTTGTGTTGCAACATTGTACGATTTTGATGTGACCTTGAAGCATGCAAATAGGTGTCTGTTGTCGTTGTTGTTACTATAAAGGGCTACGTGAGTATGAAGTTGCGGTCTGTTTACGGTACCATCCCAGCATTTACGTAAAGAGACTGAGGAAAACTAGAAAAGACGTCGGAATAGGTGGTCTCTCAGCTGAAGTTTGAACCGGGGACCTGCGGAATATAAATCCGTATTGCTAATTACACAACTAAGTTATTCGGGAGGTGTCACATTCAAATTTCGGCCCGGGACTGGCTATGTTGCTCGAGGTTTTTCGTGTTTTATATTTCGTCTCTCCAGTTTGCCATTCATTACAGCAATTTGGCACTGGATAATATAAGCAATTTAAAGTGTTGTTAAATAAGCAAATAATAAATAATGTAGCGGCCTGTGGGGTTCCCTCTCAGAACGTAACGTAGAAAACGTTATCCTGAAGCACATGGATAGATTACACTCATTTCTCCGGTGCTGAAGAAGTTGCCGCTTTACGCCTTGTACTAATTTGAGTTTAAAACAATTTCAGACTGTGAAAAGTGATTTCGTTTTTGTGTAACGTGTCATTGACTGAACAATTAATGTAGTATCGCATGTGATGGTGAATAGGAAAGGGTGTGGAAGGAGATGTGGCGATTAAGTGAGGAAAACCGTAAAACACGGCCGAAATTTTGTCTGAATAATCACTGGTTATAAGTCTCGAATGTTTCAGCTACTCCTACTTACTCGGTAATATGTGAAACTGATTACTACACTGGATGCTAAAAATGTCAATAATTTTACAACCTAAAATAGGAGAAATAGTAATGGCAGCAGTTTTGATCTGTTTTTAAGCGTCATTTACCGAATTATTATACATTTTAGGATTTTAAGTTTTTATGGAGATATGTAGGATTTGAGGTTTTCACGGCGATGAGTCAGAGCTCGCCCTGATGATGGAGGCGGGAAGGACGCCTGAAACGTCGGTAAACTTCTACCAGACTGCACGGCGCAACAACCCAGAAGACAGCCATCTTTTATGGAGATGAGGGTGTTCTAAGTTGCGCCGTATTGTCTTTTGGCTGCAGCCCAGACGGACCATAATCTACTACAAGTTACGTGTGTCTTTACCGGGAGGAACACCCAGTTGTGGGCGGTTCCGTAGTCGGAATCGCCACACACAGGACAATGGCTCTTTCTGGCTGGAGAGAGAAAGTGAAAGGCAGAAGCACACTTTGTACTGCACATTTCGCATCACGGAAGGTCTCTGGCTCGAATCTTGGGACCGGCCATCAGAATGGAGGTGTGTTCAGTTGCTATTTACTATCAACAGCTAGGATATGTAATAATTTCCGATACACATTTCTCGGTCACCGAAGGACGGACGGGATTGATCATAAAGCTCACATTAAAATCGCTGATAACCAGTACGGTTTACCAACTGTAAACTCATTAATTAATGTTAACATAAAAATCATAGAACGTAAAGATTTTTAGACGAAGCTGATTTGCGGCAGAAGGTACCTGGGTCGAATTTCGGCTGGAGTATCTACTATCCAGACTAAAGATGTTAGTGATTTTCAACATGCCTTTTATCGGATGTCGGGACGTTATCTTGAAATAAGGTACAACTCTATCCATCTCTCATTTCACTTTAAGGTACATATTATCTCGTCGTTATGCAACATTTGATGTTTATCCATCATCATTAAATAGCCCAAAACAGTAAATTCATAAAAACAACCTGACACTTCTTCTAATATGGTTTGTGAGTTTTCATTGGTCCTTTAATCGTAAACTAGGATATTACCTTAAAGTGGGTCACAACCGCTTCCATATCTATTACATTCCTTCGTACATATTCGTGTTCTAATCCCATTTGTCTCAAAATGATCTTTGCCGTTAATGCTACGTCCAGAAAATTCACGAACTGCTACAAACTCATTCATTTCAACGGTGATAAATTGGCAGTCTTTGAATGTGGTTGGTAAGTTTTACTGTCTGACCGTCGTCACAAAAACTATTCGCGTAGAACCAAACTTGAAACTATTGTTATTGTAAGACATGACCTTCATTTTCTTATCTGGTAGATACGTGTTGAGGCAGTGGAGGTTCCTCACATTCTGAGCTCCAAAAGAAAGATATGTCCACTTTAAGTCCGAGTTGGTAACTGCTTACCGAAGTTGTCCGTCTGTGACGTTAATTACGAGGATTTTAAGACAGAAGCTTAGCATACGTTTTCACTGGCACGATTTAAGTTCTCGTTTTATTGTATTCACTCTAGTTGTGCATTACTTCGAATGAATCGCCCTGATGTTGGAGGCAGCAAGGACCTCTGAAACGTAGGTAAACATCGACCAGACTACACGGCGCAACAACCCAGAACACAGAAATCTTCAGATAATTAATTGCTTAGAAATCTTCAGATAATTAATTGCTTACTACTGCAGCTGCTGTTACTATTATCCAATTGCAGTTTTTCCCGGTATTAATTAGTTGTCCCAGTGATTCATAAACAATTTAACAGCTATAGGAACTAAATATACTACATCAAACACGACGGGAAGATTTTTTTTTTTAAATTTGAATGGAGGTGGTCGCTGCGTGCTTCAGGATACCATCATGGCATTCGCCTTAAGAGACTGAGGAAAACACTGGAACCTGAGAGAATAATGCGATCGAAGTTCAAACCGGTCTAGAACGTCACTGCATGAACATCCTTCGTGCTCACTGGAAACCGGTTCGGTTCTGTCTGGCCAAGTTTGATTTCTGACTTTTCCGTGAATCATTTGTTTTGTCGTTCCCTCTTGCATTCTCGTAATTGTTATCAAGCAGGTTAGCTCAGAGGCAAAGAGTCTGAGTGGTATTCGGCAGGTGCCATATGAAACTTGTACCAGGGTAACTGTGTAGTTTAACACAAGTTTAATGTCGAAGTATAAAGGTTTCTGACAATAGTGATTTATAATATATCAAATTACTCTTCTTGACTTTGTCCGTCATCTAATTTGTTGAGTCAGCTGGTTGAGCTAATTTCACACCTAAGCGTCTCCCCCCCCCCCCCCCCATTTCTACATGAAGATGTAATACTAATTCAGCTATCGAAACACTTGAGTTTGGTGTAAAGACGATGGACAATTTTACGTGTCACAGATTTTATGTGTTCTTTCAGTTCTCCCTGAAGAAGGCCTGTATTATTCTTTCAAATATACGAATGTCGCTTCCTTCTGAATCCTTCCCATATCACTCTTCAAGATTCAATTAGTGGATTTGTTTGTTTGTTTGTTTCGTGTCAACAAAACTGCCATATCTGTTTATCTTACTGGTGGCTATCACAGCTTCTTGAGTAAATAAATGTTAGCCTATTTTCTTATGTTTAGGGTAGTATAATAACTTCCATAATGAACTTAGTTTAAAGCCTTATTATTGTTTCCAACATATACATTAATATATTCCTTTCGACAGGAATTAATAATATCAGGTCATTTTGAATTAATTATGTTACGATAATTAGCTACTAACTCAGGATTCTGCCCTATTTAAAAGAGTTTGTGACCACATGTACCAAAATAAAGTTACTGATAACGTTTTTCCTTTACGTGATATATAGATTTTTGTTTGAAAAAAGGTCGTGTCTTCCTTAGAACCGATATGGTAAAAAGAAAGAATTTTGATTTACTTTGGTATTCATGATTCGTTATGGTATGTTCTGAAAATATTGAAAATTACTGAAGTGAGTTACTAACTACACTGGGTTTCTTGGCTGTAAGAGAATGAATTTAATTTAATATAAACATTTTGATTGTCTAAATAAAATTTAATATGTTCCATTATTACCTTTTAAGTAAAAATATAAATTATCGTCTTTTGCCAGTTCATGTAAACTAATTAGGCCTCATCCATAGAAATTTTCCTTCGAAGTACAAAATAAAATAGGTATCTTCTTAATATGCCCTATCCATGCTGTTCATTTTAATCAAGCCTTTGTTAATTCTTGTTTCTGAAAAGCTAAAAACAGTTTCCGTTACTTGAGTCATTGTTCCGATTTCAGCCAATCAGAGGTAGTGCTTTAAAAGTAGACATGACGTTTGAGCATGGAGAAGTTTAACTTCATTTCCTCGTCAATACTTTACGGTGAAAGTGAGAAGTAAGATTGGATTTTAAAATGCCCTACAAGGGAAGACAGCATGAAGACGGTGGCATAGAAAACCCACGGTGAATATCTGAAGATGGTATTGTTTGTTGGTAGGTACGTAGGAATAGTAGCGAATCATGCTCGCTGTTAGTTACGGTCAATGACACCTCCTTGTCGCGAACATCTACGTCAGATACAGCAATTTTGCCCCAAACATAGCTCACTCGCTACCACCGACCCGTGGTAATATTGCTCTACGGAACACCGCCCGTGTGTGACTGCTCCACGCCTCTTGCAATCTGAATTATTTTTTAATTCCCTCGAGTGTTTTATACACTTCCCCTCACCGGCTACATCAACGTCCTACTTCTCTCACTCGCCATTCTTTTGTCCACGGCTATCACCACAAATAAAATCATCTTCTTCGTCATGTCTTTTTGCCTTTAGTTTCTTTGAAGATGAGTGTCCCCCGGATAATGGAATCAGTACGCACATCTGAAACATCGGTCAGTTTATGCCAGAGTACACGACGCAACATCCCAGAGGGCAGTCTTCTTCTTACGCTACGCCATGAGAACCTGAAATATTACTTTACGTCATTTCTTTATGTCACTTTTAATTTCATTCCTTCATTCTATAAAATGTTTTCTTTTATTTCTTTCGTGTCATTCTACTTTTCCTTTGTTTTAACATTTATTTCCCATTGTTAATAAACAGAAGACAAGCTGCTTCATACTGTAATGCCATTTTAATTCATTGTTTTCGTATGTTTCTTCACAACTTGGTTTCTGGCGGGAAATACATTATAAAATTTGCACACCACACGCAATTTTCAACGAACGTGAAGAATTAAAATCACGGAATAACATTTAATTTCTTGCAATTCTTTTGTGCCATAGGCCAATTTATCTTTTTTCACTTGTTATAAACAATTACGTAATAGCGAATTAAGAATAAAAAGATAATTTAGAAATAACCGTACTTTTATGGATTGACAGTAAACGAAAATTAGCCATTGATCACCTTTATTGGGGGAGGAGAGTCCATTGAACCCCATAGGTCATGGTTTTCCTCATTTCTCTAATTCTTAAAACAGCAAACAATTTATTGATTATGATCTCTTGTTGTTACCATCAGCTTCGTAAGTAAAAATAAGGGCTCTCAAAAATTGTTTGCATTCCTTCTGTATTGCACCTAGTTAATCGATATACCATTTTATACATAAATACAGTAAGAGAGTTTCACTTTACGACAAATTCCTGCTTCTTTCCTAAAAGTACGGAATGATTCTGTAAATATTTTTGTACTCTTGTAATCATGTAAAATAGACCCATCGTAATAACAGCTTTAGTGTGAGACAAAAGGTCTGTGATTCAGTGGTTTTCGATTCTAAATTTTTAAATAAGATAAACTTTTAATTTTGAGAGCTTGTCCTAATGGCTACTATAGAATATGGCCTAAACGCCTTAAAATATGACAATAACCTCAAAATTCGTTCTGCGAAAGTCCTCACAGACTCTTGTCCTGTAACCGATAAAACCATTCGTGCTTCGTGATAGTTTTTGTATCAATACTGAATTTTTTCTAGAATTTTAATCTAGTCTTAAGAACTATATGTAATTTATACAGCTGTTAACGAATTTTTAACTCTTATTGCAATTAACTTCACATTTAGATCCAGTACATTAAATCGGTTCCTTGATCTGAATGAACTTTAGTGTTGAAATTTGAAAGGAGGTAGACGCAGGTTAATAATTGGAATAATAAATATTAAATCAGTGTTGAAATCGAAGTGAAAAGTATGCAGACTTTGAAATGTCATATAGATTTTAGCACCTTCAGAACTTTGTATTACTGGACATAAAGTGTGTATTGTCTATTCGCCCATAAAACAATTATTTATTTATGTTTGTTGCTGTGGATTTTGAGTGACGCCTGAAATGTCGAAGCAGTGTCAAGAACAACAATTTAAGGTACCTGCGAAAAGAGTATTCATCTGAATTGGGCCTATATCTATAACTCAAGTTGTTATTTTATCTTGTCCTCTTCAATTTCTTGTCTTTCCACCTTGCTCTTCGCGTTTATGCGCAGCCAAGCACATCCCCGGTTCACTGTTCATTTTGCTCCCCTCCCCCCACCCAACTCCTTCTTGCACTTTGGAGATCAACAGCCTCAACCGCGACTGCCTGCACTCCAGTTGCTTCTCAGCACCTCAGCTCATCGGACGAACTTGACGGAAGACTTTGAAATTCCGACCTCTGAGAATGGCACTGGAAGAATTCACGGGGTAAGGAACAAGCCCGTGGTTCCTCGGTGCCATCCACAGTGGCACGGCTGAGCGACGGTGACCTGGAGCCTCCAGTGGTTGCGACGAAAATGTTTCTTGCTCTAAATTTCTAGAGTGCTTAAAGCGACATGGGACAGATCTCTTCTTAAAAATCTAAGTTATGTTCAAGTGCAATCTGCGCAATGATTGATATATACCTTAAGACTCATTGTATGGTTTTTTACTTAAGTTTGAACTACTTTCATAGTACTGGATGAGATTTCGAACGTGTGTGTATGTATGAAGATGGCTGTCTCCTGGGATATTGCACCATTTACGATCGCATATATTGAAAGTTTCATAGGAGTTTACTTCTACCATTATCAGGGTGAATACCCTGATAACTGTGAAACGTCGTTCAGTCAGACTGCGCACTACACGGTAAATATCCCAGATGACAGCCAGTTTCATATTCGTCGTCATGAGAAGATAAAGTTTTGCCTAGTTGTGTAAATAACCTGTGAATTTCTTTCCTGCAACCGGTTTACAGCAATTAATGACACATGCAACAGGCAACAGTCTCCACATCTGAGTGTTTTAAATACTTAATTTTGTGTAAAATTCTGCTGTTCGTCTTCGGAAGGGCGTCACAGCTGTGGTCAAGCCACCGTGAACTTCGTTAAGTTTCGTGTCTGGGACATTTGGAAGAGGACAATCGTTAAAATTGTGTGGTGTGTTTTTGGATTCTTTGACTAAACTGGAACTACATTTTGACTGATATTTCTTATCGATGAAAATCTGTCTAGAAGAATGCACTATCTTAAGATGCAGCTAAACACCCGCTGTTCTGTGCAGAAGGTCGCTCTGTGCACATTGTTTACTCGGATCTCTGGTTTTTATCGGCCATCAAATTTTAACATTGCTGTCATTAAAGACACTTTGTTTCGTTCATCAGAATCAAAGACTTGGATATATGAGTCAAAATCTAGTGAAGTAATATGTACGAAATGTGTGAAAGAAAATTTATATTTCTTCAGCGCAAAGAATGTGGACTAGATGTTTTGCAGTAACTTCATTATGTGTATTTTATTGGAATTATGTACGTGTAAGTGTATATTACAGAATTGCAGACAACGTTACAACGTATAAGTTGACAATTAACAAGGTTCCGTCATGTTTCAAATGCCAGCTTGAGTATCATTTAACTGACCGAGGGATTCTATATTGTTAGTCAAGGTAAAGGATTTACCATATATTTTTAAGATGGCTGTCTTCTGGGTTGTCGCGCCGTACGGTCTGGTACAGTTTTACCGACGTTTCAGAGGCGCTTTCTTCCTCACGTCATCAGGGTGCACCATCGTTCTGAAAATAGAGGCAGCAAGAACTTATGAAACGTCTGTAAACTTCCACCACACTACACAGCGTAACAAACCCAGAAGACAGCCATCTTCACTCTCGTCGCCGCGAGGACCTGAAATCTCACTAAATACATTTTATTTTCTGATCCCGAGAAGTACGGTGATTTGGAGACGTGGCTAAATTTCTGCCCTCGAAATATTGTGCTTAAAATACAGTTGCTTGGTAAAGTTTGCCAAAATATGAGTTATCATTCTGTTATTTTATTGAAACGAAACTTCAACAATCACATAAAATTACAACTCCTTCAAAAACTGGTTGAATTATATTGCAAAAGTTCAATATACTTGTAATTCATAAACGAATAACCCCTTTAACCGAAAATATTTCATATTACATGATCAGTGATATCAGCTGTTAACTTTCAAAGTTCCGTTTCATTGTCCACAATTCCTGTAGACAGTGAAACAAACGAATTATCCCCACAGATATTAACTCCAGAAAAAGGGTGTTCGCTTCATCTCATCCGTTAGAATCTTAGCAAAGTAACATGCAGAGATTCTACCGGTACATTAAAACATTTCTAAGAATAACTGATCTCCAGACTTAAAAATATCAAAAACCTTCTGTTTTTTTTAAGAAACACGGCTTTATTGTAACGTAACATTGAAATGTTGAACACAGTTTTGTTGAATCCTGTATTCAGATATGAATGTCTATATTATAATTCATTATAATTAAAACATTTATAATACAATCGTTGGTTGTTTATGCTTTCAAGTGGAATGTAGGAATCGATTTATATGTTTGAATAAACGTCGTTTCTTAATTAAAATTTATATTTCTTCCCCTCCCCCCCACCCAAGGCGGCTTCTTGTGGCCTACCAGGATCTGGCTTATGTATAAAATTGCGCTTGGGGTAGATAAAGCTGCATGTGTTTCTCTAGAATTTAAAATAGACTGATTTATTTTTTCCCTTTTATTATTAATTATTATAATAAATATTCATATTCGACTCCATAATGATATACAAGTTTCATTGGTTGTAACAGCTTGATATAATTAGAACTACGTTAATTTTAATAAGAAAATACAATATTTTTTAGGATAAAACACGAGAAATTGAAGTAATTACATTCATGTTTGGATATCTAACTTCTTGCATTGTATTGTGTGTCGATAAATAATTAAATTTCTTTCTTGGGTCTAAAAGAATTATTCTGGAACCTTGAACTCATGTGCAGACAT
The DNA here is from genome assembly GCF_977971745.1 of Zootermopsis nevadensis. Taxonomy (NCBI): domain Eukaryota; kingdom Metazoa; phylum Arthropoda; class Insecta; order Blattodea; family Termopsidae; genus Zootermopsis; species Zootermopsis nevadensis. Next base: position 6,410,025 of record NW_028259157.1, read on the forward strand.
GATCTTTCTTAAATAAGCCGCATGTTTTATTTGTAAATTCCACGACGTATTTTGTGTTATTAACAGAAAATGTGTTTGAGTCCACGCTGCTTTATTTATTTCGTTTGAAAGATATATTCAGTCAGTATTATTTTGACACGATACCGGTCGCATGGCATTCAAGACTTATAATACAACACAAAATCAAAACCTCATTTTTATCCTACAGAATTATAACCAGTGTGGGATTCTTGGAGAAATTGCGTATTTCTGCTCACTAATTAGACGGTTGGTAAGGAAAACAATTGAAATTTACTGGTGTAAAATAATGATATAGGTGTCTTGAAGACCTATAAACGAATTTCTATAAAAAGTTTCATAAAATTTACCTTACCTATCACAAAGGCCACTAAGACGTGTGTGTAATCTTAAAGTATACGGTAGTGTACCATACACCTGATACAACATCTAAATGGTGAATGATGGCATTAATTTTTATTAGTGGTGCATACATTTATAAATTCCCATCCCCTATTTAGACCACTTGAAAAATTTCTCAAGGTCTTGACTTTTCTACCTGCTAGCAATGTTATAGATAACAATAAAGAAGTTGGTGCTGTAGACCTGCGAGTATGACTTATACCGGTCTTTGTTGTGACGTCATTTGGACTTGTGTGTGCACCAAAGTTTCGGAGGAACGTGCTGCCTGTATGTTTAGGGATTAAATGCACACGGTGTCAAAAGCCTGGAGGCTACTATGGTACTGAAGATTTCTGTCATCTGGGTTGTTGCGCCGTGTAGTATGGTAGATGTTTACCAATGTTTCGGAGGTCATACTGCCTCCGTCATCAGGGCGATTCATCTACCACGGCACAACAACCCAGAAGACAGAAATCTTCATACTCACCGCCCTGATGACGGAGGCAGTATGACCTCTGAAATGTTGGTAAACATTGACAAGACTACACGGCGCAACAACCCAGAAGACAGAAATCTTCATACTCATCGCTGTGAAAACCTCAAATCATACATAACTTTATGTTGTACTTTAATTTATTCGACAGCTATCATGGCACTTCTCCACAAGTTAAAGTATTTTTATGATGTGTCTTATAATTGTAGTCCCGGTTATTCCGTGTACCACATCAATGAAACCCACTGATCACTGATGTTTTACGAACCACACTCTGTGAACATCTGATCTGTTGCTAAAATATTATCAAAATCCCTTTGCGTGCTGTACAGTGTGAACATAAGTCACTTGCATTGCGGTGGGCTCTGTCTCCATGACGTGACGACTTCATGGAGGAATCTTAAATTGAATACGTAGTTGTAAATCTGAACCCATTTTCTCACAGACTCAGTATTATAATTGATGGCTAAGTTTCTGAACTCAGGCTGGAGACATATTTGGTCTGAAAAACAAAACTATCTGTTTTTGCCGCCATCATTTATTGCATGTTAGACCTCAGAAAAACTATTTCCAGGGACATGTTTAAAGACTAATTTATTAATATAAATGTGCTGTACATTAGGCCTATGTGAGGAATATAATTTTAATAAAATAACAAAGCAAATGATTTGCAATTTTGTGTTAATTCATTAACCCTTTGTTATTTTTAAACTCTTTTGTGCAAATTTTTACAGCAGATAAATCGCCTATCGAAGTTTTTTTTCCTTTTATCAGTCATGAAGATCTACAAAAGCACTTTATTACAAATGATACAAACCACATCACATCGAAAATTGTGATGGCTGATATTTGAATTCAAGTGCGTCGTAAAACAGTTTAATGGTGGCGTAATATAAACGTCATAGTTGTCGAACGTTGTAAATCGAGCAGTCGCAAGTCAGAGATCGTCTGTACATTCACTTAGTATAGGCTATTGATTTAGCCCCCACTCGGTTCGGTAACGCATGGCTACAACTCATTTGCCCTGTCCGGCTTATCATAGTGTGAAGCTCGTTGCCCTTCTGACAGTCGTTGTGAAGCACTTGCTATTGATAACGGCGCAATTACGTTTCGGTGATGTTTCATTGTCTGACGCTTCAGTAAATACGCATGCCCGTTGTAATCGACGACGTCGGAAGATTTTATCGCCTGGTAGATGGTTAAGCTACAATTAAAGCTGATAAAAATTTACTGTCCTCTTTCCAGTAACTTAGTGCACTTTGCCTGAACTGATTTTTATGAATTATAAAGATATACGCAGACAACCATTCACAGTTGTGTCATCGTATTCATTGAATTACTTAAAGCAACCGTTTCCTTTCAATTACCGATTGTACAGTATTAAGAAACATTATTATTTTGCAACATTAAAATGTGACACACCGTTTTCCACCATTGGCATTACGTCCACATGAAAATGGTTTAAAGCTCTTGGAGTTATATTTCGTATCAGCAAAAGTTTAGTGTACTGAAGTATAGATCACAGGTAAGCAAAATGATGCGTTCTGTTCATCGAAGTGCAAATGTAAACATCATGCAAAACAAATTTATGCAGTTAATTAAAATGCATGTATTTTACACAGTTGATTTGGATATAACACTGCCACATTTCGATCTTATGTTGTAGCAAGGTGGCGTTTGACAACTCCAGATTTTCCAATTTAGCAGTATTAATGTCTGTAGGTGAAGTACGTTGGTTTCAATAATTAATGTCCCATGTGCTTAGAAGCAATTTCCACATATCAACTAAACACAAGCTGTCGTGAGTTTCACTTCAAGTAAAGCACAGATTTATGTACGCAGAATACACAGAACTATCGCTGCCGATTGTCTTGAAGAACACTGTTATTTTAAGTCCATCCTTGTTACGTACATTCCTTTGTATTTACTAAAATTTACAAGCACTTACAAGAGAATTTAAGAAATAAACATCGCAATACGCCAGTCAGACAGAGTTGATAACGGCAGGTAGCCAAAAGAGAGAAGACAAATCAGCTATTCAGTGTAACAAACATAACAGATCACATCAATACGTTTTGAGAAATCTCATCCAGTCTAGTTATCAACGTGAAGTGTTGAATATAAACAGCCCCCTTGCAAGGTTTCCGCAGATTGGGTCCATTTCAGGAGGAAACATAAATCAGACACGTGACAATGTAACAGTGAGGGCAATGCGACTTTTGAAGAAAGAGTTAAAGCTTCTTAATTGTTTCAAAAACAGAGGTAACAATCATGTCAAATCTCTTATTTCTTCCTCGAAGAAGTAAAATTGATGCAAGGACTTAAAAGTAAACGAGATTTTATTGACATGGTGATTAAAAGGAATCACCTCGTCGGGAATCGAGTCCTCGTAGGCATCCACGGCCAGCTGAATTATCGCTGATAACGTAAACACGCATACTTTTATGGGTCTTACGAGCGAAGAGTAAAGAAAGTGGAAGGAAAGTAATGAAGAAACAGTGTAGGGTCAACACCTGATGTCTTATGGGCATGAAGTCAGAGAACGACCCGCTGCCGTACAGACAAGCTGGAGCCGAATCGGATGGTTTAAATCGACCGGATCCCCTTGCTGAAGTTGTCATACAGATGCCACAAAGGTCTGCAAAATTTTATTTGAAATATTATCTATATTCAAAGTATATTTAACAAAATTAAAGAAGAAATAATTTATTAATGTATGTAGCAGGTGCGGAGATTTCATGTTAACCATGTTGGCCCAGCTAACACTTTTAAAACCAAAAAAATATTATTCTGTTTTACGTTCGTCGTTCAGTGGTACTCCATACACTAGTACATAGCAGAACCGGTCAGATAAAATATATCGTTACTTCACCAACTCCAACCAGGCCATCCCAGGCGGTGTTAGCCACCTAATTCACGCTTACATTACGTCTGTTTGCGCAGGCGCAATTAGAAGAGACACGAGAGAGAGAGTAAGCTTGAAGGAAGAAGGGGTTCAATGACCGTCCAAGCAAAAAAGTTAGCCAAACCTCGGCTGCTAACACGCTATTTTCTTGCGTGCTGGCTTGTTAACCTAGCTCGCTGTATGGCATTTCTCGCGATTTGCGTAAGATCTGCTGTACGCGTTGTGACTTGCTTTATCATGGAAGATGAAGTACGACGTATATATTCAGTTTCCAGAATGTCTGTGGACATCGCCAACACTTGGGAAAGTCACGCTCCGCCACTTCCTGTGACCTCAGGGAACAGGCTAAAAACGTAATTGTTCCGCTGGCAGTGTGACCTCCAGGAAGGAAGCTGTCGAGTTGCAGTTTCGTTTTCGGCAAGTAGCATTCTCCAACAGACAGTTGTATTTTTATTTAGAACCTGGAAGTCTGAGCTGTTGAGAAACGCCAAAGTGAAACGGATCTTCCAACGAGAAGATACATTCTGCTCGTACAAAAGCTGTGCGCCTTGGCACTGGAAGAATTCACAGATAGACATGAAAATCGTGGATCTCCCTGTGCCAAAGCTTACGGAAAACTCAGAGGATGACTCTGACGTCTGTGGCAACCTGTCGTGAATAGTGGTATGTTTTATAACTGAGGTACAGGTCAATTTAAAAAGTGTTGTGTTAAGAGTGATTACTGTGTTGTAGTTTGAAGTGTTTCAGGTATTTGTGTCGAGAAAGAAGTGGATGTTCGGTGTACTGTTTTAATCCTAAATTCAGTTTCAAGAGAAAGTCGCATGTTGTCCATTCATAAAGTTGTCGTCGTAACATCGTAATATGTATTTCATTCACACAAGAGCTGCACGCCTCCGTCCTAGAATTCCGCAGCATGTCTGGGTAAATCAACCGTTACTATCTGTAAAATTGGCTTCCTGCACATTATCCATTGTCTAAATTTTAAATAAAAACAATTCTGAAACTGGATCTTCTGTCTTCAGTCGACTGATGCTAGCTAATCTAGGGGGAACAACAGCTCGGGGTTTCTGTCCTCTTCCTTTTTACCTGAAAACGGACGAAACGCTGTATTTTATTTTAAATTTAGGCGATGGACAAAGTCCAAGATACCCGTTTTCATATTATAATGCAGACTTCAACCGTCCGGAACCTGCTTCACTTCGCCGCCGACAATAACCAGCAATCGTCAAGTGGCTTTCGGAAAGGACAGAAGATAAGGCTGGAAATCGCATCATGATCAAAGAAGTCTGTGACCATTACACTCTTGGTGTCACCAGTGCATTTCATACAGGCTTCTAAGTAAATTTGTCATGATACAGTAACGCACTCCACCAAATCTCCTTACCAAACCCATGGGAACAATGTTTAAACAATGGAATATTTTCATTGTTTTTAATTGATACAATAATTAACTTTTTAGTCGAATGTTGTTTCAGTTTACATTCCGACAGATTTTGAGTCTGTTTTCGTAACTGTCGTCTCTCTTATTTTATTTACTGTTGTTCTGTCTTTACTTATTCTTTTACGATTTACTTTCTTAGATAAATTCTGTCTGTGGAATAAATATCCGTATCAGCTTTTCTGTAACTGGCTACATTCGATCCAACTTACTGAAACTACAGGATATAGGGAAGATATTTCAAATACTTAAATAAATTGCATTTCCCAGAACAGCAGCTTCTGATGAGTCACTGAATCCTGATTGTCCTCCATTACGTTTGCCTTTTCAAGTCGTTACTTGATGGATTAGCTTTCAGGTAATGAAATGGACGCCTGATTTACAGGTGAATACTCCGTAGCATAAACAAAGATGAGAGACAGTGAAATGCTGTGTTATTTCTCGACGACTTCCACACAACGACACACCACAGTAGAACTGGATCCACCGATTATGGCCGCTGAACTTGTGGGGAGTGCCCAGTATGCGGACCACTCAATGAAGGCAGGAAGGAGCTTCCGTAGGTAAGTACAGTCTGTGTCAGTACAGCAGTGTAGAAGCCTCATAACTGTTGTCTTGTGACTGTGCTGTGTTAACAATATGACACCTGTTCGTTGAAATCTCCTTTCTGGTCATTGATAACGCCTCACATCACAACACCCAGACAGACAAACCACCGACGACTTAATCAAAGAATTACGAAATAAAAGCCTGGCTAAAGGAATTGAAAATTCCATTTTGTGCCGTGTTGAAAGATCAACTGTACGATTTAATCAAATTAAATAAGTCAAAGCACAAATTGATGTGATTGATCAGATTTTAGCAGACAAAGAACGTACTGTGCTAAGACTTACGCCGTACCAGACCGATTTAAACCCCAGTCACTCTTGGTCACGCTTAGACAAACTTTTCAAATTTCCGTCGTCTTTTAACACTTATGGTGACCTCTCGTCACGCCTTTATGGTAGGTCACGCCTAGTCACGCTTTGTAAATTTTCATCAGTTTTCGGCGCGTATGGTGATCCCTAGTGATGAGGTCAAAGAAGGTCACGCTTGGGCACGCTTACGTTATGTTATGTATGGCTCGGTTAATTTTGGCTACTTTGCAATGTTACATGAAATTACGACAGGTTAGGTTAAGGTAGGTTGTATTATGTTAGGTTGGGTTAAGTTAGGTTAGGTTTGGTTGTGGTAGGGTAGGTTAGGTTAAGTTCGTTTAGTGGATTTTGTAAGGTTAGTTAACGTTTTGAAAATTTTTGTAACTTTTTGACATTTATGGCCACAATTCGTCAAGCGTTTATAGTACGTCACGCCTAGTAAAGCTTTGTCACATTTGGTCCTCTTTGTAAATATTCGTCACTTTTCGACACTTCTGGCCACATCTCTTAACGCCGTTATAGTATGTCACGCTTAGACACTTCAAATCTTCGTCGTATTTTAACACCTACGGTGATCTCTCGTCACGCCTTTACAGTAGGTCACGCCTAGTCACGCTTTGTCACTAATATATGAAATATATACATAATTTAAGATAATGGAGCGGACAGCAACGGCAGCAGTGATGAATCGAGTGATATGTCAGAAAGCGATGGTCTGTGAGGATTGGAAGAATTGGAAGAGGGCTGAAGAGTTGTGTAGAAGATAAAATTATCTAATACTCTCTGCAGTGTTAATTTTCTTGTGATGTGTAGTGTAGTGAAATCTACTTTTCTGTGTTACATACCATGGAGACATTTTATTTGGAGTGTGCTGTACGCGGCCTACTGCCATCCCTTCCAGCAAACTTCTCGTAAGTGACTCGCTCCGAGGTTCCAATTCACAAAGTTCAGCGGCCAAAAACACTGGAACACAGTGTGCTTACAGTTCAGTATCTCACGCCACTACATACCACATGTTTGCAATTCTCTATGTTTGTATGTATGGGTGGATGGATGTATAAATATTCTTTTACTCTTGTATTATGTTAATTATGCTTTTCATATATTGCATTAATTTATTATAATATATATTTGGTTCACAGAGAAATTGAGAATTAACAATATTTTAATGTAACAATTGTAAATGAGTATGAAAAATTATGCTTTAGCAAGCTATTGAAAGTATTGCATGCTATTAAATGAAAAAAACTGATCTTTTGTAACATTACAAAAAGTTTGTTTCACCTGATACTTATTATCACGCCATGCAGACGTATGAAGTGGTGGAGGTATAGCTCCACTCTTTCTTGAACTTCATGGAGGTGAGCATTCAGCTTCACGCCCCAGCCACTTTGCCCCCGGAGAAAGCCCTCTGGTACATGTTGGATAGACGAGAGGACCCACATTTGTTCTGGTAGAGGAAGCTATGAGAAAATCTTTCGCTCCTGTCAGGATGGAGGCAGCAAGGACCTCTGAAACGTCGGTAAACTTCTACCAGACTACACGGCGCAACAGCCCAGAAGACAGAAATCTTCACGAATTTTTATTATATAAAACCAATGGAAAGTTTCCTTTCTTTCATATCCTATCCTTGGCCAATATCGATGTTTCGAAGGCCTACCAAGTTCCGCCCTCAGTTTTCCTGACTAGCCCCACAATTTTAAATGCGGGGACTACAAATGAAGGCTTCTCATGGTTTATCACTCAGAACATCCACAGTCATGTTATACGTTCCCCGTTTACGCGTTTTCGATATGCGCGGCTATTGAAAGAAATGTAACCACCCTCATGTAACGAAAGCAGCTGTGCGACCAAAAGCAGGCTCTGATAGAACTGTATTACAATGCAGTGAAAACAAATTGCGTTTCGGGTGTTCCTAGTTCGTATTTGTGTCAGAATATAAGTTAATCTGACGAACCTTTTTCGTAATTTCCTTCAGTCACTGCAGGCGAATTCTTGGATAGTAACTTTAAACAATTAGTCACCCGAAACGCGAAACTAACTGATCCATTCTGTCTAGTGTCAATATCATGAAAACGTGGATTTTCTTTAATTCCATGCGGCTTACAGGAAGTTTTAGAATGGTGAGTGGTTCGTGTTTCAACATCATTGGTACAGTGAAACTATTTAATGGCACATCTGGCAACATAGCACGTGGACAATAGCTGCTAAAACCGCGTGACTTAATTCGAAACTCTGGCGTGAGTACAACACGTTCAACCCCCTCCCACTTCGCTGTTTTCATGCAACGCTCCACCAAAAGCTCTGCCAAATGTGTACTCTGATGAAGGCCATTGATCAATAAAGTACAGGAAACCCTGCATCTCATCTCAGAATTGTTTTCGTGATTTGCTCTGTCTTTGGAATGCAAGGTTATGTTCAATTTTCTCGTGTTAGGAACAAAATGCTTCTACAGGACCGTAACGAAACATTTTAACTTAAAAATCCGTTTAAAGTACTTTTCAATTTTGGTGTATTAATTTGGTTAATAACACGCACACCTTGTTTCAGATTTCGATTTCATATGCCTTTAAATTATGACAGTTACAGTTATAGTGAAATCCATTTTTCAAACCATGAACGTGATATCTCGCTCGAAACTCCGACTACTTCTGATCTGAACACCTATAGCATTTCTATCTTTTAAAAAGTTTGTGGCTTCTCAACAACACAAATTATAAACTAGCATGGAAATATACTTTTCATAACTGAACTTAGCGGAGGGATTGTTAATTTGCAAACAAATAAAACGACATTATAAAATAATACAACTTTCCAGATTACATTGTTTAACAGATATTGAATTTTACTGTCTTTATTTTATTTGAAACAGCTGGTTTTAAATTTTACGCTTCACACAACTGTATGTAGCTGAGACTCGATGTTCACTGGCCCATATTCCAATTGTTCGTACTTGGTGAACAAGTTTACAGTGGATCCTGATATTTGGCTACTTAAGTTGTCATGACTTTATCGTATCAGAGGCAATATTATCATTTAATTTAGACACGTGAAAGTTGGTTTCGAGTGAACTTCGCATAAGCTTAGTGGTATAAGTTTTCCCGATGTAATATATCCTGGATATATGAATTTCAATTGGTCATCTTTATTCTCCTTCGTCTGTCTCTGATTAGGCCGTCAGAGCTGCTCCAATTTGTAATTACTTTATCTAACGATAAACCCTTTTAGACACAGTATTATGTATCAGTTTCTGATCTTTCCAGTAAGAGTTGTATTGCCAGCCTTCCGTAACCTTCTTGATTCTTCTTCTTCTTCCTCGGTGCTACAGCCCGGGGTTGGCTTTGGCCTCCCTCGCAATAACCTTCTTGATTATACTGCACTAATAATATTAGGAGTTAATCGAAATTCAATTTTAACCGTGAGCATAAGACTCGAGTAGCTGACTAATGATGCATGATATTTGATCGGTTCTACTGTCCTCTAATATGTAAAGAGCCACTTAACCACGAAAGTAGGACAGAGGGCTATTATTTCTCGTTTTTAAAGTTCCCTGCATGAAAGTCATTTCTGCTGCGATGATAGCGACCTCAAAACACTGTCATTAGCGTATTGTTATAGATGTAAAACAAATTACACAGGTTTCATTTCGCTCAATTGGAAGTGTTCGGTTGTATTTGATTCAATATAATTTAGAATATAGTTATTTCCCAGCATTGTATTTGTAACTAAATGCCATCATGATGTCCACTAAACAACATATACCTGTCCATATTAAGTAGCTAGTGCTGTAACATGTCAGATATAAAAAGACTTGTAACACGATAAATGCCATAAGTAGTTGTTAAGTTAATGTATCTGCAGAAACGGTTCCAAATAAATATACGTTTCATCTCCTTGTGCAGTAGGATTCGAAGCTCTCACGAAGGTGAGTACGAAAATGGCTGTCTTCACGACATTTTTGCTGCGAGAGGCAAAGGCATTCTTTTGTTTTGAAACAAACTTCCGGGAAAAAGCGGCCAGCATGAAACTGAATACTCACCTTTATCTGTTGTCGAAGTTAAGAATGAGTGGAGATTACCTTCGCTTTCCCATGCGTCTTAACACATCGACGATTTTCCCTTTTGCACATTGTCACAAACCTGTGGATTTTCTTACGTGGCATGTTCATTACTTATCTCTTCGCCTTTCAGTCCCAAAAATTTCTGTTGGCCTTTGAGTATATTAATATAAATTTATACTTTTTAGTACTTCTTAGAGAGCTTGTTCTTGAGTTAACGTTGCAGTATAAACTGAAAAAATTCTTGGGCGTCAAACAAGACGTATGGATTTTCACGTGTCCTGAACCAGAAGCCATGAGGGAGGAAGCCCTAGTCTTGATACGTAATAGAATGTATGGATTTGTGAATCTCCCAGTATGGAATAGATTAGGGCATGGATTAGTTCTTCCGGAATTAATCCGGTTATAACTGCCCTTTTATTTAGAAATAGTATTAAATTGCGAACCAGTCGAACGGCTGTAGGTTTCCAAAATCAGGGAAAGATGCAAGCAAGTCTTATATTGTGTCTCACACGAAGCTAACAATAATATTTATTCAAAGTTCTTCCTAGATTTTCTGATATAATAGTTTAATAAAAATAAATAAAATTTGCACACTTAAATGTGTCTAACCGATGTACTTTCCATTATAAAAATATCAATACTTTCGGTTGTCTGCCTTGTCTGCGAGATATACACTAGCGCAGCCAAACGCTCTAACGAGTATTCCAGTAAACTAGTAGCCAAAACAGTGGTGCCAATATACTTCATTTCATACCATATACTACTTGACTAAATCTTTGTACCGTACTTGATTTTTGAGTTAGCTATATCTGATTACTTGGCATGAACAAAATTGTATTCTGTTTCAAAGGAGACTATTACACAAACAGTAATATCAAAAATTGGTTTAGTTCATGTCATGCCATAGATTTGAAAACGTTTATACCTGATAAATGTTAAGCATAAACGTTAAGCTTGACAAAAACTTTCTCTGGATTCATATCTGAAAATTGGCCCCTAACTTTATTTCTGGTTTTTCTAATTTTTCACAAATGTGACTACGTTGTTCCTCTGGTTTGACGCCGTTTGGACACGTGGGTAGATACCAAATAAAACATTGTCTTCCTCTTCATGGCCGAAGAACGAAATGTAATTTCTTTCCAAAATGTTGGTATTTGCCAAAGAGTCCGCACGGCGTCAAAACCTTCACTTTCACCACCGTGAGAGCTCAAATTTTATATTATTCTGATTTGTTTAATGTAATACAGCAAGCACGCAGGTCCGCGCCCACTCACCCACAGCACCATGAAATAAGAACACCTTACTATGCGTATCAAACTAATTTATGGTAGTTATGAGTATAATTAAATACCTTAAGTTGCTTCAGGTTCATTTTGCGTAGGTAAAATATAATGTTGGCAGCACATCAAGGTTACCCCATGTGGACCATTACTTCCGTTGTTGTTTCGTTGTTGTCGTGTGATTCTTATGTTCCTCTTGCGTTGTGAGGATTTACATGTTTTGTTAGTGCAAGTGGAACCATATATAGGGTTTGAAATGGAACTCAAACGAAAATATGAAGACGTAATCACAGACTCTGTCAAATTAAGATGTGAAAGAAAAGCGGCAATTAGGAGTTGCTTGAAGGAGAAAGTCGGCATCATTAATGACTGTTGGATCTCTGACAAATCACTGCACACAGGTTTGTGTTGGACTAAACTGCCAACTCTGAGTTTATAGAGAGTTGGTGTCAATCCGACATTGGCAAGCTTGCGCAGACAAATATAATAATTTATTTACATACAGTTTGCATAGAAGTGCTTTTTTCACGTTGGTGTGCATGTATCTGACAATCAAATGAGGAAGATCAATATTATCTAAGATCATTTAGCAACATTTAATACAAAGAAGTCATCACTGATTAATCACAAATGAATAGGAATGTTACACGTATAAGGAAATTGGAATATTTTGGTATTTTAAATTGACGCTCCAGTACTTCATTTGTTTAGCATTCCGGTTGCTTGTTTCCGGCACGTTGCCAGCTGTGTAAGTAGTCCCGTAGCGGGAAATTGATTTAAAGTTTGTAGTAATTTTTATTTCTTCCCAGTACATGCACACTGATTTAACATAAAAGCCTTGATGACGATTGTGTTGTTATCCAAATATACCTGTACTAGGTAACAAAAGCATGGTTATTTTGTGTAACTGATGGTAAAAAAGTACAGATCACAACTTCAGTCCCCATAATGTAAACTGGTAATACAGTTTGAAGGCTCGTTGTAGGTGTAATGCCTCAGAATGTGTGGTCTTTAAATGTTGTATTAGTTGATTAATATAGGGAAAAACGCAATATACAAAAATTTTCGTTACAGATTTTGGTGTTCATGTAGATGCTTTACCCTTTAAACATTGCATTGTGGAGAATTTCATACAAGATAGGGAATATCTAAAGGAATTGAAAGCAGAGCTCCTAGACCTTAAATTCATAATGAAGCGGAATGACTTGTACCAGTTCCACCAGTCACATGACTTAGCAGCAATAAATAAACCTCTGATTAACTCACTGAAGCAGTTTCTTGTTGAAGAATGTTGTACATGGCTGGAAATGGCAACAAGTATAAAACTTAACACTAAAGTCTCTGTGACATGTTCTTCATATAATTATTCAGGTAAGTATATTATTTTAGAACTGTGTTATTAAAGTTGTGTATAGTAAATTGTCCTATTACACAGTGTGAAATTATTTAATTGAGTTTTAAAAGCATGAAGTTGAACATTTTATTTCCTCCTGATGCCATGCACAAGAATATGTGGAATATTCCTTTTACACCTACTGTATGCAGTCTGTCATGGCTTGGTTTCATAGGCTATTTATTATGCTGTCTCAGTTTTACAGATAATTTATTGTTGAATGGGAGAATGATTGTGAGTTCTAAAAATTAAAAGGAAGTGCAATGAATGTTGTTGCCTATTTTTAAGAAACTACTCCACTTGCATGGCAAAAAACAACAAAATACCTTGTTCAGTTCTTGTCCTTAGGTTTTTGCAGCAGGGGATCAGTGTGTAACTTTGGCTTTCAGGGTTGAGCCACACTGAATGTTGAAAACTGTCCATTTTGGCAGACGTAGTTGCCAACCTCAGGGCAGATAGCAGTCCATTCTTCTGCTGTACCAATCAGCACCATTGAATCCTACTTAACACATACTAACTGCCCTATATAAAACTTTCAGACATGCCCTACCACCACATTTATTTATCCTGAGGATAGCGACTGCATTGTGTGTTTAAATGGACAATTTTTAACATTTGATTAAGTATAACCCTGAAAGCCAAAGTTACTCATACCTTATTCCAGAGAGCTAACCTTTAGGCTTAAAATCAAAAACAAGACCTCTGAAATACAAAGCAGGTGTACAAACCATTTTAGTATAGGCTTTATTTCATGGCTTAGGCAATATACGACTTTAGAAATTTGAAATCAGTATCAGGAATGATACTATTGATCTCTTATTTTTTTCTTATCTCAATTGAAAATGCAAGGCACGAAAGAGTGGGATCATGTGTGTATTAACCATTAAGAATAGCATTGCACTAGCTGAGATGATGCAACATTTCTGACTCCATATTATTCTTTTGGGGAAGCTATGTAGACTATGCATTTTATTTTCCTTTTAAACTAAGCAGAAGAATGTGCAGTATTAATTTATATACTATGTTTGTATCCTATCAGATCACCTGCTGTGTCATGATGATAAATGTGAAGATAGAAGAATTGCATTTATTCTCTACTTGAGTGAACACTGGCTGCCAGATTATGGTGGTTCCTTGGAACTTTTTAACACAGATGGTAAGTTTTTAAAACATTTAAATAGTTCAGTAAAGTGTGATTCACTCTTGTAGGATTTGAGGCATTCACAGCGATTAGTCTGAAAATGGCTATCTTCTGGGTTGTTCCGCGGTGTAGTCTGGTAGAAGCTTCCTCTGAAACATTGGTAAACTTCTACCAGACTACATGGTAAAACAACCCAGAAGACAGTCATCTTCTCCTCCTCCTATAATTCACCTGTTGACTTTTGATTGGTTTCCCAAAGGTTAATGCAAGTGCCGTGTAGACCTCCTGCTTCTCCATGTAGGCAACATTCTCTTCTGTCCGGACAAAATTTTCCAGATTCTAAATTTGTGATACTCTTTATTCATCACTGCCATCTACTAGCATGCGAATATACCTTGGTGCTTGTGTGCATGGTATCTTCTCTATTAAGTGTACTTGATAGCTTTCTAGATGTGGTGAGGGCTGCTGGGAAAATGTTAAGTGTGACGTGAAGGGAGGGGTCATCTTTGGTGTCTTAAGCTGTTCATAAAATTATCATACTTATCTCATACCTCAAGTTTGCTTTATTCCTGCTAGGTGATGTATGTATGGGATTATCATCATTTCATCTTGGGACCCATGAAATATTTTCTACAGGTTGGACTGATCCCAGATTCAGGTTTAGAGTTTGACAGACTGGCATAGCTTGTCAAACAATCCCTCCTTCATAGACATTATCAGTTATTTTTTCCATTCTGCGATTTTTTAGGCAAGAAAATGCTAATTGTGTTTACATTCTCCCATGGCGACTTCTCACTCATTAATAGAAAGGCTATGATGCATTCAACATTCAAGACGCTTCATGCTTTGTTTGGAGAAGAGTTTTCAGTTTTTATGGCATTATGCATAGAAAAGGATAATTCATTTCCTTTGGCAGATGTGGTAACATTGTAATGGTTAACCTGTACAGTAATTGCGTTGGTATCTGGAATGAATGTTTGTGACTGCGGGTAATAAACTGAAGAGATTCTGTCAGCCGTTTGTGGATTTATGAAGTTGGTATTTAGTAAATTATTTCCAAAGAAAAATGTTTATATAATATTTTATGTACTTATTGTGAATATGCTTGCATTCAAATACGAAAACAAAAATTAGACTGTAATTTCAGTGTCAGCGGTTAAAATTGTCAGCACATAAGCATGCTATCATGTACATTTTAGAAGCCTTGGTATAAATTTTATATTTGTATTGAACATTATTGTATGTATTATATTGTTTCACAGATAATGGTCAACCCCAAGAAGTGGTGAAAAGTGTCCAGCCTTTGTTCAACTCTCTTGTATTCTTTGAAGTGATGTGTAAATCATTTCACCAGGTAAGCATATTGATATGTGTATATGAATATATATTTCAATGCTGATGTGGTGGTATGCATCCAGTGATCTCAGAATTTTTTTGAAAGGATGAAAATAACCCTGGATTTTGAACTTGTGAGTGCTGTTTTGTGTACAAGTGTTCATTTTAAAAAATAAATTGAGTTTACTCTTCCATATGTTGTGTCATTTGTTATCCTTCTTGCGTGTCTGAAGTACCATAATTTTTTATGAAAACAATTGTTCTTTTTAAAACATTATGTAAATTTAAGTCTCTTATTTAACTATAAGTAATGTTTGTCATTTGCATAGGTTGTACAGCAATGGCTTGTACTCAGCTTTAATTACAGGTACTAACTAACTAACTAGATGGCTTATGGAACCCGAAGGTTCATCACCAAATTAACCAAAGCCCTCCACCAGACCCTGCCCTGGGCCAACAAAATCCAGTCTCCATCAACTCTTATCTCCCATAGATCCTGCCTGCCATTATCCTCCCATTTATGTGTAGGTCTCCCCAGTGGCCTCTTCCCCTCAGGCTTCCCAACCAATACCCGGTGCACACCTCTTGTCCCATCCATGCGTGCTACATGCCCCGCCCATCTCATTCTTCTCAACTTAATCACCCTGACAATACTGAGGGAGGAGTACAGATTTTTAAGCTCATCATTATGCAGTTTTCTCCATACCCCATCGTCTTCTCTCCTAGGCCCAAATATCCTCCTCAACACCCTGAATACAGGCACTGGATATGTGTATATGAGGGATGGTCTGGACAAACTGTTGCATCAGATCATGATGACAGTGAAGGAGCTGGTCCCTAAAATGTCGATTTTAAGCAACTGATACAGCTGATTACCTGCCAAGATTTTATTAATATACAGTATTGAATGGTATTTCAAATGGCGAGTTAGAAATTATCTCGGAAGAAGTGGTCCTAGCGTATTTTAAGACACTGTCTCAGAATATGGTTTGAGGTACTGAGAAAACCACAGACATCATTTGTCAGAATAGCCAGTTTTCACGCTGAGAAAATTTATATACTGACAACAAGTACCTAGTCTGTGAGATTTTTACCAGTTCATATATTTTTAAATCTGCTAATAATTGTGGTTTATACTAAATATTGATAATGAACACTTATTTCATGTTTCAGGTAGCTGAAGTGGGAGTCGTAGATCGAACAAGGCTTTCTGTTAATGGTTGGTTTCATGGGCCTCTTCCAGAATGCAGTAATATTGTTCCAAATGCCCATATAGATGTACACATGTTTTATCCCATCCAGGTGACATTTGTTAGCATTGTGGATTATGTATAGGGCATATAATTTTGTTTTAAACCTGTATTTATTCTCACCAAACGATTTTGTTATAATTAATATTTTATGAGGTGTGACCTAGAAATTTCCAGATTAATGCATAAAATCAGAAGTATATAAGGTGCACCTTGTATGGGTGAGTCTTCAAGCAATGAAGAAAGTTCATATGAACATTAATCTAGAAAATAATGTGTAATGTAAAGTATTATTGTTATGGCCTGCATAGAGTATATGGTATAACTAAAAATAATTACCCATCTCTTGCTTAGATCCACCCATTTTTTACCTGTTTTGTTCTTATTGGCAGGATGACAGTAGTCTTTTAAAATATGTGAATCCTATGTACTTGGACTCTGACATACAAGAACAGATTAGTTCCAGCTTTGAGCAGGATAGTGAGATTTTGTTGCCAGACTTCCTACATAAAGATTTCTATAAAGAAATATGTGATTGCTTATGTAGTGATGATATTTCTTGGGAACTGCAAGGACCACCCAATCGTAGGTAAGTGAAATATTAAATCTAGAATTTGGAAAATGATATAAGATTAAGTCCTGTGAATGAAAATCAGAATTTTACAAGGGTGGTTTTAATTTGACTGGAAGTTTTTATTTTTTCTCAAACTCTGATGTGAGTCATTTATGTGTAGTCATTTCATAGGATGAGACATGTGCTTAAGGGGAGAGAATTTCAAGACTACTGTCTAATATGAATCACGTGATTTATTGACACAGTATGATCAAAATCCTGAATCAAATTCTAACCATCCACATATATCTCCAGAAATTTTATACATGAAATAATAAACATTTTAGCACACTTTTGGTATTTACACTTGGTTTTCCATTGAGAAATTGGAAACAAAATTTGCAATTATGTATTATGAAACTAATACATGATCTAGTCTGTTATCAGGAGCAGTTTTTGTGGATTCAGAAATACTAGTATCTACCATGTGCCAATTATGTTATACTGTAGTGAGGAAACAGTTTAATTCAGCTTTTGGTTGGCCAGAATTTCAAAACTAAAGGCATTATCACTTTCTTTGTTTTGAACTTATAAACAATTACCAAGAGGTGGTAAGGCACAAAAATTACTCTGTGTTAACTTGGTATAGTGGTCTAGCGGTCAGAACGCTGACCTTGTAATCCTGGGTTCGATTCCTGGTGGTGCCCAAATTTATAACTTGTGCTGGGCAAGGCCGTGGTCCAGGTATCAGAGTTTTCCTCAGGGGCTTCCCCGGTTTCTCTGTGGCATCCCAACAATTACTCCATTCTCATCATTTACACACAGAAGAAGGCAATGGCAAACCACTTCTGGATCATTTGCCGAGAAAACATATGAACAGGTCCCTATCTGAGGGAACTTTTTCATAATGTCACCAGGGGTCAGCTCTGACCCGATGGTACCAAAAAAAAAACCTTGGTATAAAAGAAGGGTTTATCTTATGTACTGTAAAGTGAAAAAAATTGTCATAACTTTTCTTTGCAGAAAGTATGAGACTTCATGCGAGAAAGTACTGCCATTACCAATGAGTAAGCTTGTGCAATTGTTGAAATCAGAACAGTTCTTCAAATTGCTTGGTAACATTACAAATTTGGAGTTGATGCCATCTCAAAATAGTATGTGACATTTTATCATACATTACAATTGTACATTAATGTGGCTTTATACACGTAAATGTAATTTTAAGCTTGATTCTTAGTTTTCTTGTTTCTTCCATGATCTTCAGTTTCCTGCCCCACAGTAGACAAGTATTTATCAATGTTCAGATGTAGGTCCTGTCCCAACATTTTTGTATATTTTGGAATTATATTGTGCTTGTTCATAATGGATAAGCCTTTAGTCACTCCCCCCAGCATTTTATGTTGTTAATAATTTGAAAGTAAATGGATTAAATATTTTTTCAAGCAGTAATGAATTCTACTTTCCTTTGTACATATGATTTGAATGAGAAACAAACATAGGTTGACTAATTCTTATACTAGCATTTGCTTGGAAATACTGAGGAACTTTAATATATGAGAGGATGTGATTTTGCTTTATGTACACCCATAGCATTTATTGCATAGAGCCTCATCAATTTTGGACTTCTTCTCGCTATCTTCTGGGTTGTAGCGCCATGCACTCAGATAGAAGATTATTGGTGTCTCAGAGGTCCTTGCTGCCTCAATCATCAGGATCTGGTGATGGAGGCAGCAAGGACCTTTGAAACATCATTAAACTTCTACCAGACTATATTGTGCTACAACCCAAAAGACAGCCATTTTGATTCTCATCTGTGTTGGCCACTGAACTGTAGCCCAACACTCTCACGCCTGAATGTTACTGGCTTGACTAACCATAGGAATAATAATTTTTGAATAGTACTGAGTACAGATCATCCCAAAGATTCAATATTCTGCCAACAGTTGCATGGAGATACTGAAAATAACCACATAAAGCTTCAGTCAAGTTGGTCTGCCTCTGAGCCAAGAATTTACATTGAAATGTTTTGAATATACATCAGGAGTGCTAAGCAGTCACTGAAACATTCGTTGGTTGAGATTCTGGTTTAAGAAAGAGGAAAATACATATAAATGCTTTGTGGGTAACTTAATGCATCAAGAATAGAATGCAAGTACAATATATGAGTGTGACTCATTACTTCTGATCCTGCATCATAGAAAAGATTCACTGAATAGACTTTGAGCTACATATGAGGTAATCAGATTCAAGAGTTCATGTCAAACACAAATACTTTGCTACAATTCTACATTAAATTGCATATTCATACACGAGAAAGAAATTACACTAGGTGCTGTGCCACCTGGCATGAGACTGCGGTTAAACCTTACTTCCAGTATTTACCAAATCTGTGATAAAAAGATGCATTTCTCTCACTTCACTAACCACAAGAAAATTGAATAAGTGTGAGTTAAAATCAAGGAAATGTATTAATTTTTGTTCTAGCACTTTTTCGTGGTGCTGGTATCTTCACTATTCCTGATCTCAGAATTGTTCCACAAATAAAACTGCTTGTAAACTGATTTACCATGCTGTATAGTTAACTTCACTGCTTGAATTTTGTTGTCACTGTATGATGCTTTTATAGCTGAAGTAATGCTGCCCCAGTGCTCATATGAATTACAGCGGTGGAAAAATGGTTTCTATACTTTAATGCGTGATGACCATATGAGTAATGAGTATGCACTGGATGCCATCATCCACTTCAATGTCCACAGTTTGAAGCAGCTGCAAGGAGGTTTTGTGTCCTATGTAGCTCGTGATGCAGATGAAGAGGTAAGTTGTTTATCTGATCCAGATGTTTTGATGTGCATCCATAAAGCTAATGTATGTGCATGAATTTCTTATGTTGTGTTTGAAATATTCTTTAAATATGTCTTGACTAAACAAAGTGGTATGTGGTATGCAGTCATTTAAACACAGAAGTAGATAAAATTAAGTGTTGCTGGGAAGATGAGGATTTAACAGAGATTGCAATAAGTATAAGCTTTGATGCAAAGTTACCATTTTTTTTAAATATTTTAAAACTCATTTTTAGGAAAGCTTTAAAGTTATCATTACTTCCACCCTTTGATGTCGGAATGCCAAGACTTTCTTTCTAGGAGAATAAACAGTGGTTTACTACACCAGTTTTGTTATAATTCTTTTTGCTGTTGCTACTGAATCTCCAAGTTGCTTTTGTTTCCCTTTTTCAGTTGTTGACTCTTCTACCAAGCTATAATGCTCTTGCTTTAGCATTCAGAGACAAAGATACACTGCGTTTTGTGAAGTACATTAACAGTGTCTTGCAAGGGTGCTTTCACATGCTCCAGTTTACATATTATGAGACCTTCACATCCTCCAGTTCTGAAGAAAAGGCAGAAAACATATCATAATACATGATGGATTACTAGAATGTGGTGCTTGTAAGTGTTAATACTTCTGTTTTCAAAGGAAGGTAAAGAATTTCAACCAAATACATCATCACAAGTCTGCTGTTTGGAATTAAATATGTTTAATGTTAAATTTGCAACTGCAATGATTTTATCAGTTGTTATTAATGTTATATCATCACTAATGAAATTTGTGTATGCAATATGCCTTTCAGTATTTTAATTTAGCCTGTGATAATCTATACAAAATTCATCAATTGTGGGATGACTGTAGCTGAAAAGTGTCACATGCAATAATGTATATGTTTTAATTCTCTCTTTCCTTGTTTTCCCCACTATTTATAACAGGAATTTCATCTTAACTGCTTGCAGTTTACTTTCCTCTCTTTCTTAGTACATGTCCATGTCTGCACCATGTAATCTTTTTAGAACACAAACTGAAAATTGTAATTTTACATGTGAACTCTTTGCTAAATGATACATTTTTCAAGTCTTTACATTTCTTTATCTTAGTTTGGATCTTGCTGGTTTTGTACACACTTCACAAGTAGACAGATTTATCTGTTTTTTCCATTTATTTTCACTACTGTGTTTTGTCTCATGTTGTATTATCTATACTGGCTCCCGGGTTGAATGTGGTTGTCATTATGAACTATGCACGATAAGTGTTAATTGCGTGTTCATAAATTCTCCAGCTGCAGTTGTCGGAATCTCATTTATTTTTTTCATCAAGGATTTCTTCATGCTGATCATTTATATTTCAGTCCATATAAACTGCAGAATAAAGTGAAACCTAAAGTAAAAGATCATGAGGAATGTCCTGTGAATTGAGAGCTGTATTTACTATCAGCTCTCCTTTTATATGCCTGTCGCTTTTCTCCGTTATTATGAATGTTATACGTATCATTCCTGGTTCTTTTCCTATTAGTTTCTGAGCTGCAGTGTGAGGTTAGTTTCTGAGTTGAATATCCAGAATGGTATTTTGTTGGTTCAGATTTATTTATTTTATATTCTTCTTTCAGTTTATTTGCATTTATTGTTTGTTGAATCGTGTTAAATAAAAACCGCTTGTTTGTAGGTTGTAAGGGGCATTTCTGCCATGCCAGGGCACCACCAACAGCTGCTCTCGAGGCACCTCGTTGCGCTTCCCGTAGGAGTTCTTCCTCAGCAAGCCTGTAATAAATTCATTGTAACACAGTGATCCAGTGTTTAAATTTCTACAGAGTGACTGAAAAGTTATGCAGTTAATTATTAAAATAACTGGATTGGCCCAAAGAATCCAAAGCAGGTATGTGTTAAACAGTCATTATTACACATAACCCCATGTAGGTTGCAACTTGTCTGAAATGCCAATCACCTACCAGTGCTTTTGTGTGGAAAGCTAAGGCAAGATGATGCCCTTTTCACTAGCACAATGTGTGTTTATTGTTAAACATGGCCTAAGATCCAGTTCTTATGTAACCTGCCAAGCTGACTTTGAGGTGTGAAGTTTCACATTGTGTTTTAGTTAACCTTTAATAATTCTGTGGAAAATATACTTGAAATTTTATGATCTCAACAGGTCACTGAGAAAAGTTGCTTAGCAAAGTGGATTGTCATATGGAAATGTAATGGCCTAATTAAGGAAAGGACTTTGGTCTTAAAATCTTTCTAGATGGTGCAATCATTATGAATTACATTTATTATATAGATATCAGATCTTGCTTAACAGATGGAGAACAATAAAACATGGAGTTCCCCAAGGGTCAATTTTAGGGCCCTTGCTTTTTATAATATACATAAATGACCTTCCTCCAACAATAAAAACAGAACCCATAATATTTGCTAATGACACAAGTGTCATAATTTCTAATAAAAACTTTGATGATTTCTGTTCAACATCAAACATAGTTCTGTCTCATGAGTAAATGGTTAACTGCTACCAAAGTGGCCCTAAATCTAGATAAAACAAATCTAATAAAATTTATAACAAATAACTCACCACAATATGCTTTAATGGAAAGTATATACAAGAGTCAATAAATACAAAATTCCTGTGTTTGCAAATTGATAATCACCAAAATTTGACAAATCATATTGATAAACTGATACCTAAGTTATGCAGTTAGATCTCTGTTGCATGTCAGCAACATTGACACACTCAGATCAGTATATTTTGTCTGTTTTCACTCTATAATGAAGTATTGAATAATTTTTTGGAGTAATTCATCAAACATCAAAAAGATATTCACTTTACAAAAGAAAATTGTTAGATTAATGGCTGGTGTCAAACCTAGAAATTCATGTAAAAGTCTATTTAAGAGATTAGAGATCTTAGCTCTTCCATGTGAATACATATTCTCATTAATGAACTTTATTGTAAATAACCAAGAACATTTTCAAACTAATTCTGCTGTACACAGTGTCAACACAAGGAATAAAAATCAACTTCATAGACCAATTGCCAACCTCTCAGGTTTCAGAAGAGTGCATATTATGCAGGGATCAAAATTTTCAACAGTCTACCATCAAATCTCACAAGTCTTGTAAATAAAAAGGCACAATTTAAACTAGCATTGAAAAGATACTTAATTACACACTCCTTTTACTCTGTCGATTAATTTCTATTGTTTACAAGTAAGTGATAATTTAACTTCTGTATGTAATGAGTATATTTATTTGTAATTTATTTCTTTAGGTGAACCCTTTGTTTGTATTAAATGAAATTTATATAATAGTATGAATTGTACTTTATAATATGTATTGTATTATTATTATGACTTTTTCCACATCCTGTCACCATCTGACTATCTTATGGATCCATTAAATATAATAAAAATGTATGGAAATACCTGCATTAGCAATGGGTTGCAGGACTCATTCCTCTGTATTTGAATTTACATCAAACAAATTATCATCTACAAAAAGGGCTTGAATTTATGCCTGTCTTGTATGAAAATGCTTTTAGATTATTATGAGACTGGATGGCAGTGCAGCCAGGTAGGACAACACAGTAGTGAATATTTAGGAATTGGACAGAGTGTGAACAGTCATGGCTTTCTATCATATTGTGACTAACTTATGGGTCTGATGCATTTGATAAATAAGTGTTATGGTGTGGCAGTATTAATTTCCTTTGCAGGATGACAGCTTTTGTGTAAAAGCAATAAAATTCTTTTAGGCAGTTAACCATGTCATGGTGGAGTAAAGTGCCAAACATTGCTTCATTACAAAGCCCATTCATACTTTGGCATGGAAAGTGCTGTTGTTAGTACAGTAAAAATATGTTTTTCAGAAATGTCAACTACATGAAGTATCATCTCTAAACTAAGAATATAGTAGTACTATGTAGCTTGTGAAGGAAGTGTTTAAAAAACACTATGTGTCATAAATTTCACTTACTTATCCAAATCTCTTTCGTCTTTCATTTCTTGAAGTTGTTTAGGAAGGGGAAGAAACCTAACTTGTGAAGTCTGTCATTCACAACACAGTATTACTGCCCCAGACTATAAAACGACTGTCAACAAAATCACAAATGACCTCTTGCTATCGATATTGGCATCCTTCGACTTCGCGTACGACAGAAGAAGAAGAAGAAGAAGAAGATTGCAGCAAATACTCTATAATTCTGTAATGTTGAATCCAATAATAGAGTGCAGCACTTAAATTTGGTTCACCGCATAGTTTAGAAGTGTGAAAAGTGGCTTAATGAAAATTATTTTCATGCTGACAGGGTGAAAACTTTAGCCCTGACAGAATTGAAGGATTTTAATTAATGATAAAGCTCAAGTTGTTGGTAAATGTACAAGTCCACATTCCAAGGACAATATCGACAATTTAGTAAACGAACATCTTATGTTGTGCGAAGAGACCTAATATGCAGTGCAGAGCCAAAATATGGCCTCAGACACTTACTGGCCAGTTTGGGAAGGCAGAATACATGAATTTAGAACAAGGAGCTTTTAAGTCCCATACCTCTGTAAACAGATGGCACTACATCTAACAACATGCCATCTATATAAATGGAACTACCACTCACAGAAGAGAAAGTCGACGAGGTTTCTGCTAGCGGTCATTTATCGTGTGATCAAGATGGTGACGCACGGAGGCATCGTGTTTCTGCTGGTAATATTTTAATTTAATTTATACTACAAATAAAATTTTGTTATTCATTGGGTTGTAAGTTCTGATAATGACAAACTTATTCATTGCAGAATGCAGCAAAATTTTTATCCCGGCGAGCATTTTCAACTTCAAGAATTGTTAACGCACAGCAGGTACGAATTTAGTTTTTGCTATTACTTTCTTTTAGTCGTGCTGTTTGTTTCTACTGTTCATATGAGCTGCAAGAGGATATACTCACTTGAAAAAAGTGCCGTATTTAGCTAAGGTTGAATATAAGTGTAGATAGTCAGTGGGTTCATACATAATTTAGTTTTTATTCATATTTTATTTATGGTCCTCTAGATTTCTTAATTATGCTAATTACTAACACCTGCCCAACATTGTGAGAAATCCAATTTGTTAACAAAATATTATTAAACAATGTGAAGAATGTACATATTGTGAGTGAAAATATGATAGCAGTGTTGAGTTTTCTTAAAAATATTTAAGCCAACGTATAGATATTTAGTGGCTTCATACATAATTTAATTTTTATTCATATTTTATTTATGGTCTTCAGAATTTCTTCATTATGCTAATTACAAACACTTGTCCTACTTTGTGAGAAATCCAATCTGTTAACAAAATGTTATTAAACAATGTGAAGAATGAACATAATGTGAGTGAAAATATGATAGCAGTGTTGAGTTTTCTTAAAAATATTTAAGCCAAAGTATAGATATTTAGTGGGTTCATACATAATTTATTTTTTATTCATATTCTCTTTATGGTCCTCGAGATTTCTTAATTATGCTAATTACAAACAGCTGCCCTACTTTGTGAGAAATCCAATCTGTTAACAAAATGTTATTAAACAATGTGAAGAATGAACATAATGTGAGTGAAAATATGATAGCAGTGTTGAGTTTTCTTAAAAATATTTAAGCCAACGTATAGATATTTAGTGGGTTCATACATAATTTAATTTTTATTCATATTTTATTTATGGTCTTCAGAATTTCTTCATTATGCTAATTACAAACACTTGTCCTACTTTGTGAGAAATCCAATCTGTTAACAAAATGTTATTAAACAACGTGAAGAATGAACATAATGTGAGTGAAAATATGATAGCAGTGTTGAGTTTTCTTAACAATATTTAAGCCAAAGTATAGATATTTAGTGGGTTCATACATAATTTAATTTTTATTCATATTTTATTTATGGTCTTCAGAATTTCTTTATTATGCTAATTACAAACACCTGCCCTACTTTGTGAGAAATTCAATCTGTTAACAAAATGTTATTAAACAATGTGAAGAATGAACATGTTGTGAGTGAAAATATGACAGCAGTGTTGAGTTTTCTTAAAAATATTTTAGCCAAAGTATAGATACAATAATTTATTTACCGTCTTTACACAAACTTAAAAATGTTGTTAAAATTACTTAAAATTATAACATTTTTTCATTAGATACTAGATCTTGTTACATTTTACATTGACGACATGTTTCGATGTTATCTCATCATCATCAGGTCTATCAATTAAAATCTGTTGCACTTCTTGCTCTGCGTATATTGATTTGTTTTATTTTTTAAGTCTCTTCCATTAAATTTGAAGGCTGTGCCCGGATGCTTTAAATCGGGTTGTATGTGATGTGTTGTGTCCGATATTACGGGCCAGTAGATTGCAATCTACTGGCCCGTAATATCGGACACAACACATCACATACAACCCGATTTAAAGAAGAGTTGCAATCTACTGGCCCGTAATATCGGACACAACACATCACATACAACCCGATTTAAAGCATCCGGGCACAGCCTTCAAATTTAATGGAAGAGACTTAAAAAATCAAACAAATAAAACAAATCAATATACGCAGAGCAAGAAGTGCAACAGATTTTAATTGATAGACCTGATGATGAGATAACATCGAAACATGTCGTCAATGTAAAATGTAACAAGATCTAGTATCTAATGAAAAAAATGTTATAATTTTAAGTAATTTTAACAACATTTTTAAGTTTGTGTAAAGACGGTAAATAAATTATTGTATTAATAAACACAAACATGACGCAATTAAGATATAAAAAAAACAAAAAACAAAGTATAGATATTTAGTGGGTTCATACATAATTTACTTTTTATTCATATTTTATTTATGGTCCTCGAGATTTCTTAATTATGCTAATTACGAACACCTGCCCTACTTTGTGAGAAATCCAATCTGTTAACAAAATGTTATTAAACATTCTGAAGAATGAACATAATGTGAGTGAAAATATGATAGCAGTGTTGAGTTTTCTTAAAAATATTGAAGCCAAAGTATAGATATTTAGTGGGTTCATACATAATTTAATTTTTATTCATATTTTATTTATGGTCTTCAGAATTTCTTCATTACGCTAATTACAAACAGCTGCCCTACTTTGTGAGAAATCCAATCTGTTAACAAAATGTTATTAAACAATGTGAAGAATGTACATATTGTGAGTGAAAATATGACAGCAGTGTTGAGTTTTCTTAAAAATATTTTAGCCAAAGTATAGATATTTAGTGCTTTCATACATAATTTAATTTTTATTCATATTTTATTTATGGTCTTCAGAATTTCTTCATTATGCTAATTACAAACACTTGTCCTACTTTGTGAGAAATCCAATCTGTTAACAAAATGTTATTAAACAATGTGAAGAATGAACATAATGTGAGTGAAAATATGATAGCAGTGTTGAGTTTTCTTAAAAATATTGAAGCCAAAGTATAGATATTTAGTGGGTTCATACATAATTTATTTTTTATTCATATTCTCTTTATGGTCCTCGAGATTTCTTAATTATGCTAATTACAAACAGCTGCCCTACTTTGTGAGAAATCCAATCTGTTAACAAAATGTTATTAAACAATGTGAAGAATGAACATGTTGTGAGTGAAAATATGACAGCAGTGTTGAGTTTTCTTAAAAATATTTTAGCCAAAGTATAGATATTTAGTGGGTTCATACATAATTTAATTTTTATCAGATATTGTAGATGCGTCGTATTGTGATTTATAGTATTAAAAATATATATTAAAATTATCCGTCAATCACAATTTAAAATAATTAAAGGTTAAAATATCATTTTACGAACGTAAAATGATATTTTAATATATATTTTTAATTTTTATTCATATTTTATTTATGGTCTTCGGAATTTCTTCATTATGCTAATTACAAACACTTCTCCTACTTTGTGAGAAATTCAATCTGTTAACAAAATGTTATTAAACAGTGTGAAGAATGAACATGTTGTGAGAGAAAATATGACGGCAGTGTTGAGTTTTCTTAAAAATATTGAAGACATCGCAGAAATAATTTTGCCCCACTAAGAATAAATTAAGGTTTTATAAAACCTAGACGTAGATGGGAGGATAATGTCAGGCGGGATCTATGGGCGCTAGGAGTTGAAGGAGACTGCATTTTGTTGGCCCTGGACAGGGTCCGGTGGAGGACTTTGGTTAATTCGGTGATGAACCTTCGGGTTCGGTGAGCCATCTAGTTAGTTAGTTTATAAAATTGGTCCCAAGGGATGACAATTTATTTTATGAAATGTGGTGAATTTTCCCATAATATGTGGGCCTGTTCCACATTGTTCAACAATATAATTGTTTTTAATGTTGGAATGTTGCATAATGCTTCATTTGTTGCTGAATTTAATAATTTTATTGAAAATTTAAAAGAATTTGGTAAAATGGAAATTGGAAGAAATGAGTAATTTAATGAATTTGCACATGAACTTGATTTTCCAGAGATTTAAAGAAACTAGAAACTTCGTGGTAGTTTGTAACCTTATTTATGTATTAATAGTGAATTTAATGGCACTGTCAGTAACTCAGAGTATATACCAGTATCAAATGATGCAATGAGTGGTGGTTCATGAATTGGAAAGTAGTTCTGGCCATGTTTACTGACCCAGATTTTGGAGGAACTGGAAAAAACTACAACTCTAATAGCCAGTTTTAAATCCCTGATTTGACGCCAGAAAATCCTGAATACAAATTAAGCACTTGGGCATGTTTTTTCCAGGAAACATTATTAGTGAAATTTCACACTCTGTCATTGTAATTTCAGGCACTCAGATATTTTAATGGCTAGAAAATTACCTGTTAAGAATGGGAAAAAATCTATAGTACTTAACACATTTTCATTAAAAGTCTAACAAAAGTACCCAATCTACAGATCACAAATGGATAGGTCATGGACCCCTTAGTATAGTTATCTTGTTTCTTACACAACTTCTGAATATTTCAACAGACATTTGAGGTTACAATAACTGAAAATGCTGATGAAAAAAATTATAACCAACAGTGCAGCAGAGATTTTGACATATATAATAGGCTATACATTTCATTTATTGGACTGTTTGTAGTAAAGTCACATCCTTATGAATGTATGCTGTTCAATGAAGGCAGTTTTTAGTAGACATTTGAATCAGTAGAGAAGAAAGAAAACAATATTTATAATGTATGATCATATTTTTCGGTGAAACTTACGGAAAGTATATGCATTTGATTGTAGTTCTCACATTTGTTTTTCATGAGCAGACACTTATCTGTTTTATTGATGGATATGCTTATGAGCTACGTAACCTTCCATTGTTAAAGTTGTCATTATTATCTTCAAGGTATATCAAAAGGCCTGTTCTGATCATGTAGGAATTTTCATAAGTTGTCATCACATCTTCTCAAGTCATTGCTTGTCAGGCTGCTCTACATGGGTGCAAGGTGTTCATTCTGCTGTATGTTGATGTAGTTTGTTTCAAGTAGTGAGATTATTTATTTCATCTTGTAAGGTGTGACCGGCAACTTTTCTAAAACATTTAATTTCAGCTGTATCATTTCTTCTTTTGTCGGCAGTTTAAGCTGAATAATGCAGGGCATCACAGAACTACTAATACATCTGAACTTATTGGACATACAGTACTGAAATGTTGGGAAGTGGTGAACTTTTTCAGTACCTGCTCTCACAACAACATATGTATTAAACATAGAGCGTAGCTTTATGCCAAGCTCTTTCTGGGAGACAATGGCAATTGCTGAAGAAATTTTGCATTTCTCTCAGGGTTAAGAGTATTTGGGAATTGATCCAATATGTGAAAAAGACGCTGTCCACATATATTGTATGGTCTGATGATGTTAGAAGAATTTAGATAATTACCTGGCAGATGTCACTAGGATAAAGGTAGAGAAAACAAACACTTTTAAGCATTACAGCCAGTGAAAACAATTTGTATGGGAACATATTTTAGCATTTTGGACAAATAGGGTTAATTGCATTAAAGTCTTCATGTAGTGTATTTAAAGGGATGAACATTTTTGGGCTATTTGTAAGTTTTCTTTCATTTTATTATTATGATGTTTTATGCAGGATGTTATTTGCTGCATGGAGCTTAATTTTTCAGAATGTTTTTTATAAATCACACTATATTTGAATAATAGTTTGTGTTTTACAGATGACAGTACGAGATGCTCTCAATGCTGGTTTGGATGAAGAAATGGAGCGTGATGAACGAGTATTTGTTCTGGGTGAGGAGGTGGCAATGTATGATGGTGCATATAAAGTGTCTCGTGGATTGTGGAAGAAATATGGAGACAAAAGAGTTATTGATACACCAATAACAGAAATGGGATTTGCTGGAATAGCAGTTGGAGCTGCAATGGTATGTTAATGGTTGATTGAATGCTTGTATTAACTTGATAATGTAATTATTATTTCATTCATAATCACTGTAATTTGTTGAAAATTAATCATGCTCAGAACGCATGAACGTGACACAATACTAAATTTTAATTTGTATCTCAATTGCGTCATGTTTGTGTTGATTCGAATACACATATTTATTTTGGCTGTCTATACACAAACTTATTAAAATGAGTTGTTAAAATATTATAACATTCACCATATAAATATAAAATATATAAAATACGTTATGTTATGTTTTGGTGCTCTTTTTATCGTATTACGATATTACATTCCATTTTGGCACCTTCATTTAGAAACGACATGTTTCGATGTACTAGGACATCATCTTCAGGTTATCAATTCTATTAATTTTATAAACTATTATATACTAAGCTGCGTTGCATTTATTGATTTTATGCGTTTGTTGAATCCATCCATCTTCATGATTGATTTGGTGTTAATGTTTCATTGTTTATTGTCTGTGGAATTAATTTCCAGTTATTATTTTACAACAAAATGGAATGTAATATCATAATACGATAAAAAGAGTACCAAAACATAACATAACGTATTTTATATTTATATGGTGAATGTTATAATATTTTAACAACTCATTTTAATAAGTTTGTGTATAGACGGCCAAAATAAATATGTGTACTAAATTTTAAGTCTTTCTGTGAAGTTAAATTCTGTTTAATTATAAATATAAGGGAGATTTGGAAAAATCCACCCAAGAGTAACTACTGATAGTAGCTTTGAATGCTGGAACATTCCAGTATCAGTTTGTTGAATAAGTAAATATAAGGTGTGATTGATAATACTTGACTGAATACAATCTACAGAAATTGATTTTGTTTATAAAAACTAAACCTAGCCAAATTTTGCCTTGGTAACAGTAGTTTCTTACAAATAATGCCAGTGTGGTAGGTTATTGAAAAATATGACAGTTAAAGAGAAGGGCAGGTGAGTTGGAGTTTTTTACATGTACTTATCATGGTTTGGACTACTTTTTTCCATTAATAATGTTTCATATCATAATGACACTTTATCAGCTACATGTGTTAACAAAGTGCTGGATGACAGGATGACTAAATGATGACTCAGGAAGGACATGAAAGAAAGCAATAGTGGACTATTCTTAAGAATTTCAGACAGATTAAGGAAAAGTATGAAATACCTCAGAATTGCTTATCTCTTAGTGGAGGTTTGAAAGTTGATTCTGAACACAAAACAAGAATCCTCACCATTTACCATGATGTTCTGAACTACTATTATTGTTACCTTAATTCCAGCTGTCTGTGATTTTATACAAGTGATCACAGAACATTTTTTGCATTTTCACTGAATTTTCATCTCCTATTGCTCTTCCTTTCCCACACTAGGTGGTAAGATAGACCTTAATATTTTGGTACTATAGAACATAAGATGGCATTTATCTTAATTTTCTTTAGTGTTTAATTATATTATATTTCAGGCTGGCTTGCGTCCTGTCTGTGAATTCATGACATTCAACTTTTCAATGCAAGCAATAGACCATGTTATAAACTCTGCAGCCAAAACATTTTATATGTCAGCAGGCAAAGTAAGTTAAAAGATAACATTTTCTTTTGCTCTCCCATACTCTACAGTAAAATCCTTGTGAGTTTCTCCTAAGAGACAAACTTTTGTAGTACACTGTATGCAACAAAAATCAAGCACATCTTATTAACCCGTCGACGTGGTAGTTTAAATACCCAGCATATACCGCTGTCGTGCTGTTCCGGCGGTAGTATTTTTTAAATGCCCATTGAAATTTTGCTGTAAAATACTCTTTTCTTCATAACTTTTGAACTATATGAGATATAATTATGAATTTTTCACTGAAATCCTCTTAAAAGATGGTTTTGTAATCTTACCTTACAAGATGAGTACCATGTGTGTGATCAATGGAAGAAAGTGGATTAGAAGTTGAGTTTTGTATTTTTAGTTCTTGAAACAGACATAAAAACACTACACAACACCAATAAATAGATTCTATCCTTTTCCTGCGTTTCTGGCACTCCACACAATGTATCTGAGGCCTTCACTTGTTTACTTTTTCAGAAATACGAGCCACGAAATGTCCCCCCTCCACGTGACTATCAGTTGGCTCCGAACTGTAGCCCCTACTATATACATCATCATAAGAGTTATAACCGTCTCTTTCTAACAAGGCTTTTAATTATAGATTTCTGAGTATAGGGGTGTTAAAATTTTGTTATTTCTGAAATACACATACATGCCGATTCCACTTGTATTCCTAACTTGAGGAACATTTTGTCTGCTTCAGATATGACCTTTTTTCCTCTGTCTTTCCACTCTGTTCCCCTCTCTTTATTTCCAGGATTTATGGCTGTCATTTTAACCTTTTTGAGACCCTAAATTCCATTCACAACAAACACCACATGTATGAGAGGTAGCCTTGAAAACTTGTAGGTCAGGCATTTATACTTACCAATGGCCAGCACAGTTAAAAGAAATACACACACTGTTGCCACATCATCAGAAAGAGGATTCCTTTCACAGCAGACCAGTCCAAAGTTTATAAAGCAGTCGTTATTCATACCATACTTATGGGTTGTAGAAATTAGACTTAGAGTCTTGCGTATATGCACGTGGAACGGGAAAGCAGTTAAGTTTAAATGCCCGCGTGTATACACGTAGAAACACGTCTGAGGGTTAAAGATATCAGGCCCTGAAAATATTTTGTATACGTTCCTGGTATACTACAGAAAATAAAAATACTCCTAAAGTATGCAGTCAGATTCAAACATAGAACCTTTAAATCGTAATGCCAATGAACAACAAATGACAGAAAAATAAAAGAAATACCTATTTCCTTCGCACTCGTAGCCTCACCAGTGCAGCAATAATGACACCGTAATAATGTGTATGATGAAACTGGCAGTTACTGGAGTGCACATGCTTCACAGACAAACAATTGTTAGACATCCTCTTTTGAATATCAGAGTTTTTTTATGGTGACCGCATAGCATAAGTTGGTTGTATGTTAGTCTGTAACTGACTTGTTTTGATATCTTTTTATATTGAATTTATTTCCCTTTCTATTATTTAGGTGAATGTGCCCATCGTGTTCCGTGGACCTAATGGGGCTGCAGCAGGTGTTGCAGCACAGCATTCTCAGTGTTTTGGCGCTTGGTACAGCCATTGCCCAGGTCTAAAGGTGAAGTCACAGAGCAAATTCTTGATCTGTAGATTTCCCATTAAATGTGTAACATGGAAATACTATTCAAAAGAAACTGAAACACATCTTCAATAAATTCTCCTTTGTAATAACTTTTGTTTCCTGCCCAGTTGTATTGCCATTTGTTCGTTTTGAATAATGTGCTGCATGATGATGATTTTCTAGGTTTTGGCAACATGTAGAGTTGTCAGTAGATGCCAATGTATGTACTGATGAGTCTACACAACATCAAAATCAAGAACATCATCCTTACTGCCATGTAAACTTGAAATTTTAACAATGTGCCACTTGTTCATATTACTTATGAAGAAGGCTTTATTGCTGACCATTTTTCTTTCTATTCATTATTTGTTTTACAATAAACTATAATCCATCTGTTGAAAGTCACTCTTTAATATAATTTTTCTGATTCCAAGAGTGGGCAGGCATTGTTGTGCAACACTATGACATTTCTCATTAGCATGATTGGACTCTTTCTCTTGATGACAGTATGAAATTCTTGCAGGGTTCCACAGTAATGCTGTGTATTGATCATCATTCAGCTGGTTGACAACCCTCATTACCAAGGAACTGTAGGACAGCTTATTTGCATATTTGAATGTCAGTAAAGGGTATAAAAGAATATTAGAGCATGATCATTGTTGATAAAGCAGTACAAATTTTGCATCATGTCATTGAAAAAACATTGTTTGGATGTGTCTGATATTTAAAAATCCTCTACAGTTTTCAAGGTATTTTACAATTACTGAAGAGCTGATACTTACATCTTGGGATTTGGGGTGGGACTACCAATCATTCGCTCATATTTTCAGATTATGATACATCGAATTTAAGAAAGATTAATAACTTTTACTCATGAGATTCTTTTAAAATTAATATGGAATATAATGTATTAAAATTTTCAGTTGGATGAAATTTACTTTATTCTTATATTAGAGAACATATAATACAGTGTGTTCGAAAAGTCACTGTGCAGTTGCAGTTATGTAGTAGTGTATGACCTGGCAATACTGGCAGATCATAACCAAGACAAAACACTAGACAGTGACTTCAAAATATTTTTTATAATATAAAGCCAATTTTCTAAAACTGAAATCTTTTCATTTCTGTTGTCAGTTAACTTAGTTTTCAGATACCTCTTGCAGGTGGTCTCCCCATACACAGCTGAAGATCACAAAGGGTTGATAAAGGCAGCAATTCGTGACCCAGATCCAGTTGTGGTATTGGAAAATGAGATTTTATATGGCGTTGCATTTCCTGTATCAGACGAAGCTATGTCTAAAGACTTTCTTGTGCCAATAGGAAAGGCTAAAATAGAACGTACAGGTAAGATGAACTAAATTATATGTTCTCTGTGTTACAGTACATACAACTTGGTAATTTGTACCATTGTATTTTAAATACAAGTATCACAATCAGCTACACACTAACCTAACCACCTGCTGTTGACTTTACCATCACAATAATGTGGCCAGAAGCAAGATCTCCATTTATCTGTACAGACAGAATATAAACATGGAGCCTTCTGCTGTGCCATAGAAATGTTAATCAGTGAAGTACGTGCCATTATGTTATGTATATTGAGGTTCAGTTGAGTATTGATAAAATGTGTGTTAATTTGAAATTTTATATAAATTTAAAATGCTAATATTTTAAATATACATTGATGTGAAAAGACGGTGTAACCAAAACAGTTTTGCCTCAGAATGGGCTAGTATATTGTAACATTTCTTTATCCTTAATTACAAATATCGTCTTCTTTTTCTGGTTTAACAATGTTTTCTACATTTTCCGGTACCTTTTACGGGTCCCCAACTGTTTAGTTGGCTTGATCTATGGACATTTGGTAGGACCCCGTGGAAGAGGGATCGGCCTGTCGCAAGGCCTCTACCTATTTACAGGACAGCACAACACAGAAAAACATCCATGGCATGAGTGGGATTCGAACCCACAGTCCCCGCGATCAAGCGGCACAAGACCCACGCTTCAGACTGCGCGGCCACTGCGGACCCCCAAATTACAAATATCGTGTAACATTTTTAGGAGTTGCTGGCTTCTTTAAGTGCCTTTACCCATCCATATTGCACATAGGAAATGATTACAATCTGGTTCTTGTAATTATTTGTGTACAGTACAGTGCAGTATTGGTTTTGTTGTAGGAAGCCACATTACATTGGTTGCACATTCAAGGGCTGTAGAACTTTCACTTGATGCAGCAAAGGAACTTGCAGGGGAAGGAATTGAGTGTGAAGTCATAAATCTGAGATCCATTAGACCACTGGATGAAGAAACAATAATAAAAAGTGTGATAAAGACAAATCATCTTGTGACAGTTGAGCAAGGGTGGCCACAGTGTGGAATTGGTTCAGAAATATGTGCTAGAATAATGGAGAGTAAGTACAAACAATATATTGTTGATCATTTCCAATAAAGTTGTCAATTGTTAACAGTCTTGATCTGCTGTACCATTATCATATTTAGAGTAGAAAGTGATTTTCCAGAGTGGTTGGTTATTATTTGCACATAGAATTATATGTAAAGTTTTATTAAAGTAATTCGCTTTTGTTTGTATGGAAGCTGAAAAGAAAGCATGGAGCTTTGAAGCACTCCTTTACTAATAAAATGTAGCAAGAATGTAGAGTAGAATCCCGATAATCCAGGTTGTTTGGGAAATGTATTTTCCCAGATAATACACAAAAGTTAAACAAAAACATACAAATGTAAGAAATATGTAAGTTTATTTACTGACATACAGTACTTAGATATATAAATTTTTACTGATAACACAAAGGATTTTATATAAAATTCAGTACAGTACATACCAACTATTTTCTAAAAGAGGATTCTAACAGGTAGTAATAATGTTCTGTTTTTAAATGTTACAAATTTTAAAACAGATTTCTAAAATTAATTTGTACTTTTTTTTTCAAACCACATAGACCCTGGATAATCTGGAGCAGTGGTCCCCTACCTTTTTGTGCCTACGGGCACATTTGAGAGATTATGAGATCGTGGCGGGCACCATCCAATTAACAAAGCCAAATTTTCTTTTCTCTGGACAAATAAGATATGGACACCAAATAATACACAAAACAACACGACGTTTAATGATACAAGAAACCATGCAATCAAAAATACGTAGTTTTATAAGTACAATTATTATTATTACTCAAGTGGGAAGTTAGTGTGATGTTTGGCACTTCATTTCATCGGCCAGTTTTTCAAATTTGGGAGTGTAGGATGATGTTGCTGCTCGCAAACAATCGTCAAGATGGGCGTCAGTAAGTCAAGATCTGTGCTTTGATTTTATAATGTTCATGATTGAACGGCCTTCATTATTCAGTATAACCTCTTTCCATAACAACGCGGGCACCGCGTTGGGGACCACTGATCTGGAGTGTACTGTATAGTGATTATGTTTTGCATATATACTGTCTTGTATTTCTCTTCTTTTTGATTCAGCAGATTTCATAAGAAGTTGCAGTTTTGACTGGATGGTTACCGTATGTGTGTGTGTGTATATATGTGTAAATTTAACACAGGTCTTATTAAACTCTGCACTTGAACTTGTCTGAGTAGTTCCCTTAATGTGATCAAGCAGTCTCAATTCAAACAACAATTATCATGAACTAAGTTACTTTTCTTTGCAGGTGAAGCATTCTACCATTTGGACTCACCTGTAGTACGTGTAACAGGTGTAGATGCACCAATGCCATACACCAAGAGCCTAGAGGCAGCTGCACTACCTCAACCACATGACATTGTCCGAGCCGTCAAACAAGTTCTTACCGTAAAATCATAAATAGTTTATATTTTAATTTTAATTTAAAATCCAGCTTGTTTATCCTTTATCCATGAAAACCTCTGTTTCATATACTGTATCAGTATAACAAAGTTTTGGTTTCCACCCTTTAGAATGGAATCGTAGATATAGAGTGATCGTGTGCTGCATGAATTTATATATTAATGTAAAACTTGAAGATGACTGTCTTCTGGGATGTTGAACCATGTAGTGTGGTAGAAGTTACCAACATTTGCGAGGTCCTTACTGCCTCCATCATGCGGTTGATGACTCATCACTCTGTTGATGGAGGCAGTACACACCTATAAAACATTAGTTAGCTTCTACCAGATTACATGTTTCAACATCCCAGAACACAGTCATCTTCATACTCACTGCCGTGAGAACCTAAAATCTCACAATGTTGAACTTTTCATGCAACACATTATTAATCAGTCACACAAACATTTCAAATTGTGAGTTTGAATATATAAAATTAAATATTGTGTTACTATCAGACATTATGTTATGTGACTGTGACATCCATCACTTACTCTGCTCAAGTATAATTATGTTACAAGTCTAACTAAGACTATAAATAAAAGTAGTTCATTTGACTGAGGTAAGTTTTAATATGAGAATATCATCCTAAATATCAGTTTTAATGTTCCTGATACACAGTTTTGATCCAGGATAACAGAGATGACACTGGAATAATGGTACCAGCATACAGGAAATTTGGAGTTAGAAATACAATTTAAATTTAAGAATCAGTTTTAGAGTATGTTGGAGTGTAGTTGGACTGTGGGTATGTACTTGTATCACCAGTGCCTTTATTATGTAAAAATAAATTTGCTGGAGTGGTGGAGGAATGATGCTTCATGCTTCCTAATTCTCAGCATCTTCTGTTCACAAAAGTGGGCCACAAATACATATTTTTTATTTCTATTACATTCGTATTTGTGAAATATACCATATTATGTGCTATTGATTACTACCATGAACTAAAACACTTTGTATTACATTTATATTAGTAGTATTCTTTCCAGAAATTTATGAATTAGCCAATGTTTGTCTGAACACTGCTTTATTATTTGTGACTGCAGTCATAATTTCAAAAATTTTAACATAAAGTTTTGTCACTTTCTGGTATTTTATTTTCAGTGTTCCTCTCTAATTTAACTTATTGATTGAAAATGTGTCTTGATAAAAAATCTTAGTGAGATTCAACAGTGAGGCTGTATTGTGAGTAAAGGCAATTATAGGTTTAAACCCCCACTCATCCAAAATACGTAGCATAATTTGCATATGTTAGAAAGTTTTCTTAGATGTATAGTCAGTCTGCATATTTACACACTTTTCCATTCAACAGAATCACTTGTGCCCATATACAAGATTTGTTTGAGGAACATACACTGTATCATATATCCTAAGTTCAGACATTTGCCACAATCTATAAAAAGGCTCAGTTTGTGATTATATGAAGCAATGGTTGCAATCTTATGAATTTCCTGGTCATTGACAGCTATTATCTGATGTACCTATTAAAATGTTGCTATTGCTTGGAGCTGAATTTTGCCATGGGCTATTTGTATATAGTAGATGTTACACATTCATGGAACTAGAATCTCAGTTTCAAAATATGCAGGTTATTGGAAGTATGTAGACTTTTATAAATAAAGTGTATAGCAAGAAGTATGCAATAATATATATATGATTGGTGAATAAAAGGCCTTAACATGCTAAATATTACGATTTTGTTCTGCTACCTAGTTATTTATGGAGTTCCTATTAATATTCTTGAAATCTTTGTGACCCCAGACCACTGCTTTCTATGGTACATTTTATCCAGTGAATATACTACTAAATTCATGATACCTTAATACAGTGGTTCCTAACAGGGGTGCTACAGACACCTTCCAAGCCTGTTGCAGAAATTTACACTTGCAAGTTTTCCTACTTTTATTGCTATTAAAATGTGTCTTCTTTTACTCATCTCCCTCCATATTATCTTCATCAGTTTAGGGCTCTCCTGTGTTTTTTTTGAGAAAATTGCAATGATGGGAAATGTGAGAGGGGTGCCACAATATGGAATATGTGTTCAGGGTACTAGCTGTGAAACAAAGTTGAAAACCACTGCTTTAATACATAAAAGTAAGTATGAATTGACATAATATAAATATTTTGAATTTTTTGTATCTGTAATTGGCCATCTGGCTGTTGATGCAGCACTCTAATAAATTGAATTGAATTGAAAGTATGAATCATGTAACAACTTACATATAAAATAATATTTTAGCAATAAAATAGACACATGCTCTTCTTTGTGAAAAGGGCAATTTGTAAGCAATGTTTGGTGCTTTGGCTTTAAAAGGTTAAGAATATAAATGGAATCTGCACTTCCACAAAACATCTGAACATATGCAGTGATTGAATAAGGTACAAGGGTTACAATTATATTTGTTTATAATTTTTTTCTCAGTATCTTTAATAGTTTTGACTGGGGTATTTGGTGGTAGGAATTTTAATTTGGCTATTTAATTTACATATTAATACCATGCATTAGTATTCAAGTATTGTTCATATTGTATTACCATTACCACTAAAAAAATAACCTTTCCTACTCACAAATCAGTCAAGAACTAGGGCAACGATGAGCTCGAGGTAAGGACAAATGTTGCAGTTACCATGTCATGATATTAAGCCTATTGACACTATGAACAGTAACAGAACTTACGTCATGTGCTGACATATTCTACATACTTGGCTCGGGCTTATGAAGGATCTATGGAATTTAAATAAATTCTATTCGATTATAATCAACTTATGGTCAAAA
Organism: Zootermopsis nevadensis; assembly: GCF_977971745.1. Lineage (NCBI taxonomy): Eukaryota > Metazoa > Arthropoda > Insecta > Blattodea > Termopsidae > Zootermopsis > Zootermopsis nevadensis. Next base: position 6,450,248 of record NW_028259157.1, read on the forward strand.
TTCTATCCAGCTATAATAATTGGCATAGGGCATATAGGAGCGGAGAGCAATTTGAAGTCATGTTGGCAATCTAATCTTACACGGTGTTTGTATGTATCCCTATTCAGTTGAATAGCTTCTTCATCTTAAATTTTATTTCATGTAGGTAGTAATGTGTATTAAAATTTATAAATTAATTTTGGTGCCAAAAATAAGTATGTGTATTCTATTCTTTAAGAGAAAGAGAGAAACGTACTCTTATGAAACCCTTAAATGAAGGAATATATGCCGTAGCGTTACTTTGGTAATCCTGGGCGTGAAAAAGTAAATATATGCCAGCAGAGCTGTACATCGTATGTGTGGAGTCGTCCGAAGGTGCTGTGTAGAAATTTGTAGTGTGAAGAAAAGCATAATGTTTGTTCAGTTGATTCCTACAACGTGATTACATTTTAATAAAAATGTTACTGAGAATACACCTGTTTTATAAAATGAAAATATTTTATGAGAAGTAAGAATGGCAGAAACTTTTTCGAGAAACGCATTAAAAATGGTTGTTGCCCAGATGTGCCAAACCATCGGTTGGCATGGAATTCACAATACGCCTTTGGATATTATGATCGATGTATTACAAAGGTATATGGCAGAAGTTGGAAAACTTATGCACCGGTATAGTGAACAGTGTAAGTAACATTGAATTTCAGTGAATAAAACACGAATGTTTCTGAGTTCAGCTGGTGGAAAGTTATGATGAGCTTGATGTTCAGTTTCGTTGTAAGGAAAACCTTTTTATTGTACTGCATTGTATTAAAGGTGTTTGTTTATATGTAGAATTAGCACAGTAATTAACTAAAGATTCTCAGTTTATACAATTGCTCTGTTATACTGTTTTTAGAACTATCTCTCTTCACTGTAAGTTTCCAGAATACTGATAAGCCTCTTTTGCTTGGATGTTGTCCTTCATTGTGGATATGGGGTCAGGTTTTAGAAGGGATCAAGTGGAAAGAACAGGTCAGGAAAGAGGGAAGAAAGGCCATAAGAAGAGAAGAATTAATTTTGGGAAAACAGAGGTAGATAGACTTGGTTGTCAGATAACCCACTTAAAATGGAAAGTCTTAGGAAGAAGTTTTCTAAATGTGCTGTTTCCTGTAGGAAATAATTTTGTAGAAGGAATACTAGACTGTCATTATACCTTTCATTTGGTTCAGTTTTACTGTGCACATAGGGATTTTGTATGGAAAAAAATTATGATAGGAGCTACCCCATGTGTACTACTATTCATTTTACTGGCATCATCCACTCACTGTTTCCATAGAAGGGCCCATATTTTCTGGGTTAATTGATTATAGTTTTTATGTATTTCAGTTTTCTTTATGCATTTATTGCAGAAACGAGCTAATTTCTGTCACTGAAGATACCACATAGCATGAAGTCAAATTATTTTTTCTTGTACATGTTAATATTCATCATACTGAAAAGTGTTTCAAATTAAAGTTACAAAGCTTAAGTAAATACATGGAGAAAAGTCCTTGGGGAAACTAATAATTGCTCAGCTAGTCAGCATGTGGCTATGTGTGAATAAACATGTCTGTTATATTCAACATTGAACTGTCGCTGATATTGTTGAACATTTGTTGTTTTATGTATGTACATAGTTTTCAAAACACACTGTCTAGAAATCGGATGATGAGTTTCAATGGAGACAAAGGAAATGGGGGTTTGTTTGGGTTTTTCATTGGAAATATATTTTGGGGATAACTGACCAGGTATCATGTTAACTGTGAATGATGGCTGTTATTTTTATGACATGATCCATTACAAGAATATGACTTTGATTTATGATAGCAGTACACAGCTTCAAACAAACATCATGAAACTTCTGTGTATCAGAATTCATTTAAGAGGTTGTACTGAATTTTAAGATCTAAACTTCAACCAGTAATCCTAATATATACCATATTTTAATTTCTGTAAGCTTAATGAAAAACAAATATGTAGGGTAAATATTCAAACTCATAAAGTTATGTTACTGAGAATACATGCTTATAAGCATGAGGTTGTTATTTAGTCAGTGGCATAGTCATCATTGTGCACTTTTTACTTATTTCTTTCACCTTTGCTTATATAGAACAAAGATCTAACATTTGTTGTTATGGGTTTTTTATTATACAGCATGTAGCCTCACATTCTGTCAATTCTGTATAAAGAGAATGTATGTGCAGGATTTGCAGGCCAGGAGGCATATCTTGGTAACTTTTCCTATAAATGGCTACCTATTTAGAGTCCTGTGTACCTTGGAATGCACCCACTAGCATGTGATGGCTATGTTGTGTGTTGTGACTAAACTCATTTACTTTTAGTTTTCTCACTGCTGCTGCAGCATGCTGTCATGTTCGGTTCCACATCAAGTGGGACATTCTGTAGTAAGTAGGAAGAATGTGGAGGAGTTGCTGGCCACAAAGTAGCCTGCAATTCTGACTTCCTAGAAAATGTTTTTTATCCACCTGTTACTTTAAAGTTTGAAAGTTACTTCTTAAGGAAAGGTGTTTATTATTACATTGATATGAAGTGGGATAGATGGGTACATGTCAACACACTTGTGATGAGATTAATCATCCTTTTCTCCTAACCAGCATTCCGTCTTTTTTTGTTGCCCTTGCTGTAAAACAATCTTGCAGTGAGAATGAATTATACTTACTGATATCACTTCTAAATATCAGTTAACAAAAGTGCTTACAGACAGTAATTTTCTACTACTATATATTTTTGTATATGTTTGGAAATAAGGCATCAATTTCTGTTCACTAATTAATAATAAATGTGTGAAAGTGCATGCATTTATTTAGATAAATATCTTAAGAATGGTATCCATTTCTTTTTTGGCAGTATATTTATTTAATTATGAGTTGACCTTTTATTCTTATTTTACATTTTTCGTTTTCAGTTGGACATACAGTGCCAAACCTTGATGATGTAGGTCTTACATTCCGGGACATGGGCATAAACTTACTGGAATTGGAGGAATATATAAGGAATGTTGATTCTGTACCATGTGTGTATGAGATTCCTAAGTATCCAATACCCCGGGACTCCCACCTAAACTTCTTGAAACCAGGCAGTAGAGAGGTGGTTACACGGCCAGTGCACGTTCATGAGCACTTGCCACCCATGCATCCGGAGATGGAAGGTGAGCTATCTCACCTCTTGCGTTGCATAGTCATCCGGTTTTGACTAGCTACAAATAATGACCATATAAATACATTTTTTACATGGTAGTAATGGTGGTTAAAAAGGAAGCCGTCATATCATTCTGAACCAAATTAAATAATTTGTGTTTTATATTGATCATAAGTTCTGAGACGTAACAATTTGATTCCGTCCTGTTCCTCGGTTTGTTTATTTTCAGAGGAGGAATATGGTAACAAACAAGTGCCACTTTCTGTAGACACTGCATCATCTTCAGGAGCAACATCTCCTCTGGCAAGCCCCAAGGGAAATGTTTTTAAACGGCCTGGTGACCCCATCTCTGTAGAGAGCCCAGCTGTTAAAAGAGCAAGGTACTTATTGTTTGATAATCATTCCTGTTGTCATAATGTCAAATAGGTGATGCATGTTTGTGAATTTCCTATCTTATTTTTCTGGTGCCTTGACTGTTATCAATCGTTGGCGATCATGTCTCTTTACCATGTTGGTGATTATGATTTTATTTACAGCTGCACGGAAAAGTTGTACTGTGGACTGTGCAAACCATTGCCATTAAATTCAAAGATGTATTTTATAATAAGAACCAGACTGTATAGCCTTTTTATAATTGTTTAATTGTGCATGGGATATACTCTGTAATTGAAGAGACCTCTACATTGATATACCTGATTTGTACTACTCACCAGAAACTACCAGGGTGAGATGGGTGTTTGCAGATGAATCTCTAAAGTCTTCTGCATATTTGATAAGGATGTACTAGAGAGACAACCAATGTAAAGTAGATATCAAAAATATGTTTTAAAAGTAGCCACTTGAGTGTATTTTACTTTGTATGTGTCATATCAGAAGCAGTCCTTGGTGCACCACTGTGGGAGGTAGGCAGGTTCCTAAACCTTTGAAGTTATGACATTTTTGTGCTGTGTTTATCAACAACACATGGAACTTAACAGTCCTCACATTTGAAACTCACTCCTTCAAGATGTTTGTACACAACCACTGTGATGACTGTATGCTACTTATAGTGAAATCTAGCACTGCACATGAGGGAGTTTGCTCTTAAAAATCACAATATTTTGGCGCTGCCACTCAGATATATTGTTTTTGTTGTGTAAAAATGAGGCTATTTTTTATAATTTTCATTGTGCTGTTGTGTTTTGTCTGTTTGATGAAGATTAATGTTAGAGGAGGAAGGGCGGCCTTTGCGTGAAATCAGCAGCGTCATGATGACCACATCTGGATTCTTGTCTCCGGCAAGAGAAGGAAAACTTCCTGAGTCACGAACGCCATTACAGCCATCAGACTCACGTTCAAATTCCCCTCAGCCAACATCATATCCTATGGTCCCTCCTGAAGTGAAGGGTGATAAGAAGACAAAGAAGTTGCCATTTAAGAAAACTATAGATGGTATAAAAAAGATAGGAGACAAAGAAAATAAAAAGAAAGATAATAAATTAAAGGACTTAATCAAAGTGGAAAAACACGTACCCACAGACGAGTCAAAGGTTAAAAAGTTGGTGAGTATGAAGGAATTATCAAAATTAAAAGCCCTGAAATCAGGAGCACTGAAAATGATGGCTCATGCAGGCAGTACTTCAGGTCCAAGTACAAATGTGAAACCTCCAAAGCTTAGTCCGCCCAAAATAACAGCAGTCAAATCGCCTAACCTAAGTACTCCTAAGACTGGTAAGCCTGTTGCTCAGGTCAAAACTCAGAAAACAGAAAAGATATTTCCTTTGCCAGTTTCAGTTCCTCAGCAGAGAGTAGTGACTCCTGAAAAATGCAAAGATATAAAAGTTGTGGAAGGAAAGTTATCATCAGAACCTGACAAACAGAAACTTAATATCTTCAAGAAGATTTCAAAAGTGAAAGAGGAGAAACCTGAAAAACTAGAGAAAGTGGAGAGAATAGAACATTTTGAACCTCCTCCCAGAGATTCTCGTGAAAGTTCACCTGGGCTTGTGATAGACGAATCAGAGGCTAACAGTCGTCAGCGGGAAGCACGTATGGCTCAGATAGATGACTGCATTGAATCTGTTATTCAGCGAAGTATGGAAATAGTAGAAGAGGAACCAAAACTTCCCAAGGAGAGGAAATCTCCCTTGTCTCATGTTGCAGAATCTTCTTCATCTAAGGTTGATGAGACCATCAATGATGTAGTGTCTGGTCATACATCTGGTCCAGGCTCTGATCATGATGTATATATGTTTGATGATGATCTTTCCCCTCCTGGAACACCTTCAACACCCAGAACACCAGAATTACCAACACCTCGAAAAGTTCAGGATCAGAAGGAGAGAAAAAGGAAAAAAGACAAGTCCAAGTCTAAGAAGGACTCTAAAGGAAAGTCACTGAAGGGCTCTGTCAGTCCAAAGAAAATCAAAATGGAACTTCCTGAACCAGTGACTCCAGACAGACCCAAGACACCTGAGGCACTAGAGCCTCGTGACCAACCTCTTGCTGCTCCTGTGTTTCCTTTCTTCCCTCACTTCCCACCAGCACCTGGTCTTATTCCTCCGCCTATCGGACATCCTCTCTTTCCAAGATTTCCGTTAACTCTTGGAAAGAACTTGCCACATCCTGCAATGCCAAACTTACCCCTGCCTCCACCTTTATTCATGCAACCCCGGGCAGAAGAAATTCCAGAACCTAAAGAGAAGCCAGTGGTGGAGAAACCTGCACCAGTGATTGTTCCAGCAATGCCATTGGTGCTGAAGACAGATAAATCAGAAAAACCACAACAGATTCCAGCTCCAACAGTGAAGGAAAAGCCCGGTGAAAAGGTGGGTTGCAATATGCTTCATTGCTTATTCTTAACTGATGCATTAAATAAGAACCTAACTTGGGCAGTTTTATCTTTGCTCTGCTAGACAGGAATGGAGCATGATGTTTGAAAGGCATGGAGAAAATAATACGAAAGACATGCAGTCTGAAAGTGCATAACATTGCTGTTTAAAACATGATAAATTTATAAGTCAAGTGCTTGAATATTTAGTATTTTTATAACTTATGCAATGAAATGTTGATAAAATCAATGTCATGTGAATATTTTCACTGGTACATTATTAAGTGCTGAAGTAGCTGCCCCATTGATGATTTATTTTTCTGTGATTGACTCATGTTTATTCCCTGATAACTTGCTATCATTCACTGCCTCTAAAAGTGATATCCAAATCTATTTCCTCGAAGTATTCTAAAAACATCTTCACCTAAATATATTAAGTGTTTTGAATGACTGTATGGACACTGACAGAAGTGTGTAGCTGCTGAAGGTAATTTACAATTTTAGATATGGTATTATCTGTCTTACAGAAGGTGGTCAGGTTGCATTCATTGAATGATGGTGTTGTTTCCATCAGTGAAACAAATTTAGTTTCTTGTATATGATAAAGAAGGTGATGTAGAATTACAAACACATGTTCTGTGCATATATTTGTTGTTTTACGTTCATTATTTTGCGGGCCCTTCACCATTCCAGGACTGTTGACACATTGTTTTTATTCTGTGCTGTTGAGTTTGACTTGCTTTATGTGTATATATTTCATTAAGTTTAACATTTTGGATGAGATGACACAATATTTTACTTACATGCCTATAATAAAGTATATTATGAAAGTTCATTATGTAAGACTTGAGGTTCTCACAGCAGTGAGTATGAAGATGTCCGTCTTCTGGGTTATTGCGCTGTGTAGTCTGGTCGATGTTAACCAACGTTTCAGAGGTCATACTGCCTCCGTCATCAGGGCCCCAGAAGACGGACATCTTCAAAGTTCATTATACTTGTAGGAAATTGGGTAATGCAATAATTCCCTGCACTGGGTAGTTCTATTTAATTTCCTACATGATTACTGTTTGTGGTGATAACTGTTAGGTCTTGCTAATGTAAGTTTTCTTCAGAATGAAAGCTGTACTGATTTCTTGTGCACTTCTTTGCACTATTTAGATTTGAAACCAGAGATGTAAAGTTTGCTGTTTAGGTCTGATCGGTGTTGCAGTGAATTCTGAGACCATATACTGTACCTGTAGTTCTAGAAATATGGTTGTATTTTCTGTTATAAAAATTAATATATCTTAAGAAAGAATATTAACTGTTATGTTTTTATTAACCTTCTAGAAATTAAAAGAACATAAAAAGAAGGAAAAGGATAAAACAAAGAAGAAAAAGGATAAGAAAGAAAAGGTTAAAGGAAAAGAAAAAGGTGAAAGAAAGAAAGTGAAAGTTGAGAATAAAGAGAAACATAAAGACAAATTAAAAGACAAGAAGGAGAAAAAAGATAAAAAAAAGGAGAAAGAAGTTGCTGCTGTGGTAGCAGCAGCAGGGGGGTTTGCAACTTCAGCATCAAATAAGGTATGTAGAATGATTAATGAACAGTACCTTCATATGTTTCCGTATTTCATACACTATAAAGTATATATTATTTACAACTTTTATCATATAGGGTGGAGCTGGTATAGTACTTGAAATTAGGCCATGGCCACTTCCTTCCATATCCTTTCCAATTCATTACTCATTGTCATCCTCTCATCTGATGCTGTACAGTGTAGATACTGAAAGCAACATTAAATAAACTATAAATAAATTATAAGCCTGTTAGGGGATTTAAACCCGCATGCTACATGCCTCCTGGCTGAACTTATTCTCTGGGGTTAACTGTTTAGAAGTATGCCAGTGCAGTGACTGGTTAGTTGGACTGCATGAAAGCTGCAACACACAGTCAATAAAGGTTAAAGCCAGTATCGTAAAATTTAATATATAGGTTTCATAATATCAAAATTAGAAAATATGTCAGAAAATCTTGAGTTGGTTGATGATTACTACTGTTTGTTTAATTTTCAGACAGCTGAACAGGTACTCCGCACATTGGATAATGGAGTACCTGATTTCATGTTTATGTTACTTGTGTAATGGTGTAGTATTAAATGCAAGTGTGTGTTGAGATTGAGTGGAGTTAAAATAATTTAGTGTTTAGTGGGCTCTTATGTTGCACTAAAGCAGGTACATGATGATTTGTTTGGACAGCATGAGGAAAAAGGTGAATCGGGTGTACCTAAAATAACATTCCGTTTAGCTCCGGCGTCCCCACGCCCTCCTACTCCTGATGCACAGCCACGGAAGATGTGAGTATATGAGATGTTTCATACATACAAGGTAGTGCAAAATTCAGCTAATCAGGTTCCTTTTCTGTATTCAGTAAAATAATAAATTAAGGCACATATTTTTATATGTAAAAAAAAGGATTTGCAAAATAGGTTGTGTCATCTTTTAACATCCCTGTAATTGTATTGGTGGCCTAAATTGTTTATAAATGCATGTTTTCCTTTCTTTTGTTTGCTTTTTGTGCACTTATAGGTGGTGTGTGTTTTTTCTCTCACTCACCAATTTCTTAAAGTATAATATTGACCTTGCAGTGTCATCAAACCAGTAGTGAAGAATCAAGATGAAGGAAATAAATGTCCTGCTTCAGAAATGGTGAAAAGAGAACCATCTCCAGAGTTGGCTCGGATTTCTGCTCTAATTACTCGTCCTCCCAAACAGAAACCAGCAAGTAAGACAACACAACCAAAACAAGAAAATGTTTCAGAACTAGTTGCCTCACCCACTATATCTTTTCCACCTCCTACACCTGGGGTTGGCTCAGCTGTGCCAACAACTGGCTCCAGCTCACTGTTAGCAAAAACAAAGAAAGGTGTTACAAAACCCATTCAAAAGGTCAGGGGCAAAGAACTGACCAAGAAAACAGGAATGACAACTGAAACGGAGCCCACAAAGGAACCTGTAGCATTTTATTATGTAAGTACTGAAGTCAAAATTAATGCTTGCTCTTTGCGAATCAGTTATTATCCCAACAGTGATGTTTCCTTTTATGAAAAATTGAAAGAACTCTGTGATACTATGATATACTTTGTGGACTTAACTTTTGAGGATTGTAAGACTAAAATATACTGAATTGTATGCATGCATGTGTGATGTTCGTATCTTTTCAGTTTGGATAATTAATTTGTTACATACTTTCTAGACTATAATTGAAATCTCTCCTCTTTTAAATATCATGTCTGGTAATAATGAAACACAGTCTTAACCCATCATAACAATAACAATCATGTCAGTAATCTAGGTCATCTATCTGGCATGAAGTGTTACCTGTAGTAGGAGAAAATTGTATAATGTTCTGATACAGGGATACAAAACATTACTATTTACCATGTGGCTGACTTAATTTTGTTTTTGTTGTGACATTGCTTACATGAGAAACTAAGGTCACTTGAAGTTAAATAATAGAAGAATGAAGAACAGTGAGAAGGGTATGTTCTTACAAAATGCAATTTTTTTGCTGATTTTCTTCTTGTATTCTCAGATTAATCAAGTTACAGCCTGTACAAGGCTCAAAATCACCATCCTAATGCTGATAGTAACAGCATTTAAGTTCATTGGTATTCTATTTTATTTAGTACTGGTTTTAAATTTTATTCTCCTTTGTTCAGAGGATACTGTTATCACTACATTGCAAACTAAATCAGTGTTTGTCATACACGTTTCAGTTGTTTTTTGTGTCCCTGCTGTCCATTCTATTTTTATTGTCTTAATATAGAATACTGTGCCATGTATGTCCATGTGCATGAGGAAGGGGTGAGAGTAAAAGTGATGCAGGAAGGAAATCAAATACAGGGGTGTTAAAAAATAAGGAAATAAAAACTCATATTTAAAGGACTTTATTCTTACAAACATCGCTTTTTCACAATGCTTTTGTCACAGTTTAAGCATTTGTCCCACTGTGACACCATGACATCTATCCTGGTGTGGAAGAAATCAGTGTAATGTATATTTAGCCATTAAATCTCACACTTTGGAGGTTCTGGACCACCTGGCACATGGTCCCAGTCTCACATCAAGTGATTTCCATCCCTTCAGACCCCTGAAGGAGTGCCTGGCTACAACCAGTGGTGATTTGCTGCTTGCTGTTATTTCCTGGCTAAAGACATTTGACACAAATTTCTTTCATGATGGGATAGATGTCTTGATATCATGATGGGACAGATGCTTAAACATGTGTGAAAAAGTGATGTATGTCAAAGTCTTCTTAAATATTATACATTTATTTATGTAAGAATAAAGCCCTTCATATAGCAGTCCCACTTACCCTATGTTTTTAAACAACCCTGTAAGATGACACAATGGGAGAAGCATTTTCCAGGTAATATGCCAAGATACAGACATGATAATTACATAAGAAGGGAAACATAACTTTTCAGTTTCATATTTTGGTAATTATTCTGCTGTCTTACATTTCTTGATTTTATACTGCAAAGTATTTTGTGGTTTCACAGTATTTATAATTTTTATTATGAATTACTTTATTAGAACAATTCTGGAAGTGACCATATTTAATATATTTATTTTTAAATCATTACAAAGTATGAGTTTCAGGCATCTCTTTTTCATGTTCAGTGATGCATATAACCTACTGTGCTGTATTGTATGATATGAAGTGTTCATTTATGAGCAACACATTTGTAGCTTCTGGGGCAGATTCAGAAAATACCAGTGCGCGAGTTAAATTGGTAAGGTAAGTAAATAAGAGAGGATGGATGAAGATGTGACTGATGATTGCGAGTGGCTGAAGTACCAAATACACTCACAGAAATTTCTTCTTTCCCTCCTGTGGTTAAAATTCAATATGAAGATAGCTGTCTTTTGGGTTGTGGCACCATGTAATATGGTGGAAGTTTACCGATGTTTTAGAAGTCCTTGCTGCCTCCATCATCAGGATGATGGCTACTCGTTGCCCTGATGTTGATGATGATAAATGCTGTTTTAGCTTCTAGTACACAGCTTGCATATGAAAAATTGCCCTGCAGATACATGTGTGGTACACATTTGATTTAGTCAGTATTCATTTCAAAAGCTCCGTATTGTGTTAGGGAAACACTATTCAAAATAAAGTGAATCTCTGAGCTTAATCTTTGATGGTAGTTTCTGAATCATATCCCAGCATTACAAAATATTCATAAATATAGGAAAGAACTGGATGTTTTTCTTGTCATAATTTTTTCTATATTTAAAACAGGGAAAAGAGTTTTTCTAGACATTATAAAAGTGAAAGTGTCATACATTTGAAAGCATAAAGCAATACGTGGGTAATTTAAAATGTGTGTAGACATTTTTACTTACAATTGTGTGCCTGCATCAAGTTTTGTGTCTCTGTTCATCAGCCCCATTGTTTAAGCACTGTCCTCTTATATTATTAGTGCCAAAAGCCATATATTGAAACATAATTTTATTTCATGGTGAATCAGCTGACAGGATCACTTATGTTCTGTTCAGTATCATTGGGTAAGTAGAATTATTGGCCATCTAAGACCATCCCAGATGTTTTCCAGTCACTTGCACATGGCAAAATTTTTGTCATGTTCCTTTCTCCATCCTGTTGATTTGAAAGATTGTTCAGCGGTTTGAATGTGAAGGTGGTTATGCAATTTCCTATCTTGTTCTGAAAGAGTGTGATGAGAAAAAGTTCTTGTTTTATGACTTTTAAACACTTAGGATGAGTATTTTGACTTATGGTAGACTACTCAGTAATGTAGTAAGAAGTTCATTCTTAGAGTAGTAAAAACAATGTAAGTTGCTCTCTTCTGCTCTCATCTGTTCTTACTTGAGCTTTGCCATCTGAGTGTGTGTGCGTGCGTGCTCACATGTGTGCATTGGATGAACTTTCCCAGGAATTCTCTGTTCTTATTATTCATTTGAGATGCATTTACAAACATCTGTTGACACAAGCATGTTCTTGAGTCATACAATATTTGAGTTGTAATGCTGGCATTATTTATGGGTGATGAAACAAATTATATAGATTGAAATATAGGAAGTGTGTAAAAAAGTCATAATATTCCATCCTCTTGTAACCTGTACACACAAAAATTAACTCTTAACTTCGCCTTCATGATGGTTTCCTTTCATGGTGGTCACACTTTATGGAGCATTTCACATCATGGTTGCACTTTTCTCTATAGTATTATTTATAAATGTCATTGGATTATGTGTGAATCCTTGCATATTTTGTAAATTTCGTGAGATATCAGGTTCTCAGTGACAGATATGCAGATGGCTGACTTCTGAGATGTTGCACCACATAGTCTGTGCCACATCCCAGAAGACAGCCATCTACATTTTGTAATTTTTTTACCACTAGCTTGATTGTTGATCTCAAGCAATGAGGATGCAGTGCTTTGTCAAAGATGGTCATACAGTCAAACTGATTTAGTTCGCTTCAAGCACTGAAATTATTTAACGTCATATTTTTTGTGACTTAAAAATTGAATGGGAGTACTAGAATTTTAAACTTTACAGAACTTTTCTGCCTTTTCTCACAAATATAAGTAATTTGCTCTAAACTTAATACAAGTTGGGAATGTTTCTTAATGATCAGTGAATGGGTGAAAGTTTTATACCCAGTGATGAGACTTCCTGGTTATATCTGTTTATGTTGTTCTGAATGATGTGTTTGTGCATGGAAAATGTTGGTACAGTTAAAAATTTATTATGGAATCTCTAATAAATGCATATACTGATAAGAATATTAGAATTATTTTGCATGATTTATATAAATGTATATGAAAATACTATATAATATCTGGAATCTCTTCCAAAACATGAAGTACATATAAATCTGGTTACTTTAGATCTAAAAGCTACTTATTTAGAGCATCTCTGATTCCTCTTCTCTGTAAGTTAAATTCTGGTTTCATTGAGAATATGAATATGGATTGTGTAATCATATATTCCATGTTTATTTTTGTGGTAATGCATGTAGCAGTGGGATTAAATTGAATGGTTCAAAGAGTGTTTGGTCATGCTTGGAAAGTGCAGTAGAAACTTGATTAATTTATTGTTGACTGAACTGTGTTTTGCACAGTATTGGTATGGGCTCTTGTGTTTCAGACATTCAGGTAGATGTGTCTGGTGACCAGTTTTTACTGTGCAAGCAAAAGCACTTGTTCAAGTATTTCTTAAAAGAAATATTGTTGAAGTAGTAAAATTGCTTATTTAATATGACAATCTTATGAATAATTGCATAAGTCCATTGAACAGTACAAAAAGGTACCAAAAGTGTGAAAGAATGTAACCACACATTTTCCTTTATTTAGCACCATAATTATTCTGCTCTTAATGCATTAAACAGTTGCAAAGCAATAAAATATCAGTATACATAGATCACTTTCATCATCATTGGCTCTGGCCTTCTTCTAAAGCTTCTTCCGTTCATCCTCGTTCAAGACAATCACATAGATCACTTTATGTACTATTAAACCTAATTAGAAATGTTGGTAGGCATAGATTGATTTGTGCAGTATAAAAACTGGTTTTGGTTGTGTAGCAACTAGGCCAGAGCCACAGGAGTAGAAGAAACCAAAGTGACTGGAGGATTTTATACATAAACAATGATTATGCATAATCAAATAATTAGTAGTACTTCAAAAACAAATTACACACACTATTCCTCAGTTGAGAATTTATATAGAAATAGAAATATTAGAAACCATACAATGAATGAAAGAGAAAGTTATACCCGAATATACACAAATTAGGTATAAGGTTACGTCATGATGTATTATTTAATTTCTGAGACATTTGTATTGATAACATTTTAGTATTTTGGTCTAATGACTCTAAATGCTTTTGAATTGGTAGTTGCAAATCTGATCACTGGTACTGATTGGAATTACAGCAATCAGCTGATGCAACAGAAATATGATATATTTGTCAGAAGTGCTAGAGAAATAATTATCTACCTATAGTGCCATCTTCATTATTTTCCATCAGATATGTTGAGTTTGTAATGAAATTAGCTTTATTTCTTGCCCAGTTTAGATCTGGCTCAGTGTATGTAATTCTGCACATGTTATAAATGTTTTTATGTAGATTGCTGTCTTCTAGGTTGTAGTGTAATGTAGTTTGGTAGAAGTTTACAGACATTTTAAAGGTGCTTACTGTCTCCATCATCAGAGTGATGAGCTCCCTGAAATATTAGTACACTTCTACAAGATTACATGGTGCTACAACCCAGAAGATTGCAGTATACATTCTTGCTGCTGTGAGAACCTGCAATCTCATCTTTCTTGTATTTGTGACCTCTAACATTGATGTAAAGTTTTATTTCCATGCTGAATATAAGACAACAACTAGATCAGTAGGCTTTGATTTGAATCTCATAAAGTTAAAAACTGAATTCTGGGGAAGTCTCATCAGGAATAACAAAGAAAAAGAAAGTTGGTATGGCAAAATTAATGTGCAGTGTACAGTTCTTTTAGGTACATTACATATGCTTTCCTTTCAGTATGTTTGTCTCATTACAGAAAATAGCCAGATTTGAAGACTAATGCTGACATAGTTTGTTAATCTGTCTTCATGCAAAATTCTAATTAACCCCATGAAGTGGAAAATAAATTTGTAATTTGTATGATCTTCTTGTTATTCTTCAGTTTAAGACAACTTTTATTAACAAATCTCAACATGTTTGTATCCTGTATCATATGGCACAAGTACTGTGAAATATTCACATATCCTCCAGATTGCATAATGATGAGCTTAAAAATCTATACGCCTTCCCCAATATTGTCAGGGTGATTAAGTCGAGAAGGATTAGATGGGCGGGGCATGTAGCGTGCATGGATGGGACAAGAGGTGTGCACCGGGTATTGGTTGGGAAGCCTGAGGGTAAGAGACTGCTGGGGAGACCTAGCGTAGATGGGAGGATAATGTCAGGCGGGATCTATGGGAGATAGGAGTTGGCCCAGGACAGGGTCTGGTGGAGGGCTTTGGTTAATTCAGTGATGAACCTTCAGGTTCGATAAGCCATCTAGTTAGTTAGTTAGTAGGTATTTAAAAATAATAATGCTGCCATGTTGGTCTCCAGTGCATTGCACCTTGCATTTGGAATATCTGTCATAGCAGAAAGACCTGTTCCACAGTTTTCATTTTCTGAAGCAGAACAGTGTCGTATGGAAGCTGCTATCAGTTTTTCTTACGACATATATGTAGGCCATTCTAAAGACTGCTTAATAACAGTTGACTTCAAAGCATACATGTATCAAAATCTTACTCATAATGAAATAAAATTCTGAACTTCAGACACTAGATACAGTGTTGGCCAGATGTAGAAATTCATTAACAAATTCTAATCTGATAATCAAGATTCTACTGTAAATAGGTAACATCTTTACTTGAATGCATGTGTACTCATAAAACAGCTCTTCCAGCACCAATGTGTAGTTTCTTCCTAATTTGATTTATAATGGTGAATTAAAACAAGGAAACTTTGTATTTGTAGTGAGTGTGTATCCTAGTGAACAGAACACTAAACTACAGTTCAGATGATTTTATTTTCACATGCTCTTATTTGTGTGGGTCCCATGATCCTAATTGTTACTCCAACCTTTCTAGTAGAAAATCATTCATGTTCCATATGCTTTAAATTCATACTGTAAGGAAAAGCAATGTTCACAGAAACTTTATTTTTTCCTGTATAGACTATGTAAGTCACAGTTCTTCACAACAAGAACTTGCCATCTTGATTTCAGTGTTGTATGAACAGTGCATTAAGTGTACATAGAAGTATGATGTTTTATATGTGCTGGTTGCACCTTTGCTCAAAACACTGAATTGAGGACGTATGTCTGTAACTCCTTTGGACTATAGTGCTATGTGTTTGGTTCAGGCAGAAAGATTTTAAAAAATGTTGTTTAAATTCCATGCAGTTCTTGGTGTCCTGTTTGATAATCTTGATTACTTAATACAAACTGAAAGAATGTACAGTATTGCTCAAATACTTTTGTGGATATTCAATTTCTGCCATTCATGGCTCCTTGAATGTGACCTCAGAACTTAAAATGTTTGTCAATAGCTTTGCTGTGCTTACCTGTCTGTATATGTGTAATTATGTCACACTAAATGGTCACAGTTGTCAGATTTGATATTTAGAGTGTTTATTAAAATTTATAGAACACATCAACTTTTGGTACAAATTGGGTAGGATAAACTGTCAGTTTACATGGAAGCTGGATGTTTTTCACGTGTTTGAAAATCATTTTAGGTGGAAGTTGATAACATAAATATTTTAAGGCCTTTAAATCATACCCTATGTATGACAAATTTTCCAGAATTTTCTTTAATTCAGTACATTTTTTAGGACATGTTTTAGACAAATTTGCTTGCCTGTTTATCACATTACAGCTACAGTACATGCATCAGTTTATTGGCCACTCTGCTCCTTATAGGTAACTATTGACGGCTGGCTATACTTTCGGTTTAAATCTTAATTTCAGGAAGTCTTTCATTCTGTTGCTGGACCTAAGTTAGCCTTCTAATATGGGAACTGTAAATTTTCAAACTAATGAATATGAAATGTCTATACCTAGTTACTAGCCATTCTGTTCTACTTATATCACCTTGTAATTCCTATTTGATTCTGTTACTTTCCACCTTCACAGCAATTGCAAGAAAATTCAGTTTCTTAAAAGACTTGGAAGAACTTGCATCATCATGATCATCTTTATTTTTGTTATAATAATAATAATTTGTATACTTATATTATACATATGCTTACCTGTGCCCCACCAGGGTGTTCTTTAGTGTTTCTCAGACCCTACCATGACCCCCTCACTTGAGGCTTGAAATGCATGTGTTAATTTGCACTGGATGAACTATTTTGTACATGTAAGATAACTGTTATAAATTGCTGCTTAAAATTTCAGTGGATCACAGCAAAATGTAAAATTTGAATTGAAAGTAGGGGCATAACATTTTCTGGAATTTAGAATGGCCATTCTGAAAAGTAGAATATGCTGCTTGAGTTATTCAGTGTTATTGGTATGTTATCCATTTTCAGTCATGCTTATATTTTGCGAACTTATAATACGAAGTTTGCACATATGGATTCAAACCAAACTGTGCTCTGGTTCAGTTTTGTATATATTAATTTGTTTACAGAAGTGTTTCTTAAGTTGTGGCCAAGTGTTAAAATATCAGTTGAAAACAAAATTTAAGTGCAAAGTAAACTTTTCTTTATGTCCTGTGTCACTACAAGGATTCAACAACAACAAAATTCTCTTTGTGGGTTTCCATGTTCAGTGATGGTTTGAAGATGATTGGCATTAATGTTATTTTTGTTTATCAGCTTTTTTTAAGGAACTTTCATTCTTCTCCTGAAACATTAAGGGCAAGGGTAATCATGACAAGATTTACCATTTATTCTGTTCTCTGTTTTTTGTTTTCAGCAGTCATAAATGTAACAGTCATATAGATTTCATTATTATCTGTAGTTATATGTGAATTTTCTAGTAAATTGATATTGATGTGTGGCTGAGTTTCACTTTTTAAACAATATTAGTGACACAGGTTTAAAGTATAAATTGTTCCAATATGAAAACTATTGGCCAAGAAATCTTGCACAACTTGTTTGTTGAACATGATGCATGCAGTTGCAATAGCATGAAGTGGTGCTAACAGACAAGATGGATAACAACCTGCCTACCGTATGTGATACAGAGTCAGAGAAGCGTGAGGGTTGCCTTATTGAATCCACGCCCTCCCCCTTAGCATATGGGCCCAAGCCTGCGCCTGTTGGTTCATCAGCCTGTGTTGACTCTAAGAACAGCATAGCTGCAAAGCCTGGACATCATCGCCCTGCCGGACACAAGAAAAAAATCGGTCAAACATCTGCGGTAAGTGCGCTGGCCACAGTGCTTCAACTCTCAGCACCGCACCGTAACTCTTAAGTCACCCACTTGAAGACATGGGGCATCACCAGTTTTATGAATTTCTTGTAATTCATGTTTTGTAGATTAATAGATTAAAATAATGATATGATTGGAGCTGCCTATTATGATTCACAGTTGTGAATTTAAGTAGATCCACCCAATATAGTAGGTAAGTGTTGCAGCCTTGAAGAATCGGTGTGTGGATGAGTGAATGAAGAGGGTTTGTATGTTTGAGAAGTGTGCTTGTAACTCAAGTGAGAACAGATGAGTTTTATATTAATGTTGTCAGGGAATCAACCTACCCTCTAAATGTACTTTTGAATGGTTTGAGATGTGTGTGGTTTGTTCTGCCTGTCCAAGGCGATAGATGTTGGTCCCTCAGAGGTAAGAAATTTGCAGTATTAGTCTACTTAGAAACCTGCTGTAAAAGTGTCAGGGTAAAATAGAAATTCATTCAAGGCACTAACATGATAGCAGTAGTTCTGTTTATATAAATTTTATTAAACTCAGTTCCCAGTTTTTATTTTCGTACTCTCAGAAGTCTTCAAAGTTGTAAGATAGAGTATATTTTTCAGTTATACATGTGCCCAATTTCTTTCGGTAGATGTCTTGTTACCAGGATGTATTTATTTTTTGTGACTTTATTTCTATGTACTAAGAAGGCCTGCTGTCATCTTGGCTGAGGTTTTTCTTATAGTTTTTCATGTTCACTCAGGACATATTTGGAATAGCAGTTTCCTTTAGATCACACCCCATCCTTGATAATCCATTATGACTGCCTTGTACTTTTCTGAACATTGGCATTGAATCAAAGTAGTGCAATATTAAACCAAACAAATCAAGTGGGAATTGAGGTTTTCATTGCAGTGAGTCTGAAGATGACTGTCTTTTGGGTTGAAGCGTCGTGTAATCTGGTAGAAGTTTACCAATGTTTCAGAAGTCCTCCATCATCAGGGTGATTACCCTTATGATGGAGACAGCAAGGACCTCTGAAACGTTAGTGAACTTCTACCAGACTTCATGGCACTACAACCCAGAAGACGGCCGTCTTCAAAAAAAATCAAGTGTTTGTCATCATGATGTGGAGGTAAGTGATAAGGAAATTCATAGTTTAATTATGGGATATTAGCATATGATTTGATTGGAATGAAAATTTGTCAGTCATATCACTTATTTTCCAGATATTTAAAACATCTTGTCTACATTAAAATATTTTACAGGATAATGATGGAAATAAGGTTTGGATATGCCCAGCATGTGGAGGACAAGATGATGGAAGTCCTATGATTGGGTGTGATGACTGTGATGCATGGTATCACTGGTAAGACATTCATCACATTAATTAGTGTTGCCTGTTAAATTTATTAATTATTAAAAATATGTACCCTGAGTTAGTAATTATTTTCAAGAATCACAATATTTTCTTATCCAGTTTGCTTAATAGTTATACTTTCATATTCACAAATTATGTGTAGTTTTTCTTATTTACATTTGAGCTCCTAACTGAACATTATGGCTAATTTTCTTTGAAAATTTTCCTATGGTGCATCATCATGCAACTGCTGGACATCGGACTCAACAGTCATCACAGACTGTGACTTGCTCTGTCCTCATGCACCCATCCCTCCCAAAACAAAGAAATGTGAGCACTGTAAGAAAGTGTTTCAAGAGATGTTCTTCAACCTACTATGCAAGATTTTATCAATAGATCAAATGTTCTCCCATTCTCAGGGTGTAATACATGTATTCACAGTTTATTAAGGCTTTGCCTCCAGTGTTTGGCAGATTTCATTGAAGTTAAGAATACATAGTAGTGCTCATAATATATTATTTATATACAGATGTGTCAAATCATTACTGGAACAGTGTTTGTCTAGTGCTTAAGTGAAATGGCCTCCTTTTTTCCTTGTCACCCTCGTCATTTTTCACTGCATTAGCTTTTCAAACAAGAGCATGTCATAATCCAGCAAGCTTTCAGTCCATTCATGTGAAACTCTATGACTGATGCACTTCTCAGGAATTAGAGTGATATCTTCATTTCTGGCGCATTCATCTCATTCCCTTGACTGCCGTGTTAGATGACAAATATTTCATACAAATTTTACCATTGTCTGATTTTATAACATCTTCATTCAGATTTGATTCATTGTCAAGCAGTACCACTGCTTTCTCTGGCAAACCTTCTGATTTTAAGTCCTCTCACACCTGTGGCACAAAGTTATTTTCAAACAAGGTTTTGAAAATTGAAGAATCCATTCAGGCTCTTTTTGATTGAAGGAAGTGATTGGTAGGGTGTTTTTCCCCTCCCTTTGGAGGTATGTGGTTCTTAGCTTTACTAGACACAAAGCTTAACTTGATGTGAACTAGTAGCACTGGAACAGCATAGCATGGTTATTATTCCTTTAAATACCTCTGACTAGGTAGGATCAAACTACAGATGATTCTAGTGACATAAATAAGTTAAACAAGCTTCACAGTTAATCCACAAAACAGATAATTCACATTTTGATAATTGAGTCTACTGTATGTAATTTAGTCTCTTCTGTAAGAATTATACATTGTCATTCTATGTGGCCATTTTGACAAAAACTTTACTGGTGTGCTGCTGAAGTTATGCTGTGTAGTGATCTCTGTTCAGAAGTTAACTAAACATGTCACTGAATTGCAGGGTGTGTGTGGGCATTCAAGTCCCTCCAGATGAGAATGAGGACTGGTACTGCCGAGTATGCATTGTTAAAAAGCAAGAAAATATTGCAGACAAAAAGAAGAAGTCCCGCAAGAAGAAAACAGTTACATAAGACATCTGATTTTAGTCATCCATATTATTCCTCTACATTACTGAGATCATGCAACCATGGTGTACATGAACTTCTGTATGCACAGATCTGTATTAAAATATAATATTCCTTAAGTGGGGTCACTGACATTGCAGTTAATGCAGTATTTAAGGGAAACTTGAGTGAGGTTTGCGTAATCTCATCTCACAGCACTTATTGTTATTTACTACTGAGTGATTTTATGTTGAAACATTATCTTCATATAAACATATTATTTAACTGCATTGTTCTTTCATGCATGGTGAATAATAAAAGTATGTTGGCAATTTTACAAGACTGTACATATTGATTATACCAGAGGAATGAAATTAAGTAAGGTTCTTTTTATAGATCTAGAATTTATACTTGGGCACAACTCCCCAATCAAGTGGTTAACCAATATATTGTTTTGAGGCAGTAACAGCTTGCTATTCTTGGTTGCACAAGTCCTCAGGAATAGCATTTACATAAGTCTCTTCCTGTTATATTTTGCCTCATATTACTAGATCACACTCAGCAAGTCTGAATTAAAACATTTGGAAGTGACATGTAATACTAAATACAATGGACCAAGATCTCATAGCATGTTGTATTAAATGAATACACCAATCTCAGAATATTATTATTTGGGTCCAGTCTGCTACCATTTAGGTATGGCTTGTCCTTCATTTGTCTGATAAATAGTTTGAAACCTCGTTTAGTCTGTAGTGGACAATACTACTTAAGAACACTGGCCTCTATTTGGTTCGATCCTGTGTTGCTTTTAAATATGTAGCCTGTTTAAGAAGTTTCATACTAATATATTCATGATGCATCTCCATAATAGAATGTCATTATTAATGAAGTGAAGGGTATGAAATGGTTTCATACCCCAGCCTTGTTAACTCCTGGGGAAAGACCCCCAGTACCCATTAGATAAGGGGCTCGGTGGGCACCACAGCTGGCATGGACACAGAGGCTAGAAGGAAAATCCCTTGTCCCTGCCAGGGATTGATCATCAGAAGTTAAACCTCTTCAGTAATGCTAGTAGTCAGGGTTGTTACATTGAAAAATTTATTGTGATTTGTTTGGAGACTTCAGTTGTACCCTTAACATATGTATTTTTACCACCACATGTGTTAATAACAAGAACAAATGTATGTTAATGTAGCAGATTATATGTAAGAAAGGAGAGTATAAGCCATTAGACATAGGGTATTAAATGCAACAAGCTACAAGAGTAACACTGCACAGACACATGTCCAGAAAAACTGCTGTAACTTTTGAAACTGTCTTTCTTTGCCCACGTATGTGTTCTTTAATATGTACAGAAATTTCACACAGTTTTATGTGTGTAACTGTGTCAGAGAGAGAGAGAGAGAGAGAATGTGTATGTATGCTCATTCAGAAGCACTGTGTACAAATTATAGATCCAAAATTTCCTACCTCAGAAGTTGTTAATTGCAATACTGGCCTCTATTCTAAATGTTTTTCAGAGACCACAAAGAAAGTTTTTTCCAACCATAAGCAAATTGTTACCTTCTCCTGAAATATTGAAAGTAAGTGTTACATATGATTGATGTGTGACTGTATTTATTTTGAATATTTCTTATAGATTTTCTATTGTATAAAAAAATATACACACATGTGTGTGTGTTTTATGTGTATGTAATTGTGTGCCTATAAATGTGTAGAAAACAGGAAAATATGTGTTTTATTGTATGTATATATAGCATGCAATATGTGATTTCTGTGCTGAGTCTACGTTTAAATGAATTTTACAATTTTGAGATGTGGAACTTATTACAGGAAATGTTTCTGTCAACAAATAAAAGTAGTACATATGTCGATGTTGGTCTTCTAGGTTCTAACACAGTGTACACTTACAGATATATAACAGTTTGTAGGAACATGACCGCAATCATCTTTAGGGCTGAAGGTACAGTATGTTCTACTGAAATCATGGTCAGTCCACATGGCAGTACAATCCAAAGATCCAACATCTTCACCATGTCACATGTTGTTCATATGATTTTAAGTTAGATATTTGTTGTGGGTGGGACAAAAAAATTGTAAATATGGTACAGCAACTTGCTTTAATCTATTATAGCAATGAAAATGGAGTCTTTACCTAATTTTTATAAAATTTTACTAATACATTTGACAGAATCTTATTTTATTCAAGAAGAAAAAAGTAATTTTCTCTTAACATCGCTCAAATATGCTTTTGTGAGCATAAGTTCTATTGAAGATGACCATCTTCTGAGATGTAGTCTGGTAGATATTTACCAACATTTCAGAGTAGCTCACTCCTTCCATCATCAGCGTCACCACAATGATGAAGGAAGCAAGCTCCTACGAAGCGGTGGTCAATATCTGCTAGACTATACCGTGCAACAATTTTGTTGTCAGTGTAGTTGAACATCTTTTACTTTGTAATGATGTGAATCATGTAATCTACATCTGACTATACCAAGACTCAGTGTAATAGAAATAATGGCATTTGTATGCAGAGGGTATGGGATGAGGGTCCACAGTGGCTGCGCGGTCTGAGGCGTGGGCCTTGTGCTGCTTGGTCGCTGGGACCGTGGGTTCGAATCCCACTCAAGCCATGGATGTTTCTCTGTGTACAGGTAGAGGCCTTGCGATGGGCCGATCCCTCGTCCAAGGAGTCCTACCAAAATGTCTATAGATCAAGCCAACAACAAAGTTTGGACCCACAGTGCTCAGGCATTTGAAGAACGTGTTGTTCCAAGTATCCCCCAGGGTATGGGATGAGTTACATAATAGCAGCACATTTAAACACATTGTCTTGTGTAAAGATGAATTTCATATGAATGAAGAATTACTGGACAGAAGATGAAATGCCTGTTTGGTCAAGTGTCTTCCATCAGTCTGTATAGTTGGATGTGTAGAATCATTATTAGAAATGCCATGATTAAACAGTTAATTGGTCTGATTTAGCCTATATCAGATGTGTGTCGTTTATGTACAGTCCAGTTGGCTGTGTGTTACAGTATCATACTGCTAAACTGTTGGACCAAAGTGTTAAAGTTTGGTCAGCAGCCTTGTAGTCCAGGGGTTTAAATTCCCTGTTCATAATATGATGAAAGTTAATTATTGTTCTTTTTAATTGCTGGATATTTTGTGTCATTAAGAAACTTATAAAGATGCATGACCTTACAAAATTTATTTTCAAACTTCAGGATACAGACTATGTAAATGTGTTTAATAATATTACTCTGCTAATGATAAGGTCAGTTACATTTGTCATTGCAGTTTAAAACATGAATACCATGACTTAGTTCAAGAAGCATATGTTTCAGTCTTTGTGTCTCATAATTGTAAAGTTCCCTGAAAATTATAGTCTTCATAATTGAAGTGACTAATGTTATGTATTTGTTAAAATTAGTTACCTGTGATGTGTTATATTTTTTGTTATAAAGAGTGTGTAAACCAATTAGTTTACTATATAATCAGGTAAAAGCTCATTCAATTAAATCAGGGAATGATTTTTTTTATCTTATCTTTCTTCCCTATTCTGTCTACATCTCATTTTCCTTGGCCCTCACCCTTCTCTACTACTGCATCCCATTATCTGGTTCACACATTACATCACATGTTCTAAAAATATTTATCCAGATACACAGAATAAGTTCACAAACTCGCATTACGCAAGATTATACCCACACTTTGCAATGTAGTAGTATCTGTCACACAGAATTTTTCATCTGAAACTTTTCTACTCCATGTTATATTGAAGTCTCATGAAACCACTGATGTTCCTGCGGATTGCTCTTTGAGCCCTCATATAGAACATTTTGCATCAGCTGACTGAATAATTTAAAATCAACACCTAGTAAGGTAATTTTAGCACAAGATCAGTTTTATCAATAGATATGGTACTTGCCAATGATATATACATGATTCTTTTATAAAGGTCTTTGTAAGTACAGGCAGGCCTGCACAAATTTTAGGAGTCGCATATATATATATTTTATATCTTTTTTTTTTATATATCTTAATTGCGTCATGTTTGTGTTTATTAATACAATAATTTATTTACCGTCTTTACACAAACTTAAAAATGTTGTTAAAATTACTTAAAATTTATAACATTTTTTCATTAGATACTAGATCTTGTTACATTTTACATTTGACGACATGTTTCGATGTTATCTCATCATCATCAGGTCTATCAATTAAAATCTGTTGCACTTCTTGCTCTGCGTATATTGATTTGTTTTATTTGTTTGATTTTTTAAGTTTCTTCCATTAAATTTGAAGGCTGTGCCCAGATGCTTTAAATCTGTAAAATTAATTTTAATTTTCAGATCGTGAATTTTTGGATAATGACATAGGAAATAGAATAATTTACTAATATATATATGTGTGTGAATAATATTTTTGGAATCTTATGAAATTAAGTACTTATTGTTTTCACAGGTAAGACCAAAATCTAACTTTAAAGACATTTTCTGTAACAAAGAAAGTGCTGATCATCTTTACAACACTGCTTTAAATAGGAATTTCAGGACTTACATACAAGACATGGATAAATGCAATATCACTCTATGTTCATTAAAGAGACCTGAATTAAGAAATGAAAATCAACCTGGAAATACCCTTGAATTTAAGCCATATTAAATGCTTTTGTCTATTTCATAAAAATATTGTGTATATAAATACTCTAAAATATGTACATTGAATGCAAAATCCTGAAAACTGATTTGCAAGAGAAAGGTTCAAATTGGTATGTAAATTCTTATACTGTGTGTGTGCAAAGGGAATGACGAACCCAATGTGGACGAATGCGACCTATGAACCGGCATACATTATTATTATTTATTTGACTGCAAATGGGTTTTTACCCGGTGGCAGTGGTCCTACAATAAGACACAACAAAACATAAGACAACAAAAACAATAAGAAACAACAGAACAATGAGACAGAACAAAACAATAAGACACAAAAATCATAAGACAACAAGAACAATGAAACAGAACAAAACAATAACACAAAAAACATAAGACAACACAAACAATAACAATAAGAAACAACAGAACAATGAGACACAACAAAACAGTAAGACAAAAAGACATAAGACACAACAAAAGAATAAGACAACGAAACAATGAGACACAAAAAACATAAGGCACAACAAGAACAATAAGACACAACAAAGCAATGAGACACAACAATACAGTAAGACAAAAAGACATGACACAACAAAAACAATGAGACACAAAAAGCATAAGGCACAACAAGAACAATAAGACACAACAAAACAACACACCACACTCAAAATAAAACAGCTCATAATATTACAAAACCGTATAACCTAAAGTACATAACTTAAAAATTAATACCAACTAGACATAAGTCAGTAACAGTAATGAATCACACGTTTCATCAGGACCTTCTCTTCACTTCACTACACTTATGAAGCCTTCCCATCCTCACCCCAATTTACCCCCCTTCACTGCACCCACCCATCTATTCCCTTTACTTCACCTCATTTATCACTTTCCTAACCTTCTTCCTAAACGTACTTGGTTTACAGGAGAGAGTCCCTAAAACCTCAGTAGGTAGCTGGTTCCAGAGTTGGATGGTCCTATTTACAAAGGAATATTTTCCGATATCTGTTCTTTGTTTTCTGCTCCTAACTTTCCGAATATGATCGACTCTGCTCAGGTAGTATGGCCTTTGCAATCTGTCACCTATAGCTTTCCATGCCCGATCTCCCGTGTACGCCTTGAAGAGAGCACATATTCGTGCTATCTTTCTACGCTGTGCCAGGGTTTCCCAGTTCGAATCGCTCCTGTGATATGCAAATTTACATGCTTTCCTTTGCACCCGTTCTAACGCATTTATCTGCCCCTCCCTGTAAGGATCCCAGCACGCCGCCCCATATTCCAGAATCGGACGCACTAGTGATGTGTAGGCTAGACTTTTAGTGTTACTATTCCCCTTTTTGAGAACACGCATTGTAAAATGAAGTGCCTTCCAGGCTTTTTTCACCGTATAATTTACTTGATCAGCCCAGCTTAAATCGCTGCTTAAGATAATTCCCAAGTATTTACAACTGCTCACTTCCGGAATTATTTGGTCCCGTAACGAATAGTTTAGTGGTTCCTTCACCCGACTTCTCGTGAAACTAACTGCCTTACTTTTACTTGGGTTAATTTTCATATCATTTTCAACCGCCCACTCCCCCAGACTGTTTAGATCCATCTGCATCTTTTCTATATCTTTACTATTTATAATTTTCCTATATATTATACAGTCATCTGCAAAAAGTCTAATAGTCGATTCAATGTTCCTCCAAATATCATTTACGTACGCGAGGAATAGAAGTGGACCCAATACACTCCCTTGCGGTACTCCTGATGTTACTCTGACTTCCTCTGATAATTGCCCTCCTACTCTAACTCTCTGTGTTCGGCCTAAAAGAAATTCTCTTATCCATACGACTATCCTCGAGTCCACGCCCGATGCCGCGATTTTCATAAGCAGCCGATCGTGAGGAACTAAATCGAAGGCCTTCGAAAAATCGATTATAATCGCGTCTAACCTTCCTCCGTTATCCAGTGTGTCTGCAATGTCCTGACAAACCGTGATTACTTGACTTTCACATGAATATCCCGGCCTGAACCCATGTTGACCCTCGAATAACCAATTCTTTTCCTCCCAGTTTTTCCTCAGGTACGATGCTATAACGTGTTCCATTTGTTTGCAGACCACCGATGTTAAACTGACCGGTCTGTAATTTGTGACCAATGATCGATCACCTCCTTTGTAAATAGGAACCACTATGGCTTTTTTCCAGTCCCTTGGTATAGTGGCATTATTAATTGTTACGTCCAATAATCGCGCCAGGTATGGAATCATGGCTTCCCCACCCAGTTTTAGAATTTCCCCAGAAATGCTGTCAGGCCCTACTGATTTGCTTTTTCCCATCCCTGCTAGCCTTTTTCTAATGATTTTAGTACTAATGGCGAAGGGTTCGCCTGAGTTAGCGCATTGTATCTGCGGGATGCTACGCTCGCAGCTAAATACCGAAGAATAATAGAAATTAAGGGAGTTGGCCTTTTCTATCGAGTCAGTAATGAGCCGTCCATTACCATCCTTGATCGCCGGAATATTATCCCTGTTTCCTTTACGTCGTTTTACATACTTGTAGAAATCGGTCCAGCATTTACCTTCATTTCTTAATATTGTCCGTAAAAATGTTTCCTGCGCATTTTGTTTAGCTAATAGCAACTGCTTTGATAGACGTTTCAGTTCCTCTTGGTGCTGTTGTCCTAATTTTCTGCTGTTATATGCTTTTCTCACCCTTGACTTTAACCGTTTCACCTCCTTATTGTAGTATTCAGGGTCCGAATTTTTTCTCAGTATAAATATACAGCAAGACTGCTAGCCACTCGGAGCGACGTTCGACTAACACACGAACATGATGAACACTCCTGCCTATGATTATAAGTACAGGAAGAACTGGAAACAGCAGTGGTGATTGGCGTTTGAAATAAGACCGTCAGTCCACTCATAACGACATAGAAATATGTAAGAGTAAACCTTTCCATCCCCAGCGCAGAATCTACATGTGAGTAATGCGATGGCCCCAGTTATCGATATCATATTATGGACTACAAGTTGAAAATGCAGTGAACTCGGCAAGTAAAACTGAACCAGTCATTGTGCGTATTTTGATCGTTTATTTATTATAATTCCGTGTATAATACTGCCTCTCAAAGATAAAACCGTCTACTCGTGAACCGCGTCCAATATGTTCCGATGCATGAAGTGAAAGCAAACGTTGGATTTGTTTTAAGTATTCAAATTTGGTACAATCGAATATCCAATAGGTTTCATTCGATTGTGTCTATCTCAACCGTATCGCTACGGTGGAAAAAAGATAACATGGCGAAAGGGCGGAAAGATAAAGTGCAAAAAAGTCAAGAATTTACGATAATTCAAAATGTTATTAATTATAAGCAATATGACATGTTTTACTAAATCAAACGTATCTATCTGTGATACATGACACATTAAGTAATATGTCTTTGAAGAAGTAATTTCCATTCTGTCACCGGCCAGTTATAACACAAGAGAGAATGAGGTTAGTTATGTCTTAAATCTTCGCGAAAGAATGTTACAGTTCAGATGAGTGAAATTATTTTCTTTGGGGAATGAATCCTTATGCTATTTTGAGGATCGGTTAAGAAATGTGTATTACTCTGAGAATTAGAACTCTTCGGAATATTGGACATATCTTAAGTACTGCACACAAAACATTTTAGAGAGCTGGTCGTTATTTAATTGTAATTATTTCCGTGTGTATGAAATATAAGACCGTACCTTGCTCTCATTGAAGTTGCTGATATTAAATTATAAATTTGCAATATGGAAACTGTAGAAACTATTTTGATCAGGCGGGATCTATGGGAGATTGAGTTGAAGGAGACTGTAGTTTGTTGGCCCAGGACAGGGACCAGTAGAAGGCTTTGGTTAATTCGGTGATAAACATTCTTGTTCCGTAAGTCATCTAGTTAGTTAGAAACTATTTTTGTTGGCCATAACATCTGGGGGTATTTTTACTTGATTTGGAAGATGATAGACAGGAAGGAAACAGGCAAAGTATGGTAAGGGAACTGGCTGAAAATACTGTAATTTAACGAGAATGTTACTTTCACGAGGGAACACAATCATCTTGCCCCAAAGAAGAGTTATGAGAAATGTGCACAGTTTGACAACGATCGTAGACATTGGTTTTTGTAGGATCAGGTCTGCCTCTTTAAAGTAGTGTTTGCTTGCATGGGTGATTAAAATTACTTATAATATAATAGTAACAAATGTAGGGTATTTAGAATACAAAGGAAGTCAAAAGAAAGATGTCAGAAACACTCAAGAGTGTTTCTGAAAAGAGCTTCATATTATATACTATATGGAAAAATGTGAGACGTGATCCATTACACAGAAACAGTGATAATATACTGCAGTCTTGTGTGACTTAACAGATCCGTATATTGCTTTCCCACACTTGTCTTATAATATTTTATATGTTGAGCATATTGCACCATATTCCAACCACCGAAACTGAGGTGAAAAGTGTAATAAATTCCCTCAAATCAAAAAACTCATCAGGTTATGATGAAATAACAAGTAAAATTTTGAAAGCTTGTTCAGCTTTAATTAGTCATCCATTAACCCACATTTGTAATCACTCATTATACACAGGCATTTTCCCGGACCGCCTTAAAATATCAGTAGTACAACCACTGCACAAGAAAGGGGACAAATTACAGACCAATTTCACTTTTAACTACCTTTTCTAAAGTGCTTGAGAAGATTATGTACAATAGATTAAGTCATCATATGCATGCTAACAACATATTAGTCCCAGAACAATTTGGCTTCAGGAAAGGTGTATCCACTGAAGATGCAGCTTTTAAACTAACAGACAATGTGCTAAAATCTGTTAACCAAAAAATGCATGTTGGAGGAATTTTCTGTGATTTAGCAAAAGCTTTTGACTGTGTAAATCATGAAATTTTGTTGGATAAATTGCATTTTTATGGCATTCAAGGAATAGCAGCGCAATGGTTCAGATCCTATTTAACAGATAGAAAGCAAAAGGTCGAAGTAAAAGCACCTAAAAACAAACGAAATTTTTTCTCAAACTGGGGAACAATAAAACATGGAGTTCCCCAAGGGTCAATTTTAGGGCCCTTGCTTTTAATAATATACATAAATGACCTTCCTCCAACAATAAAAACAATAAATACTTTAACAGAACCCATAATATTTGCTGATGACACAAGTGTCATAATTTCAAATAAACATTTTGATGATTTCTGTTCAACATCAAACATAGTTCTGTCTCATATGAGTAAATGGTTTACTGCTAACAAGCTGGCCCTAAATCTAGATAAAACGAATATAATAAAATTTATAACAAATAACTCTCCACAATGTGCTTTAAGTATTGGTTATAATGGGAAGTATATACAAGAGTCAATAAACACAAAATTCTTGGGTTTGCAAATTGATAATCACCTAAATTGGACTAATCATATTGATGAACTGATACCTAAGTTAAGTGGCGCATGTTACGCAGTTAGATCTCTGTTGCATGTCAGCAACACTGACACACTCAGATCAGTATATTTTGCCTATTTTCACTCTTTAATGAAATATGGAATAATTTTTGGGGGAAATTCATCAAACATCAAAAAGATATTCACTTTACAAAAGAAAATTGTTAGATTAATGGCTGGTGTCAAACCTAGGAATTCATGTAGAAGTCTATTTAAGAGATTAGAGATCTTAGCTCTTCCATGTGAATATATATTCTCATTAATGAACTTTATTGTAAATAACCAAGAAAATTTTCAAACTAATTCTCCTATCCACCGTGTCAACATAAGGAATAAAAATCAGCTTCATAGACCAATTGCCAACCTCTCTGGTTTCAGAAGAGTGCATATTATGCAGGGATCAAAATTTTCAACAGTCTACCATCAAATCTCACAAGTCTTGTAAATAAAAAGGCACAATTTAAACTAGCATTGAAAAGATACTTAATTACACACTCCTTTTACTCTGTCGGTGAATTTCTAATGTTTACAAGTAAGTCATAATTTATCTATTGTATATAATGGGTGGGTTTATTTGTAACTTATCTCTACTTTAGTGATCACTTTGTATTTGTGACATTTATATAATAGTATGACTTGTATTTGTATAACATGTATTGTATTATTATGACTTATTCTACACCCTATTGTCATCTGAGTAACTTATGGATCCATGGAATGTATAAAGATGTATGTATGTATATACCATTATTTTGAGTGATTCCATAATAAACTAAAATTACCATTTACTGTGAAGTTTTTAATCAGTGTGTAAGGTTTTTATTTACATTACATTACTTTATTATATTATATTATACCAAATTTATGTAAGCGTTGTCTGAAGTAAATGTCCTAAGTCTTGTAGTAATATTTAAAAACCAAAGTTTATCATCATGATGGCCTGTATTTTCATAGTCTCAACTTTGAAGTGGAGGACATTAAGTTTTGGAAAAGACTCTCTATAGATATAAAGAACCAATAATGTAACTTGCTGCTGTCAAGTCATCTCATACTCAATTGTGAGGGAAACTCTGCTGTTAAAAATGCAAACCATCAGATGTCTCTTCATATGAATTCTTTGTAAATATACTCATATCAAACAGGTAAAGAACATTTAATGACCTGCTATGGATATAAGTAAAATGCAAATCATAATGGAATTAAGAATTTGATACATTCAGTTGCTTAATGTAATAAAACTGGCTATTCTAATGACATATATGGTGTTATTACTGTTTATTTGTTACTTATTAATTTTTTACTATTCAGTTGATCTTTCTGTTTGTTTCAGATTAGATGTTATATAAGTAATACCATACTATCAGACTGCATTTCCAAACTTTGTATGAGTTTATATTAAATCCAGATTTTTGTGCCTTAAAATAATCAGTATGAAGAAGATACGTCGACGTTTCTCACAGACATTTCGCTTCAGTATTGAGGAATCCCTGTCTGAATTGGCAGAACATTTGACCATTGATGATGGTGGTTCTGTTAAAGAAAATGGTAAGTGTTGGGTAGTATGTTGTTTTTATTGACACATCTAAGTGCATTGTACTGTGAGGTCTTAATCATTCATACATCAGTTCAGATTTACATAATAACTAAAATCCATTGTATGTTACCATTGTGTATGTCTAGTTGTCAGAATGTAGTCTACATTTGTTGAGTACATGCAGTCTTAGAAGATTATTTGTACATTTTAAAAATTGTGATTTTGTGTGCCCATTTTAACGAATTGTGAATTTGGCAGTACTTACACAGTGTTTTGGAGTATGAGATATAATACTTATTTTGATGATGTTGAAATCATTGAAGGGAAAATATTTCTGAATTGGAATTTTTTACATGTGTGAATCATTTTAAATGTTATTTATATTAGTGTATTTATAATGAAACCAAAGCACAAGGTCTTGGTGACTTCCTTTCAGATCATCACCAGTTCCTAGTTTACTACTCATACCACACCACTAATGAAAAAGAATATGGTAACATAATTCATTATCACAAGGCAGTGAGGGGTTGGACATAAAGCTTCATGTGTTTTTATATTTATAAGCTTGACACTAGATGGAAGTAAATGATCAGCTTCTTAAGTCAGCCACTTTTACCCCTGGAAAATAGTCCCCATTACCTATTGTATAGGAGGGTGGGTGGGCTCCAGAGCTTGTCTTTATTTGGTGGCTCATGGAAATTTAACTCAGTCATTCAGCTTGTGTGTAGCCATTCATTTTACTGACTGAACTATCTCATCTGGTATTAAACAACCTATGCAGTTGAGAGTTTAATTAACTATATGAAAATATAATGAGAGTAGTTTTTAGCATCCCACTAATCACTGATTCTCTCAGGCAGAAAGATAGATTCTCTTCCTGTCATGTGGCCTGTGGAGATTTGAATTGCTAATATAGCTGACAGACTTGCAACATAAACACATTCAAAGTTAAACTTAATCAGAACACATCAGATTCTGGAAATGATTTCCATTTTTCTTTGTATCTCCATGATACATTTATATCACACATTGAAGTTCATGGGTACTGTTCCACATTTCTCTGGACCTCTTGAAAAAAATATCACTATACAGATTATTAAAGTTCACAGTTGATTGATTGTAAAATGGGACAACTTATGTTTTGATTGATTGTAAAATTGGACTGAACTTCTTTTATTTGCAGGTGTTCATGTTATCCCAGGATTCTCTGATCTAAATCGGAAGCTCTCATTGTCACACTCACGCATCATGTGTCCAAGTCTGAGAGACGGTAAGTCAGTGTGAATTATCAGAACATGAAATATTACTCTGACATTAGGAAATTTTGTATATTCTGAAGGGTTATGATGATTGTGTAATACAATCTATATTTTTGAGTTTTTGGACTTTGTCGATCATCTGATGTTATAGAATTACATTTATTTTTAATTTTATAAGAGATAAGTGATTCAGTGATTTTTTAATCACTGTAAATGCTGTGAATGTTATGTGTGTGGTATTGTAAGCAATGTCTGGTCACTGATCACTCTTATGTTAGCAGCTGACTCAGGGTCCTAAAGTGGGGAAAGGAAGGGTTGAAAAGAGAAGGTTTTGGAAGTAGGGTGGCCTATGGGGTAAAATGTAAACGTTGGCTTCAGTCACCACTTCATTTATCAATTAATGAGTGGTGATGGTGATATTTTAATAAGAGTGATTAAATAACTGTTACTGATATATAACTCTTTATGCATCGTTGTGCACATGTACAAAATACACACATACGCACACACAAGAACATGAATATATCATGTAATATACCAGTCATATGATAATTTACCATAAAGGGTGCAAAAAGATGTGGGTAATGAATTCAAGCAGTTCTTTTATGTTGTTTGAACTGGTTTTATCTAGTAACACATTCCTATATCAATTTAAATAATAACAGTTGCACTGTGCCTTTAAAATCTCTAGAGAAGTAGAGGTTTGTCAGGTGTATTTGTAACAAATCATAGGCATATCTCTTCAATATAAGATTTATTCTTTAACTCTTAGGCACTTCTTATTTAAAAAAAAAAGAGTGCATTGCAGTCTAATATACATACTTTACACTGTTATAACTAAAATACATGAACATACATTTTAAACATTGTTTTTTTTTTCTTCTCTACTGATTCAGTTGTTTATTGAAAACTGATTGTCCAGTGGTTCTTGAGTTGAATTATGCAGAGTGGATGGACAGAGAGACATGTATGTGTTCATTTTGTGCACATTGTGCATAAAATGCATTATAAGGAATGCAATAAAATGGTATATTTTGTGTTGTGTACAACACAAAACATAGGGTAAGGTAAGAAGTTTGAAGTACATTTCAGGTAATTTAATTGTTATATATGTTTTTATATATCATAGTATAGACTCTACAAAGATGCATATTTACTGAAAGGGGTCATATAGGAGGCCAGTCTTCAGGAAACTTGATAAAAATATTGCCTTTATTATCAACTATGTCTTGAAATGAAGAATACATATTTGTAAAAAAATTTCCATAGCCATTCAGCTGCTGTATATTCTCATCATAGTGAATTTGATTGATATTTGTCCAGCCCTTCTATAATTGTTTTCTATGGCAGTAAAAATTTAGAAATACACATAATGTACTGTGGCCCTAAGCATGTTATGTGTTATACTAAGAAACTTTTTAGAGTATTTATAATTTTATTTTTCATATGCTAACCTCCTTGTATCCCCAGGTCTTGCAATGGGTGTGCTGCACAGTTGTGAAATTTTTCCTAACTTAAAGTGGTGTGAAAGTTCGTTTGTGCATTTGATGTGATAGAAATTATCTCATATTGCACATGACATGAAGAATAATATTGCTTTTGCTTTAATGCTGAAGTTAGTAGTTTAATGCTAACGTAACGTCTAGAAAATAAAAATATGAAGTTACCTGGATATTTCACATTTTCTTCTGAAGCATCCTTCCATCTCACTATACTGTAATTTCTGGAGTTTCAACAAGGTAATAGGTTTGACTACCTTATTTCAGAAGCTTTAAATTTGTTGCTTAATTACAATTTTAATTTTTCTGTATATTCCTGTTTTTGATATATGGTAGTTTAATGCTTCTTTTGTAAAATGTGGAGTGGGAGCACTATGGCATTGGTATTTTTGTATTTAACATGGAGACAGTTAAAAATGGAAATTCTACCTGAGCCTTATAATATCCCTTAAAATAGAAATCAGAGAATACTCAACACTCACTGGTACAGTTATATAAATTTAAGTGTCAGCATTTCAAGATAAATTCTGCTATAAGAATAAAGATGCATGGCCATTAAGGTTAGGTACTTGAGGTTTGACATAGGTTACAAGAAAAAAATACAATAATACCTGAGATACAGAACATTAAGGGGCTATTGTTTTCCTTAAATGCATTTCTTATAGCATTTGAAGTAGATTATTGGTAATACAATAGATCAATTTAAACTGACAGAGTTTTATAAATGTGGATGTTTGTTATGATCAAATTAAGAATATGGAAACTTTACAGTGATTGTGTAAAATACAGGGAAATAGGTAGAGATTCCCTACATGTTACTATTTTAAGTCCCTGTGCACAGTCACAAGAACACACTATTCTGATTAGTAGTATTACACTGCATGATAGTCAAGTCCTGCGAAGGATTTGCACCATTGCATCCTTGCAGTTTTTCTATCGTTGCACTACAAAGCACTTACTCACTCACCCATCGTTGTGTTTAAATTGTAGTATAGTTGGCATTTGAGAGTATTACAAAATCAAACATATAGCAAGGGATATTCTGCAATGCATATCAAGGGCATCATACCAAAAGGTTTTATTTTAAAAATTTCTGATTTACAGGAAACTAAATTCTTACACTTATTAAGTTTGACAAATGTGCATTATTAGTGTTGATATGCCCAAATGCATCTGTTTGTATCTCTGTGCAGGAGCAGCAGCATTATGCCTTTCTGACATACATCCCTCTATTCTGTATTAGACCAAATATCTCTGATTATGCAGATATGTTGATATGCCCATATTGCATTATGCTGTTGTAAAAAATATTTTACCTTTTTTTTTTCATCTTTACTCACTTAGCACAATGAAATAATTTTATCCTGTGTTGCCAGCTAAACTTCTGACTTTTGCTGAGCAATGTTCACATAGCAGCTGATAGCATTTTTTACTTTTCTTAGCCACTTCCGTTGAATGTTATGTGTATTGTAACAAGACATCATTACTACTTCTTAACATATAGATGATCATAATTCATAGTCAGTGTTTTATGCTTACCATTAATGTAACAGTATAATGTTGTGTACTACAATTATAGTAATCTGTTTACTGGGAAGGACAGTGATTTACTAGAATGATTTTTATTACATGAATAGACTGATACAAATTCATTACTTGTCTGCAGTTCTGATAAGCTAAAGGTCATCGAGTGCACAAGTCATCTTATCAGTCATGCTTATTCTTAATTATGAAATATGTGAACTGAATACTTGTGAAGATGTGTGGAAAATTTGTTGTGTTATGTTACAGTAGTCATGCATTAAGCAATTATATATGGTGAAATAGCATAGTTTATATTGAAAATTCAGTATTTGGTCAACTCGTATTTTGACTACATACTGAGTGAAATTTCTGTTGAATTTTGTTTGCTGATAAAGTAAATACAAACAAAATTCTTCTTTTAATATATCTTTTGGATCTTACATTAATTGTTTTCTTAAAAATCTTGGCCATTGAAAGTGTTTGTTGTTAAATAATCCGAGAACAAATAAACAAAAATGAGAACATTTGATGGATGATGCAGCTCAGTGAACAGCAATTCTGACACACATTTAAGAAAACTTAGGTCTGTATGCTTCTTTTCTTGTCCATGTTGACAGCCATGACTCTTACATAGTTGTGTATTCATCTTTTACAGCTTTATCAGTTATAGATGTTATGTTGTGTTTACTGATATGAGATAATTATTATATACAACGGAGTGGAAAGGATGAGGGAGAAAACAGTGATCTTGTTTTGTCAAGTGACTGGATATTCTAACATTCACCTGTGCTTACCAAAGATAACCAATAAGAACTTGTCATATCTGCTGCTCCTGACAGTATTTACACTGGACACATCCCAAATACAAGTCATGTCACTGAGACAACCTGTTTGGTGTGCCTGTATAAAACTAGCTATTTAAAATCATAATGTTTGCATGTTTGTGTGTGAATTTCTTGTAACTGTTGAAAAATGTTATGGTAGACAAAAGGCTGCACTACCAAGATATCTTATTTTACAAGAGCATTTGAATCTCAACCAAGCTACTGGCTACCCTGACAGCTTTCTTTTTAATTTGTGGTTTTCCTCATCATCTTAAATTAGTTGTCAGGATAGTACCTTATAGGTAACAACCACTTCCGAATTTGTGTCTTCTCACCATTCATGATAATCTCCATGTTCCAGCCAACACTAATTCTTGCACTCAAAACATTATCATTAAATAACTAAAGAAAACATGTCTAATTATTTAGGTGGGTTAAAGGAAAACAGCAACAACATAATTCTGCACATGAAGTAGAAATTGAGTTCATTGTTATCTGTACTGGTAGTTGTGTCTGTTTGTTAGCATTTAGAAGAAGCAGTTGGGTAGAGAATTTTATGATTTGTTGGAGAAAGTTGATCTTTAACTGAATTTTTGTTAACAAAAATTAATTTTACCAGTTGTATTGTCATATCTAAGGTGCATACATCTTGAATCATTCTGATCCTCAGATCACAAGTTCAAATCTCGAGGCATGGATGTACACCATTGTTTTCTGTGTTGTTATTCTTTGTAGGTGGAGAGGCCTTACAGTGTTGTAATACCACAGTCTTCAGGTGTTACTAAAGGTGTAGCAGTTCATAATTCTCTAATTCTGAACCAGCTCAGGCCAAAGGGCCTAATCTGTGGAAGCTGATGAATAAATTAAAATTTCCATTAATTTAAAGAAATAACTGCATGCTTTTACTGTCATGGTGAATGAGATAATATATACATATGTAGTGAGGGAAATATAATGTGCACAGAAGGCTTATGCTTTCTGGCAGATTGGAGTGACATATCACACTGGGACTTATAATAATAATCTGTGGCGTAACAGCCCTCTGAGAGCCTAAGGCGACTAACTGGCTGCTGGCCTCATGTTCACATGCCTAAGCAGAGGTGAACGATCATCCAACCAGATATAGGGTGACGTGTGGTCAGCACGACGAACCCCCTGCCATTGCTAGTTTTCATGACCGGATTACGCTACCCATTGTAGCTCCCCAATTTCCTCACAATGCTACATACACCGGTCAAAAATCTCATGAGAAATTTCTTTCCCTGAGACTCGAACCAGCGGGCATTCCGTATCACCGGTCCGAAGCATGATGCCTCTGACCGTGCGGCTATGGCGCAAAAATCTTCTCTCCAATAATTGCTGCAAATCCTTTCCTGTCCACCATGGTCACCAGAACCTCCTTGTCACCTCCTCCCAAAATTCCATCACCTCCTTCTCTCAACCACATTCTCTTCTCCCATTGGATAGCAGCTTGCTCCACCAATCAGCACCATCAAATTCATCTCACCACTCACTGCCTGCCTTATATAACACCAGAACCAGTCCCACCTCATACCTACCTTGGAAATGGCAACTGAGATGTTTGCCAAAACGTTGGTTGACACCAAACATTCAACATGTCTGTCACCCAAAAGCCAAAGTTATGTAAGGAATATCATTGGTATCAACTACATACAAAATGTTATCCAAAATTCTTCTGTCAAGGTTAGTGCCATTCATAAACAAAGTTTTGGGGATCATCGTTGTGTATTTTGATATAATTGGTCAACTACTGATCAGGTTTTCTGCATTCATCAGATATTGGAGAAGAAATGATGGTACAGTGAGACCATAAAAAAAGTAAAGCTGTCATACTATGTTCCTTGTAGGTGCTCAGGGTGTGGGGAGGTATAGCTCCAACTTATTCTTAACCTCAGCACTAGATGGGGTGATTGGTTAGTGCCATGCCCTGCCTGCTCTTTAACCCTGGGGTAAGGGCTCCCAGTACCCTTTGGACAGGAGGCTGGGTGGGCCCCAGAGCCAGTCTGGATGCAAAGGCTGGGAGAAAATTCTTTGCCTATGTTGGGGATGGAACCCTGGTAGGCCAGCTTTTAGTCAGTCATTATATTGACAGATACCT
The DNA here is from genome assembly GCF_977971745.1 of Zootermopsis nevadensis. Taxonomy (NCBI): domain Eukaryota; kingdom Metazoa; phylum Arthropoda; class Insecta; order Blattodea; family Termopsidae; genus Zootermopsis; species Zootermopsis nevadensis. The sequence goes on from NW_028259157.1 coordinate 6,489,830, forward strand.
GGCTCATACAACTGGGGGGGGGGATACATCACCTATTTGTTGACTTCAAGAAAGCCTATGATTTAGTTAGGAGAGAAGTATTAGACAGTGTTCGTGTTGGATTCATTTTTCCAATGAAACTAGTTAGGCTAAACTTGCTTAAATCAAATGTGTAGTGAAGTCTGGATAGGTAAATATTTGTCTGATGCATATCCTATTCAGAATGGTCTGAAACAAGGAGCTGCTTTATCACTACAGCTTTTCAACGTTGCTTTAGGATATGTCTTCAGAAAGGTCCAAGAAAGCAAAGAGGGATTGAAATTGAATGGGACACATCAGCTTCTGGTCTATGCTGATGATGTTAATTTATTAGGTGAAAAATAAGGCAGAATCTATATCAGAAGCTAGTAAAAGAGTTGGTCAAGAAGTAAACATACATAGTTTATGTTCATTTCTTGTCACCAGGCTATAGGACAAAATCATTATATGAAGGTAGTTCATAAATTCTTTGAAAATATGGCAAAGTTCAGATGTCTGGGAGCAAAATTAACAAACCATAATTGCATTCACAAAGAACTTAGGAGCAGACTAAATTGGAATTTGTTTTCCCATCTGCTATCTACAAATGTTTAGATTAAAATGTAGAAAGCTGTAATTTTACCTGTTCAGTGTAGGTACGAAGCTTTTGGTCTCTCTCAAGGGAGGTGAAGAAGATAGAGGGTGTTTTAGAGCAGAGTACTTTGAATATTTGAACTAAGTAGGGATGAAGTAATGCATGACTGAAGAAAATTGCATAAGGAGGAGCATTATAATTTGTTCTGTTCACCATATGTTATTAGAGTCATCAAATCAAAAAGGTTAAGAGGGGCAGGACATGTATTCCACGTGGAGGATGTGAGAAATGCATACAAAATTTTGGTTGAAAAGGTAGAAAGGAAGAGACTGCTTGAAAGACCTAGGCATAGGTCTGAGGGTAAGATGAAGATGGATCTCAAGGAAATAGGGTTTGGGGGTGTGGGTTTTGATTCATCTGGCTCAGGTTAGGGATTGTTGGTAGGCTGCTGTGAACATGGTAATGAACTGCATGAGCATATTCATTTCTGAAGATTGACTCTGCTACTTGTAGTTGTTGTTTAGTTAGATGCATTGATGGTTGTGGTTTTCTGAATTGTCTTGTGATAGAGTGACCCCTCCAGAAGCCATACTGCCTGTCTAATAGGATTTCATAAATCTGTATTGTAGAGTACTTGGAAGCTCAGATAATATTGTAGTGATATTGAAAGGAAGATGCCACCACACAGTGAGAGTTTTGAAGATTATGAAATAGCAGACAGTAAATTTCAGTTCTTAGACAATGAAGAAAATTGCAGTGTCTTGATAATGTGATATCGTAGTCAGTGAAATCAGAGCTGTTTTACAAGAATAAATATAGTGTTGTTTAAGAAAAAGTGCTAGCAACTGAATTATCTGTTTTCTTGCATGAAACATCGAGATTGACATGTGTCACAGATTGTAGTATGCAGCCAGTTATTTCAGTTAAAATAATGCCAGTACAAATAACTTAGAAGGCTAGGAGTTGTTATGGCATATTTCAACCAAAATATAGGATTTCCATTTTACATATAATTTAACTGGAGAAACACCTGAAGTAATACAATTTTGTACTATAAAATAATGAATATAAACAAAACTGTTTACACTAGAAAGGACACTAGTGCCAAACGTATTTCGACCTCAAGAGGTCATCATCAGTGGCAAAACAAATTAATTCATATAATACAATTCAAAAAAAACTGTGGTTTTCTACAGAGCATAGAAGGTATGTACTTTACAAAACCATACTTATGTAACACCTCACTGGACGATACCTCTCTTAATCTGTTATGTATGGGCATTTTGCCAACATTTGCAGTATTTAGTTGATTTATTGTATGCCTAGTGATGACCCTAGAAATATGCTTCTCTTTCATTGCACTATCTTCTTAATCCTTTCATTAGTTTTAATTTGTTTTTTGATTGGTTGAACAAGGAGGCCAAACTTCTTCAGAATCCAATAGGCAACTTTAGTCCCATAAACCAATTCTGATGTTACTTCTCTATGAATCATTTTTAAATGTCATACTTTCTGAACTGGTTATGTAGATAACCTTTAGATGTGAAATAGGTGGTTCTAAAGATAGCCTTGCATTTGGTTCATTGATATTTTAATATGGTTACATGTTATGAAATTATCAGTGAAACTTGTTTCTCTTAGTTTTCAGGGCCAAACTCTTCTGAAAATTAATTTTTATTTTGGATATCATAAAATTGGGGCAGAATATTTTGAAATGTATATTGTATAAAGTATGTGCTACTATATCTAAAAAACCACAGATAAGGCATGACCATGACATAACTTTAGTCTGTACCGGAATACACATGTACTCATGCATTCTTTACAGCGTGCATTTTGAGGTATTAAATCCAACTTATTTGATACTTCCCACTTTGGCAACCAGATTGCAGCATCTCATTGTATACCTCTCCTTGTCTGTCATTTTGTTATCACCACTTGTAGGATATTCAAAAGCACAATTTTAAGGTTGTGCAGAAGAGCACAAACTCCACATAAAATTTCATTCAAATCTATCCATTGGTTTTTCTGTTGAATTGACTGGATAGATGGATTGACAGACATAACTAGCCCATAATGCTTTCTCGTGCAAAGAATGCATAGAATTCTTCAGGAAGTGCTTAAAAAATTCTTGTCCCTCAGATTATCTGACTCCATGAAACAGAGTTCTTCTTGAAAACTAATAGTCACTCAGCTATTCAAGAAATTCCCTGCATTTTACAGAACCTGAAGGTTTATTACTGTGTTTACAAGAGATCACCATTAGCCCTTATCCTGAGCCAGATGAATTCAATATCCATGCTATTTATTGTATATCTTTTTCATTATTATCCTCACATCTGCAGTTACATTTCCCAAGTGATCTCTTTTGTTCATGCATTCCCCAACTGCCAGTTTCAAAGATATGTTATTGACAGCAGAACATGTGTTCACTCAAGTGTAAACATTTCTTTTTATAGATTAATGAATAGTAAAGCATTTATGGATATACAAATATGATACATTGTACATGGACATATTTTATTATGCATGACTAGTAGTTATGCAGGATTAACAATTATTCTATTGATTTTGTGTTTGAACTTGATAATTTTAGGTTGATAGTGCTTTATGTGGCTAGGGATGTGATATATTTTAATGTACTCAACCATCATTTTTCTGTAGGAAGTGAAGAAAAAAGTGAAGTTTGGTGGATGAATATGGGAGGGGGGGACACCCAAATGTGTCTATCAAATACAGGACAGGGATGTGAAGGGTAGACAAGCTGTTTTAATGTTTTTGGTACAACAGGATGCCTCGGTGTACTAGATTGTGAAGTAATGCATCAAAATCTTTTTTTAATACTGTTCTTAAAGTTGAATGGAAATGATTGATAAACTTTTCCACCCCAGCTTCTTATTTTGGAGGTTCCTTGTTCAAATCTCGGCCCGTTTCTTGACTGTCCTGACATGTTTCGTGGTTTTCCTCAGCCCCTCCAGGCAGTTGCCAGGGTGTACCTTAGATTAGGCCACATCTACTTCCATATCCTTACCAATTCATTGAAAATGCCATCATTTGACATTCTGTAATCTAATCAGCTGACAGCGTCGTTTAATAAAACAAACAAAAAAACTGGAATGCTCAGTCGAGTTTGAGTAATTTCCGTATGCCATGCTTGTATTAGTTACGGTCTATGAAGTTTTCAGCTGAAACTTTGTTTGTGACGTATGGGAATATGTTCGGCTGTAACTGTTTGTTCTTTATGAACGTAACCGAAGATGAAAGAACAAATGACGACGGTAGACCGTTTAGAATGTATTGGCAATGTCGGATACCATGATGGGAATTACGGGTTTGGTTTTCGTAGTGTAGAGCAATGACGCAAGGAGATGGAGTTGTAATTTTCAAGGCGCTGCTAATAACAATTTAAAAAGATCTGTGTTGGGGAGATGGCAGCATTCCAATTACTGCCTCGTCGCTGCTAGAATAAGCTGTTGTAGATTGTATTATGCACGTCTAAGTGAGCAATAAGCACGGTGTGAAGTGCGCGTGTAAACAGGCAGTTCGTAAGTGGGCTTATAATAAGTTTCAGTAATGAAGTGTAACATAATTGGAAGTTAGCAAAATTAATCCAAAACATATATAATGGAGGATACGTGATTCATTCATAAGTAATATATAATCAGCTCATTTGAATTCGTGTTGCCGAAAAGAACGAATATCATGGATATAAAAGTTTTGCATAAAAGCAGCACATTTAGTTCTTTCACAAGCAGTGGCCATAAAATTGGCAGTTGGTTTGCTACCCTTGGTGATCGACGGAGGAAAAATTCCATGAAAACATCAAAAAGCCTAACTTTAGGTAAGGAAATGGCATGTTCCTGTTGGTACACAAAACTGTTAACAGATTTTGTCCTGCTCTGGCCAAATGTGATTCATTAATTACCATACCCAAAATTTATACACAATTTTGGTGTATATTTTTATTAATTTTTTTAATGTTTCAAGGCACACCAAAACATACCAACATTCTTTCCTGTCATACAAGCATAGTATTTTGTTTTTCTTGTGAGGCAGCAGTGGGTAATATTTATAAATAATAGGAATTTATAAGGAAGTAGAAGTAAGATACTGTCATAAATGATCATTTCTATAGGTCACAAAAAACATTTTTTTAAATTTTAAATTTACAACTTTATGTGGAACATGTTACAATATGGTAACCATATATGCTTGCCCCTAAATTTGAGATTTATGAAGTTTAATATTGAGGCCACAGAAAGAAGTACCATGGATTGGCTTCATCCACATATCCTTTGAGTTGTTACATGTCCACTTCAAGTGTACTTTTCTGTATTTACTACTGCCTTTTAAGTGTTTCTCTTCACACGAATGTTGGTAGTGACACTAGCAACAAGCACTTTCAGTTGGCTGACTTTGTCTAGAAGAAGCCTGAGGAAAATATAACAGTAGACAGGTTCCTTGAGCATCGTCATCCCCAAGATCTGCTGGAGTTTCTTCTGCAGCCATAATGTAAACCTATTCATTTCCTGTATTCTGTCATTGAATTTAGTTTTTAAGAGGGATGGTGTTAGTTGTGTAATATTGTTCTGTGAAGTTATCACTTATTGCACAGGTTAACTATGATATAACATTTCTGCATAATGTGTACAATTACTTGATCTCAGCTGTTAGACTGTTGCATCAGAATAGCTAAAATAAAACTTGGCTGTGCCAGGGAATACAAACTATTTCTTGTTCAAAAAGTTCATTGTGAACTAACAGCAACAATTTGTCATATTAACCTATCTGCAGACTGAGTTTCAAAGCTTAAGACTTTAATCTGCTGCTGATATTAGAAGAACAGTTTTCATAACATGAGGCAGCAATTTTATTGTATAAGAACAGAAAAATCATGATATGTTTTGTCATTGGATTTTGTAGCCAAAATATATATACTGAGGGGCCCAAAAAATATGTGTACAGAACATGACTTATAGTCATCCCTTGATGTCTGTATAAATTTAGTATTAAAGCTTTTATACAGGTTTTTGTTTTGTTGAAGTGTGTATACATTTTTTGGGCCCCTCTGTATACTGTGGTACCAGAATAGACTTCTTGATCTGTTGATTGTGGTGTTCTGGGTTTTGATGCCATGTATTCTTCTATGAGCTTTCCCCTGCCAGAATAAACAGTGTTACAATCCAGAAGATGACAGTTATTTTCACTGTTGTGAGAACCTCAGATCTCAGACTGTCAAAAGCTTTTTTTTAATCTGTAATGATTTTTTCTTTCTTCCAATTTTCTGCTTGTAGTAAATGGTTAAAATAAGAACCTAAGAATATATCTTCACATAGTATTCTCCCTTCCTCACTTTATTTCAAGGATTTTTATGCAGTATAATACAGTAGTGAAAGTGTTACCTTTAATTTTCAACAGTATTAATGCTAGAGTATGCCTTTGGATCTGATTCTGAGCCAGTTCCATCAGTCTGCTGTCCTTGCAACTTATATCTTTAAGAGTCATCGTATTAACTTTATAAAGTTTTACAAACAAGAGCATGTTGCTGCTTTCCAGTATTACCTCTGCAGTTAAGTAATTCAATTAATGAGGTGGCTTGCTTGGGAATTGGCTTTATTTCTGAGGTTTCCTGAAGTTCGTGTCTTTACATGTTCAGAGCAGAAAGGGACGCTTCACTATGCAAACAGGTAGACTTGAATATTTTATCAGAAATCTTTGTTTGCTTTGGTGAAAATTGTTTGTTGATTTGTGAACATGTGATGTTTAAACCAGAAAATTAATTGTAAAAGAGTGAACATTATATTTTTTTATTTGCATGTCAGATTTTTTAACATTTTATTCATGAAGTGTTGCTTCATAAAAATGTCTTGGTTTTATAATGGATGTGTGTTATTTTATAAAATAGTACTGACAGCACATACAAAGTGAAACAGAAGAAAATTAGAAGACATAACATTAAGGGTTCATGTGTTGGATTATGTAAATAGCTGTTTTTCTTTTCATCGTGGCAGCACTGGCAGTTGTTTGTGGATGAGATCACAAAGTAATGTTTTGTATGTATTTAGATATATTAGATTTGTATAGTGAACTTCAGTTTTTGTTGTCATTTTACACTATGTGACTTTGACATGTTCCTGTTGTTTGCATTTTGAAAGTAAATAGGTAGGTGTTGTGCATGTTGGGTTGAAGGTAATCAGATAACCAAATCGCTGTGTCACCTGAATTTACAGGTGTGGTGCACGAAAACCCACGGATTGGCTCTGATGGCGAATCAGAGGAGGCATCCGGAGCATCCGATGAGGTAACCTCACCTATCAAACTCCGGCCAAAGAACAGGAGACTGAGTGAGGTACGTCATGCAGGTTTAAGTTATGAACCATTACCATGTTTTCATTGAGTTGTATATCTTATGAATGTTAGCCACGTCTCTTCAGAAAACAGTAAGTGTGGTGTTTACTAATATCAAAGCAAACATACCTGCTCTTTTAAAACCCAGTTATTTGCTCTTTCACTAATGAAAGTTGTATCTTCTTCTTATTCTTCTTGGGCATACAGCTCAAAGTTTAGCCAGTGCCTCCTTCAATATGATAGCCCATTCAACCCTATCTTCAACTCCATCTTCATATTCCTAACTCCTCCAAATCCTTCTCAACACAATCCAACCATCTCAGCCTGGGCCGCCCTCTATCTCTTCTCCCATCGGGTTTTCCCATAAAGATTTTCTTCACAGTCCTGGTGTTCTCCATTCTAATTAAGTGAACTGTCCATTCAAGTCTTCTGGCTTTTGTTAAAGTTACAATATTTGGTTTGTTGTACAATTTCTCAATTTCCAAATTACTGCAGATTCTCCACCCATTTTGTTCTTTAATAGGATCATAAATCTTTCTCATGATTTTCCTTTCCCATCGTTTTAGTTTATGTTTCATTTGCTCAGTCATAGCCCATGCTTCACAACCATACATCACTATTGTTTAATTATTATATTATAAATCTGCAATTTAGATTGGAGGAGACATTAAGCATAGAAAGTTTTAACATTGTGTCATTAGTTGGAAAGTAAAGTACATTTTAACTTTCAAATCACATTGTAAAGTTAAGAAATATAACACAGGTATTAAAAATTGCTGAATTTGTAGTAAAAATAGTAGTTTTGTGGCTGAAGTTCAGTGTACAACCTTGACTTTCAGCTTCTGCCATTTTTATATGGCAACTGCAATGTTTACTGAAATGTTGAATAGTTCTCAACATTTGACATGGTTCATCCCAGAAGTTGTACAACAAAAATACTTGTTTAAAATATGATTGAATGAAGACCATACTGTTTGCATAAGTAGACATTTTGCAGATACCTATATAATTCAGAGACCTGGAACAAGTGGATGCTTTATCTCCAGTTGTTTATATTTAAATTTGTGATATACACTGTAAGCATTGATAATTCCTTAATTCCAGAAGTGAATGTTATGTTGATATTAACTCTGAAAGTTGATTAGAAATTGTATTTATTTCTAAATATGAGGGTCATATGAATTACTTCTACTAGGAACAGTCACAATGAAGGCATTCAAATGCATTTATTCTATACCCCCACAGCAAGACATCAATAAACGTTTGTCACTGCCAGCTGATCTTCATTTACCAGAGTCATTTGTAGCAAAGCAAAATGCAAGTCCTACCATTGAGGGGCCGTTGAGTCGAGCCTCACGTCGACAGTCGCTGTCAGAAATAGGTTTTGGTCGTACGGAAACTTATACCAAGTTGTACAAACTTGGGCAGGTATGTGAATACAACTTCAAAGTTTATTTTAACATAGATGAACCCTTTCCAGTCCAATGTTGAGGCGGACACAAAGTCCAACATGCTGTTATATTGTAGTGTATAATGTCTAAAACATTTTAAAAAATCAAAGTATAGGCAAGTAATGAAATATTCATAGTCCTATATAGTTCAATAGTTCTATAAAGAATAGTTGGTTAACACTGTTTAAGAAAATAATCACTGTTTACTCTGTGAATCATACAAAACGTAGGAATATACTGGGGTCAAAATGCAGAGTTTTTTTTAAAGAGTTGCTAGTAACAGAAAGGATTTTGTATAAAATTTAGTACTGTACATTCAGTTACACTTTTCAGAAAAATTTATAACATTGTTAATTAATGAATGTCTATTAGATTCCATCTGATAGTAATAACATTCTGTTGTCATAAAATTCAGGTTTTAGCAACAGTTTATTTATGTTAATACATTAATAATGGATTTGTACTTATTTATGTTTAAATGTTCTAACTTTTAAAACAGATTTTCTTTATTAATTTTTGTTTAAACTAGATAGACCCTGATTAATCTGCCCCATGAATAATCAGGAGTTTACTATACTGCACATATACAGGTGCTTACTGTATAATTACTATCAGTTGCATGTGTGTGACATGTGGAAAAGTGGAGTGTTAATTATTGGTAAGAAAATGTGCCTACAAAGAACAGTGTCCTGGGGTTTGACTACGCTTTGAACAGAACTTGCTAGTAAAGGTATAGTTGTGCATATTGTTGCTGTAGACATTGTCATTTGTAAAATTAACAAGAGAAAGAATGTTCAGACAAACAGTAGTGTGTATTTTGTTCCATAAATGAGGATATAGTAAAGATGACTACTAAATAAATGGTGTGGAAATATACTTCACATTTGTGCCTTTTCTTTTTCCCTAATGATCCTAGCTGCACTTTGGTACATACATTAAGAAATAGAAATATGCCCAAGCATAAAAAAAGTTTGTTTACCACCACCCCTCCTTTAACACCAGTATTGGTGGTGGACGAAATGTGGCACTTTAATAGGGCTTGTCTGTATGTTCCTTTTTTAACAGGGTACATACGCAACTGTGTTCAAAGGGAAATCACGTCTTACAGATAATATAGTAGCTTTAAAAGAAATTCGGTTGGAGCATGAGGAGGGAGTTCCGTGTACAGGCATCCGAGAAGTATCTTTGTTGAAGGAACTCAGGCATGCTAATATTGGTAAGCATATCACGTGTTTAACTTGTTTTAAGAATGTACAGTAATTGATTATGCTCTGGCAAGAGTGGAGAACATCTTATGGTATAGTACCTTAAAATATGACAGTGGCTTTCTCCTCAGTTCTTTCTGGATATTATCATCCTTTTATGTGGTTTGATCCAACTTGATCAAATCATGAATCACGAATAATATCTTACCCAAGGTGAGTGCTGCCAGTATCACACTTTTCATTGTTTTCACAGCCCTTTTGCTGAACAGGGGAATTTCACTGTCCTGTAGGACAGTGAAGACAGATTAGAGGACATAGATAAACTTTATGTTGTATATTCTAGACTTACTAGTTGTAACTTACATTTCTTTTACCATCTGTTCGCACTTAACGTTATATCAGTACAGATCAAGCAGCCGTGTTACTTATATTCTTTTCTTAGATTTGTTGATGATTATTTTATTAAATACACATAAGATCAGACACAGTGTGTACCAGTGATTAGAAAGGATGAAAAATGCCAAGAACACTGCATTGCTGATTAATTCAGGCAGTGTAATTGGTGCTGTGAAATTGTAAGAGATGCAATTGTTCATAAAGTCTGTGCATATTTCTTTGCTATATTCCCACTTTTCAGTAGATATTTGAGGACAGACTTTTTTTACATTACTGATATGTAGCCTTGATCCTACATTCCTGTGCATAAAGAGTTTTTAAAAATGCACAGTGTTCTTTTTGTGTTTATTAATAATGAGTCTATCATTCCAAATTCCAGTAGCTTGGTTCATTTGGCTCTGGATTAGAGTTGGATGGCATATGTTGAATTTTCAAAATATTTGTGAAATATATTATTCTGATTCAATATTTATTTTGCAGTGACATTGCATGACATTGTGCATACTGAGAAGTCCCTCACCCTTGTTTTTGAATACCTGGAAAAAGATTTAAAGCAATACATGGATGATTGTGGTGCCATCCTTAGTATGAATAATGTTAAGGTATGTTTTTGTTGTTTTATATCACATAAAGCAGTCATTTCTAGTATGATTACTTAAATGTGTCTTAATCCAGTTTGAAAGTGAATTTTCTGCTCTTACTCATAAAGTATCTCCCAGATTATGAATTATACTAACAATATTCATCTTTAATGATGCAATGGAACTTCCATTTAATTCTCAATTTGTTTTCCTTACATAGTATTTTGTTTACCAGTATTGTAGTGTCAAGTTTCTTCTTGTTTAATAATTTCCTTATTTTAGTGTTTGCATCTAGTCTCTTCTGAAGAAACATTAAAGTGGGAGTTAACTGTAATTGGAAATGTAAGATAACAGTATTACTGTAAGTTGTGACTAGAAATATTTGTATGAACGTTACATAAGTTTTGTGGACTGGTGTTCCCAATCAGCAGCTGCTGCCCATATCAGCAGATATAATTAGAATCTGGAAAATTTGAAAAAGTACTCAATCTTATGGGTACTGATTATTTTCTAATGTGGTATAAATTAAAGGAAAGTATAACAGAATTTTTATTGCTGTTCCAATGTTTGTTGTCAGATTAATTTTGAGTATATACTTTCTGCTAACAAGCAAAGCATCAGTGTCATATAATTAAACTTTTCATTTGTCCAAATGCCTTTGTCAGTATAATAATGGACTCTTTGTAAGTAAGTTCATGAATCTTGAACAAGAACTGAAAGTTGTAAGCTACTTGTTTATGTTTGCTTGGATGTCTCATGTTGAATTAATAGTTGCATAGAATATGTATTTAAAAACTTGTACTGCAGTTTATATTTATTAATTGATTCATTGTGTTATCTCTTTTGGCACAGTGATTTGAAATTTATACCATTAACTGCTTTCATGTCTTCTCCCAGCTGTTATGGCAATGCTGTTGAATCTATTATTGCGCCATTACATCTGTCATCATATTCATCACTGCTATTATAGTTTAGGGTATTGTTGATATTTGCTGGTAGCATTAGTATGTATTAGGTTATTACAAACAACAATTGAACATAAAATTGTAAAATAATAAGGCTGTCCTACTAGCACTTCAGTCTCATGTCTGACGTTTACTTACAGGAGAGCACGTTTGATAACATATTGGTAGAATTGCATAAATTTGACATACCATATTACAGTGCAGAGATATCAGTAAAAGTATATGAGTCTTATTTTAACCAGTTCTTTCATATGTAAAATCTGAAACAATGTGTTTTGTCACTCAGTTCTTGGTTTGATATGACTATCCACAGAAAATATTCCTGAATTTTGAGAACAGGAACAAACTGAACCTTCTGTACAACTTATTTTGAACTTTCCGTATGGATCAGATGGTTTCAAAACATAGTAGTGAAATATTCACATTACTACATATAGCAGACTAACAGTGACAAGTTGAGAATGGTCATTATGCGATATCAGTATATTGTTAGTCAGGTAATAAGATTTAATGTGTATGTACAGTGTTGATAAGTACAAAAATTGGCATGACTGCACTGGCAGCCATTATTAATTTTGTTCTGCTTATAGTTGTTCCTGTTCCAACTTCTGCGTGGCCTCGCCTATTGTCATCGGCGCAGAATATTGCATAGAGATTTAAAGCCTCAGAACTTACTGATAAATGATAAAGGTGAATTAAAGGTCAGTAAGCTTTTCCTCTTTCATTAAAAAATAATTCCATTAACATCATATCTATCCTTTAATAAAATTACATTTATCCTTATTCTTTTGTTTACACTTTCACTATCATTAAAGGTGACATGCAGTTCTGTTTTAGTTAATAATTTTCGGTCATTGGAGGCCATGCTTTGTGTTAATACTGAAAGCAAGGAAATTTTCATCATTGTGATCCGCTCTCCCCTTCTCAACAACAGTTGAAAGGGGGAGGAGGTGTTCAGTTCTATGTGTCGGAGGTTCGCTTGGCCCACGCCCCTGAAAAAGGGTGTACTCAAACACATCAGAGTACAGTTGAAAATAAAACCCTTTAATGTCCTAAAACAAATTATCATACATACACATTACCAGGGCTCATTGATAAAACTATCACACACAAAGAAACTCTCAAACAAAACATATAAATACAACAAAATCCCCACGATACGGCTCACTCTCGGCAATGCTCAATTCGTCTCCCCGGTCTTGATGACCCCGAGGGACCAAGAATAAATCCGAAACACAGTAGTTGCCCCGTCCACCAACAAAACAAATCCAATACCAATCTGGATGGGCAACTACAACGTGAAAACACATACAAATCAATGTCGCCTCGAAGGGAGTGCCTAACCGGAGAGAAGTTGCCGACCGAATCTGTAGCTACAGCCAGAGAGAGTGTCTGTGTTCTGGCGAGAAGGGTTCAGCCCAAATCAGTCCCCCTTCCTAAACTAGCTTAACCTCCCCACACGCATGCGCACCCCTTTCGAAGTTTTGCCGTCACAACCTCAGAGCCAGATGTAGTTGGCTCATTTGTATGAATTTAAAGTAATGCTTTTCAGAATATTTAATTTTTTGCGTATGTAACTGTATAATGGTTTTCTGTTTGTGTCCTTTGAAATGTGTTTTTTAAGAACTTTAGAAAGCGTTCAAGATACAATGGGTAAAGTACAGAATAAGTAGTAACTGTCTGAACATATTCAGCTTGCAGATTTTGGACTGGCTAGGGCAAAGTCAGTTCCCACCAAAACATATTCAAATGAAGTTGTAACACTTTGGTACCGGCCGCCCGATGTCCTTCTTGGATCTACAGAATATTCAACACAAATTGACATGTGGTGAGCATTAGGTACTTCATGTGATCTGTAACATTAGTAAACAATATCTTAAGGAAGTTGATACGCAGAAAATTTGTTTTAATCACATTATCTTACATAATTTGCATCCTTTCCCCTTGATCTTTTAACTTTAAGGAGCAAATGCAGACCCTTGTCACAGTTTTGAGAACACAACTGTTGGGCTTAGAATAAGAAACAATTAGTTTAGTTGTTTATGGACATAATCACATTTCTTATGCCAAATTTGTAGTCCACGAATTTGGATTTTATGTATACTATTGAGTGAAAGACATAAATTGTAGATGCAAAATATGATATATGAACTGATTTCATATGTATGATGATTGAAATTAAATGTTAATTTGTTGTCAGGGGTGTTGGTTGTATATTTTATGAAATGGCCTGTGGACGTCCATTGTTCCCTGGTTCAACAGTTGAGGAGGAACTGCGACTGATCTTCCGAGCACTAGGCTCACCACCTGAGGATGCCTGGGGTGGATTAGCAGCAGCATATGCATCCCAGGAGTGCTCACCTGAGCCCCTCTTGGCAAGGGCACCCCGCTTGGATGCTGATGCCATTGACTTGCTGTCAAAGTTCCTTTGTGTAAGTTGAAATTAAAATTTCTTTAATATTGTAGTAAGAATCATCAAGATCACAGATAAATTAATTTAATGTGGTGGTGGGAATGAGCATGTAATGATAGATTGTAATTACATTTTTACACGTATCGATGCTGAATATAATAATTGTTCACAGAAGCTTTGTATTTCCAACTTAGAAACAGTGAACATTATGTGTACTAAATCATAGACTTTCATTACTGAAACATTGATAGATTAGTAACCACAATGTGATGACATCATAGTAACAACACTCATAACCGATTATCTATTGTCTGAGATATTGGATGGGTGACAGTACAAAGTTTAGTAAAGTGACATCAGAAGAGCAATGCAGTGGCATCTAGGTAAAGAAGCATGTCTGACTCCATGTTCATTGGATTTTTTTTATTGTTCTGTTTCTGAAAACATGTCCTTAAATTTTCCAAGCATACTTTTGACTCATTCTTTATAGGTTACAGCATATACATTATTAATATGGTCATTGAATTTTGTGGGCCCCCAAATTTTCTGCATTCGTAGAGATCTGTAATGACCTAACGATCCTATAACATTATTGTTTTTACAAATAATGTATACTAAATATGAAAGTATATTCTAAAGTTGATACCCTATTATGAAAATGTGGATTAAAATTGTCATCTTGTTTAGAATGATATATGTGATTCATCTAAAAGTTATATTATACAGTAATGTGACTGTAAGAGATCTAATAAAAGGTATATGGGAATTACCATCCACAAAAGTTTTATTCTGCAGCAGTCATTTTGCTGTGTACTCCATGTTCCAACCTAACCAGGTCATAATCAGGCATAAAGACTATGAATGGCCTGTTGCAAAGATGTGTATATACATTTATCTTTTAGTGGGCTGACGGATGTTAGTGTCCATATGTGGGTATTCAAGGAGTTTCCATGTTTTTATATATACTGTAGTAGAAGTATATGTAAGTATAATTGTATAGAAGGCATCTTGGTACTTCAGTAAATATTGATAGTTTAGTATATTGAATAAAGCTCTTGTTCATTCTCTATTATAAGTCCATAATTTTTGTATTGTGTTACATTTGTAGGTATTTGCACCCATTATGTGTTTCCTAACTGTGTCATATATTGATTTTCAGTATGAAGCCAAAAAGCGTGTATCTGCAGCAGATGCTATGAAACACCCTTATTTCAGATCCCTTGGGCCTGGTGTTCATAAACTTCCTGATGGTAAGAAAGGACAATATATGTAATATGAAAGCAGCAGAAATTTGAATAGGTTTATTCCATGATACTACAGACTCTTTAATATGTTTCAGTAATGTCCATCTTCACAATTCCTGGAATTCAACTGAACAAAGATCCTGGTTGCCGATCGTCCAACTTTCCAAAGTCTGGAGTCACTGGGCATTCACGACGCCAGAGCATGCTCTTATGAAATACAGAGTGGCCGAGCATTCAGCGTATCTCTTTAGAGGTAGCCATGGCTCGGTGAGACACCATGGATATCCAGTCCATCCAACCGCAGCTCTGATTCCGCCCGCCAGCCATTCTTTTCATGGCATGCTGTGAGGTATGGGGTGCTTTATACAAAAAGTCGGTTCTGTTTAAGTCATTTAATAATATCGTTGAACCGTGTGGTGAAGAAGAGGGAAACTAGCTGGAGTATGCTGTTACTGGCATCCTAGATTAGGAACTGTTACAAAAAGTGTTTTTGACATTGTGCCACTAAAGTCCTAGTTTTAAACAGAACTGTAATATATCATATTATGTTACTGTGTATTACTTGCATTGGACTTTGATCTCTTTATTGACTAATTGTTCACGTCTAGTCAATAGACGAACTGGTAGTTTTATGAATTAAGCAGATGGTGGATGGTAGGCAGGTAATGGAACAAAACAACCTGCTAACATTGAAGATTAAGTGGAAACAAACCTTAATTAATAATGATCTAGGGCTGTGCAAATATTTTTTTGTTTTGTTTAAAAACTGAACATAACTGTGATGCATCAAGTTGATTCTGACGTTTTGAACTGAACTGGCAGTTGGAGTCAAATTGGAACTGAACAATTTTCAACCATAGCGTTTTATCCCTCCTTGCATAAACACGAAATGTGTTCAATTGTTTGTGATGTAGAGGTGTATCCTATAAATTATTCATGTTTTTGAATTATACCTGTCCATTCTTTAGTAGATTAAAGAGAAACTTAGGATTCTGTTTCCTCTATTAAAACCTTTATTTAATGTAGAAAGAAAATTTTCCATCAATTTCAAAGAGCGCTAGCATGCATGCAGATAGAAATTGTGCTGTGTCATGCATTGTAACATGAGTGTTAAATCATTACAGTTTTCTGTACACTGTAAGATGATGGCTGAAAAAACGATAGACGTCAGTAAATTTTTATAATTATATGGGCAAGTACAGCGCAAATATATTTTGCTTTAAAGGACTAAAGGTTAAAAAATGTATATTGATTGTTAATGGACCATATGATCTTATCGTTGTCAACAAGTTAATATTTAATGTTATTAGAATGAATAATGTTAATTTGGCAATTTGTATGAGGGTCACTCCAAAAGTAATGCACCATATTTTTTAAAAATTCAATTTTTATTTTACAACTTTGCTATTCACACAGTGGATAGGTACAGCCTTTAAGAACAAAATGCTACTTTTCAACGCAGTCTCTATCTCTCTCAACTGCCTTACACTACCTCTGAGCAAGAGCATGTATTCTTGGACAGTAAAACTTGGGGTCAGCCCTTTTGAGCCACTTTTTCACAGCTACCACAAGGGAGTCATTGTCCTCAGACTTAGTCCCATGAATGCTGTCTTTCAGTTTATCAAACAGGTGATAAACTGGCGGTGCCAGATCAGGCCTGTGTGGTGGGTGTGGCAACACTGTCCGCCTCAATTTTGTGCATCTGTCAGTTGCCACGGGACCCACCTCGCACAGACCTTCGAAAATCCCAACTGTTCCAATATTCTACAGACACTGACTTTGCAATGTCCAGTCGGAGTGATAATTGTTTCACAGATATGTGTCTGTCCGCCATGATCACGTTGTTCACCATCTCAACATTGGCATCCGTCCACACTGACTGTGGCCTGCCATTGCGCAGCAAATCGCAAATGTTTGCATGTCCACCTTTGCCTGATGTTCTTTGTGCCCAGTGGCTAACTGTGCTGCGATCGACGGTATCCTCCCCATACACCTTCTGCAGTTGCTGGTGGATGTTTCCCACTTCTCGTTCTCACACACCAGGAACTTGATAACAGCACGTTTTTTCTGACGAATGTCAAGGACAGCAGCTGTGTTTAATGAATGATACACATGTGTCGCTTGCGGGAGAAGGATGAAGTAAGTTTTAATAGAAGCGGGATGAATGTTTCTGTGTTCTATGTGAATAGCAACACAGTAGAATAAAGGGATTTTTAAAAAAAAATATGGTGCATTTCTTTTGGAGTGACCCTCATATGAAAATTAGAAACTCACATTCAATTTACTTCACATTTTGATTCAGGCTATTCTCACAGATGATAATTTTAATTTATACACACCTTCCAGATTTTGTATGGGGTATGAGACGTTCAGAAGGGTAGAATAATTATGGTACACTTGAGTGAACCCTTCAGAGAACAAAATGGTTGGACTGTGTTATATGGGTACAGGGAAACCTCGATTTGCGCTGATTCAGAAATTATTGTTGCTATGGGTAGATGACATGAATAAAAAAAAACACTCCCTTGACTGAAATTGCTATCACGGATAAGGCGAAGTCAATTTTTGAGGAACTTAAGTCATCAGTGTTTGGGTGCTGGGAACACATGTCATTGATTTACATTATAAAAAGAGTTTCAATTTACGCCGGTTCATCCAGGAATGCATCCCCGGCGTAAATCAAGGTTTACCTGTATTCTTTTTAGAGGTTTTGGTTGTTTTTACTTTACCAGTACTGTAAATTTTAATTGTTCTGTGGAGATGTTTGTAGGTTGGCTTATGAGATAGATGACATAGTGGTTTTACTGTATTTATTATTTCATAACTTTCTTACATTTTCTACTTCTTAAAGCAGTAACATAAGTTCAGGTAAACTGCACTGTAGTGAAAGTATTAACATACCCTAATGGTGGAGGTAGGGAAGGTCTGCAGAATGTTGGACTTGTGTTTTGTGCTCTAGAAATTATAAGGTGGCAAAATAAATCTAATGTTCTCTTACATATCTGTTTTGGAGGTGTTTTCTGGTCCTGAACTAATACTCAGGTACATACCTGTTTGTTTAGATGTTTTCTGGTTCTGAAGCCTCCCAGCACCAATGACACCACATCAAAGCTTGGATTTGGGTTGATATGCTTCAATACACCAAAGTCCCACATCATACCCTTTTTTATCCTTTGTTCAGAAGTTACTTTGATTGATTATGCATGTTTGGTTGTACATGTACATCACATTTATGTCTTCAGACCATTTACATGAAGTAATCTCTTGCTCTAGGCCAAATATTGCCTCATTATAGTTTTTTGGTGGTAGCTGGTCATGTGGCATTCTATTTGTATTAGGCTTTACTGTTCCACAATAACTTATTTAATTTTCATCAAACAAGTCAGAAGAAGGGGAAAATAAAGTTGTCCATCTTTCACAATTTCTGTGAAGTGTTTTACAGTTGTGTGTGTTGCTATCATATTTGTGGTCTTACTTGTTATGCCCTTCTCTTAATTAAGACTTCCATGCCATATATAACTGACCTGTCACTTAATTTGTAGTTTTATTCCTAAACATGTGTTTGTTGGGGATATACTGTTTTATATTTACCTTCCCTTTGTATTATAACTTCATTCACAGGCACATGTTCCAAAAGGATGTACTATTTTGAGTAGTAGTTCAGCAAGTCAAAAGTATGTCACAGTGAACTGAAGGACACCGGTTTGTGCAGACTGCGTTGGTCATGTAATGTTACTTCCTGTCACCATAAAAAAGTACTTTAAAAGCATAGCATACAGCAGTTTGCAGCCCTTGCAAATGCAGCTGCTTGCAGAATAATATGTGCAACTTTGGCAAGTTGTAAAAATTGTTTCTCTACTTAAAATATAATCACAAACATTCATTCAGCATTTTGCTAGAAATTACATACTGATTCGCATCCAGCTGAGAAGACATAAATGAATTCTAAGGTATAGTACAGTAGTGTTCAAAACTTCAGACTGTAAACACTATTGATACAATTGTTTTGCTTATTTTGTGAAATGAAACCATACTGTTGTAATGGATTATAAAGTAACTTGCATATTTAAAGATTAGTGTCAAATCTTTGTATGCACATACAGTTTTATTCTTTTTTTATAATTTAGATCTTATTTTAAGTTGCTTTGTTAAACATAATAATGTTATTCTACACATTCTCACTGTTACATAGCAGTTTAATCCAGCTGAGTCGGTACATATCAGCATTATGCCAGAAATTTGAATGGCATCACTTATCAAAGGATAAAATTTTGTGTGAGACATTATTCAGTTTGTGTAATGGAGAATGAGATTAAAAAACTATTTTTGATTTCTGAAAGTGGTGTTTATATGTTACTGATAACCAGGAGTATAATTTTTGGCTAGGAGTTTTTTTAAGAACTCCCAGTATTAAGATTTTGCTAAATCTTTAAAAAGAATATTAACATTTCTCTGAGTCCAAATCTGGAACTTCTTGTAAAATAAATCAAAATTGTTAAGTACTGTATTATTCCCTCATCTGCCTAGTGGTGTAGAAGTATAGTAGGGAGCTGACCATTTGTTCTGTACTGTGGCTTACATGGACAAAAATTTATAATTTTGGTAACATATTTCCTGAAGTCCATTAATGGAATTCTTTAGGAGTTTTTCTCACTCTAATGTGAGTGAAGAACACCTTATGGGCCCATCCATGTCTGTCATGGATTTTGGTCTGAGAAGTAGGTAACCTCCCAGGGCTTCCCCGAGAGGGGATGCAAAAGGAGAGGTTTGCACTGTTAGGATAGCTCCTTTCCCCTGAGGGCTTCCTTCCTAGATTTTGGTCTTAGTGGGGTTTATTTCTCCCAGTCATTTGTCCCCTTCTTCTTGATCCCTACAGCTTTGCATCATCCTCCTCCCCCAAAGCCTTGCCTTGGTAAGACCAGGACTACCCCCAAGGGGCTTTGTCACCTCTGGGGACAGCCCTAGATAACATCCCCTACACCTGTTTCTAGTCATGTTTTAACCCACCAAGCCTTTCCCAGCATGTTTGCATCCTGGGGCCTAGATGCCTGTATATTTCTGTATCAGGGGTTCTGTCCCTGTGCTTTCTCTCCTGTGCCTGGCCCACCCAGGTGTTTAAAGTCCATTACTTTGTTCTCACTGTGCTTAGACACTGCAGGGGCGGCTTCCACAGTGATGGGTTAGACCACCAGTGGGACTGCCCACTCTGGGCTTTGTCACTTCTGAGGCTTTTATCCCCTTGGAAAACCTCAAGTCTCTCTCCACACCAAGGTTTATAACCCCCGTAGCTTTATGAACCTAGCCCCTCCCCAGTATTCTTGCTCCCAGAGGTTGAGCCCCCTTGTGCTTGTTGCTCCAGGAGCTTTGCCCCCTCCCAAACTTTATTGCTCATACATTCTAACTGTCTGCAAACTTTCAAAGTCTGTAGTTTTGCCCTTGCTGGGCTTCGACACCTCTGGTCTTCCACTGTTACAGGTTACACCACCCAGAGTCATGGTCGATTAAAGGGTCTTGGCCACCACTGGGGACTGCACAACATGGGGAAACCCCCAGCACATGCTGCTCCAGGGGCTTTACTCTTCTGATCTCCCATTGTCTTGACCACTAGGCCTGGGCACCCCAGTGCTTCCACTAGCCTGGTTGCAGCAGTGTGAACTAGGTCATTCTTGGAACGCAATGCTCCAAGTGTGAATTGAGGTCATTGGATTGCATTGTTGTGATATCTGATCACATTATTGCAACAATTATTTTGGATTCCATCGTTGCAGTTATTCCCTTGGTTTCTGTGCTGACATCATCATCCCTGGTGTGGCATGAAGAATGCCTTTGAAATTTTGGTTTACCCCAAAGCGTACACCTTTCCAGTCTTATATTATGTATGGTTTAACTGTGACAACAGATACAGTTCTTCAGACAATTAATCTGACCAAAAGCACAGTTAAATTAACTCTGTTCACACGTGTTCCTACATTATTCCAAATGGTTGTATAAATTTTATCTTGGTCTTTGTTTGACATACTTAAGGGGTTAGTTGGAATCTGGTGAGTGTTCAAGAGAAATGAATCTCAATCATGAAACATTTTCAAATCTTCTTGCTTCCTTTTGTAACTTCTAGGTATAGAATGTCTCCACTTGTAGAATACAGTCACGTTTCCAGGAACTAAAATTAAGAAATGTTGTAACTTTTAGATGCTGGGAGTTCATAAATATTTTAAACTAGAAGTGTTTTTTGGAGCACAGTAGATAGCATTTGTTTCATCTTTTCCATCAGTTATAAATCATTCAGAATTCTAAGATCTTTCACTAAGTTACTGCAGAATGTGGCTCTAATCTTAATTAACACTTGTGTTTCAGAAGTGCACAATTTGCCATAAACCAGTATGTCCACTTAAATCTCTTATTTTTAGTGATGCATATAAATATTGTTTTGGAAGAAAGAACTCACCTCCATTCTTTCATTTAATGTTTAATTTTCTATATTTATATTAAAAATAGCAATTCAAGGTTTCATCCTTTAAGATACAATTATTGTAAAAGATGGATGCTAGATACTGCAACTTAATTTTTTTTCTTCTTCTTCTGTAAACGTTTGCCCCAAAAGCCATATAGGCCTACCTTCTTCATGAAAATAAGATAGTGGACAGGCACTGTGCTATGCACTCTCATTTTGCATACTGCAGTAGCAAGGGTATGTACAGTGTACAGAATAACACTTAAAACAGTTCTCTACACTTGTGAATATAATTTTGTTTTGAAAGTTTTGCTTCAGAACATTGTGAGGAAGGCAAGTATGTTAATGCTAAGGTACAATAGTATCTGAATACCTGAAAACATTTTCAGTAATTTCACAAATTACAGCATTATTTTAAATTATCAGTAATTTCTGTTCTAAAATTAGTCTGCCTTGAGTACATATTTGTATAGAATATACTTACTCAGTAGAACATACCACATTTTTACATATAGCAAATCCTTCTTTCTGTCTCCTGCTGGTACTTCAGAACTTTAAATTACATGAATAAAAATTTGGTCCATCTTCAAATGAGAAGGAAACACCAAGTTACGTTTACAGTAGAGTCTTTACAAGCACTGTTTACTTTTAAAATGCCTGTCTGTATTAATTGTACTGGAATGTTTAGTATATGTTGTTTATGTCCTACGTTTGTTGCAGTTTGATTACTGTATGTAATAGTGCACTATTTTAACCATTTGGGCAGTAGATACATGAATATTGTTAAAACTGCATAAGTAAGAATTATTGTGCATTTCAATGAATACAGTGTAACTTATTATATCCTAGTCATATAGACAAATTTTATGATTCAGATTAGCAAGAAAGCTTTAGAAGCTGATTGGTTTAGCATGTAAAGATAAGTGTAACATTTTAAGTGATACTGGGATCCCCATAGAAAACATTTCCAAATTTAATAGAAATAATAACTGATAATAATAGCAGTAATAACAGTGAAAGTAATGTTTCCTCCTGATCTTCAAAATGATGGAAATGTAGTCATGTGTGCTTCTTCATTTCCATTATATCTAAAGTAGTTGTTTTACCTGTACTGCCATATAGATCAAACACTGAAACACAACTGAATATGGAAGTGTCAATGCTTCAGCATGCTCAGTGCATTTATTATATTAGCAACCAGACTGACACAACAATAATTAAAGAACTGATACTGGATTTGTCTGTGGAGCTATCAGTTTAGTTAGTTTGCCATAATACAGGAAACTTTCAAGGTGTAAAGACCCAATACCTCAGACTCCACTTCCAGTACAAAGTAAATATAATGTGGGTGAAAATAAATGTTACAATACTAGTTTAAAAAAAGAAACTTTTATTATTTCTATAAATTAGTATACAAAATATAAAAAGTAAGCCATACTTTAGAGCCATCAGTGTTATAAGTTAATACAGTATACTCTTAATTATCAGGACAAATGGAGCATGAATAGTCCCAAAAACAAAGGTATGCTTTAAAAAGAAGATAGGTCACAAAGGCAGACTTGTCGTTTTTCTTACAAACTTATAAATAACATGTGGTCCATAAAGCTATTGTTAACCATTTACCAATCTTCTGTGTCTTCCTAGTCTAGGAGAAGAGAATCTGTATTCTGGAATGTGTGAATAGTTACCCCTCCAAATTCTAGCTATTTAGAGATGACCATCATATTACAAACTCTGAACTTCAGTCCAGGTATCTGTTGTGATTGAAGAAACCAATTCTCATCTTCTCACACCTTGGTACCATATTTCTTTTGGATTATTCATGTTGCCAGTTGCTCATACCACTCCTTGACATGATGCCAGTAAGAGTGATATTTCTATGGCTTCTACCCATATGGAAAGCTGACAATAGTAAAATGTGATTGGGAGAAGTTACAGATTACAGTGTTGTCACATTACAGAAGAGGAAATATCTCTCTTCCAATAATGTATTTTTAAATAATATGCTCAAGCTGGTGGCTGACCCAAAATGACAAATGTTACAACAGAACCAATAGTAGTGACATTCAGAGGCTGATGTGGTTTTAAGGCACATCACAACAAAGTTATTTGGAAACTGTTATAGCTTGTTTTATTGTGTATTGTGTTGTCTGAGTTGAAAAAAATGTTCATGTTTCATATGAAAAAAGTGCCCCACCCTCAATATGACAAGAAAACCTGTGTATCTGTGAAGCCAGTGGCTTCTTCAAAGAGCAAAACAGGAAGATGGTTATGGATAGAGTACTTCAGTAATGTTAACTAATTTGAAGGGCAAACACAAATTAATCAGCTGTTTTATGTGATGGAAGATGTGTGTATTCAAATCATGGCGCTAGAACCAGCTGTTTATATAATATACACACGTAAGAGTTTGTTCAACTTTAACATATCCATGCATTATGTCTGTCAAGCAAGTTTGATACAAGTTGACATGTTTATTCCCACAAGTGTATGCATGTTTTGAGACTTATGAGTGAAGCTTGCAAGCATGCAGCAAATAGTGGATGGGACTTCTGCTTGTAAAAGATTTCTCATAAGTAGTCAGTAGCACATATAACAGATTATGTATATGTGACACATTGAGAATGTTGAATTATTGTTTTTTCAACATCTATGATAACCACTTCAGAAAGGGGTGCTATTTCACTTTCCAAATCAATTTTTTCAAACCTTAATGCTGTACTATTAATATGCATAATTGGAAAGTATGAAACCATTTTTGGAGTTACATGCACCAATCAGATAACAGGCATGTCTGGATTTTGTGTTTTCTTGTGACCACCTGAAAATCACACTGTTTGATTCTTCCATAGGGCTGATATAGAGATTTGGATGTTAGTGGTAGTATCTAGGAAAGCTATGTTTTATGGGACAGACAATTCATGAACCAAATAATCTATACAGATAAGCAAGAGTTATGCTGTACATTCTACAAAGCAGCCTATAATTCCATCTCAGCTCCTTGGGAAATATTTACACATGCTCACACATAAACATTATCAGTCATCAGTGAGGAAGGATTAGAAGTAATGCTGTTTCTTCACCACTGCAGCTGGCTGTGATGACAATTTCTGGTTAAAAAAACCTGAAAACAAAATTATGAGTTAACTTCCTGTAAAGTGATATTTTAGGAAAACATACCAGCAATGTGCAAAGTCATCATGTTAAATCTCCTTGAAGACATTCACAGAAAAGTGGCAAAAGTACTTTAACTTTCAGGAAGTGGTTTCCAGCCAATGGATGGATACTTCAAAGGAGACCACACTCAGTGACGGTATGTGTATAATTCCCCCCCAACGAACACAGGTAAAACCTATTAGGCCTTGTATACGCCAGTATCTGGCATTAACAAGACTAAGATTCTGTACACATGATTTTACACTACATTTGTAACTGTCATCATTACATACTTAACAAAGAACACTGGGCATCCTCATATTACTCACTTAGTAAGTGGCTGAACTGTTCACTAAAAATATCAGAAAACATTCAATCTGGTAACACACTTTCTCCAATCGAGAGACTTGACTCTCAGTACTTTTGTAAAATGTTCCCACTGTACATTTCTCAAGTGTCCATATAATGCATCCACCATATTTTGTTTGTTACTTATGTTTCATTCCAATCTGATGATGGACATCCTTACCATTCTTCATAGGAGATGATGAAAATGATGGTAGTGTTGCAACACTTGATACATGAGGTGGAGACTTATGTACATGAAGATTTTCTAGGGCCATTTTCACATTGGAAGTCGGCTGATGACCTAAAAATTCATCAAGGATGTTCATTATAATAAGGTCATACGTAATCATATCGAGTTTTTCTTGCCCATAATTGCATGTGCAACATGCCATTAATCATTTGTGTTTCTTACAGAACAAAAAAAATTTTAAACTGTAAAAGTGATATCTGAATAACTATTTGCATCTTTCTGTTATCAAGAATATGTACTTAATGCTTCTCTTTGCTGTCATGTCTTAGACTGGCTCTGAAACCCACCCAGCTTCCCATCCAATGGATATCAGGGGCTCTCTACAAGGGTATGTATGTAAATGGGGCAGGTGATCGCTCAAGTGACCCTTGCACTGCAACCATTGACTGATCTTTTGTGCATCTTCTCCAAGGGTAAGTGACCAGTGTGTGCTGGGGTTTAGAATACATGGAGCTACATCTTATACACCTTCATAGTATGATGCCTATCAATACTCACCATGATGTGGATTGATGCTTGCTGCAACAGTATCAACATCAACACCTGGTGCTTGCAACCAAGATCCACTGCCAGATGCATCAATTCCCTACAGGCATGGAATAAACTAATAAAGTTGGTCCAGATGAATGTTTCAACAGAAGTCACATTAAAATAGTTCTTACCTCTTGATCATGAATGTGAGAGTTCTGCACATTAAACATTTCTCCATTGCCTGGAACATAACAAGAACTTTAAATGTGGTATATGATTACTACTGTAAGACCTACAGAACTAAGACCCTGGAGCGGATCAAAGCATATTTTCTTTCTTCGCAGTTTCAACAACCTCTCAATACTGTCATTTAAGGACAATACTACTAGGGTAATCAGAGTTGCCAGATTTTATTCACACTGGCTGTTAAGATTTTATCTATGCACTCCAACAGTGTTACCCTCTTTAATACACAATACTTCCCTCACTGTGAACAACTTAGTTTAAAATTTTAATGCATTATGTCTTGTATCAATTCTCAAGTCACATTAATTTCACCAACAGTGTATGAAGGGATTTTCTGAAAAGCGTGGATGGAAATGGAATGTTTACTCATGGGTCACATATTTTCTAGGATCTTGGAGCCACTGGCCACACTGTATTAAGACTTAAAATTGGCCACTTCATTCATTTCCCCTAACCCACATGATTCCATATAACAACCTCTATAGTCAAGACATTATTCCTAACAAATCACCAGTCCTTGAAAGTACCATCTTTTTGCTATAACTAACTCCATGGGACAGTTTCCCTTTCATAGCTGATAATAGTATTTATCAAGAAATATCCTATGTATTTCATCTCACTTCAATCCATTTTCAACAGGGCTCTTATCTTCATGAGGAACATTTCTAACATACTGAAATCCAGGATCTTGAAACACAAGTAATGCATAATCAGTACGAAATGTGGAAAAATTACCATCGTTTGATGAGTTCCATACAGCAAGAGACGGTTGGGAAAGACTGGAGTTCACTTCATTCACACCTCCTGTTTCTGCAAGGCTACGGCGGAGAAGCACGACACTAGCATGACGACGAATACGGGACGATATATTTGGGCCTGATCCCATAACACCAGATGGACCGGGACACAAAGCTAGATCATCTCGGGAACCTCGGCACAACTGCACGCCTGCTACCAAACCTGACACAGAACCAATTGCAACATCCACTCAGGCATCTCTTCACATATACCTTAGTCAGGAAGGTGACAAGTGTGGGTGAAGGTTCTAATCATGGCAGGGTGTTTGAATTTTTCTTTTCACCACTTCATCCACAACATGTTTGGCATACCCATCTTTTTCTTCAGTGGACACCAAACAATACAGTGGTTGGAGTATGAAGCTGATCACTCCCCTCATTTGGTGGCAAGGCTTAGAATGAGTGGATGATACATCTTCATAGCATGGTATGCACTTAGACTCAAGAGCAACTTGATTTAACACTATGATGACAGTGTACATGTTATGGTATGTCTAATTCAAATAATCTATTTATATAAATCTTTCAGTTTGTCTAGCTGCTTAATTACACAGCCATATTAATAGCTGTCCCAATTCAGAGAATAAAATATAATGGAAAAATAGGGCACACGTTATATTCATGATCATGTGGGGTCCACATCAACATTAATACATATGATCACAGCCACCAGATAAGTTAAACTTTGTTTTGTATGTTAGTCATAAGAGGCAACTACCTACCACAGGAATAGTTATGTTACCATTTCACTAAGTAATATGAGAATTGTGTTTGGGTCTATTTACCACATTAATACAACACATTTTTCCACAATATTTTATTTGAAAATCATGACGCTTGTCACATTCAAGGATCACCTTCTCTGGTACCAGCAACAATGCAGACATGGAATTGCAGAATTCAAGCTCATACTTTACTAATATAATAAGCTGCAGGCATCAGTTAATTTAATATAAAAACAATGATGCTTATATCAGGAATGTGAAGTATATACAGAAGTAAAATGAAGTGGTTAAAGCATTAGTAAAGCTTTTCCCAAAAAAAATTCTTCACAGACCTGTACCTTTCCTGTACATTATAAACAAAATACTGCCATGCAAATGACTTAAAATCAGTAACTTTGTGGAAGTGAAGTACATACCATAACTGACTTCTTGCATGCTGTGCTGTTTCTTAGCTTGGATGAATGGTGTGGCTGTGTGTTTGCTGCTGTTAACTTCTGTAGACCTTAAAGTTGCATCACTAACTGCTGGAACTGACTGTGTAGCACTACCCACTCTTAAGATTGGTCCATGACTTACAACCGGTCTTGTTCCTTTTCTGTGGCAATGAACACTAGGACTACTATAGGACACTCCCTTTACTGAAGTCTTGCCTGTTCCACTGCAAGAACTTGTCTTCAGTTCCTGATCCGCTGCAGTCTGCAGACTACTTTCTTGATTTGGATGAGCACTAAAATCAACAGATCGAGAATTTTTAGGCTTTCTTGGCCCCAAAGCTGTAGACTTTTGTCCTTGAACTTTCAACTCACATTTAGATGGCTGAAAAATATTACTGGCATCAACTGACAAACTAAATCCACTAGCAGTAGACTTAGTTGCACTATATCCAGGCTCAGTTCCCACCTGACTGTGATGCAACCCCTTCCTGTCTGGAGTCATCAACACACTACTTCTCATTAAATGTTTTGGTTGGACACCCAGTTTTCCAAGTCTGATATTTGAATTTTCAACTTTTATATATGCATTTGTATTCTGTTCTGGTGCTAACACTTCCCTAGACAGTCCTTTAACCTGGCTTACTCTGTTTTTTATCAGTTCACTGGAGAGAAAAGATAATTTTCTTTCATCTGGTTGTTGAAATTTGTCACCTCTTGGGTTTGGTGGATGTCTTGTCTGAAACCAATTACCCGTATTTCCTTTTGTTTGCTGTAACTGGGAATGCATAAAATTTGACCCACCAGAGCTGTTTCCATGTGATCCTGAAGGAAAACTTTCTTGTGCCTGTACACTGTTCCCATTCAGTGAAGTTGTAACATTACCAGAAGGCCAAATAGCCTCATAGTCTCTCAGCTTTCTACTTGACCTCATTTCTTCTCGGCTAGTGCCCACGGCCTGCCGAAAACTATTCCTCCTTTCTCGTACTCCCAACCCTGCAACAATAGTATTTACTTTCCTTTGAGCTTCCAATGTCAAATTATCAGCTTCCGCACCGTACTGCACTTTCTTCCCTGGCTGGTCAGATGATACATCACATTTTACATTGCTAATGAGGTAATCTTTGCAGTCCTGTAGCACCTTGGATGCATCACCATCGATAAGTTGTAATTGCTGTGATGGTGGTAAAACAAGATTATGACAGTCAAGACCACTTCCACCAGATATTGCTGTATCCTCAAAGTTAATTGATTCCAAACTCCGCCTTCTTCTGGGAACTACATGATTGGGTTCATAATTCCTCCAGTTTAATTGTATATGAGATACAAACTGTTTATCATCTTGTTTTGAAGATCTACAATTATCACTGTCAGACTCACACACATCAACTTCTCCACTCCTTGTTGACAAATACTTCTTTGGAAGAACAAAAGATTTCAAGTTTGATGCACTTTCACCTCTTGATAGCAGAATTCTGTCTGCTGGTAGTTTCACAGATGTGGCACCAGCTTCTGTGCCAACCCTATCATCTGCAGTATTTGGTGATGAAATAGGGCTTACAGCTGCAGCTAAAGAAAGTTTACAGTGTTGGTTGCTACCTAAAACTTTCAGTGACTTACTACGTTTGACAGGAAGCGTTGGCCTTATAGTCAGAGTGGATCTCTGTACTGTGGAAAGGTGGGGAGCACGCAAAATGCCATGACAAACAATAGGACCATTTACATTACCCTCTCTGTGTCCTGCTTTTACAATGACCTGGTCTTCTTGATTCTCAGCCTTGACACGCACAGCACCTAGTGAATGACTTCGAGCCACCGACTGAGAGTTACGCTGTTTAGACTGTGAACTTCTGCTTTCTCTTGTTGCTAAACTACGTTCAAATAAAGCCCTCAGCTTAGCAATTCGAGGTTTGTGAGACAAGCTTGTACCCGACTGTTCTACAATGGACCGCTGCTTTTCAGTTAAATTTTCAACTTCTTTCTCTTGTTTGGAAGATGCAACATGACCTCTCTTCTTCTGTGGCAGAGGAGGAATTCTCTCTTCAAATTCTTTCTCCTTCCCATCTTGTTTTTCTGAGGACAGAGAAAGTAACAAATACAATATTCATACTTATTTTAACAAAAATGTCACTGATTTTATTTATAAATGCAATACACTGCCATGAAAGACAATGGTAGATGGGGAATGGCTTCTGAATCATAACACTAAGAACAAGAGTAAGAGAGTTTATTGCTTTAACAGAATACAAGTCACTTTGCTACCACCTTGTATCAATATAGTCTTTTTCCTTCTAATAAGTTGTAAATATTTATGTAATTTTCAAATATGGGCCTTTCAAAAGTAAAGGAAGATCCTTCAAAGGAAATGTTACTATAAATTACTCTATTTTAACATACGGTGTTTTTATAAGCTATCACAACACAAATTAATTTAAAAAATACAGCTAACCTTCACTACAATATTCTGCTGAAACAACTATAGCAGGAGTGGCATACATTGGTTCTTGTTCCTCTTTTACTAATGGCATTCCATTTGCATCAATATTCTCATAGGGATGTGAGTCAATCATGCGCAACTGTTCACGGAACAGTTCCCTCACAGCCTGATGAACCAGAACATACTGTTCTTTGGTCTGCACCATGGCTATACGCTGTTTTCGCATATCTTGAACCAGTTTGTATAAACTGAAGTCCTTGCTGAGTTTCTAGAATTAAAGAAAAGATAGTTCATGTAATGTAAGTAAAAATCTAGAATCAGCAGTAACACAAACCACTGCATTTCAAATCAGCATACTATCAATGTTTGATTATAGTATTTTGGTTATAATCCAATGTTTTAGAGAAACACAAGTCTGCTCATAATTCACTGTGTGTACCTACTTGAATGAGGGTTTCATTCATTAATAAGCCTCAAAATTCACAGATTCAAGTTTAAGTTTTTCTATTTTATTTCCTTAAATATGGTTTAACACTTTTTAACATACACAACACAAAGAAAATGACAAAATTTGTCAACTACCCATCACTAGCCAAGTTATGCAATAAACAATGGAACAAGTTAAAGTAGTGTCCAGATGTATTTGCCACAACATGCAATTTAACTCTTTAAAAAACAGTGATAACTTTATGTTCCGCCTGCTTTAACATTCAATAACTATGCAATTGGTTCACAGGGTTTATTTATTGGCCTCAGAACAAAAAGTGAGGATTTCCTTAAACAGTGTTAACCAGGGTATCTTCATAATGGAGACTTCTCATGTTCTCTCTGAGGTAGGAACTGAGTTTTTAAACAATATTTAGATGAACTTCATGCTTCAAAGCATCAGCCCATAAGTGCAGAGAAATTCTGTTACTTTTACCATCTCCTTTGTGATATTATTTTGGGTTTAGCACACTGGCCAGAGAAGATCATTTAAACAAATACATTATTGGAACAGAGTTATCTTTCCTCCTTCTGTGACAGGACATTGTTGTAATCTGAAACTACTTCCCATGACAGTTTGTTGTTATGTTACTATACAGGCAGCCAATGGTACAGATGGTACCAGTTCATCCAATAAAGGTAGAATCTCAGAAGCTTGCATGTCATAAACCAACCTCACCATATTTTCATAATTGGGAGAATACTTACTCCAGCTCTAAGAAGACCCCACACATAGTCGATAGCACAGATTGTACCAGTTCGCCCACAACCTGCTGAACAATGGACCAAAACAGGTAGTGTCTCAGAAGCTTGTGTATCACGAACCAACCTCACCATATCCAACAGTGGTCGCACTAAAGGAGGGACACCATGATCTGGCCATGCTGAATAGTGAAACTGACACACTGTTCGTTCCTCTGAAACTGAAATGGTCACATGTCTTTACCACATATATACCTAGCATACTGAGAAAATTTCTGGGCAGCACAGTTCAGACCAAAATAATAAACATTAAAGAAAACTAGTTTTTGTTTTTGTTTCCATGTCAATCAGTTTCCATTTTTAATGGTAATTTAAAATAGGACTTACCCTATATTCTTGGGATTAGACAAGTTTTCCAATAAATGCAGTCTTTCATTCAAACATAGCTCCATTTTGGACAAGCTGTATGTGTGTTAAAATCAGTGTGGGTTGGTACACATGTGTGTATACATGTTCACTTACCATGAGGTGACTGACTGCTAGTGTACTTAAGGCGCATAGTACGTACAAGGAAGTCTGGGCAAACAGTGCTAGCTTTCAGCAAGCGTATGGCAACCATACCAAACTGCTTCTCTTCACCTTCTCGTTCCACCCAGTAATTCTCACACTTATGCTACAAAAATAAACCATAAATCAGCTTTTCCCTGCATATTCTGAAGCAGAATACTGTACTTGCCAAATACCATGTTTTTCTGAAACATCTGAATTATGAAACTGTATGTGCATCATATTCAAGAATTTGATCTGGATAGCGCTAATCACTGTGTGTGAATATACAAGGTGTAGCAGTAAACTTGGCAAAATCAGCTATTGGGCAAAGCAAGAAGCTTCCTATTTTCTTGCAACAGAGTAAAAGAGTGTGGTTTACTGTCAATCACTGAATGAGTCTTTGCTAAATAAAACATTCTCAGCCACACTAATCCTTCATTCACAACAGGTTTCTAATGCTGGTGACAACCTTAACTATGGCTATTGAAAGTAAATGAAGCAAAGTGACTGCAACAATTCACTATCTGTTAAACAAGATTTTGTACAAGAAGATGAACAAACGGAATCACACTGTGGCCAGAAAGTATGTGTTAGTGAATTTGAATCTGAGCAAAGCTGGAGAAAGAAGAATATTTTTCTTAAAAATAGCTACCACTGGTGGCTTTGTATGTGGGTAAAAAGCAAAATTGGTAATGATGAAATCAGTCCATACAGCAGTGGTAGCAGAAGTGAAGCATACTGGTAATGTAAGAACAGTATTGTAATTTTTATTAATTTTTCATGCTGCTGTGTTTTTTTAGCCATCAGGCATGCTTGTATAGATTTACACATCTTAAAATCATATGCATGCCATACAATATTTATACACATGAGAGTATTTTACAAGATTTTATACTCATAATTACACATTTTCACCTTTCTATTGTTGTTTTTACAGGTTACACGACTTCATGGTTACACATGCCTAAAAATTCTCTCTCCAGGATGTGGACTTTTATGTCACAAATAAATATTCAGAACATGTTGAATTTCACTGCAACATAGTTTCATCATTTAAATAATATTAACTTGCATATATATCCATTGCAACTGACCTCATACTTGTAGTTACTCAGTTTAAATATTTCTGTTGACTCAACATATTCCACCTTGTACAGTACTGATGAACTCCATACAACTGATAATTGGAATGCTGTTTTATGTCAGTGGTTAAATCCCCTCTCTCCAAGAAATGTGATCCAGTTAGTGTAAGTAAAGCCTGATATATAATTCAAACGTTTTCTTTCTACATCTCCAAAGTTAACACAGTTTTTATTAATAATACCATGAAATTTCCATAATGAATTTTAATTGTATTTGTTGAAGGGTCGTACAGTCCAAACATTCTCTAACAGCTTTCATATAATTTCACAAGTGTTCTTTTTCTATTGTTTCCTGTACTATTTGCTTCAGCTGCAGCTGTATCATGCTATGGCAGAGAACATAAAAATCACACATAACATCACAGAAATCAGTTAGGAGTACCTGTGATGCCTGTCATATCTTAAAATACTTTTAATTTGATTTCAATTATACAATCACCTTCCCAGCTTCCTCTTCATTACATGCCATGACAATGACTTGCACCTCACACTCCACCACCATTCGCCAGAAGTCGTTAACAGTGTGAGGAAGTGGACCCTGACATGCAATGTATGCTGGTGATCCACTTGCACCTTTGATGTAGTTGGCATTGATATAGTCACTGCCTGGCACGCCTGCATATTCACTCAAAACAACACGGCTACTGTCAACTGAAATATAGATATGTTTATTGAAAAGGATTTCTTGATTACTTCCCAGGATACCAGAAATATTATGAGCATTAAGTCAATGAAAGTAAACTGCAGATTTTTTTTCTTCCCTATCAACATGGTGATCATGCAAACTCATGAAGTGGAAGCTGTGTTAGAACCATTCAATACACAGCCCTGAAAACTTTGGAGCTTACATTTAAAAATATGCAGTTTATTACACTTCTGTTTGTGTATAATATAAAATAACAACATGGTGGTTGCTTAAACCTATTTCTACTTTTCCATTTGACAGTAATAATTGGCAGAACATTTAGCCATGTACCGAAAATGTGTAAAGTAATAAATCACATTCATATCATTTTTATATAAAGTGTCATCCTGGGTTAAAAATTATGCAATGATGCAAAACTTGGTATGACTTTAGGTTCTGGAAATGTATACAGAAAGAAACTATGCACACAGACCAGAAAGCTCTACTTTTGTGAGCATATCTTTAAATTTAAAGAAAAGTAGATAGTTTATTTATCCCGTGCAATTCTAGGAGTGGCCACTTCTGGTTTAAAAATAATGTGGAAAATTAGCTAGGTGTTTACAATGCACAGTACCTAAATCATGAATAATGTCATTCTCCCGCATTAAAACATATGCAGTCATGAAGCACTTTCTTTACTTCAATATTTCACCACAAATATTATCTTGTAGGCAAACTATAACAACCCAAATTGGGGCAGTTGGCCTGTGCATGAAACTTGATATCTTCATTCCTTAAAGACTATCTTCCAATAATACCAAAATACTTACAAGGCAGAATGTCCTTATAGCGATTTTTCTTCCGGTTTACTTCCTTCTCACCTTCTGAACAAGAATACTGTTTTGAAGTCTTTAAAATTTCACTGAAGAACTTTAATTCCTAAAATTAAAAGTACAACCACTTTACCAAGAAGTGTGCATAATCACTCCATCCTATTACAAGAGGCCAAAAGACTTTTCTTCATGCTTACTCATAGTTTCTCAGTTTCCTGATATGTTTTTGGCATCTACATTTTTTATGCTTTACTACCATCATTATACTAAAAGGCTTCTGTAGCTGGTATGTAATTAAGTAATATCTTAATCTGCTATCAGTTTTTATAAACCAGTGCACAATGTGTATAATAATTAATAATTCTAGATTATTCTTTTAAAATTATGCCAAGAAAAACATGTTTACACAATAGTTATTTTCCATAAAAATTATGTAACAATCTTGCCCACTTTGATGTTCAACATACTTTCTGACCTGCACTGAGGGTTTAAAACCTCACTAGTGAGATATTTTAATGATGGATGTGTAGGCAAAGTGAAGTGTTTATATACATTTATTCTTACATTAGCCATCAAGCACTCCACGATCTAGACATTTAGTAACACATAATCTATACAGAGCAAATAAAATATACATACAACAGTAAGACAACATTAGAGTTTAAAAGCATCAGCTTAAAATTGTCCATTTTTTAAAGCCAGCACTTATGCCAGCTTTGAAAGGTTAACTTTTATCTCACTCCTGCTCTTTGGAAGAATTTACTTCCACTGAAAATTCTCAGATATTCTAAATATTTGTGTAAACAGCTCTAACAATTGTGAATTATGTTTGTATTGGTATTGTATTGACACAATGTATGGTATTCATATTATGACAAGTTCCACATCCTTGGCTTATACTGTGAAGGATCTATGGACTGTAATAAATTTTATTAATGTTTTCTGCTGCTTATGTCGTTCTCGGGTATCCTTCAAAGCTCAAGGCGTGTGCAACATCTCGAAACAATCTCGTTTTTACTGTGAATTGTTATTTCCCAGCCCAAACCCCAAACTGGGGGGAGACCACCCCTTGTCGGCGAAAAACCAAGTTTTAAAATATCCTGAGACGTCCACCTAAATAATATCAGCACCTGAAATTCCTTATCATAGCTATCTTCTACCCTCTGGATTTCCAAACTCTCAATATGGTTTAGAAAATTCTGTAAAATTGTTCTCAAAGGAGTTCTTTCCTGTTCTTCTTTCATTGCAACCCATGCCTCTGTGTTCTTAAAGCAAAATACTTCTTAAGTGATCACTTTCAGCACAGATTCACACTACAAACACAACAACACTAATCTCACACCATAACCTTCATACCTATATCGCTTTCTCTTTCTCGTACCACCAAGGTTTATGGCCGCCGAGCTACATTCCATCCAGCCAGAGTTGCTCTTCCATAGCTTTGAACTTCGATCACACCGATTTTCGCTCACCTGTGCACTATACACTATTGCCCTCCTGAGGGTCCCAATGACAACTTATAATTGGATTTTGACGCTTAATGTCAATTGAGGTGTCTATGAGTTTTTTGCAAAAATGGAAATACGTTAACGGATTAATGTAGTGATAAAACAGTTATGATACATTTACAACAGTGTATATTAAAGGAAGTAAAGCTATTATTCTATTCTATTCTATTCTATTCTAGTCTATTATTTAAAATAGAACTAGCAGCGAATGGTCCGATTTTAATCTGGGATACTGAGATGTTGTACTTTGTCCATTGTCTGGTATTCTAAAACACACAACGTTTCGAAGACCGAATCTGTCTTCGTCCTCAGGTGCAAGGAAAGGGCAGGTGCACATATTCTGGCAATTGTAACAAAAAGGAACATTGATTTTTATTTTCGTATTTTCAATACGCTTTTCAGTCGATTAGGAAGTGTTACCACTCTTCGTAAAAAGTGCTATACCTCTATATGTTAGTGGTAACTTTACGTATCATAGTCTATGACATTCAGTGACTGTACTTTGTCCGAAGAATATATGCAATGTGTGTTTTATTATTTTCAGAATAAGCAGCGATTAATTCCCTAAACAGCAATAATCAATTTATTGTTGCAATGGAAAAGTGTTGAAGCTACTACTAGAACAAATCCTGAATATTGATGTTTTGCTGAGTACTGGTGCTGTGTGGACTCGTTGGTAGATGCCGGAGAAACATACCATTTCCATATTCAGGGCTCGAGTGGCGTTGCTGAGAAGTGGAAGAATGTATATGGAGTTAAAGGAAGGAAAGACGGGAAATGGGCCTTCCATTCGTGGCAACGCGACTTATGCTGCATTCTGTATTTTGGTGAACTGTAGCCTAAAGGCCAATTGAAACAATTTAGATTGAGATTCTTACTGCGGTCAGTATGTCGATGCAACGATATGTTCCTCCAAATAGTTGTTATCTACCAACAGTTTCACACAGTATAACAACCCAATATATTAATCGTCATGAGAAGCCAGTCTCATATGGCTCATGGTTTTCTTGGTTGACCGTCATAATTTCTTCGTGCGAGAAAGAAAATTTGAAACTCGCACGAAGCTTTTGTTGAGACCAGTGTATTTGGGTCCTGTGAAAGTATATTAAAGACATATTCACCCTGAAAGTGTTTGGTCGAACGTGGGTTGAGGGTCCTACGGAGTGCGAACATTAGAGTTAGGAAAATATTCTCAGGGTAGTGTCGGACACCTCGAACATTGTCTTGGAATTGATAATATTTATCTCATAATTCATCTAGTATACTGAAATTGTGGCGTTCATACCGCTTGTCGAATATGCGGTGTGAGAAATATACGTTAAGAACTTCAAATAATCTGTAACAACCCGTGATTGCCAACGCGGTAATAGTAGAGGGCATGTTTCCCCGGTTTTTATATCACTCTTCGTTTGGTGTTTGATTTGCGTTATGCATTATTGCTTTCAAGTAATTGTTAATTTCACAATCATTTGCAAAATAAGAAGAGTTAATGATGTATTACTTGAAATACAATGAGTTGTGCTGGGAAATTATCGCATTGTGTGAGGTAAATAATTACACCAAGATTTCGATCAAGAAGCTGGAGTACTTCTCGAACGAGCATTACCAGAACTTCAAACTAAATGTGTCCAAAACCTTCTGTAGATCTCAGTTCGCCATAGTTCAACCAATCACAAATGGCGGTGCTGCGTGACCATAGCTTGGTAAAATATGGCGTCAGTGAAAGAGGGATGTAATATACATGCAAATATTACGGCAGCATTCTCGTCTTGTAAAGGGAACCATCTGTTTGCAGTATACAAGGTAAACACAATTAAAATTTCCCCTAAAGTGTTACTTCGTTGTTATTATACAATATGTTGTATAGTGCTTGAAATTTTCTTGTTACCACTGTCCGTATCCGCCATGTTATAAGGTATTTGACGGATCGTGTGTATCGGTTGTGTCCTTGCTTGATGTCATATGTGAACAGTTTATTATTAAGTGAATATAAGATATGAAGAATGTGATTATCAAGTTTAACCTGCCAGTAACACACGATAGTTTAGTGATGAAGTTTATATTGGTTACAACAGTGTGAACGGTAGGCGTAACTGACGTAACTCATCACATACTAATTTTTACTTCTCATTCTCTAATTGCTGGGAAATCTGAAGACTTTATAGCAACACTTGTAAGTACAGTTAGTGGCAATTTATTTGTATTTCGGCGTCCTAACATTGCTTAAAAGTTTTGCAAATGTAAGATAATGTAATGTCTGGCGTGCCCACGGTTTTTTAAAGAAGAGAAGGTGGTTGAAAGGTTAACAAGTTGGCGTAGTGTCATTTACTATTCACAGAAGAACGATATTAGTCATGAAGTGCGTTTCATTTCATTTGTGTGTTTTATTTGGTATCCTGAAATCTCGTAAAGGTGGCTTCACTTCGAAGTATAACAATTATGGGGTAGGTTGCATTCATACAGACATTAAAATGTAACATTTGATAATCTTGAATAGTAGAAAGATGATGAATAATGTTACAATTGCGTGAACCTCATGCATTGTATCAATTTATATAATTTGACAATTTTGATCAGACTTCACAGAATTTCTCCAAACAAGTAATTCGTGGTACTTCGTGTAAGAGGAATGAGATTTTATACGTAGTGTAGAAACAATTTGAAATTAGTTTCTGAAATTGGATTCCTGATTTTGATCATTCATGTAATTTTCCCTTGCCCAATTATCCCATTTAGTTTACATATTCTGTTTTAAACGAGACAGTTTTGCTTCACCCTTCTCGAAGGTATCACCACCTTGTCGAAGGCAATCTGCCGGGTGAGGAGGCTTGCGTGCTCAAATGACCCTTAGGGCTATGCCGGCCTGAGCTTCGGCTCATGGTAGGGTCACCCAAGCCGGACAGGTCTAAGGAGATGCGCTAGACTAAGAGTGATACCCTGGTCCTCCAGGTTGGGGGTTGGGTGTAGGGCTAACAACCTTTCACCTTTAAAAAAAAATATGTGTTACGAAAAAATCAACCAAGCCTCGGATCAGGACGGACTCTTTGGCACGACCACGGCAATTGAAAAAGGACATGAGATTTGGTACTTGGAACATTAGGAGCCTCTATAGGGCTGGGGCACTGAAATCAGTGTGTAGGGAATTAGGGAATTATAAGTTAGACTTAGTGGCAGTGCAGGAAGTGCGATGGGAGGGGGAGGGCATGATCCCAGTGGACAATTTTACATTTTTCTATGGAAAGGGGAATGACAATCATCAGCTAGGGACGGGTTTTTTTGTTCATAGCAGAATTAGGGCAGCAGTTAAGAGAGTAGAATTTGTTAGTGACAGGTTGTCTTACGTAATTTTGGAAGGACGTTGGTGCGACATCATTGTCCTTAATGTTCATGCCCCAACTGAAGACAAAAGCGATGATATCAAGGATAGCTTTTATGAAGAATTGGAATCAGTATTTGATACATTTGGCAAGTATCACATGAAAATTCTGCTAGGAGATTTCAATGCAAAAATTGGGAGGGAGGATATCTTCAAACCCACAATAGGCAGCGAGAGTCTCCATGCACTTAGTAATGATAACGGTCTTAGAGCAGTAACCTTCGCTACGTCAAAAGATTTAATTGTAAAAAGTACAAAATTTCCACACCGTGATGTTCATAAATACACTTGGACTTCTCCAGATGGCAGAACACACAATCAAATAGATCATGTTTTAGTAGATAAGAGAAGGCAGACAAATGTAATTGATGTGAGATCATTCAGAGGAGCAGATTGCGACACTGATCATTATCTGGTGGTAGCAAAAGTGAGGGAGCGGCTTTCAGTAAGTAGACGAACTAAACAAAATTTTGACACAGAAAGATTTGATTTGAAAAAATTAAGTGAGGGAGAGGCAAAGGAACAATATCAAGTTGAAATTTCGAATAGGTTTCAAATTTTAGAGGCAAATGAGGATAATGAAAGTGTGGACATCAACAGGGAGTGGGAAAATGTCAGAAACTGCATCAAAATTTCAGCAAAAGAGAAACTAGGATACTACAGGAGAAAGCAAAATAAACCGTGGTTTGATGAAGAATGTTCAAAATTAATAGATCGAAGGAAGCAAACAAAATTTCAATGGTTGCAGAACCCAAACAAAACAAATGCGGATAATCTATGTAACGTGAGACGTGAGGCTAGTAGAACCTTTAGGACTAAGAAAAGGGAATACCTGAAGGGCAAAATTGCTGAACTTGAGACAAATAATAAGGAAAAAAACATCAGAGACCTGTACAGAGGCATTAATAACTTTAAGAAAGGATATCAACCCCAGACCAATTTGGTAAAGGATGATAGTGGCAAGTTGCTTGCAGATCCAATAAAAATTGTGAATAGGTGGAAAAATTTCTTTAGCGAGCTCTTAAATGTTCATGATACTGGTGATATTAGACAGATTAAAATGCATACAGCTGAACTGTTGGTGCCAGAACCTAGCTTAGATGAAGTGGAACTAGCCATTGGGAAGTTGAAAAGTTATAAATCTCCAGGAATTGACCAGATTCCGGCCGAATTAATTAAAGCAGGTGGCAAAGGGTTGCATATGAGGATCCATAAGCTTATTCAGTTAATTTGGGATAAGGAAGAGATGCCACAACAGTGGAAGGAATCCATAATTATTCCTATTCATAAGAAGGGGGACAAGACTGAGTGTGGTAATTACCGAGGAATATCGCTGCTATCAACCTCATACAAAATTCTATCCAACATTCTTTTGGCAAGATTAACCCCATATGCGAATGAAATTATTGGTGATCATCAGTGTGGGTTCAGACGAAACAGATCAACGATTGATCAGATCTTTTGCATCCGTCAGATACTAGAGAAAAAATGGGAGTTCGGTGGGACCGTACATCAGTTATTTATAGATTTCAAAAAAGCCTATGACTCTGTGAAGAGAGAAGTGCTATATAATATTCTTATTGAATTTGGTATACCAAAGAAGCTAGTGGGTCTAATAAAAATGTGCTTAAATGAAACCTGTAGCAAAATTCGAGTAGGTAAATATGTATCTGAGACATTCCTCATCAAGAACGGTCTAAAACAAGGAGATGCTTTGTCTCCCTTGCTCTTTAACTTTGCGCTAGAATACGCCATCAGGAAGGTCCAAGGTAGGCAGGAGGGTTTGCAATTGAATGGGACACATCAGCTATTGGCATATGCTGATGATGTTAATTTATTGGGGGACGATATAAATACAATAAAGAGGAACGCAGAAGTTTTACTAGAGGCTGGTAGACAAGTGGGGCTGGAAGTAAATTCAGAAAAAACTAAGTACATGTTAGTATCTCGTCATCAGAAGACAGGCGGGCAAAATTATCTTAGGGTGGCTAATAAATCCTTTGAAAGGGTTACAAAGTTCAAATATTTGGGAACAACAATAACAAATCAAAATGATACTTGTGAGGAAGTTAGGAGGAGACTAAATTCCGGAAATGCTTGCTACTTCTCAGTCCAAAATATTTTGTCTTCCCGTCTGATTTCTAAGAACCTGAAAATTAAAGTATACAAAACAATAATCTTGCCTGTTGTTTTGTATGGGTGCGAAACATGGTCTCTCACTCAGAGGGAGGAACACAGATTGCAGGTGTTTGAGAATCGGGTGTTGAGGAGGATATTTGGGCCTAAGAGGGAAGACGATGGGGCGTGGAGAAAACTGCACAATGACGAGCTTAAAAATCTGTACTGCTCCCCCAGTATTGTGAGGGTGATTAAGTCGAGAAGAGTGAGATGGGCGGGACATGTAGCGCGCATGGATGGGACAAGAGGTGTGCACCGGGTACTGGTTGGGAAACCTGAAGGGAAGAGACCGCTGGGGAGACCTAGACGTAGATGGGAGGATAATCTCAGGCGGGATCTATGGGAGATAGGAGTTGAAGGAAACTGGATTTTGTTGGCCCAGGACAGGGTCCGGTGGAGGGCTTTGGTTAATTCGGTGATGAACCTTCGGGTTCGGTAAGCCATCTAGTTAGTTAGTTAGTTTTGCTTCACAGACACAGTTTATTGATGCTGGGTGTTTGATTGAGTATTATGATAACATTCAGGTTTTTGTTATGAGTTGTAGGTGCATTTCTTTCATAATTTGCATGTAAAGTTTTTGAATATTAGAGGGTTTGTTTTTCCTTTCTTTATACAATGATTTTTCCACTTTAAATATATACTTTTGGAAATATTTTGGTACTATGGTTTTGCATGTTTTCTGATTTTGAGTGTTCTGTTTTTAGATTGCTGAAATTTTTGTTTCTTTGTTCCTCACTATCAACAGCAGGTTGTTTCTGATCTGAAGCTTTCACTGTGGCTAAGTATAATGAATTCTTCTCGGGCTTCAGTGCTCTGAGGACAAAGATGGTTTTCAAAACATTGGTGTTTTCTCCATTCAACCACCTGACATGCCTATCAGCCCGAGAAGAATTCATTATAAGCAGGTTTTTTTGTCCTTATCAGGATTGAATAGAAAATAGGGTCACTGGAAGATGTTGGTCATAATACTACATAAAACTAAGTTTTGATAATTTGAATTGAATTGCATTGAAAAAAAATGAATTGAAGTTCAAAATTTTCTTTTGTGTAAATTACATTTAATTTTTCTTTGACAGCAAGGTACAGAAAATCTAGAAGAAATTAGTTTGAATTGTACTTTTTAGGGCAAGTTTACAAGATTTGAAGAATATCAAGTAATAAAATGTAATTGAATGATTTTTATTAGAAAATGTGGTTTGAAACTATGATGGTATTTATCATTGTTCATTGAAATGTTTTCTTCAGCAGTGATAATGTGCAAAAGTAAGTTGTATATTGTTACTGTTTATGCATATTACCATATTAGTACATATACTGAACTTTAATAGAACTGAAAGCTCTTGTTTACAAGTATCCAGTGACTTACTTCTTTGAAGTTGGACACCATTGATATTGCTTATATGTTCGGCAGGTAAAAACAGTACTGTGGCTCCATGTTGTGGCATGGATATATATTAATATGGATTTAATATATGAATAGAATAGA
This sequence comes from Zootermopsis nevadensis, assembly GCF_977971745.1. Taxonomy (NCBI): domain Eukaryota; kingdom Metazoa; phylum Arthropoda; class Insecta; order Blattodea; family Termopsidae; genus Zootermopsis; species Zootermopsis nevadensis. The sequence goes on from NW_028259157.1 coordinate 6,533,222, forward strand.
ATTGATAGCATTTTATACATTCTTTATAGGGCTAAGCTAAGATTGTAGAACATGTCATTGCACAAATACAGTACTTGCTTCTAATACAAATATAAATACATAGTTGTGATAGTTGTTTATGGTTTACTGCAGTATTACAGCAAAAATAATTGCACAAGAAAATATCACCATATTTACTCACACGTATTTGTAATAGCTGAGAATTTTTGGTTAAGGAAAATTCTTCTGTAGAATAGAAGGGGTGAGTTAGATACTGTTTAGTGCAGGATTGAAGTTTTTTATATAATGGTTTAGATGTGTGAATGAGCCAGCATAGCTCAGTCAGTATAGTGACTGGCTACAGACTGGAAGACCAGTGTTTGATCCTTGACGCAGCAGAGGATTTTTCCTCTAGCCTCTGTGTCCAGACTGGTTCTGGGGCCTACCCAGCCTCCTATCCAATGGGTACCAGGGTCCTTTCCCAGTGTTAAAGTGCAGCTGGGGCATGATGCTGATCACTCACCCCATCTATGCCGAGGTCAAGAATGAGTAAGAGCTATGCCACCTTTCCCCCCAAGCACCTACATAATGTATAGTGGGACAGCTTTATTTAATTTAGACTTGTGAAGATTGTTGGAAAACATAATTCCAGTGTAGTAAACTCCTTGTTGATATTTATTGATGTTAGTATTTTGCACATAAAAGTTGTATGTGTATGAAATATGAATGATGCGCATTGTTACTTTAATTATGTAATGGTTTCCATTAATGTCTTATTCAAGGAGTGGAGCAGGACATGTGTTGAGAAGGTATTCAGGATTTCAATTTTTTAATATTTACAGTGACATTTTTTACTGCATGTAACGTTATCAAAACTCGTCATGAGACTATTTGGCAGAATAACCTATTAAATATTGGTATTGGTATTGTATATTCATACAGCCAAAAATGGCAACAGAAGAAGTTAGTGCTGTTGTTCTTCAAAGCCAAGTATTATTATTCATAATTCTTGCATCAGTGGAACCTGAATAGTCTGATAATACTCTTTACTCTTGACTTTTACACATACACAGATATTTTTGCTGGCTAGTATCAAGAACTGAAGTTCTTATGAATAGAAATTCATGATATGTTTGCTAAGAATGCATGGAGTTTCTTTACCCCAACACTTGCTTCAAGGGGTTGTATTTGGGCAGAATAAATGAGTGAGACATCCGCTGTTGAAGACTTTATTACTTTCGGTGGCTGAAATTTCTGCTCGTTGAGAAGCAAGCATTCACCAAAACAAACAAAATGTTAGCAGTGTGGAACTGAAGGGTATGACATTTGCATACCTTGACTGAATAGTGTGATTTATATATGTTGTGTGCATAATAATGATGGTTGATCAGTTATTTTTTATTTATCCATTAAAGTAGCAGCCTTTAAACATTGGTATTTTTTAAGAAAAGTACATCATTCTCAAATGCTTAATCCTTGTTGGATCAACACTTACAGTACAAAAGCTTGTCATTATACATGGTCTTTTGCTATTTCTATCCATGTCCAATCCTCAGTCTTTTAAGTAGTTGATTTTCAATACATTTCCCCACTGAAATTCAGTATGCATTTCTCATCTCCTGGGTAAATGCCCATCTAGATTTTACTGTCCTAAGAATAGGTAACTTGATTTGCATTGTTGGATTTCTGTATCAGATTTGAAATCTTTGTTATTTTGAAGATGGAGGTACCCCCCTTTGAAACATTTGTAATCACGTACAGAAGTACACAATCCATACTAAGTTTTCATTATTTAATGTGCATTGGTCACATCCTTAATCTGTCTTAGTTCCAGACATTTTCATGAGCAGTGTTTCCCCGAACAAGTGTAATTTATGTTCTTCATGTAAAGTAGAGAATATGTTTTGCACTCATACAGAACACATTATAGATTTGTTTTATATACATCTTCATTTACAGTTTTAGGGAAAGTAGACATTACAACACTTTTGAACTCTATAGTGGGAGACATTTCCAGAATTTATCATTCTCATTTTTTATTGTTGTTTATGATTTATTATACAGTTATATATAATGAGCAGGTTGCTGTTGCTCATTTTGGTTTTGTGTCATGGTTACTATTTAGTTTTGTCTGTATTTATTGTAGTCTAATATCTTTGCTGGCCTGTATGGGACATTATGCTTTTATACTGCATAAATATATATTTATTTTAAATTATTTTTGAATTTTTCACAGTCAAAATGAATGTATTGTTTGAAATCTGAAAATTGTATAAACATGTATTGAAAAAGACTGTTTGGATCAATCCCAGGAATGGAAATGACTGCATTCCTTTCTTTCAAGATAACAGTGCAGTCCATATTTTACATTTCATATTTTATAAACACTGCAGAACAGATTTAATGTACTGTCATAAATTTAGCATGTTAAACTAATAAAGTGATAGTGGTGGTTGAAATTATTTTCCCTACTACCTAGTATCCTGATAATGTGTATAAATTGTAGTTTTCTGTGTCTGGTATTTTATGTTTTTAACTTTTTTCTTCACATCTCTCATACCAACTTACACTGTGTTCGGGTTAAATTGAATGAGGCCTCGCATCCTGCGGTTATGAGAACAAAATTAAAAATATAAGATGCAATTCTCCCTCAGATATTACATATTTTTGTTACAAATTCTGCATCAGCTGTGTGCTGCAAGTGGTAATTTTAGTAGCATCCATTTTGTTAAAACAATTTTATTTATTTTTCCACAGTGTGTATTCTATGCTTGGAATGTAGACTTTTTAAAATTTCCAACAGTATGATCAGCATGCTTATTGTTCTGTTCATCATATATATAAACCGATGAAGTTTCAACGTTTGGTCATGTCTGATTTTTGTGAAATATTGTCATGTGTTGGGGTGTCTTTATGTTTTTCTGTATCATGTCATTTATTTAATAAATTATTCAATTTTTTACACACATCATCAATGACATAACTTGGTTGAAACATGGTTGTTAAATACATTACTCTTAGTAAATCTTTCTTACCTTAAGTTTCTTTGTCACATACTGTACATACAAGTATATATTTTTGTTCATGTCTTCTGAGTTTGCAACACCACAATTAATATTTGAATACAGAACTTGGCAACTGTTGCTATGACATCTGCTCTTCTACAGTGAGATTTTTAGACAGCACATGTGTGATGTATGTTTTTTGGGCTGTGCCACTTATATGTCCTAAGTTTCTATGTTACTTTAACTAAAAATTTCTGTACCTGGTGTGTGGGATTTGGTGTCACTCATTGTCATGTTGTTTCCCTTGTCTAAATGTTGTATGTGAGACACACATCAGAATGAATGTTTGTGTATGATATGTATGTGAGAAATGGTTCTGCAGGAAGAGTAAGGGGATTATTCTGCGTGGCATACATTTTAGGGCATTCAAGTTTCATGTTGACTATTTATAAAATGATAAGTAAATTGAGATAGGGTTATTATTGAAAAAGGAACCCAGTTCAAGCACTGACTGCTTGCTGAAGAGAGATTGGATGAAATATCTGTTAGACTTAAACATTGAGTTCATAAACATTTTAGACATCTTTTAACAGGAGACAGGTTTCATGGTCATCAGCACAAACTACCATAAGATACCGAAATTAAAACCATTTGAAACAACAGTGGTGTTTTAACAAGTCATTATTTCAACAACACTGTTTGGAGACAATTATTAGTATTTTTTTTGGACCAAAACACTTACTGATCTTTAATTTGTAGACTTATTTATGGGAACCATAAAGTAAAAGGTTTACACATCAAACCCTCATACAGTCAAAGAACTGATGGAAAATCTCTTGGTGGAAGGCTTTTCTATTTCCAATGAAAAACTTTATTGTGTAAATATAAACTCCTTACAGAGGTGCTAGGAATGCTTGTTTTACAATAGAAGGCATTCCCAGCATTCTAAATATTTTTTTGATTTCAAGGCACATGCATGTCAAATTTGGGGCAGATTGGTGTATCCATTCTTTGACTATAAGCAAACGTACATATACACATCTTATTATATAGATATATTATCATTTACTGAAGATCAGCATAGCAACTTGTAAGCCTACAGGTAGCATAGAACTTGTTGGGGGGGGGGGGGGGGGGGGAAATACTTTCAATCATGCTGCCTGACATACAGTTTTTGATGTATTATTATGAGTTCACAAGATGAAGTAGCTTGCATAATTTAGTGTTTTGTAACTATAAATTTAACCACTGGATTCCATTGCTGTTTTTATGGCCAGAAGGGTTGCATGATTAAAAGTTTGTGCACATTAACACTAAATATTGTACTGTAGTACTGTAGTGGTAAGTGGTTACACTTTATATTTGGAAGGTCCTGGGTAAGAATCTTTGCCAAGATACCAATTATCCTTGAAATTTTCATGTTTTGTTTAGTCCCTTCAGGTATAGGTACTTCACAAGGATAGTGTGGATAAGGGATGATGTATTATAAATAGGCCATATTTATTTCTGTCCTTGGTTCATCAGTTTTAATTTTGCCATTTGATGCTATATAATGAGTAGTTGATAAAGTATAATTAAAGAAGAATAAACTAAATAAAGACCATTGTAGTATGTGATACTTCAGAATTAAAGAAGTATGTAATTTTTTTTTTCAGTCTGCCTGTTAAAAATTATTCATCACAGTAATTTGATTGATCTAAAAATACCTGAAGTAATACAGAATTATGTAAAGGGGATGGTGAATTGTAGAAGGTGAGGATAATGTTATGTTATCTTAATATAACTGGCCAAACTGACATGTTCTCCACTTGTTTGTCAGAAAAGAATGACATTTTGGCTGCTAAGAAGGATGTTACGCTCTTGGCTACTATATGGCACCGTAAGGTACATTTACTTCAACATTCACAGAAGCAAAACAGGACACTGAACTCAAAGCAAGAAGAGGTGTACCTCACACTGGAGTACACTGAGCTTCCAAAAGCATTCTTTAAGAATGCAAGGTCTCTTGGTAAGGGAATTTTTGTACCTCAAAGTCAACGTTTTAAACAGCTTAATGTTGGTTTGCTTCTGTTTTGTTTTTAATGCATTAGTTAATTATCATTATTTTTTGGGCTGTGTCATGTTTAATTAAATGGCTTATTGAATTAAAACATTCCATTCTAATTCCCAAATCAATAATTTTTTACATAACAGGGCGTTTATTTTATTTATCAGGGTGTCAGTTGGCTAAAAAGTTCCTTCATATGCTTCATTAAGATGCATTCCATGATTTGTGGGGTTTTCATTGCCTTATAGGCTGGTGTAGCTCAGTCAGTATAGTGACTGGCTATGGACTGGATGACCTAGGTTCGATCCCTGACGGACAGAGGATTTTTCTCTAGTCTCTCTGTCCAGACCAGTTCTGGGGCTCACCCAACCTCCTATCCATTGGATACCGGGATCCTTTTTTCGGGGGTAAAGCACGGCCAGGGCGTGATGCTGACCCCCCCCCCCCCCTCCCTTACACGCACACACAAGTGCCTACATGGCATATAGTGGGAAAGTTTTTTTTCCCATTGCTTTATACATGCATAACCTGTTTACTGGTATATCTATTTAGGTAAAACTGTGCTTGTTTGTGAACCAAATGTGATGAGTAACTGTTGGGTTGTTATCCCAGTATCGGTGAAGTGAAACATAAAAGTTGACCAGCTGACCTGTATCCACATTTATCAGGGATTATTGCATCTGAATTTTGTAAGGAGTGTTTTTATATTTTTTCAAACAGTGGTTAAAGAGTGTTTGTTTTAAACCCATTTGTTGAAACAGCAATTTGACAGATTTGCCTGGGTAGGCATTTTCCATACATGTGCATTGCATATCCATTGAAATGAATCGGCCCTCTTGCATAGCAGGCACAGTAGTTCTTGGCTGGTTGAGAAGCTAGGAGAGCTGGTGGATGGACCTACTCTGTGTACCTGAGGTGACAAGATCAGTGTACGAGTATTTGTTTTGTTTGGGTGTTCATTCCAATAAGCTCCTCGTCCTTCCTGGAGGCAGACGAAACATTATACTATCATACAAGTGACTCGTTCCTGGCCTTTTCCTTGAATGTTCCACCAGCCAAAAACTACTGCAACCACTATAAAAGAATATCTGCTTAGGATTAAGTTTGCTGTAATGAAGTAACACAAGATACCAGGTATAGAAATCAAGTGTGGCATCTGTATCACATGGCTGCAAAGAGTACTCAGCTGTGGATTTTTTAAGGCCATATTTTCAGTAATTTTGTGAGTCCCATTTGATACTTGTTTCTTGTTTAAACCCCATAAAAAGCTTATGAGGTGAATTTTGAATCTAATATCTGATATCAACCAGATATTTTTCTGTTGGTACTCAGTGTTGACCATTAGTTTTCACTCGGTAACATGCCAGTTGTTCAAACTTCATTCACAAGCTTCTGAATACTCTTTCTGTGCCGAACTTTAACCTGTTTCTGATAACACCAATTATTGTGAAAGGGTGAGAGAAGAATTTGTAGTTATTTAAATTACTAATATGTAAGCTCTGAGAATTGGTTGTTTTATATCATATTAGATGATTTGGTTCAAACCTTAAGTTACTGTTCGTGTTGACATTTTAGCATTGGAAATAATACCAGGAACTTTATTAAAAAATATGGGCAGAATTTTCCTCAGTGTACATTTAATAAAGGTGGCTGAGTGTCACAGTGTGATGGTTAACGCTCCTTCGTGTTCAGGGTGTTTTGAGTTACAGTTTAATGTTTTTGCAGCCCACTTCACCAGACAAATGAATGGTTGGGTTCATGCTTTTGCCTCATTTACATAATTGATCTGTGAAAAATTAGGTTAGTTATGACCTGTTTTTCTTGATATTTAAAAAATTATAAATCATTAGAGCAGTTACTTATTTATAGATTTGACTGTTACAGTATGACATCCCAGAAATGAGAATGATTTTCAGGGTGACAGCTTAAAGTGATTTTTTGTTATTCTACTACAGAATATACAATTATTTTTAACAAAATTGTTGCAAAAATATTGACATAACATTTAATACCCATTTATTTGTTATATTGTGGTATAGATACATAATTCATAATATAGAAATATCCAGAGGAAGGATTTGAAAAAATATGCAATTAAAACTTGCTAGAGAACCATATATAAAGACATTTATGTCATCACCTTTCTAATCATTATTTTCAGCATGTAACATATACTGTTGTATAAAGTGAATATACTGTTATTTACCCAGTTACACCAAGTTACCCCTTAAAATTTATTTTATTTGGAAAATGTTACATATTTGGTGCTTTTGTGTGTGTGTTGTGATTAGGTTAAAAGGCATGTGGAACTGTGACACTTAATTCTAGCATGACACTTGACACTTTCAAGTACTGTCTGGCCCGTAAATATAATAGTTGGGGCATGGATGAAACCATTCAGTAACACTGCATTCTGCTTTGGATTCTCTGCTTTTTTAAACCTCTACATAAGCAAAATATACAATTTTTTGTGTTTAAAAGTGATAATGGTATTTATTTAAGGTGTATAACTTTAAAGCAAAGTGAAAAATTAATATGAAAACTTGATTGATAATGTGTCATTCATACTTTTCATCATAGCTATCATTTTCTCTTGGCGCTACAGCCCTTGTAGGGCCTTGGCCCCCATAACAATGCTTGCCCATTCCTTTCTGTTCACCACCTTCCTTCTCCAACCTCTAACTTCCATTCTCTTGAGATCTTCCTCTATATCATCAAGCTGTCTCTTGCGGGATCTTCCAGCTCTTCTTCTTCTGTTGGGATTTAGATACATGATTTTGGCAGCAGCCTCTTATCCTGCATTTTCTTTACATTTCCCAACGAACTCACTCTCCTTTACCTAATTTCTGTCACTGGGTCCAGATCTTCATAGAGACTATAGAGTTAGCGATTAGTTCTTATCCACCACTGTCAATTTTTGTTGATTGCACCATATGCTTTTTGGAGAACTTTCCTCTCCCAGATTTGTCAGTGTAGCTGGCACCAAAGTAGTATTATTATTCAAAGCTCTCCGGTTTTGTTCTGTATATTATATCCAGGGCTTTTATTATGAATGGAATTTAGTTGTATTTTCTATTGGTCTTTATATGAAATTGCAACTGTCTGTCCCTATTGTTACTAAACTCATATTAACAATACTGATGCTGTATGTGTGATTATAGTGCATGCCGTAAAAATAACGTATGCAGAGGTTGAATATTCTTTTATGTGTATGTGTGTATATGTACACACACACTAATGAGTTGAGCAGGTCACTTTGTTTACAATTGTTATTGGAATTTGCCTGCTGTATACATATCTTTTAATCAAAACCACAGTGTTTTAGAAGTTGGTTGCACTTTTTGACGTAAATACGTCTATGAGGAAGGGTCATTCGGCAAAAAAGTGTAACAAAAAATTGTAACGAAAAAGGGGAATGAAAAAGTGTAAGATGGTTACCTAGGAAGCATCATCTGTTTATTGATAAACAGATGATGGTTCCTAATTAACCATTGTTGTTTATTTGTCAACAAATAAACAGATGAAGTTTCCTAGGTAACCATTGTTGTTTATTTGTTGATAAACAGATGACATTTCCTAGGTAACCACCTTACCTTATCTTACATTACGTTACATTACCTTACCTTACCTTACATTACCTTCAGCTACCACAGACCCATCTTAAGCGTAACTAATTCAAGTTGAATAAGCAATTTATTAATGAAACTTATCTCAATTATAAAGCATGTATAAAGGAAATAATTAGAATAAAGCCAATATATAAACTTCCTTTCCGTATAGACGTATTTACGTCAAATTCTCCGGAACCATGGTTCCACTGACAACTTTTTCTTCAGGTGACAAGTTGGAGGCAAGATTGGGGCAAGGTTGAGACTAGCTCAACAGTAGGATTTTGTTTTGAAGATTGAATGAACTTCCAAAACATTGTGGTTTTAATTAAAATTCACTTAGATGATTGATAATGTCCAGCAGAATAATTATACCAATTGTATCACACCATCATCAAAAACCTTTAAACTTTGCTGTGACTTTGTTTATGCACTGATTGAATTAAAAGTATTACTCATTAGTTGCACATAGCATAAAGTGCATTTCACAAGTATAGAGATGCTCAGAACATGGATGGGCAGTTCAGAGGTTATACTGCATGCAAGGTGAGGTTCGCTTGTACTGAAGCCTAGTTGAAGGTTACTCTTATTAATGAAATTATTTTTATTATTAAACTTTTAGGTTGTGTTCAGTGTGTAATAAAAGTATTACTTTTCCAGGGTCTTGAGGCTACATTAAGTGACCCTAAAAAGAAATATCCAGATAAAGTTAATGCACTGCTATCAGCATGGGAACATGTAACTGCATTCATAGCAACATCAGCTCATGAGGCTTCAGAAACTTTGATTGATTGGGTCCACCGGTGCGTATGCTATATTATTTAGTCCTTTTTTAATTTTTAGTGTACACCCTCATTATTGAAGCTTGCAGTGCCACATTTGGCGTTGTTAAGGACTTGATGTCAGTAATCTGGATTGTGACACTGTGTGGACTTTTAGGTAGATACATATCAGTGTTTCAGAGGAACATTGGTATGTACCTACAAGTCTACATGGCTGCACAACCCAGAAGTTCAATATCAGTGTCTTCACCGTTGTGAGAAACTATAATCTATTAAGGATTGTTAAACAAAGATCTTGTGGTGGTGCTTACATATTTGCTTTATAATCTCAAAAAACTTTTAAGAGTTGGTTTTCAGACCTAACTTCTTTTCAACGTGAATGGATACATAATCCATTTGTAGTCACAGTCATTGGGAAAATTTCACCTTTCTGCAAAATCCAAGGAATTCCTGTTGGAACTCGCCTGCGATATGTCCCTTAAAAATAAGTTTGAAGCCCTACCTCTTTTTAATTTTTGGATTTATATCTGAAATAAGTATGTGTAATTCTCGCAGCGGCCATTAACATACTACTACTTTTCAGCACAACGTGTGAAGAAAACTATTCAGCAATGACACTAATAAAATTAAAGTACTGTAACTGCCTTCAGCTTGAAAGTGGCTTACCAATTGTACCAAAGATCCACCCTATGATTTGTCACCTAGTCTGAAATATGCAGGCCCATCCTTCCTACTGAATAAGTACTGTTGTGTTTATCGTTCATATGTAAAATAATTTGTGAAATATTTTTTGATTTAATGGTGGCACAAAAAAATATTTGGGAACCACTTGGGTAGAGAATCTGAAAATTATCATCCATGTTTGTTTATTCTTTCATGAATCTATATAAAGGTTAATTATTTTTTGTGGTGGTTTGAGAGATATGGAAGTTTTTCACTTACAACAATTGCAAGTCTCAAATTTAAGCATTTAAAGATGGTTGGTACCAAAGACTGTGCGTTATGATAACAGTTGAAATGTACATTGTACTGAAATAGTTTATGAAGTTGTAATTGTTATTGAAATACTGTTATGTAAAGGTATTTTCAGATCTGATAAAAATTTGTAGTATGTAAGATTATTTTATGCTGATGCTAAAAGTTTTTTTTATAAATATACAGAAGTGTGTTCATTTGGATATTATTCATTGTAATAAATATAAAAACATTGATTGTTTCTTGTTACAATTAAATCTTTAAAAAGTTATCAAAGGAATATGTTTCTCCAATATGGAATGAATAAAGAGAACTGTATTGAACAGTACAATTCTGTGTTATGATGTCCTTGGTAATTTCAGTAATATATTGGAGGTATTGTTGAAGTCTGGATATACAGCATATTATATGGAATTATATGCTCAACGTAACTCATGCTATTTTGTTAAAAAGATTATAAGAATTTTCAACAAATAAAAGTTTATAATTTTAATGCAGTTGTTTAATTTTGCACTGAAAATTTATCATGCGGAAACATTCAAAATAGGGTAAGGGTAGGTGATTGGAAGTGGAATCTTTGAAAGCTAAAAGTTTCACAGTAAATGATTTTTATTTTATATCAGGGGCAATCCATGATTTATGGAGAGCTAAAAATGGGATATTATGTTTTGTATGTACTATTCTGTACACTTATAAGTGCAGGTAGGTGAAGGCTTCAGAAAGTGAAATGTAATTATATCAAATTGTTGGTTAAATATATGGACAAATGGGTGATTGTTTTTGGTAGGTTTGCAGAAGATACACTGTTTTAATTTCAGTTCTTTATTTTCAGTGTTAGTAGTGGGGTGGTAAGGTTTGTTGGTGATGGAAAGAGGGGTGCTACAAATGTCTTTTTCAAATGTTAGTGTGTTTCAGTCAGTCCTGTGTTTTGGGTGAAACTGATAGTTGCACTTATGGGTCCTAAGTAAAGTGACTCAAAAACAAGAAAATGGTACTTGAAGTAAAACAAAGCCTGAGTTAATTGAAGAAAGTTGAGAACAGACAACTGGTAACAAAATTGGCCAAAGATTATGAGATTGTGATTGTGTCCATGAAACAACACTACTAGGATCACCTCAGAACTCTTTGGTGATGAAGACAACATAATTGCATTGTAAAAAGGAATGGTGGTGTTGGGTGCTATGTACAACATATTTAGGGCGTGGTCTTCGGTGAATTCAGTAACTCTGGTTTGATTGTGGAGGAAACTTGTTCCAGATCTAGAAGATGATCTTCAAGGTTTTCCTAACAAAGAAACTGGAAAGTACAAGAGTGTGGTGTGTGCTATGAGAAGTTTTGAAAATGTTAACAAAGATAACGAAGAAAGACTGTTAAGTAATGTGTGTGAGCTTAACTTCCAATACATGACAGATGCAGGCATTGTCAGTGTTGATGTGAAACAAGGGAGGAAGAAGAGGGTGAGGAGGATGAATGTAAAGAAGGAGATGGACAAAGTAGTGAGAATATCAATCATAGTGTGGCACTACAGTGTGTTAGGGAGGATTCAGAAACTGACATTGCAGCTATCAGTAAAATTTGTACTGCCATGCTGAGGAATATGAGCAGTTCATAAAAAACAAGTGACCATTACAAGCTGTCTCTCAAAGTAAATGATAATAGTGTAAAAAAATAAGGAATGTAATTTGTGAAGTTTTATGATTTAACCAAACAAAATATTTTGGATAATCAGTGTTTTTAAATTATTTGTGCATCTTCTTTCCTTCATTAGCTTGGATAATCAGAAATTTGCTCTGATTTAAGAGCGTGGAAATATAAATATTTTGAGTGATTTCGGTTGTAATGTTGAAGTAAAAAATAATATTTACACACACTATTAGGACTGAACTCTCTCTTGTCTTCCATTCTTAGCCCAAACCTTTGACAGTTGCTAGTATTTCACTTATTTAACTCAAGAGGAAGCAGATTTCTGCACACAGCTTTAGTGAATTTATTTTTATTTATGCACTTATCTTAAATACTGGATTTATATTCCCCATCAATTTCAGTGGACTTTCATTTGTCTTGGATAAAGGTGTTTGTGATGTCTGTATTTATGTTATTGAAGTAGATTTGATGCGTTTCTTGACTTTTTTATGTAGGAGCAGTATATAGAACACATTTGATGCGATTAATACTTTCTGTTCCACAACTTATTATTTCATTAGGCTTTTTACTTTTGACATTATTCTTTTCATATGATGAAACTAGTGGGTGTAGTGTATATTGAAGAATAAAAGCTGTCTGGAATGTGTTTAAAATACATCAGATAGAATCGGTAAGATCTCAGGCAATAAGTCATGTCAATATGAGTAGCAAATTACAGTTTTATCAAAGGTCTGTAAATTAACATCCATCTTTACATATGGGACACAGTGTATTATTGGTTTATCTCTGCAATATGGTTTATTTTGAGGCTGATCATCTTTTTTTTTCATTAAACTAAGTATAATCTGATTAAAGTTGGCTTTGTCTGCTGTTGTGGCTTTGGTATGGGGAAGCTAGAATAATCCCACTGCTGCTATCCGGCTATTGTACAGTAGGGCAATAGTGGGTGGTGATTCTGCTGTTTCCACAAACTGTTGTGGTGTGAACTGATTTAACAAAGATTATTATAAACTCTTCTCCCATACAATGAAAATGTTATACTTATTCAACTTCTTGTACTCTCTGGAAGAGGAGGGGTTGCCTTGCCTTGTCTTGTCGGACTTCTTCAACCCTTCTATAATTATGTTGCCACCAGTGACCCAAGGGCCACACAGCATTATTAGCACCTTCATGTTACATGTCTGTGGTTTCTAGGATAATATTTGAGGTTCTGTGTTAACAGTGCAACACAGAAAAAATAACAGTGATATCAGCTTTTTTAATATGCTACAAATTTATGTATGATGTAATAATATTAAACCTTTGAAGTCAAAACTCATCTATCTCCGTAGGCCACAACAAGGTTTTAGCTATATGTTCAGCATTTTCAATCATTTAACATATCTTCGTGGGATATTATAAAATAAGACACCTTATGTTCGATTTACATTGACTTGTGAAGACTGCTGTTTTATGGATTGTAGCAGAATGTAGTCAGTGTCTGCTGGACTGTATGGTTGTACATACCAGCCATATTTATACATCATGAGAACCTCAAATCTCACTATTTTGTTAAAGTTTTGTAAAAAATGTAAATTTGTCGTACGTGAGAATTTTGTATTATGAAGAGTTCAGGAGTTTATAATAAATATACTGTGTGTGTAATTTATTTAATAACAGACTATTGTAATCGAGCCACTAAAATACGAAAATTGTGTTCTTTAATGATTTTGTATACAAACAGTAATTTAGACAGTTGCATTTCCTTTTTTCAGGCACACACTGTACCTAGTTTTACAAGGCGAATGGCCAAAGTTGTCACCAGCAACTAAGACACATTTAAGTGTGACTCTGCAACGCTGTGCTAACCTGCTCTCAAACCATAATGCAGCTCCAAGGTGCAAAACATTGATTGGACTAGTTAATGACCCCTGGGGTCATCCAATTCTACATCGGATTTTGAATGGTGCAGAAGACCTGGATGATTCTGAAGGTGAGCATGTGTGACATGCTTTTTCATTTGGTGTGGACTTCTACCAGACTACATAGTGCTACAACCCAAAAGACAGCCAGCCAGCCATCTTTGTACTTACCACTATGAGAACCTCAAAGGGCTGTTTTCAAGACTTGACATCTTTAATAAGATGTCAATCCCTGAGCATCGGCTGTGGATGTCATTTGCCAAACATTAACTCAATTGAACATAACATTGAGACAAAGTAACTTTTGTGTTAATCGACCATACATAACTTTATCATGGTTATTATTTGCTATTTTTACTGGACATCAGTATGTTTGATTTATGGTTAATAGAAGGGGGCCCTGTTGACTGAAACCCTCTGCTTTGGCTCCAGTTTTGTAGTATGGCAGTAGACCCTCCTACGACTTGTGTCAAAATATTAGGTGTTGACATTCCACTGCATCTTTTAATATGGAATCTTATTTTCCATTGTTGATTTATAAGTCTCATAAAAGTTAGTGCACTTTTGTTGTCAGCGACAGTTCAGTTTGTAGCATGTTTGCCTACAGTGCAAGCAGTTGGGGTTTTTAATCATTGTATCTGTAAGGGATTTAATTTATCAGTTAAATCTTTACAGTTGTTTATTTTTCTTCCTTTATCCACATTTGAGAATGAGAAGAGTGCATTTGGTTTTGTAATTGAAGTATTTAAAGTAAAATTCTGCTTTAAGGCAACTGCAGGTTGGGTCCTTCAACTTTTCTGGTTTTTATGACTTTTGTGTGAACTTTTTATCATACTCTGACTGTGTATATTAACTAGTACACAGGCATAAATAGTCAGAATATCTGTTGCATCTTTAAACCCACTACTACTGCTGCTGCTATAACTACTACTACTACTACTACTTGCACATATAAATTAATTATAAATATTTTGTTAATATTCATAAAATTAGATGTTTGCAATGTAAAGTTGGGCTCGTGAAGGTGATTACTTTATAAGACTTGAGGTTCTCACAGCGGTGAGTATGAAGATATCCGTCTTCTGGGTTGTTGCGCTGTGTAGTCTGGTCAATGTTAACCAACGTTTCAGAGGTCATACTGCCTCCGTCATCAGGGCGATGAGGCAGTATGACCTCTGAAACGTTGGTTAACATCGACCAGACTACACAGCGCAACAACCCAGAAGACGGATATCTTCGTGATTACTTTATTTCACATCTTATTTATAATGAGTTATGTTTGCAGACATGGTCACCAGAATATAGTTGTAATTTTTTTGGATTCCCTAGTGCTTGTCTTGTCAGAATGATTTTGGGATATTCTGAATGTAAATCTGTTTTCTTGGATGAAACTTGCTAATGTTAGATCTTCATTTCACTGTAGGACCACAGTTTCTTGCACCCAGCCTTCTGGTTTGTGATACAGCGTCTTACAAAGAACTGGATGATTGCATGCTGTTGATTACATCACTACCATCAGCATTACCACTTCTCATCTAGTTTAATGAGATTATCAGGTTGCAGGATGTACTAATTGACTTCACTTGATTTGTCTTTTCAGTTTTAGAATTGTGCCAGACTGAGAAAGGAATTCTTCTTTCAATGAGATTGGAAATGTTGTGTGAGTCCAAGTGTGAAGACTTAGCCCTGAAGCTAGCAGAAGCAATCCACAAATGTCTTCAGTCAAGGGATTCTTGCTACCGAGAGGAGAGTGCAGAGGAACACTTCTTTTATACGATAGACATGTACATTGCACTCCTCTACAAATTCAAAAGGATACATGATATAATCAAAGAGGTGATGGTCTGGCTGAATGATGTTTAAGAATAATGTATCATTTGTAATATTTAAATATTTTGTTTGCTGGATTTCAGGAATAGGTATTTCTACATGTGGTAACAAAGTATTTATATGTATTGATACTGAAAATGAGAATTTAAATGACAATATTAGCAGATTTTCTTGTGAATGTGCTTTGAGAGCTTAAGCACACTTTTCACCACACTACACTATTCAGTCATATTTCTCTGATGCTTGACTTTGGGATTCTGCGCAAACTGCAAACTTCTCACTCAAGAACGTATTATGATTCTTAAGCCTTTTTCTGTGTACTTGACAGTTCTGTAGGCACCCAATTTTCTCTTCTTCACTTTTTATCATGTAACCACTTTCTCTGGATTGCTCATTATATCTTTTCAGTATGTGTTTATAAGTGTTTTTGTCTCTTCTGAAGATTCTGGTTTTGTTTCAGCAAACAGTGGGATACTTTAAGTATATTTTGCCATTGCTTGACCTGTATATTGTTTATCCACTTTTCTTCACCTTATCAAAAGGGAATAACAAGATTCTTTGAATGTGTTCAACATCAGTGATTAAATTGTGTGTCTTCTTCCAGGCATTATTGCTTTTTGATGATGTATTATACCTTTTAAAGTAAAACGAATTAGTGAGCAGAAAGGAATAATTTATAATTTTGCTAAGACATGCTTCTGAAATTAGAAGATAATTCCCTAATGGCATATTATTTATTTTCACCATTGTGTGATCCTCATAATTATCTTAACATCAAATTGACAACAGTATTTAGCACTAAATTAACAATTCAGTGGGGTAGGGGTATTTTTTTACAACACAATTTAGAAGTATCAAATTAAAAAATAAATTTATAATTGTGTTTTATTATTAACCCCTGAGCGTGCAAATTTAAAAACCGCTTTTGTGCTCGTCCTGCGCAGATATTTTTTAAATGTCCATTTAAATTTTGCTGTAAAATACTTTTTTTATCATAACTTTTGAACTATATGAGATATAATTATGAATTTTTCACTGAAATCCTCTTAAAAGTTGGTTTTATAATCTTGCCTTATAAGATGAGCACCCTGTGTATCAGCAATGGAAGCAAGTGGATCAGAAGTTGAGCTTGGTATGGAAGTTTTAGAAAAAAACGGAGTGAACAGCAGCCGGTTCTTTGAATAGTATGATCTAAGTGTAGGCTTTTGTACAATGCCCATCACCATAAATACAGCCAAAACCACGTAAATTTCGTCCACTGTAGCATCTTGCCACTTCCTAATCCTAGAGTGAAATGTGAGAGGATGAGCACTTTCTGATATTTCTTGCTGAGCATATCTGCTTGTTTCAACAACAATGTGCTGTACAAGAGCTATATCAAATTTTTTTTCGAAAAAACCCACGACATCTAGTTCAGCAGTGTCGAATTGGGGACCACATATATTACAAAATGCTTCCCGTGAAGGAGTAAATGAATCTATATCTTTCCACACAAATTTGCTGGAAACTGCCTCTGCGATTTGTTCCTGTATTTCGCCGCCACCATTGTCACTATCTGTATCGCTAATAACGTCATCTCCGGGTGTCACCAACTGTGCGTAATCAATTTATAAAACACCATCTTCATCAGAACTGTATTCACTGAGAGAGTCATCTGCTAGAAATTCTTCTACTTGGGCCTCTGTCAAGGCCTTGTCCAAGGCCACTCCATTGTAACTATGAGGGGAGGCGTTTATTTTTAGACTCCAGGTACTTGCTAGAGGGAAATACAACAGGGTTGCCATTCACAACAGACCAGTGCAAATGTCATCGCGCTGGAGTTATTCGTTCCATACTTATGGTCTGTAGAAATTAGGCCTACAACCTGGTGTAATAGTACTGACATACGCAGCCAGGGATTTAAAGTCCTGCGTAACTTTACTGATTCGCACGCTCAGGGGTTAATCTTGTGTTTAATATAAAACTCCTAAATTCATTGTTGAAGTAAGATTAAGAGTTAAATTTGAGATTATTGCACTTTGTGTGATATGTTAATTTGTATTCAGAAGGAAGTGTATAAGGATTTCTACTTTTTGTGTAGTTGAAACACTTTGACCTGAAAGATGGGCTGCTTTTGGTGAGAAGATATGCCTTAAAGGATGGTAAACGGGCTCGTGTATGGAAATACAGCGCCAAAGTTGCAGAACTTGCTGCACAATACTTCTTGACAGTGGCCATGGTGAAGCCAGTCAGTGAGACTGGGACACTGCTACAGGATCTCATGACAGAATGGGCCCTTCTTCACAGTGATTTGCCTTCTGTGTCACAGACTTTACCAAAAATGATTCGGAAATTGATTCAGCCAGCTGAGAGTGCTGTGCATATTTATCTTTTCTGCCAAGTTCTAGTGAATCAGGTGACGTATATTTTCTTGGAATTCCTATACAGTAAATAAAGTGTCTTCTTCAATTGTATAGTAGCTCTCGCCAGATTGCATCCTTCAAGTTTACAGAAAAATTGTACAGTATTACAACATGAACAGCAGAGTCCAGGTAAGTGAAGACAACTTGTAGCTTGCAGTTTATTAAAACCAGCAACACACTATTTTTGACAGAGAACTGTGCCATAAGGAGGATGAAGTCTGTCTGTGGCCCTGATGCATGCAGTTTGGTGATGACTACTATAATAAAAGTCTGGATTTGAGTGGTACAGTTTGCCTTGGGGCCATAAAAAGAGTTTAGAAATTTCCGTACTTTGGCATCTTTAAAACCCTTCAAAACTGTGAACATTTTGAGTTTATAAGGCATGTTTTTCTAGGTTTCATATCTGATCTAATTTTTGCTTAGACTCTGATTTTTGTAGTATGATAAGAGATGGTACTGTTATGTGGAATTTTTGATAAAAAAACTTTTGCTCATAAAAAGAGCAGGTAGCTTTGTAACTTAGTAGTGCCTAAGCATTGACCTGGTTGGCATAGTTAGGTTCCCGCAGGGGCAAAGCATGTTTCTCTAGCTTTCATGTCCGTACCGGCTCTTGTGACCATCTAGCCTCATATCCAGATAGTACTAGGGGCTGTTCCCTCATATATAAAGTGGGCAGTGCATGAAGCTAACCACTCAACTCCATCTGCTGCTGGCATTAAGAATGTGCTGAGCTCTGCATATACGTATTTATGGTGTGGTATAACTAAAGCTCATGGAACAACACTGTTTTCCTTTTTTATTGCTGAGAGTGGCCAGAAAGTGAGCATATAATTTGTAAAAAAAACTTAGGTGTGGTACTGTGTGTATGAGTCAGTCCTGGTGTAATTCTGTACCTTGTTTCATGTCAACTAGTGACAAGCTGTTCCATTATAAGTTCTTGTCTGCTGTAACAGCAGTCAATTAAAGAAATCCGTGTAATTATTTGCTGTTTGATCCTGGGAAGTATGTCAGCAGAAATTCTTTATTTGGTGGGTGTGTGAGTAAATGATGCTACGAGTTGGCATTGTGTCATGAAATGTTACAACTGTATGTTGGAGGAGGGAGTACAGATGGTATGGAAGGAGCAGTAGGCCCAAGACTGTGACCAATGCTGACAACACTAGTAAACATTGCAGTTTTTAACAAGAATGGTTATGTACTGGGTCATGGTTTGCATTATATACATTGAACATTGATCATTATTGTACATTATCACATTTTACAAAGACAGCATTGTGCAGTGGAATGATTAACTTTACATAGCATTGTTGTTTAATATTTCCTGTCTCTCACTGTTAATAATACTGAAGTTGATTGTCTGCATTTTGGAAAAATGTTGACAACTGCATATATAGACTGTAATAATTGTCTTTGTCAGTGTGGTTTGAGAACCACAGATCATATATTGGAATATAAAACTTGTCTTGAAGACTCGTAGTTGCCCTTTCTTGCCCCCGTGGTGGAAATGAAGTATGAATGTTTTCTTTTGATGACCATTGAAGAGAAAAGTATATTATTTTGTTATTGGTGATTATGAAATATTGTAAAATTCTTAAAGTCACAATTCAAGAAATGTGTTTTAACAATTATTTACTCATTTGTAGTTTATTTAATGATGCTGTCAGTACCGCAGACTATGTATTGTCAATTAATGGGATGATTAATGAAAAATTAATTGGGAGGGAAGTGGAAGGAAATAGTCACAGCCAAATTGAAGGAACCAACCTGACATTTGTTTGGAGGGACTGAGAAAAACAAAACTTAGGATAGTGGGTCTGTGAGGGCAAGATTTGATCACAGGACCTCCTGAATAGGAAGCAAGAATGCAAACCACTTGTATGTGGTTTTAGTAATTACTGAAATAAAACTTCAAAAAGGTGTTCAAGCTTTGAAATATGTTAATGAAATGCAACATGTAAGAAAGCATTCCACATATTGATTAAAGTTTTAAATGCAAATTAGTCCATATGTTTATTCTAATAAGGTACAGGTTAGTGAGATATGTTTTGTTGTTTTTTTTCTTTCAGTTTGGAGATGCACTGAAGTCTCTCTGCATTGAGTTATATATCAGGGGACTTACAACTGACATGAATGAGCTAGAACAACAGAAGATGAAAAATGACAGGGATAAAGTTCGAGAGGCAGAAGTAAGATTATCTGATGGTTTCTTGAAGCTTGCTGATTTGGTTAAAGACAATGTGGGGGTGTGCCGTGAGTGTGTCCTTACTGCATTCTCTTTAAACCCAACTCGAGTTTGTTATGAACGAATTAAGGAAATGGCTGTTGCGAGTGGGAAGTGTCTTTGTCTTCCTGCTCAGGTGAATACTGTAGATGTAGGAGATCCAAGAAGTGTTAGTGAGGGTAAATCGCAGAGCATAGGGACAGAAAATATGGACTTAAGTTACAACTGTGTCGGTGGTGAAACTCGGAGTGATCCGATCGAGGTCGACACTGGACAAGTGATGACTGTGGAGTTTGAGCATCCCGATGAAGTCGTGTCATCTCGTACTTCTCATTGTTCTGAAGATGAACCGATTATTTCTGACTTTCATTTGCAACAGAATAGGTGTAACCTCCATCCTCCATTTGACCCCAGCAGTGGCGGTGCTCTTGGTGAACTTTGTCCTGAATGTGGTGAATTTACTGGAATAGAATCCCCTGCTGTGGATCCAACTGGTGTAGAGAGGAAAGAACGTACACTTGATGCATTAATTTTAATCAAGGGAAATACTGTGACCGAATCTTTGAACTATGATGTGCTATCTGCTCCGAATCAAGTGCTGGATGCTGAGACACTAGGATTGACTCCACAGCTTTGTGATGACTTGGCAGTTGTACTTAGCAGCCCTCGTTACCAAATGCTTAGTTGGGTTCTAGACTGGGCAGAGCTTAGTATAATGTGTGAGAAATATTTGGAGAATGGTGAGGAAATGAGAGGCACTACCAAAGAGTTGAAATTCTTGAATATTGATTACAATCAGTTCAAGGATTGGCCGAGTGGTGACGACGAAAAAGATGAGTATTATGGCATTGAGAAAGGATATGAACAGTGGGTCGACCTTCGAAATGATACGTATGATACGTCGGGAGTGTTGTACGGCCAGGCGTGCAAAAGACGTGCTAGGCCCATACAGGGGGATTCTGACTCTGATACGTCTGTTGCTCCCAGGTCTCGCACCAAAGGAAGGAAAGTGAACAAGTTGGAATATTCAGACTCTGACTGTGACTCTAGTCAAAATACTGAAAGGATGAAGCACAAGAACTATAGGCTGCAATATTCATCTGTGTATGATTCAGAGAATGGAACACAAGATAGTAGGACTGATAGTCTTGGAAGTGATGGCTTCAGAGCTGAAAAGCCAACAAAGAAGGAGAAGAATGGCAGAAATGAAAAGGCATCATCTGGTAAAAGAATTGACCAGAAAAAATTGAAAGACATTTCACATTTCCAAGTGGTGATGAATGATGATCTAAGCCAGGGTGATTTATCTAGCAGTGAAATGATGAATATATTTGCCCGCATTGGTGAGAATGGCAAAGAAGTTCCAAATACACAGTTTCCTTCAGTCCCTAAGCTCAAGTCTGTTCTTAATCCAGATAAGCATTCAAGTAATCCCTCTGTCCTGAAGTCATTGAGAATGTTTAGACCTCACAATGTAAAGAACAGTCCACGTGATCACTTATCACAGATTTTGCACAATAGAACAAAGGAGAGTCCACCTGAAAGAGAAGAGAATGATTTATCATATACTAAGTTTGCTCCTATGCTAAGTACTTTGAATTTAAACCCACGTATTGTTCTGACTAGGGCAGATGTTTCACATCAAGATCTCAAATCAAGTAGATTGTTAGCTGAAGCAAATAACAGACCAGGAAACCCTCTTTCCCAGATTACTCCAGATATTCTCTCCAGAAAATCCATTCAAAGTAAAAGTCTGTTTGATGTTGATAGAAAAAATCAGATTCCCATATCCCATTCATTGGTTGGAGATATGAATAGACATCAATACATGAAAAGTGATCTGTTGGTGAAAAATGTTCCAGGATTGAACTCATTGGACATGATAGTACCACCACCTTCAGAAGCTACGGTACAAGTGGTACAGTTGCCTAGAAATACACCATCCACAAGCAACAACAGTCGAGGTAATTCCCATCACACTCCAAAAGCAACACATTCACAGAACCTTCAGTCTTCAGGAAACTCATCAGGTGGGACCTCAGGTCAGGTTTTGGAATCACCTTCAAATGTGAGCAACGTATTGACCCACTCTCAGTCCTCACAATCAACTTTAAACACAACCATTGAAAATCCTCAAGGTCAGGCAGTTATTTCAGCATCATCAGCACAGAGTTCTAGCACATCCATACTGCAAGCAAAACCCATGAAACTGAACTCTCAGTCAGAAGTGAAGTACTTGACAACAACAAGTGAAGTGAATGAGATTCTTAGAAGTACACTAGGAGAAGGCAGTGTTCAAGTCCATATAGCACAACAACTTCCATCATCTACAAGTTTGACAAAAAAGCTGAATTCAAGGCAAGAAGTAAAATATTTGACATCATCTAATGAGGTTACAGAGGTTCTTAGGAATACTATTGGTGAAGGTGGCCAGCAGGTTCAAACAGTATCTGGTTCCTCATCACAGCACACTGCTTCAGTTTTGGATTTTGGTTCCCAGAGTAAAACAAAGGTAAATTCACGATCAGATGTCAGGTTTCCAACTGCAGCCAGCGAAGTGAATGAGGTTATCCGAAACAATCCAGCTGTTCCTAAGCCAGTCACATTAGAAGCAAATACTTCTACATGTCCCTCATTACAGAATGCTGCTCACCAGACTAATAATTCTCATCATGTTACTCCTGTAGGTCCATTTCCAGTTGTAAAAGGAGTGGACTTAAATGTAATAGCAAGTATAATATCTTCCAAAAACTGTGCTAATTCAATTACTACATCATCAGATAATCCTGCTTTGACATCAGATTCCCAGATGCTGCAGTTAGTTTGTAAGGGTCGCAAATTTCAGATCAAACCCATCATCTGTACACAAGCAGGTTCTAGAAGTGTCATCCCTGATCATTCTGATGCATCCACCAGTGCTCCAGCATCTTCACTATGCACCGAACACCAGCAGCAGCAGCAGCAGCGTGTATCCACACATTCCATGTATGAGGAGAACTTTGCAGGATTCTCAACACCCGTGAGGTCGCCAACCAAGGACAGAAGTTTAGCTAGCAGAGGACAGAAACAAAGTTCATCTCAGACAGCTACTTTACCCAAATTTCAACAAGCATTTGGGAAAACAATATACAATAATCAGGCCAGTACTACAGTGGATGGAGGTTCTCGTAATGCTACTGTCAGGGGTAGTGAAGATGAAAATGGTTTAACACGTGAAACAGTTCCATCAGAAACTGCACCACAAGCATCCTCTGTTTCAAGCACAGTGCTTTCAAAAGCTGTTCAAACAACTAACATGAGCAATATAGTTTCACGTTCCCCTGATACAGGAGTTATTCAGACTGAAGTGTCTAGCAGTGTGGATATTGGGATTCCATCTACACTGCACGTTACCAGCACTGGATCAGTGTTTAGTATTTTGCAAGGATCTCCCAGGATTGCTGTATCTGCAGCACTCAGGGCAGGGATGACTGTGCAAGCCATACAGACTTCATCTGGTGTTATATACATGCACCCTGATACAACTACATTAGTTAATTCCAATGCTGGGGCAGCTCTTGCAAGCACCATTTCTGCCAGCCGAACATCAGGTATCAAACCGTCTCAAGCGTCGGAAAATGTTCAGCAATCGCAGCTACCTGATGTGCTGCCAAGTTCTGTGGCTGTTGCTATAGCCACGCCATCTATTCCTGTCTTGCCCAGAGATGCAGAGAAAAGGAACAGAATGCTGGCAGCAGCTTTGCAGAATCCTCACCATTCATCCACAGTGAGCAGCACAGAAAACCAAGCTGCCAATTCTTCACAGTTGCAGGAACCAGAAGTATGTGTAGTAGAAAGTTCGTCTGATGAAGAGGTAAGCAGTGCAATACCGCAGCAGCAGCAGCAAATGCTGGTAACAACAGCAGCTGTGCATAGGGTAATGCCTGTTCAGAAAACTGTGGCTAGACAAATTGGTCCAACAACAAGAAATGTTCGACCAGTGCTGCACATTCCTGGGGCAGGAAGTCTTATTGCTCGATCAGCTATTGCCAGTGTCGCCGCACCACTGAGGCAGCAGAGTGTGCAATCAGTCTTGGTGTCTCCAGTATCCTCTACTTCAAATTCTAATGTGAACACCAGGTTATCACAGAATGTGGGAGCATCAGAGACTTTGATTACGCATGGTTCAATTGAGCCTACAGTTAGTTCCACAACACTGGAACAACTGCGGGAATTTGAATCAGTTTTAGAACAAGTGACTAACACATCGCAAATGAAGGAAAGAAGTACAGTTCAACCTCAGCCACAACACACTATCCTTACCCAACAGCTTCTCCTGACACAGGCAGCAACTTCAACAACAAACACTGACATGGAGTTTACATCTTGTACTGGAAGCCAGTTGACACCCAGTACATTTTCACAGGATTTATTTCCAATAGTTTCAACAACAGCAGCAACATCTAGGTTGAATGTTACATATGTGACACAGGCTTCAACAATACGAACTTCAAGCATTGTTCCTGTATCTGCTGTTGCAGGAGGAAATGTGACAGGAAAGATGTCATCTCCAGTGGTGGTAGTAACCAGTAACTGTCAGCCTGTAGCTTCACCTGCATTGAGTGTAACTTCACAAAGCTCTTCTAGTCCTTGCGTGACTCCTGCACCGTCTGCTACTTCAACTTCTTCTGGGAAGTCACCCCCTAAATCTTCAAAGTCTTCAAAATCCAAATCTGTAAAGTCTGGCACTGCAACAACCACTTCCAAAGCATCGCCTGTACCAAAGCCACAGCAGAAGCCCCAAGAAGATGAACAGACTGCTCAAAGGATTTATGCAATTTTAGATGAATATGCAGAACAGTTGCGTAACTCTCCTGACCTCAATAATAAACCGGCTCCTCGACGTCGTTCTAACCCTCCTACAAATGCAAATCAGTCTTCAAAACGGAAGAAATCTGCACAAACGAAAATGAAAATTTTAGGACAACAGTCTTCCTCAGCCCAAGAAATGAGTCCTGGAGCAGATGACCCTCGAACTATTGGCAGTGAAGACAGTTCAAGTGGGATCACTCAGCTGTCTCATATTCAGGATTCTCCTGCTCCATCGTCACAGAATGCAGATGAAACTCTTAGTTTGAGGGCCACTCCATCCATGGACATTAGTACTGAGGCTGGGAATCTCAGAAGTGTTGTGTCAGATGCAAGTGACCTGCAGGATGTTTCAAAGCAGCAGGGGCAACATTCACAAGAACAGAATTCTCATTCTCATGAGCAGGAACAGTCGGATGGACAGCAATCACCAATGCAGTTGCACCAGACAACACAACATGGACTCTTATTCACAGATGGTAGTGGCATCCAAGGGAGGACAGTGATAGTGCAGGAAAGTGTACCTAGTTGTGTGGAAGCAACAGGTGTTGGAAAACCTGTTGTGGTAGGAAACTCTGCTGCAGTACCGGCACTGTTTGCAGGAGTCCGTCAGGTGATTGTGCCTGTGGCACCTGGTTTAACAGCACGGCCTGTTGTGGTGTCATCCAAAGGTTCTAAAGTGATACGTGTTCACCAAGTGACAGTACCTGGTGGTTCATTGCAGGTGGCATCAGGAATGAGTGCGATGCAGGGGACTGCATTGGTAGTGCGACAGATCAACAAATCTGGAATTGCAGCTCCAGTTTCTGTTCTTGGACAGCCTGCTACAGTGAAACAGGTGAAATTGCCTGTAGGTAGTATATCTTCACAGGCAATAAGTGGTGTGACTGCTCAGCCTCCAGTAGTGTTGCCACCAGGAAGTCATCACCTGTCTGGTCAGGTTGGCAGTGTAGTTACTTCAACAATAGCTCAAGCACTTTCTTTTCCAGAATCTGGCATAGAAAATGTTCTGCAGGATGGTACAATTAGAACAGAATCTTCAAATATCATTAGTTCTGGTGAAACATTACTTTTTAATGCTGGTACAACTTCACAGGCAATTGGTTTGATACGGAGGGGAATACCTACGTCATTTCATGATAGAATTGCTACATCTGTAGGTGGTGTCATGTCAACCAGTACATCGGTCACTATACCAACATCAGTTGCAGTAGATAGGTTAACATATCCAAATGTCAGACAAATTTCTTCAGTTAGTCTTGAGTCTAATGTTGTCACTTTGAACTCACCAAATTCTAGCAACATCACATCCAACGTGATAGAACAGTTAAGCACTAACAACGAATCTTCCCCAGCATGTGATCGTGAGTTACCAGCTGGGACAATTTCCGAGTGTAGAACAGAAACTAATCCCACAACTCTGTCCCATGAAACAAGTATTCAGTGTCTTGGCTTTGGCGTTGATATTGTGACACAGAATTCTTTAGGAAATACTAGTTACCATAACAGACTTGTGAAAGATATAGGAAATGATGTACCTCATATAGCAAAGTCTGGTACAGAAAGTTGCACTGTACCGTCTGAAGGCTTGGAAGGTAGAGACGATAATTTATCAGTTTCGACTTCCTGTATCAAGACTGAATCTGGGGAAGCGGGTGGAAGTTCAGTTGGAAGGTTAGAACCTAATGTGAAGGCTGAGTCAGTGAAGATGTCTGATTGTGGCACAACTTCCTTAGATCAGCATGGTCACTCTTACCATTCAAATTCTATATGTCAAACTCCTCAGTCTCAGCTCCATCATGCAACAAGTGCAACTGATCAGGGTGGTGATGCAGTATTACTTCAAACTACAGGAACTAATGCTGGATGTACAAGTAAGTAATGCCCTTATCTTGATTTCCATGTTTGCACAGGACTTTCTTCAAGGTGTAAAAGTGTGCTGCCAAAGAGATAGAGACATATACCTCCACTTCAAATATAAGCAAATAAATAGTTCATAACTTACCTTTAAAGGGAATTTCTCATGTAGATTTGTTTGTATTATGTACTCTGAAATTTTATAGCAAATCCATTACATTAACATTGAATTTTCTGTTCTTGTGATGTGCCCAATTCAAAATGATTATTTCACTCATAATATATAGTGGAAGAGATCTGTCAAAAATTGTATAATTAGTTCTCTTATTTTGAATGTTTAATTTTAGAAACATTAAACAGTCCTATATCTTGTGATTTTCAAGCATTCTATTCAGGGAAATTCTGTTCATTTGAAGTTGTTATTAATAGAGAATGTGCTTCTCAGTGACTTTTCACATTTGGCTTTCCAAGTTCATGTGCCCCTGTTGTAGGCAATTACAATGAGAATTCCTTCAGACAACCCACATAAAGTGAAAATGTCTGAGGATGAGGAAGATGAGAATTTGCTGTGTGCTGCCTATTAAAGAAAACAAAGATGGGTGTGGGTGTAGTGATAATTACTGCTACAGCTGTTACATCCTCCAGAAGATGTAGTTATTAGCAATACTGCACACTGGTATTTAATTGTCTGAAACTTTCCTTGCTGTAACTTTGTAATTTTTTTCCCAATGCCTAGCCCATACTTCCTGTAGACCTGGGTTCTGGTTTCCAAAAGTAAGAATAATATTATGGAACATTGCATGTTTGCTTCCGTCATGAATACTGAGGAAAACTTTTTGTGTCCTTTTATGACCATCAAACAGAAACAAGATGGAAACGGTAGATTGCAGAGGTAAACATACAACATTGGCTGATTTATCCTTTGTACACTAATTACACATCAAACCTTAACTTTTAAATCATACAATAACACTTCATGAACATCATGAGGACTTTCTGTTCTCCAGTATGTGTTATTTTAGCTGTTTATGTATGCACTTAAAGTGTACCATGCCTTGTCAGAATACATAATAAAATGTAAGTTCTAGGTCAAGAAGTCCATTGAATACTGATTCCTGAAATTGTCTGCAGTGTCATATTCTTCCTTCACAGTCTGATAAAGTGCGTGTATTACTAGTTTTGTAAGTCTGTAACATTAGAAAGTTTGTACCATTGTGAGTTGTACTTTTTGCCAACCCACATTGAAAAGCCAAAGATATATCATCATCATCATTTTCCATGGATCCATAAGTTAGTCAGATGACAATAGGATGTAGAATAAGTCATAATAATACAATACATGTTATACAAATACAAACACAGGATAAATTACGACTTACTTGTAGACATTAGGAATTCATCGACAGAGTAAAAGGAGTGTGTAATTAAGTATCTCTTCAATGCTGGTTTAAATTGTGCCTTTTTATTTACAAGACTTGAGAGATCAGATGGTAGACTGTTGAAAATTTTGATCCCTGCATAATATGCACTCTTCTGAAAACATGAGAGGTTGGCAATTGGTCTATGAAGCTGATTTTTATTCCTTGTGTTGACAGGATGTATAGCAGAATTAGTTTGAAAGAGTTCTTGGTTATTTACAATAAAGTTCATTAATGAGAATATGTATTCACATGGAAGAGGTAAGATTTCTAATCTCTTAAATAGACTTCTATATGAATTCCTAGGTTTTACACCAGCCAATAATTAACAATTTTCTTTTGTAAAGTGAATATCTTTTTGATGTTTGATGAATTTCCCCAAAAAATTATTCCATATTTCATTAAAGAGTGAAAATAGGCAAAATATACTGATCTGAGTGTGTCAGTGTTGCTGACATGCAACAGAGATCTAATTGCGTAACATGCGCCACTTAACTTAGGTATCAGTTTATCAATATGATTAGTCCAATTTAGGTGATTATCAATTTGCAAACCCAAGAATTTTGTGTTTATTGACTCTTGTATATACTTCCCATTATAACCAATACTTAAAGCACATTGTGGAGAGTTATTTGTTATAAATTTTATTATATTCGTTTTATCTAGATTTAGGGCCAGCTTGTTAGCAGTAAACCATTTACTCATATGAGACAGAACTATGTTTGATGTTGAACAGAAATCATCAAAATTTTTATTTGAAATTATGACGCTTGTGTCATCAGCAAATATTATGGGTTCTGTTAAAGTATTTATTGTTTTTATTGTTGGAGGAAGGTCATTTATGTATATTATAAAAAGCAAGGGCCCTAAAATTGACCCTTGGGGAACTCCATGTTTTATTGTTCCCCAGTTTGAGAAAAAAATTTCGTTTGTTTTTAGGTGCTTTTACTTGACCTTTTGCTTTCTATCTGTTAAATAGGATCTGAACCATTGCGCTGCTATTCCTTGAATGCCATAAAAATGCAATTTATCCAACAAAATTTCATGATTTACACAGTCAAAAGCTTTTGCTAAATCACAGAAAATTCCTCCAACATGCATTTTTTGGTTAATAGATTTAAGCACATTGTCTGTTAGCTTGAAGGCTGCATCTTCAGTGGATACACCTTTCCTGAAGCCAAATTGTTCCTGGACTTATATGTTGTTAGCATGCATATGATGACTTAATCTATTGTACATAATCTTCTCAAGCACTTTAGAAAAGGTAGTTAAAAGTGAAATTGGTCTGTAATTTGTCATATCGGTTTTGTCCCCTTTCTTGTACAGTGGTCATACTACTGATATTTTAAGGCGGTCCGGGAAAATGCCTGTGTATAATGAGTGATTACAAATGTGGGTTAATGGATGACTAATTAAAGCTGAACAAGCCTTCAAAATTTTACTTGTTATTTCATCATAACCTGATGAGTTTTTTGATTTGAGGGAATTTATTACACTTTTCACCTCAGTTTCGGTGGTTGGAATGATATTAAGGCCAGAAAATTTTACAGGAAATGCAGCTTTTAAAATGGAAACAGCATCTTCTGTCCCTGTTTGATTTAAATTTAAGCTTTCAGTAATTGTTAGAAAAAACTTAATGGCTTCTTCAGGCTTGCTTCTGTTTGAGCCCTGGTGTCATCAATTTTTTCTTCAGTTAGTAAATGTCTTTTTGAGATTTCTATTTGTCCAGCACTGATCCCATAGAGTGTAATCTTAATCAGTGTTGTAAATCATTGCTTTACACAACACTGTACTGTTAGGATACTTCCTACAAAATTTTCTACAGCATGTCCTCCATGGAGAATGCTGTACAAATGTATAGTGTATGGATAATTTCTGTTTAACACTATTTAATTTTTGAGCACTAAATTTCTTAACCCTGCAAACTGTATTTTTTATACATATCAAGAACAACTAACATGCTAAACAAGTGGGGCTGTCAGGATATGCCAGCAAGCATCAGGTGGCTAATCAAAGGTTTGGCCAGCATGGGTGAACAAGTTTCTAGCCAGCCTATCGGAAGACATATTGGATTTCCTGTGTAAATTTGATTGAAATGTATACAAATTACGTATTATTTTAAATTTGCTCCTTCAACAGCACGTATCTGACAGTGTTTAACTTAAAAACTTACATTTTACAACAGGGTTTTAAAGTCAGTAGTACATGTGGTATTTGAACATAAGGCAGCAGGTAAGATGAGAATTATGATTTTTTAAAATCCTTCGCAACTAAGAAAATAAATGACCCGGTAGTAATTAGTAACAAATTAAAAAATTAATTTTGCAGGCATGGTAACAAGTGGTCTCGGGTTGGCATTTGGAACACACTTAATTACTACATGAGGTGCTATGATGAAATGATATGTTTATAATTTTTTGATAGGGGTTGAATTTTCTGCAGAAATGGTTGGGATTCCTGCACCTCCGTACACGAGGTGGACAAGTAACAAGATAGAGTATCAACATTCCTTTATTGTGCCTTGTTACAGAATGTAATGCTGCTTTTACAGGAAAGATAACATGGTTATGTAAAACAAATTGAGATGTGTATAGATGCAAGTGGTTTCTATAAAACTAAATTTTTGTCTGTAATTTAATTGTTAGTGATGGCCTGATATGTAAAAACTGACTTTCTTGTATTGTTATAAAGTAGCTTAATTTTTCAACATTGATGCTTAGATTTTGTTGCTTCAGATGCTCTGAATGAGGAATTGTTTCTGCAAGACAGAACTGCAGGATCTTCAAAAGAAGTTACCATGTGCATGGAGACAGGTAGTCATGATGGTACAACAGTGTCCAGGTCTTCCCATCTTCATTTAATGGAAAGTGGCCTGCAGAAAGCAAAGGAGGGGGATGTACCTGAGAACAGTGACAGCAGCAGTAGCAGCAGCAGCAGCAGCAGTAACAGTAACAGTAACAGTAGCTCTTCTAGTGATGCCATAAATGTGGCCAACAGTTGCAGCAAGGTTCCTGGCATTTGCAAGCAACGAGAAAGCAGTTCAATTTGCCAGACTTCTAGTGTGGAAGGTGCAAGCCAGATGATACCAAAAACAGGATTATTGTGCAGAACAAACACAACACAGACACTTCAGTTTGCAGCTGGAACAGAGAGTGCCACAGAAGTGGGAACATACCATGCTTCATCCAAGTTATCAAACCGTCTGGAGTACATCAATGACATAGGATATCGGTTGTCAACAAAGATGACACCAGAGAGCCAGGATTCACCTTGGCGTTATATGCCAGTGGTGAAGCGGGTACGGGTAGCCATTCAGCCAGTAGTGGTACAGAAGGATGAATCAGACATGACGACAGAACAAGTGGGAAGTTCTCTTCACCTGGCAGATAGGGATGGATCTTCTGAGGCTGAGGATGTTTCACAAGATAGACGCTCATTCTTATCAGATACCAAGTTTGTGCCTGCGGGCAGGAAAACTAGTATAGCTGCAAATTCTCTGCATGTTAATCCCAATACAATTCACACATATCGTAAAACAGAGAGTGAAACAGAAGAAAAGCGACGAATAGAAAAATTGGAACGTATAGAAATGCACCAAAAAATGGCAAGACTTGAGAGGGAACTAAGGTTGCAGAAAAGTTTGTCTGAAGAATGTGAGGATCTTGGTGTGGATGAACCCAGCACCAGTGAACTTTTCCCTGAAGCTGACCTTTTGCTTGATCCAAATTCATCACCTAGTTTTGAACAAACAATGCAAGATACTTCTTGTAATCAGGCTGTGGAAACAACAGAACCATATACAGGTTCAAGTTTCAGGCATGAATATTCATCAAGTAGCCAGGAAGGATCTCATGGAAATCCTTGTGTGGATAATCAGGTTAGTGAGGATTTAGAAAGTAGGCGTGAAACCAGGTCTTTTGGTTCCAAAAAGTCGTATAGTGATTGGAAATCTCGTTTGACAGGTAAAGAGCGGAGCAGATATAACACAGCTGTTAATGTTGTGCAAAGTCAGAAGTTAAATGCCCAGATGAATGTGGTGAAAGGTAATTTATCAGGCCAAAGTTGTTCTCTAAATAATTGCTTGAAGAGTGCATCACAGAGCTGCTCTTCTGTGGAAGACTCAATGAATACAAGTTCCAAATGTGATGATGCCAGTGAGGGTGTTGTCAGCAGTATAGTCCTTGATTCATCCAATGAGCACACTGAAGAGTCTGAATCTGGCAAATGTAATAGGAATGAAGAAGCATTAATTGGTGACCAAGAGACTTCTTTGCCTGAGAAAAGCATTTTAGCAAGGACTCTGAGTATTCCACCAAGAACTGTGGTAGCACACATGGACACTGTAATAGAAGAATCACAGGATAGTGTTCCAAAGCAGGTTCTGGCTGGAAATACAACCATTCCAAGTGGATCAAATGTTGAACCTAAAGTAGACTTACCTGTTACTAATTTAAGTGAAGATAGTGTGACTTTGGATTCTTTTTCCACAAGAATGGTAGCTTCCTCATTGGATGTAACCATTCCTTCTCCAGTCCCAACAACATTGTCTTTGATACAGCATTCCCACCTTCTAGAAACTTCTGGTACAAGAGATCCATTACCATCACTTACTGCTGCTCAAAAATTTGCATACACTTATGCTAAGAAGCCTTTTACCAGTCGGCAGGATGTTGGCCGAGCCATTAAACGAGCACGACTCAACAGACCCAACCAGTATTTTAATGATCATGTAGATTCCCAAGAGACGTGGGACTCTTCAAGTTCACAGGATAAAATTGGTGCAGATGATGAAGATTTTGATGAAATGAGTCCCTCATCTCAGATGTCTTCTCAACTAGATGATGGGGCCACCACCGATGTGGAAGTGGTTGAGATCAGTAATGATGGGTCATCATCTTCAGCACTTGCATCTGTTCATTCTTCAGCATTCCCATTGCTTCCTACTGTTCTTAACAAAGTTCCAGTTTCAGATTCCCAGAATACTGATGTGACCTTGAAATTGTCTAGCACTAATGGCATGGATTCAACTGATAGAAGTCCAACGAATTCTGAAAAAATACTTCCAAATAAAAAGAATCGTCCAGTCAAGAGGGTTTTTACTGAAGGAGGAACAGACAAGGATTTTATAGAATCTAATGCAAAGAGTGGGAGGATCAGAGAAGGACATAGATTTGATCGGAGGGATTTGTTACGCGATAAAAGATTCAGGGACGTTCCTTCCCTCTCCAAAATAAATGTGCCAACAAAGGAGTCAACAGTTGTGTCCCCTTCTGTTGATATTAATTGCAGAAGGCAGCAAGGATTACATACAAAGCTGCAGGGAGGGAGAGAAGGTGGTGAGGATGCGAGTGTAGATCCCTTTACTCTTCTGCTAACCCCAGCTTCAATGGCAGAAACGGATACAATGCCTGTCCCAGATGAGGAACATCTTGTTTCAAAGGTGCGTTTGGAAGATAAAGGTGATTGCCCCAGTGGAGGAACATGTGAAACACATACAAAACCCACAAGATCTTCAAGGAGACGTGGTCATATCAGGAAGTGCCAGTGTTGCAATGGATCACCAGAACGACCAAAGAAGAAGAAACATGTTGTAAGGGTTGAGAAATCTGTTAAGAAAGGTCAACCCCCTAAGCAGATTGGCAAAGTGAGTGCAGCAAAGAAGAGGTAGTGGTTTTCCATTTTTCTGTTTATGTATTAGATGCTAATGCATATTTTAGTGTGAACCCATAAGTACACAGTGCTACTTTAAATTGCCAAAGTTATGAGACAGGTTTCAGGGTGGATGGTCTGCTGTATGAAGATACATGTGGTTAGATACCTCAGTTAAAATCTAGTCAAAACATTCAGTTTCAGCTGAGGTACAGATTAACTACACTTTAGTACAAAATATATATGTATATATACATACATACTTATGTGTGTGTATACATGTATATATGTATACATATAAAATATAAATTAAACATAGTGTGGATGCCAGTCCCTTGTAATAAAATGATTTCAGTCTTTCAGTAAGCATTTTATTGTGTAAAATATAATATTGAAACTGACTATTAGTCCAGTGGCATAGTAACAATTTTAACAGTTCTTGTGGTAGTTTAACTTTCAAAGAGCAGTGTCACTTAAATAGCTTGCTCCTTTCTAAACACATGAAAAGGAAAAGTAGAATCAGAAATTGGCACTCACGCTGTTTCAAAAACTCACAATTTAAGTTGCATATATGGCCTTCATGTAGAAATTTGTGGTAATTCATTTTGGCTACCTTATTAATTTAGAACTTAGATCATCTTCAGCTTATGGCTGAACTGTGTTTGTTGGGTGCAGTAAGGAAGGTTGTACTTACAACTTGAAATACACCCCAATCAACAGGGAGCTCTGCTATTAGTGCATATGACTCAATTCAACAACTGTGTGATGTGTTTGTTTATGAGAATGCCATGTTCATTGAAAGTCCATTATAGAATGGATTCTGTGAACTGGTTATTGAATTTAAAAATTATTTAATTCACCAAGCAAGAGATTTTGATTACCATCACAGTTTACAAATGGTGTGCCAGGTTGACTACTGAATGAGGAAGTAGAAAAGTAGAAAGTGATACTTTCTGGCTGTATTATGAAAGTAAGCTCTTGGAAATGACAGTGTATTGAATATAATACTGTTTCTGTGTGTTGGCTAAATACATGTGTATTGTTGGGTTCTATTTCTGCATATGAATATCCTTGATCCAGATATTGGGTTAAGATATTCAAACTCTTGCCTAACATCCAGTATGTAACCTTATTTATGTATGAAGTCTACACTGGTCTGGTCTGTCCCACTATGAAATGATTTTTGGGTCTAGCTTTACTGGGCATGGTAACTGACAGTCGAGTACAATAGATTTTATGCTAAAGAAGAATAACTTTTATTTAATTTTGAGAAAAGATTATAATTCAAGTCAAGACAGTCCAGACAATTCTGTTGTGAGTAGGAATATTTTCATGTAAATATAAATTGAAATGTCCTTTTTATGTGCAGAAAGTGATGAGTATGTAAACATATTTTTTAGTACAAGAGTGTTAAAGTAAGTGCATTGAAGCACACCATGTCTTTCTTGATATTGTATGTGATGACTGTGCTTGGACTTCTTGAATGCTGAATTTTTATCATTGATGATGGATTTGCTGATGCCACAGCCCTACTCACAAGAAGTATAAATATGTATAATTTTTGTATTTATGTGTTGTATATGATGGAAGTATTAATTTAATTTGATAGTACCAATGCTTTACTGTCATAAATAATTTATAACTAATATAATTTTTGGGCATGTTTTAGTGATATTACTTCCTAATGATTTCTTTCAAAAGTAATTTACAATGAAATGGCTAAATTTATCCTAAATATTTTATTTGTTGACATATTTAATGGAAGTCTTTATTTGTTGATTTTTAATTAATATGAACATGTTGATACTTCATTATCATAACGAATAAATATCTGTAAAATTTTGTACATATACTGCATCCCTATAAGGAATTAAATGTGTCTGTTGTATATTATTAATGTATATTCCTGTACAAATTTAACTAAACACAGAGCCACTGAGAGAAATTAAAAATAATAAATGTAATCCACATTAAAAATAAGGAAGAATTGATTGTTATGTGTCATGGGGAGCATACAATAAGTCTCAAAACTTTTTATGCCATTGCATTAGAAATGAAATTATGAGACCTGCGATCTTTTCATACTGCTGGTGTCTAGTATTGGTAACAAAAGTATGAACTTCAGCATTCACTTGTCATTGCTGTTATTCAAGATTGCAATAGTGAAAGTGGATGTATAGAGGCTGTGTCATGAAGTTTATAATTACTTAGTTAACATTGCTGAAACATATCTACAGCTGTTTGAAGTTTTCAAAGATAATACTCTGTTATTCTCCATGATGTTTTAAATGTGTACATGTTTCTGAAAACATCAAAAAATCTGTTATGGATGCAGCCTGCACTGGTGTGCCATGCATTGCTCTCTCATACAACATATTGAAGCATATATCGTAACCTAATTGGATTATCTAATAGTCTGTGGGATCATTTGTATGGACATGGTCCATAGAAATTTGAGTTGTGAGTGATGCAGATCAGCAAAACGGTCAGGTAGAATGGGAGTGAACACTGCATTCCAGAAAGTAAGTGTGTGTTAACAACAAATGAAGGAGATAAGTTTTTGCTCACACTCGTGTAATTCAGGAGGTAACTTCTGTTGGAAGAGTCATGGCAACTGACTTCTGGGACAATCAGTTTTCTTTGCCAAGTGGAGCAACAGTGATTTGTGAATATCATGCCTTTGTGCTAAAGGAATATTTGTGAGAACTGGTAAAGTCCACCACTAAAAGGGTGTTCCTCACTGAGACAGTGCCAAACACAGTGCTTTAGAAAATGGTCTGGGAAGTGCTTCAGTACCATCCCTCTCCTTGTAATACAGTTAAAACTCACTTACCAGTAATTTCCATCTCTTTGTGCCATTGAAGGAGTTGGTGGGGGTCAAAACATGATGAGCAGATCCAACAGCGTGTCCGTCAATACCTGCAGTGGCTTCAAGAGACTTCCTACAGCTTGGTTTATGAAACTCGTATAGTAATGCACAAAATATGTGGAACTGAAGTGAGACATGTACAAGGTACATAATAAGGTCTTGGAATTTATTGCATGCTCTTAGTACATAATAGTAACTAGCAGTTGATACTAAATTTTGTTTTGTGCTTATGTGTTCATGTTGGTGGAGGGTGAAAGTTTGAGGAAAGAAACAGTAGTGCATGAGGAACATTTTTTAATCTGCTCAGATTCACATTTTTTTAAATTTCACATACTGTAGAAAATATTAAGATTGCGAAATAATGGGTCTTAAGTTTTAACAGGGTGTACTTTTCAGGTGCCTTAGTCTGAAGAAGTGTTTTTTCTTATGCTGACTGTGTAATCATTTGTGTCTCCTTGTGCTTAAATTATGAATCACATTTCCTTCATACACAGTATTCTTTAGTTTCATATTTTTGGTTTTGTATGAATATATATGCGACAGTACATAAATTATGGGAACTTATATGAAGCCTGAAATGTATGATCATTTTTAACAGTTTTATTGGTGTAAGTTAAATTTACTAATTTTAAGATAAATATGTTTTCAAACAATACTGCATACAGAATTTGCTACAAAATAAAAGTGCGATGTCCCAAGTAATTGATAGCGCATGCAATAGATACAGTAATTCCACCATTTATGATTTTCTGTGAGACTAGTTTATAAACTAAAAGATTTCAGTAAGGGTTTTCTTAGGGTTGTAACAGTATATGTGCCACATTGTTAGTGCCAAAATAACAATATATTAAGTTCTGAAGCTGTATATATTTTGTGTAATATATTGGAAGGCATTAGTAGATGCATATTTTAAACCCCCCAAAGTTTCCAACCTTATTTTTTATTGTTGACATTTTTTAAAAGTTACACTGTATTTGACTTCATCACATGATCTCAGAATTTAAGTAATCTTTTACATTTTCCTGTTCTTGGTATTGTTTATTATAATTGCGCTTACGTTGCAGATATTTTATTGTGTTGTGTCTGGGGCATTTGTTATTTAAAATGGGGTCTGCTTGATACTTCTAACTCCAATGTCCTTTCACTCATTTTATATGTTATTCTGAATTTCATTATATTTGCTGCTCTTTATTTCATGCAAGAGGAGTCTTAATATCCTCTGCTTTTATTTTCATTGTACAGACTGTTTGGAATAAACCTAGGGCATCTGTAAACATCCTACCTAAGTCAGTAGGTGGCTAGTGGGGGTTCATTCTTGTTTTGAGATCTAATTTAGTGCAAATATTTTAAAGTGAAACTAACAAATGCACAGGTTACAAGCTTGAAAATGGAGATAGACTATTTGAAGTGGATCTATATTTGTTGAAGAAAATAAATTATAATTCAAAAGTAAAATTAAAAAAACCCTCCATTACATTCTATGATGAGTCAGTTCAAAGGAGAACACATCTTCACACCTTCCTTTTCTAAGATATATTTCAGCATTATCCACTTGTCTATGTTTTAACATCATCCTCTGATCAGCCTCCAAGAGGTCTCTTTGCACCACATTTTCCAACAAAAATGTTAAGTGCAGTTGAAGTCTGAAGGTTTCTGATGATGATGCATTGTATTAATAGTATGTTGTAAAATTGTTTTGGACCTTGTCCATTGTCTGAATTATAAAGTTATAAAACTACAGTGTTTTGGAAGCTGAATTCTGCATCTTTTCGCAGGTAGGGGGGTGGGGGAAGTGGACAAATGCCTATCGGTTGGGCCTCCTGGTTGAGCCACCCTCAGACCTGAATGTGGGCATGTTATGTGTGCATGTTTAATAATACTGAAGGACCATGTGTGGGAGGGCATAAATATTAAAATTTTCTAAAGCTTATAGCATTATTTAACAGTTATCAAAATCTAATGTGTTGCAGTTGGCCATTCCAGAAGATGTATAATGGCTAGTATGAACAAAATAAATTTATTTCATATTCAAAATGTACAGTTGGCCTTGTTATACCATTAAACCACAGAATTGGATACACCATGGGTATGAACATGCCCCCAAGACAGCTATGTTTTATTTCACAGACATTTTTACAAAAACTTATTTAAGTTTAGTGTATGGCCACATTTTTTAAATTTACCCACACTATGGGATCATTACTGGGGGGGGGGGGGGGTCAGAGTGCATGGATCTATGCCTCCACTTTCACATATGTTTTTATGGTGTGCTAGAAAGTTCCAGGGATAACATTACCCATACATTCTTTTTCTCCACAGAAAAAGAAGAAATACCAAAATACATAAAAATAATAATTATATTCATCTTCCCAAAAAATATTTATTTTTATTTATTTACTTTTTGTTAGTATTCTAATTGAAAAATAGTAAGTAAAAATAAGGATTTGGTGATAAGGCAAATTTAATTGTTATTTTTGATGTCTGGTATATCTGTAAAATATATCAAGTTTGTATAATTTATGGGTATAAGTATTAACAGTTTTTCTTGTGACATACTCCAGTCTGCTGTCAATGAAATATCTTATGGTCTTTAATTAAAGACTTATGGATACTGGCAGCTTTTTGAAGAAAAATTATGGAATTTGATGGTTATTTTCTCCCTTTTGGGGGTCCTCCCTGTGTCTGATATATTAGCACAGTCATAATATTGTATCCTTTATATATATATATCTGTGTGGATTAGAGCTTCTTTGTTTACACAATTATTACACTGGTTTACACTAAATTTTGCAAAAAGAAATTTTAATGCAGGGATTATCTCAGTGAAGCTTTTTTAGTTTTTTATTCTGTTTGTGTCCATGTGAAAATTAAATAAATTGTATGTCTTCCATCATATATAATAGTAAATTTTGCATCATTTCATGTCAAAACAAGATTTGCCTTAGGAAATATTGTGCACATTTATCTGAACTCCTGGAAGTGTGTCTATAATGTAGAATTTTAACTCCCAGAGGACAGTGATGTTAAAAGGAATCCATCACATGTGGTTTATAGTACCACCCACTCATTTTCTTCCACCTTTACTGTACATTTGTTGTGAAAAATGTTTCCAAAACTTTGCTTTAATGGTCATGGTATGTGGGGAATGTAGCAGAAGGAATTCAGTCCTGTTATGTTCACATAACTCATATTTTAGTGTTTGTATTAATGTTATGATTAGATGTAACTCACAGGAGTAGTAAATCATCTCTGAAATATATATACTTGAATTTAGTATGTATAGATATAAATACATGAAATCATATGAAGCAATTGAAGGAATTCTTGGGTATTTTCTTATTCTAAAAGTTAATATTCTGACACATTTCCATATAAGTTGCAGTTGCATTGGTAATTAATTCTTTGTTTTCAGTTGGTAATTTCATATGCATTTGCTTATAAAAAGGGTGTTATGAAAAGCAAAACTGAAGTGTTTATATAACAAATGTCAAATTGACTGAATGAATCTTCATTTTGGGAAAATTTAATTAGGATGTTTAAAAATATCCTCTGAAGGCATTCGGTAATGGAATAATGGAACAAATCTGACCAGATGTAGCTCATAGTTACTTGAATTGAACAACCTTAGGCTTCAAATTGAATAGAAAAGCATGTGTTTCAGTGTGGCCAGGAAGAAATTTATCCCTACAAGTGATCTTTTTTTTGGGTATTGTATGTACTTGATCAAGATTTTTAAAAAAATGTATATATGCTGTAGAAAGTGTAAAAATTTAGATTTCCCACATTTGTATACAGTATGTTAAATTGTGATCCTAACGACCTATATTTCTACTTGTAATTTCTGTTTTTGTGTTTATTTATGTATCTACAAAATTTATATTTTACATTATTCTTCGTTATGATTATTAAATATTAAAGTTTTAAGTATACTTGGAAATGTTGTATTTTTATCATAAAAATTATTAATTCAAGAATTATTTATTACATGGAGTTGGTTAAATGAATGAGCTGCTTTCCGATCTAGAGAGGTGTGAAAAGGCCAGAACTCCTGAGGTTCTTGCAGTATAAGTTGGGCTAAACACAAAATTGGAATTCCTATTATGCCTGTCATTCATTTAAGAGACTCTGGTTTACTGAAGAATGGCATTTTCCATAGTTCTTTCAAACAGTTGCCAAGGTAGTGCCATGCCTTATAAATGAGTTTGATCCTTTTTTCCACATTCTCACACTCCATGGTTATCATCATCGTCATGGGCCCTAAAACCAAGGGTGGGTCTTGGCCTGTTCTCTCTCCGTAGTTAATGAGGTTAAAGGTGACTCAAATGTGCTGGTTATTTGTGGCTGTCCATCCATTCTTCATTCTTTGACTGTTAATGGCTTTAAAGTTGACTTGGCTGATCTGCTTATTTGGTGGTGCCAATCCATTCTTTTTTGTGGGTAATGGGTTTAAGTTACCTCAACTGCAGTTATTGTTTGTTGTCCATCTGTCCTGTGTGTCAGGTGTAACCTTGCAAGGAATGGGCATCAGTTTTTGTCTGAATGAAGAATATCCCTGTTTCTAGCTGCTTTTCAAAACATATAGTTGAATACCATCTTAAAATAAATGAGTCAGTTTGCACTTTAAATTCATAAGTGTAATTTAACCACTTATTTTCAGAGTTGCCATGAATAGTGTCTGTTTGCTACCTTTGTTTCTTCTAATTTTCTTTCTGTCTTTATTTCTGGATGATTTGGGTCTATTGTTTTCTCTTTCTGTCACCTGTAACAAAGACAGGACTTGATGAAAATAATTGTTATCAAGTCCCCACATGGTTTGGACCCTCCACCACCTCTGTAAGCACTGAGCAGCTTGATGTAGTAGTAAAGCCGTATAATTGTTTTTAATAGGGTACCAGGTTGGATGGTTTTCCAAGTTCCTGGCTATCCTCGTCAAGGTTTTTTATGGTTTTTCTCAGTCCTGCCAAATACATATTGAGGTACAACTTTCAAATAGGCCATACCATTTCAAAATCTTTACCCACTCTCCATTCATGATTATCTTTCCACCTCATTCCACACTCTGTAACCTCTACACTTAACTGTCACTGAAAAATTGGTAAGTCATCTACATGCTTCCTTGGGTTCATATTGTGAAGTCTGAACTTTTATCTGAGTAGTGTAATTGTCGTGATATAAAGTGTTTAAAATTGGCTTGTCTAATGTTTTCTGTGATCATTGTATGTATCTGCAAAACTCTTTTTTCAGCAGCAAGCCTAATTGTGTGAGGATTGAGGTTATTACAGTAGTAAAGGTGGTAATGTTGGTCTTCCTTGGAGAAAAATAGTATTCATTTTCAGTCCTGAAGATGGAGATGGTACGTTTCTCCAGAACATTGGTATCTACCTACAAGACCATATAGGAAATTTTGGTGTATTCTGCTGCCATATAACTTATTAATGTGTTCACTTTTCATTAGTGACGCTTTTTGACTTGGTTGCCATATATCTGCAAATCATATTGAAATTATGAAATTTATAGAATTTATTTTTCAAGTAAATTAAATGTGAGAATACCTTCATGGCAACTGAAGCCAGGTTTGGGCCCAAACATACCAACATAAAACTGACAGACTGACTTCAGACGCATTGTCCCATCTTACTATGTGTCATATGTAATCACAGGAATAAACAATGTATTTTCTTGCATAGTTGATATTTTGAATTACAGTAGTAACATGTTACACATTTCTAAGGTTCAGGAAGATCCAAGTAATGCCTTGTGCTGTAAAATCACAGCAGAACATCCAGATCTGTAAGATGTGATTTGATATTAAGTTAATTGAAATGTCCATATTCTCTGTTTTTTTAGGGCAGAACCATGAATGTGTCTCAAAACAGACAACTGGTATTTGGGCACTGATAGGGCTATGGAAGTTTTGCAGTACTTTCCAACATGCTGTAATACACAAGTAATAGCACACATCAAACCAGTGGAATTTAAGTTGAACAACATTAAATGCTGGATACACCCATTTTTTAGTATAGTTTTCAAATCTTGACCACTGGTACACTGAAATATAAATTTTATCTGCTTGGTATGATAGATGTTTATCAAAATTTATTCTGCTTTTTAATAATCCTACTAAAGCTTTCAAATTTTGCTTCTTGTTTACTTGCTAGGTTTATGGTTGCAGTGAATGACACAGAAGTGTAATCTTCCACATTAACAGTACCTGTGCAGGATATGCATGTGTTTGAAGTGGGGGAGAAGGCTTGGAATACAGATAACTGTAATTGACATTGACTTTATGTGTGTTCTTTCACTATTTTTGAACTTAGGTACACTGGTAATGCTTGCTTCATTTAGAAGTTTGTAGCCTATCTATCTTAGAGTTGTATCATGTTTGGCCTTTCCAAAGGCTGAAAAGTATATCAGTTTTACCAACACACCTGCCCCACAAGATGTTTTATGCTGTGCAGAAATGCTGCGTAAGATTGCTGTTTCACATTGCTGCAAAACTTCAGATTGCTTTTTTTAATATCAAATAGAGAAATAAAAGAGATGTGTTGAATAACCTTGTCAGTTTTGAACCTGAAGAAAAAAATGTTTCTGAGTTTAGAATGAATTATGAGAAAGTTGCAATAACAGGTGTCAGCAGACCCACAGTTAAGTTTTTCAATGCCATGTGGCTATTTCTCTCTGTACATTATATTGACATTTCCAAGGGTTGTATGAAAATCCAAGACATGCATGAACCACTACAAATGTGCCATTTCAGCTGTGAAATTTATGTTTTTGTGATGGACATGCTATTGAAGTTAAATAAATTCTTTCATTTGTTGGTTTTAGAGCATGCCCTGTAAATATGCTATGTGATTTGCTTTAGAAATCTCATAATGAACCTTGCAGAAAAGCTTAGAACATTTCTATTAAGACTTTCACCATGCAAGAAATGTGTTCCAGCATCTCTACTGTATTGAATTCTGTCAATGTTCATTCATGCAAAGAGTTTCCGACTTTGGTAGACACTTGGCACATGCTTGGAAAATGTGATGAGGTGGTAGCCTGCTGTATATTCCATGGATGTAACTATATAATAGCAAGTGAGAGTTTACCAAAGGGACAAAGAAGGTAGTTGAACTCTTAGGGTGTATAATTTATATTTAATAAATCTGTTCTAGAAAATTATTCTTTATTCATAGTTATCACTGATAGTTAACAGATTTAATGTATGCAAAATTTCTTGTATGTAATAAAACAAAATGGTTTTCTTATAAACATATTCAGGTACATGGAAACTGAAGTTAAAAGTTAAAACTCATGGGTTCGTGAAAGTGAGGAGTGACAAGATTGATGGCATAA
The DNA here is from genome assembly GCF_977971745.1 of Zootermopsis nevadensis. NCBI lineage: Eukaryota > Metazoa > Arthropoda > Insecta > Blattodea > Termopsidae > Zootermopsis > Zootermopsis nevadensis. The sequence continues at coordinate 6,577,598 of NW_028259157.1, forward strand.
TTCTGGTTGTGGTAGATCATGGTGGTAGTGGTGGTTATGACTATGACACTGCAGAAATACCACAAAATAAATTTACATAGTGAAGTGGAACTCCCTTTGCCTCTGAATCAGCATATTGTACATGTGTGCTGTGAATGTAATTTTTGTGAATGCTTATGTAACATTCTGATGTTAATTATTAAACAATGTGTAAGATATTTGGAAACATGGAAGCTGTGGTCCACATTCTGTGTGAGGCATGTTAACTATGTAGAATTTTGAGGCATACTCTATGCTTTTATGAGAAAAATCTTATGCAATGATAGTGTGAAATTGAAAATAGATGAAAATAGCTGAGACAGGGAGGATATCAAAATGAAGAAGAGCTCCTAATGCTTCATTCCATAAGAACTCTTGTAAGTCACCTAATTAACGCTTATTGTACAGGGATAGGGGATTTAAATTCCTACATCATGGGGCTGCCAGCCAGATTTTGGAAAAGTGTAGTGGTGGATAGTTGAATTCCTTAAACTGCATCGCATGGATGATAAAGGTTAATACTTGGTACTTAATTTAATAAAACAATCAGTAACATTGATTGAAACCATTCAGTAGAGTTTTATTTTGAGCAGATAAGGGTTAAGTTATGACAGTATAAATTATTTAATATTGTGAATAACTTAACTTTTCAGTAAAACTGTTCACTATAATTTATTTTAATGCATACTGAAAATTGTATATTTTCCAGTTGTAAATACTGGAGATCTCTTAAAATTATCATTTGATTCACTGTGATGAATGGAATTAATTGTGATGGTGTAGTTTATAAGTTTGGTAAACTGTAGAAAAATTACCCTAGTAATTCTACAGTTTGCAGATTCTGAAGTTTGAAATTTGGACAATGAAGGAAAGGAGCTTTCCTGTTTTACTGCCTTTTGCATTATGTTCTGGTCATTCCTCTATTTAGTTTCAAAGAATATGATCATGCCATCAGGAAACCGAAAATTTTGAAAAGAGAAATGTCAGTTGACAAATTGACAGTCATAATAATTCATGCTCTACTGTAATTTTGAGTGAAAAATTTACAAACACTTGGACTGGTATATGTTAGCATGCAGTGGAGCCTTTTCTGTATTATGCAAATGATGCCTGGACCATTGTACAGAACATAGTTTTGACTTGGATTCAGATTTATTGAACTTCCTTGAAATCAGAAGTCTGATAGAATGAAAGAGCCACAATGATCAAAACATAAATAGCAACACGATTGTGTGCAAGTTACAGTCTGCAACTTTATCTAACTGACTTCTGTACTGCATTTATGTTTCACAGCCAATGAAATATGTTATATCATTAAGTGCTGCTTGAGCAAATTAATACTTCAGACTTAGCACCTAAAGTGTTTTAAAATGTGATAAGTTTCTAATTACAGTACTACAAAAATTATTTTTTGTATTTATGTGTGTATATGCATATATACAGAGCTCAACAACTCATTTGTCCTTGGTGAGTGAAACATCATGGTTGATTAGTATTTTTTGTTCTTAATTTATATTCTTTCCCATTCATTTTTAATTTTTTCACCACAGATACCTAAGAGTAAAATTATAACTGGTGTGGGAATGAAGGTCTGTTAATGTGACACTAACATGTTTTAGCAGTGGGGTGTGGTAATAAGGTAGAGCAAAATACTATTATGAAATAGTGCATTGCTGTTTCACTTAGAGTGTTTCAGCATATGTAAGATGCCAATTGTTTTTCATCACTGTGTTAATGATGTCTAATTGTTTTGATACATGTATGATCCTAAGAGATGCTGATATTAGGGACTTGCCTCTCCACTGTATAGTTAATTTGTAATGTTTTGAAACAATTGTTCATGAAGGTCTATCTTGTGGAGGGCATGCCTGATGAGTAGAATTTTTGTCTGATTGAACTGATCCAACATTTGTTGACCTCTGTGTATGTGTATGTATATACCAGGTGGCACAAAAGAAATGTTTTTTTTAAAAAACAAGGGTAACAATTCCAGTAAAAAGTGTGACATATTTATAAATAAAATGCCTGTTTTTTCATTAAAAACAAAAGTATTTATTTGTGTAATGAATGAACCTAACTGTACACAAGCTATGTCCACTAAAATATACCTTTTCTTTGCACCACTTGGTATATAGTTTTCACTTAAATGCTTGTAACCTGGGAAGTTTTTCAGGCTATTATTATTGCAGCATGCATTACATTAACTTTGTAATAATAAAGCAATACTTGACTAGACTTAAAGTTACTTGCTCATTTTTGATATAACAAAATGATTGGATTTACTTTAAGAAAATTCAAATTTTAGCAGTTTATAGAAAGTTTTGTAATTTTAATTTTGTTCTATTGGCAGGCTGTAATGTGCTGTGCATTGTGTCACCTACTAGAGTTGCATAATGTACTCTGGACTGTATTCTCATCAATCATTGGCATTGCTTGATTGGAAATTTGGAGTGCCTTCCATATGTAAAGGAAGGTGCCAAAAAAAGCAGCAAAATAATTGTGCTAAAAGGGAAATTGCCTGGAAAGCACAGCAAAATAAGCATTCACATACAAAGACAGTGATTCCATTTCAGTGATGTATTTTGTGGTTTCCAGGTAATTTTCAGCTGCTGATTACCTGGCAGATGAGCCAGAAATTTATGCTGTATGGTATGAAAAGTGCATATTACCAATTCTGTTCCAAATTCTAGAAAACAGACTTCAGATGAGACCATTTATATCATGCCAGCTTATTTCAGTGTACTTGTAAGGAATGTTCCATGCATGTTCATCTTCCTGTGTGTGTATAAACACACACACAGTTTTTTGTTATATTGATACAATTACCGTGAAACAGCAGGTTTGTTTATATTAGTTTAATTCCATACTGTTGATTGAAACTCAACAACATTGATACAGTGTCTTTAAAATAACTTACTCCACAGAGCAGAGTTCTTGTAGTAGTTGCTCTTTAGTCAAGAAATTTCCTTTTATGACACCAAAAGGTTCAGTGTCATATTCATAAGAGCTCACAACTAGACCTTTTTTCTGAGCAAATGACTCCTGTTCATAACCTTACACCCCATGTCTTTATAAAGATCCATTTTATATTATACTAACATCTCTGCTTAAGTCTCTCAAATGGTTTATTTCCTTCAGGTTTCATGACTAAAACTTTATGTGCAGTTCTCATCTCCCATGTGTACTAGGGGTACATACCCCATCTCACACTCCTTGAGTGTCTTCATAATGCAAGGCCTAAATATGTTGCACACAAGGAAGGAAACATTGGAAAGAGAATATAAGAATTTAAGTGGCATAAGACTTTGTTCAGATGGGAACACTGCTTAGTTGAAAGAGTAAGGGCCAAATAGATGAAACATTTCATCCACATGACTGTGAAATGAACAGCAGAATTACATTTGATATATTAGCTAGCAATGTTTTGCCTTTTACTTTGGGGGGAGACTGATTTTTACTGTTCATACAAATTCTTAATTATGGGAGTTTTCATATAATTTCAGGTGAATATAAGTAAGTATGCACATATAATTTGAAATTTTTATGGAAGTTAAATAACACCTGAAGAAAGTATCTGAAATATTCAGGAATCAAATCTCACATTGTTCCTTGCATACCAAAATGTGGATGAAATGCAATCTTGTCAATGTCTTAGAATCAGTTTACTTAATTGGATGTCTCTGAAGATACTATACAAATTCAGGATTTAAAAGCAGGAATCAAGGATGGGTTCTGAAATGAAAATCCTGCATTTCAGGATGTTATAGTGAAATGGGATGAGTCACTCTAACTTAGAAACATTAATATCAATTTGTCAAGCTACTAAATGAAATACATTAAAAGCCAGCTTGCTTTATTTATGATTTACAGTTAATATTTTTAATGATTTTGCTCAGCCCCTCAAGGCAGAATACCAGGATGATTTACACACAACTGATGGCCACATTCTTCATCATTATTATAAGAGTGATTCAACTTTCATAATAGGTTCAAAATATCTGTAGCAATCAAAAGTGCACAGTTTACCAGTGATGATCTGTCATGCCCATTGCATGATGTATGTGCATCTTAAAATGTTTATCCTCTTTCATCTATAATTCTTACTGAATGTTGGTGTCTACTTTGATCTCTGAAAATTTATATGGTCTGTAAGATTTGAGGTTTTCACAGCGGTGAGTATGAAGATTTCTGTCTTCTGGGTTGTTGCCCTGTGTAGTCTGGTCGATGTTAACCGTTTCAGAGGTCATACTGCCTCCGTCATCAGGGCGATAAATATTACCAATATTAACCAACATTGGTTAACATCGACCAGATTACACAGCGCAACAACCCAGAAGACAGAAATCTTTATATGGTCCGATTGTTTTCTGGCATAACTGCAGTTTTGATTTTCTGTCAGCTGTTTATTCCATATAAGTAGGATGATCAAAGTATGGAATGCTGCAGACATGTGACCTTAGGTCCACTCTTCTTGGTTTCCAGTTCCATTAACAAGCAGTTTTAGCATGTTCTCTACTGGTGACTGAAGGATCATTGTGTTTTGTCATATAAACTTTATTTTCATGGAAGATTACAATTTATCAAGCCAATAACTGGAAAGTAGGATTACAGTTTATTACTCTTACTTTTCAAAAGCCAAAGTTTTGCAAGTTTTATTACATTTTAACTTAGAACACTATAATTTTTTTATTTCACACTGATTTTAATTTTGTTCAATTCACGTTGTTAAATGTTGGATGTACAAGTCAGCTAGATTTTTTTAAAGACTGTCAAAATAAACTAAGTGTAACATTTGCTTTTACATATGTAAGAAAGACTAAATATATTGAAAGGAACATGGACCTAGTGTATGATGAAAGTCCAGCAACCAATTAGCAATGCTATGCAATAGGGAACTGTTTGCAAGCAGTACCCTGACTGCCGGACACCCCCCCTCCCCCCATAAGTTGTGTATTAACATAGTTGTAAATGCCATGTTGATTGTAGCAAAGCATGTTTTTTAAAATGCTTAGTTTTGTTTTTTACTTTCTTTGTGCCACTGCATCCTAAAGGGATATGGAAAAACTTGGATAACAATTTATTTTATGCTTAATTATGCAGTATTCTTGGTGTGCTCAGACTGCAAACATGAAAATGCATTAATTTCTTGTCCTGAAGTAGAGCTGCTGTTGCACTTTTATATCAGAATATTTTAGTTTCTGTCTCTTGATGTTTTCTTTTAGTGTTTTAATTGAACATACATTATCCTTTGATTTCCGTATATTTATTTTGAGTGTACCATTTTTGTGGGAGAAAAATCATGGAGTGTTCACTTACATGTACAGGTGCCATAAAAGCACAAAAAACTTGTTTCTTACTCATTGCTATTTTGTACATTTTGTATGAACTGTCGAACCTTAGACATCAATTTCTTCTGTAAGATAAGAAAGTGTGTTTACTCTAGTAAAACTTTGATACAGAAATATTCTTGTAATTTTTTTATGTAATCTAGCAAATTGCATGACTGTGGGACAAGCAAGAAGAATTGAAAACATATAAATAATGTGTTACAGATCCTTCATAACTTGTTTCAGAATTTCAAAAGGATGTCATCTTTCTGTGAAACTTCAGCTACATGAGGAAGTTATTAGTATGCAACAGACTAATTTGAATTTTGAGTGCAATATAATAAATGTAAATATATCACAAGAATCCTATACATATATTAAATATTAAGACCTTGCCTATACCTTGTCATATTTCATTGTATTTATTGACATTCTCATGGTTCAGAATGGGCTTTTTTATCAAATGGGCCCGCATTGTAGAAAGAAAGAAATTAAGGGGGGGAACTAGCATGCACAAGATATGACCTAATTCACATTACAGCAAGATTGGAACAATTCGTAACTTTATGTGGCAGTCATATAATTTGATTTTCTTAATTTTCATGAACAAGATACATCCATATATACACAAGCACTCTTAGCATGCTAATCTTGATGTGTAAAAATCATTAATACATGTGACCACACAAATTGAAAGTGGACATGAAAAAAACAACTCCTCTTGATTGTCTAAAAATAACAAAAATCTGTACCATAAGAACATAGTTTTCCCTCATTACTCTATCACATTTTTATTGTAGTGATTTAACAAGTGTGTTGATTTTCTCTACACACTCCTCTTTCTTCTTGTTGAATTGATTCTCAGTGTCAACAAATGCCTGCCGAGCAATCTTTCCTGGTACTAGTTTATCAACATACAGACTCTGGTGTTGCGTGTACAACTCTTTCAAATGCCTGTCATAACACAAGAACAAAAATGTATTAATAAAAAAAACTAAAAGCCTTTAAATCAACAGAGTTAAACCATCTTCCCATAGTTAAAACAGTCCTCTTACCACAGCCCAACAGGTTATATATGTTTCATAAAATAATTACAAGTGACCAAATTATTGGGTTTAATATGCTTTAGTCAGTGTACTGTTAACTCATGTTATTCATGTGATGCCAAGATTTTCCTTCAAAACAACCTTAATTTATTGGGTTGAGGTGCTGTGTAATCTTGACATAGCTGACCAGTGTTTCAGGGAGTAGAATTTTATATGCCCCTAAAGAAAATGACATGGCACAGTGAGGAAAAACAGATGTATGTGATCTCCCCTCTACTTATTACTGAACATTATATTATAGTTTAAAATGTTGGGTTTGTGTATTAGAGTGGTATGCTAGGACAGTTTTAACTTAACATTTGGAAATGTAACATTGTGTTAGAATTCTCATGCTAAACTTCTGTAACTATTAAAATGACTACTCTCAAGTGTTTCAACGGCCATTATCTTCTCGATGGCAACAGTAGAAAATCATTTTGTATGGTATTACATTTTGAATAAAATTGCAATTTTAATGTAAATAACCCATATGACCATCAGACCATTATGTAATCATACTGATCCTTTGGGAGTGTCATTATCAACTTTCAGTCACCTTCGAAGTACTTTACTTCTGACTTTGTATGTGCAGTTCAGTGTCAATGCCATGCCTGGAAACTTCGCTGGAAATCTTTTGTGTCTTCAGTACATTGTTCTGAATGTCAAGTGATTGAAAGTACGATCCCTTCAAGAAGATTAATAGTTTTAAGAACAAGAAAAGGTTGCATGGAATCAAATCAGGCAAGTATGGTAGATATTTTAACACTGGATCTGTTTAAAGGGCAAAAATTCATTTTCCAAAAGTGCTGAGTGGGAAGGTGCATTGCTAGCAGTGGTGAATGGTCTGATTTGGCTGGTAGTGTGCCACCAGACAATTAGTATTTGTAATTTTTATTAAAATACTTTTAGCAATGTGTGATTTTTGGGGGGGAGGGTGGGTGGGTATAATAATTTTGCATTTCTGCACCCTGTGACTTTCAGACTAGGATTTGCCATGCACACTAGATCAAAATATCTTTCTATAAGACATATACATAACCAAAAATTGGCATTAACATTTTCTCGGTCATTTTCTATGTATTTTCATCATTACAGAATTGACTGTTGTGAAATTGGAAGTTCTCGCAGTGATAAAGCCTTGAAGATGTTGGCAGTGCTCCTCTGAAACATTGGTATCTACCTATAAGTCCACATGGCATCATTACTCAGAAGACCACAATCAATAACTGATTATGCTTTCAGATGGAACGCAGAGGAATACTTCTCTTTGTGAAAAGCGTATGTACTTCATTTACTTATCTTATAACTCATGTTTATTATATAATTCAAGGTCAAAAATCTGCATGTCTGGGGTATTTGCCATGATACCACAAGTCACAGCCCAAAATATGCCCCGAGTGATTATCAGACGCCGAAAAAGTGTGCTGCCTACTTCAAAATCTATAACATTATGAAACGCGGGCTTCTGAGTTTGCTTCTGCACATGGAACTTACAAGGTAAGAAATATATACACATACTGTAGGGGTTGTATTATTCTAGTTCTGTAATTATATTTCTAGTATGTGCATGTGTCTAGAAGCATTTCAAAGGCAGTTTAACAACATCAGTCTTCTAACTGTAACTATTGTGCATTGCTAGAACTATCAGAATGCCATCACTGCAGACTGCAAAGGAATGAGAAGTGTTTTGGGGCCTTTTACATTTATTTACTGATGACTTCTCAACAACACAGGTTATGTAGCACTAAATATGGGGATGATTCTGAATGATGATGTCATTGCCTGTTTTAAAGGACTGAGGAAAAGCATGAATAACCTGAGTCAGGATAATCAGTCTACAGAATGGCAACCAAACCCAGGGCTTCCCACATACAAAATAGGAATTGTAACTACTTGATAACAGTTCAAATTTGTGTGGCAAGGGAAATCGAAACATCCAAGAAAATTCCATGGAGCTGAGCCTTTCTCAAGAAGTTAATAATCATTCAGCTTATTAAGAAATTCCCCATCTTTTATGGAACCAAAAGATTCATAACTGCCTGCTACTGGACCTCATCCTCAGGAAAATGGATTCAGTCCATGCCTTTTCACACTATGTACTTAACATTTTAACATATCCTTTATCTCTGCTTAAGTCTTCCAAGAAAAACTGCCAGCCGGTTCAAATGTTACCACAGAAGCACATGATGATGCCTTAAGCATATGTTTAACTATAATATGACAGTGCATTAAAAAGTGGAAATCCATATAGACAAATTCTGGTACCAAATTATATAAGTTTCACAGTGAATGTCTTCCACTGAACTGAACAGGAGTGCTTCCATGAAGGACCTGACACACCATAATATACATACTTATCAGCTTTCTGCAGCTCTGAGACCTTTTCAGCAAGATCTGGGGCATCAGCTTTTAGTTTTACCAAAAGGTCAGCAATATGAGCAGTTTCACGCTTGTATTCATGGTTGATGTTCTTCACTGATGTCTGGAAAACAAAATAGAAAACTTGTTATGAAAGTTAGGAATGTCAAATTGCAGTTGGTACAGTAAATGCCAATGAAGAGAATGGTGGAAGATGGCTTATGCTATTTATAATTTTAAATTCCAAGTACTTTACATATTTTCTTATTGTTGATACTAGCTAGCATCCACCTGATCATAGATTTCTCTCTTTATTCAGTTTCCTGTTTTTCAAATTGGGGGAAATTATATATTTCTTGTATATTTCAGTACATAAAAAGAAATTAGTCCATAGGCACAAGACGAAGGCGAGATTTGTTGTTATGTTACTGAAACAGAAGTGTACAGTGAACCCAGCAGTGATGCAAGAGCCTGGGATGAAAAAGTAGTCCCACTTCTTTGATCAATACCAGTAATACTTAAAGACAAAATAGTTCTTAGAACACTAATAACAAACCCCAGATGACAAAGGAAACAGTGCAAGGAGTAAAATGGCAAAGGAATCAAAGGCTGTGATCACTAATATAAACCATTATACACAGGAAATATGTGGAATATAATTACATTAAGATGGCTGTCTTCAGCCATCTTCAAACTCACTGCTGTGAGAACCACAAATCCTATGATAATTGCACTGTTTATAGGTAGGACAAAATTAATAGCAGGAACCAGGAACATGAGATTGCTGTACAAAGGATTTCAAGAATGATACCACTTAGGAACATAACTGTACAAGTGACCCATAGTCAAATCCCATCGATGAAACTTTTATTTTGGATTACAAAAGAATTTGCCAGTGTTGATTCTACCTAGATACTCTCATTTTTTAAAACATTCAAGCCAAGTTTGGATTTCACTAAATATAGTGTACATATGCTTACAAGAAATGCGTTAATGTCTTTGGATGATTTCAGCTTGCCCAACTGCTCATTGTAGTATGTATATGTAAGGGCCCGTTTATCCTGATGGGCTAGTACCTTCTCGCAGTAACCTGCAACTCTCATGCGACTCTCTCCTACTTCATCCTGCCAATAGCCAAACACAATTTTCAGATGAGTAATGTATTTCCATCTTGTTAAATCATTCACTTCTCACATATATATAAGTTTCAGATGAAGCTGATTTGTGTACAATATGTAGTCATTCAATACTGCTGACCACAGCTATCTACGGAAAAAAAATTATTACTCCGTTGACATTACTTCATTAAGTTACTTTTGGTATATTGATATTTCCTAGTCATAGTCAACAGAAATAATGTAACAACTTAGCATTAGTCAGACATGATGTCATGAAGGTTTAATAGTGTACTGATATGCATACAATGGAAGTATACTGGATTTTTACCAGTTAGTGAAGAAAAACATTGTCTGCCAAGGATCAGCTATTATTCACCCATGTCAGAATTTAGATGCCCATGCAAATTTCCATGTATGCACATATACATATATAACTAGCTCTGCGGCAGGAACACATGAAAATCCAATATCATTAATACCTATTCTGATTGGTCAGGATTTTGAATTTATTCCACCCAGCTCCTATCCTCAAAATCTATCTCCAAAACAAACGTCTTAATGTTTTTGTTCCATCTTCTCAGTCTTCTAAGTGGTCACAATCCAGAGGTCTATGCACAAAAATGATGTATGCATTTTTCAACCGAGGTGTATATTTCTTTTAAAAGTATCATATCTCACATTACTTGTTTTGCTACTGAATGTCTCAAAATGCAAAAATTGATGTTGACTTATGCCTTCAAAAACATTTCTTCCCATAACATACACAATGCTTTTCTGCACAGTGGAACTTTATATCCATGACAATGAAAGTGATTAAAAAAGAAGTTACCTTAGTTATGGAGAAATCTAACCGCACATAAACAATGACGAAGACAAACAAAAGATAAAAGGCTGCAACAATGAGGAAAGGCTCCTGCAACATTAGGATTCGAGGGAAATTGTACTGCAACTGAAACAAACAAAAATTTTACATCAGCATATTTACATGTGTCTACATTTCATAATTTCTCATTCATCAATATTAAATGTAACCAATTTTTCAAATTTGTCATAAGATGCAAAGAACAAAATGGCATTTATATGGAGAGAGAGAAAAGCTCTAGTTTTCTTTCAAAATAAAATATAGACAGTTAAATTCCCAATCAGTACCACACATTTAAAGTAATTTCTGATGATATATTTGGTATGTTGTACAGAAACATAAATTGTACATACAAGGGTTCATTTCTGTTCTTCCAACTTCAGAAATTGTCTTGAATTTAACTATCAACATTACGGTATACTGAATACTTCAACAGCATTGATTAAAATGTGCTTACCTGAAAGTCCTGAATATGATTCTCAACAAGATTTTTCTTTCTTAGTATTATCACTGGCCTTCCTTTTATGTCGAGATATGTAAAATGAAGAGAATTAGGCAAATGTTCTATAGGATATGGAGTTGTAAGTTGCATATTCTGGGAACCCTCTGGCAGAATAATTTTAGTAGTTACTTCATCAACAATCATATCATCAAACACATGGTCCAAGAAGCGCATTTTTAGCAAGTAATCATCTCCTGCACAAGAGAAATTTTATTGAAACAGAGAAGCAGTGTAATAATATCACACATAATTAATACATGCAACAGAGTTTCAAGTGCAAAATGCTACTTGTTGCAAACACTAGTCATCAACTAAACAGAAAAAATTACCTCTATTAAATAAGTACTCATAGCTTGGGACATTGTATCCAATAACGTAGTGGGTTTTCCAGCCTCCAAATAATGGAAATCTTGGACGAAGATCAAGTTCTACAGAATCACTTAGAATTTTCATATTAGAAGTGGAGATGTTACCAATTTCATCTCGATAATATATATCAGCTGCAGCTGCTGGGAGTATAGTCTGTGATAAAACAAAATAAAAACAAATTTGTACTCAGCACATTCTATCATGGAAGAGAAAATAAATTCATACTTACTTCAGTTATACTTCTATATAAATGGGGATTTTGATAAAATTAGGAAAGAATAAGTTCTGAAGGGTCTGCTAACATTCAATGCAAAAGTGACCATCCATCTATGTTCCAAAGTACTTGAAACTTTTTTAATATTTTCATTTGCTCGGTTGTGTCATCATGACTTGTGATGTCAAACCTCCATTTTCAGGGCTCAGCCCTACAGATGAAGGCAGTATGTTCCTTTGAAATGCTGCATCTGTCTGCAAGTCCATATGGAAATACAACCTAGAAGACATCTCCACCACCATGAGAATCTCAAATCACATATATGGCCTTTTACTCTGACGGAAAACTTAAAATATAAAATATTTAAAAACAAAGTGCTCAGGAAAATTTTGGAATTATGAAGGATGAAGTGAGGTGTTTAGGATATTATCTAATGAGGGACTTCATTTGATTTGCTTGGGCCATCTAGTATTCTTAGGATAGTAAAATCTAGGATATGACCGACTGGGCATACAGCTGAGATGAAGGAGATAAGGAATTCACAATGAATTTCAGTGGAAAACATCAACTTGGAAGACTGTTAAACAACATCAATTATGAATAACATTCCTTCTCTTTTACTGTACAAATCAAGTACAAGATTAACATATCTTGTCTTCTCTGGAAATATTTAAACAAGTAAGAAGAAAGCACTAAGTCCATATCTGAAATGCTTCTGATCTAATATAAAAGAAAGAAAGAAGTTATAAATATTTTTTTTCAGATATTAAGAATGAAAATACAAATAGTTACATATTTTAAATCCATGTAAATAATTGTTTCCACAATGAATTACTTGTGTAGAGAACTTGTATTTCTAATTTGAAAATTTACATTTCTGTTTAAATTTTTAATAGTATTATGTATCACAGATTCCTGTATTATCTCCTACTTGACTATAGCCCACAAAGGGTTAAGTACAGCTATGAGATCAGATATGCTCTGATTGAAGTAACAAATTCTGAAGCAAAATAAACAGTCAAGGAAACATTCATGCCACAAACAAAGTTTAAGCTTCTAACATCTTAAATGCCCAAGTCTTTCTGTGTATTTACATTAAGTGAATTTTGCTAATATGCAATAAATACCTTAAAGGACCTGACACTGGACAAGCCACTCTGAGTTTCCCTCTGGTACTCGTATCGAGAAAATGGCCCCTTTAGGGTAGCACCACTGTGTTTCAGATCAATGGTTTCTTCAACAGCAATATTTCCCCAGTGAGACACTTCAATTACTCTTTCCAAGTTTGTGATTGTGAGGAATGGTGCATTGTTTTCATAATGAACAGACATCTTATCCTGAAAATTGGGTATTACAACCAAAATTAAAGTTACATCTGGTCTCAAAACACCCTGCAGTTGTACCTAAATTGTAGCATAATTTATAATTCCAAAATGCTCAGTTGGTTACTGGCCAAGGTCAACATTTTCTTTATATTTTACTTTATTGATATATTACTACAGTAGTCCATGTTTTGCATGATGAAGAGTCATTTATAATTTCTGAAGAATAACTTTTTGAAAAGCAACATCATAAATTCAAGCAAACTCAATGTATACATTAGATACTTACCACAGAAAATGGAGGAACATCCTCATATGACCCATATGTGATGATGTTCTCAGACTGAGAAGATGGCTTTAGTTTTGTGTAACTCTCTACATTTCTTGTACCAAGGTTCACTATTGTACTTTGTTCTTTTACAGGATAAGGGCTATAGAAATAATGGTTGCCATTATACAATACAAGCTGCTTATCTTTTTGTGTGATAGAAGCTGGATGAGGTATAAGCTGAAGGGTATAGACAGTCTCTACATCCACCTGAAACAAATATGACAATCATTTATTTCCAATGGTCTTGACTAATACAGACATTTAGTACATAATTAAAAAAATGTTTAAGAGACAAACTACCATTTCTCTCACATATACACTGACAAATATCCCATTCATCACTTTTCAACAAATGTGTTTCAAACAATTATGACACATTTACTGCATCCCCTTATAAATTTTCCATTGCCTTCCTACAAAGACTCACAAAATTATGGCAAAATATTAATAATTTATGTTGTCACCAAGCTGATATTTCTGTTGATGATAGAAGGGGAAAAAATTGCACATAAAATTTCAGGATGTTATATAAACAGTGCTGGTGTACACCTCACTTCAAAATGAAAAATAGCCTTCAAGTTAGTATAATTGCAGGCACTGCAGAAACAATTGATGGCATTACCTTTCTACAGACCACTGCTTGAAACTTGTTAGGGAAAACATACACATATGCAAAAATAGCACAAACTGTGGAGTTAGGACGTCTTGTATGAGTAAATTCTTAAGTTTCTGCTGTAATCGAGGAGCAATGGTAGAGATACTGTAAGGCAGCAGATAACATGAAAAACATGAGTTAGAAATAGTATCACACTCTTTTGGGTTATGGTTATGATTGTACAAACAGTAGTTTGTTAATACTTGTATGTTCTCTTTTTTCATATAATTGAGAAACTAGTCGATGGCTGTCTACTGGCCACATTTCAAAAGTGTTTGCTGCCTCCATCATCACAGCAATCTACTAGACTAAATGGTGTAACAACACAGAAGACAGCCATCTTCACATTTATTTAATCTGCCAATCATCAACATTTAGGTGTGTGCCACTGGACTTCATGTTTCACATATTTTGACCACATGCAGTGCTCTGTTTTTCTTTGTGCCTGATGCATGTCAAATGTAACCCTCCATACATCTACTTCGATATGGATTCAATGGGAATAGAATTACTGTGTATGCAATCACAATTTCTTCACAGGTAGAATATTCATCCCTAAATTATTGCTTTTCAGAATAACATGTTCTTAATTTAAAATGGACCACTGTCACACTTGAATGTAGCTAAACACAAACATTCCTCTGTTTTCTGTTATGTGGATACGTGGCATCATTCTTACACCTATTTGATTGTTTTCTTCTAGCACAATTTTGGCACACTTCTTTTAGTTATAAATTTCCATTTTTATGCACATTAGTGTATTTTTTTTTACCAGGAACTGCATAGAAAGGAAAGTGTTTATATTGTCAGAGAAAAATAAAATATTAACTTACAACAGCTGTCTCTCCAGGCTTCAGAACATCTTTCATCTCGATTCGCCAGAACAACTTATCAGCATGGCCTTGAACCTTAGTATCAAAAAGCTTCAGGGAAGTTTTAAGTGAATCTCCTGTCTACAAAAGAAAAAGACATGTCCTAGTGATCAGTACTCCTATTTCACATTCAGGATACCCCAGGTTTAAATCTTGGCTCAGAGATCTTATGTTAGGCTATGACCACTTCCTTCCACATTCTTTTCAATTCATTATTCACTTACACTCCTATGAATTTATGCTACATAATCCAAAATACAATACTTTTATTTTCCGTCGTTTACACAAGCTTATTGTTAAAATCATATAAAATTTCACATAAAATTGTTACATTTTAAAATTGACGACATGTTTCGATATACAATCTTATCATCGTCAGGTCTATCAAAATTAAAATTAAAATCTGGTGTATCTGTTGCTCTGCTTATATTGTTTTTGTTTTTACTCGTTTTTACTACATCTCCAGGCTTCTTCGATTTTATTTTTGGAGACGCGCCTGGGTGCCTATATCTGCAAAATCAATTTTAATTTTCATATCGTGATAAGGCTACCGAAATAGGAAATGGAATAATATTACTCTAATTTATAATATTTGAAGGAATTATTCAAATATATCGTATTACAAGCAAAATGAATGCAATCACAAAATATAAAGTATTATAACATACCGGGTTGTGTATGAGGTGCGTGTCCGTTGTTATTGAATGGCAGACAGTAACTGAGTTGTGAGTATCGTGTATGGCTATATATATTGGGTGAAAGTTGTTTAGGGGGTTGGGTCAATGGACTGTAGAATGTTAAATATCGGATTGTTCGTGTAAATGTTGCTGTCGTTTAATGCAAGGTTCTGTTTATGTGTTCTTTGTATATGATATTTCTCTATGGTGTCTCTATGTCGTTTATTTTGTATTATTTTTATAATGTCCAATGTATGTTCTATTTTGTTGTATGAATGTCCTGTGTTTAATATATGCTTTGCATATGCTGAATGGTCTTTATTATGTTTTATTGCTGTAATATGTTCTTTATATCTTTGATTAAAGGTGCGTCCAGTTTGGCCTATATAGGTTAACGGGCAATCATTGCATTTCAACCTATATATGCCTGGTTTTTCGTATTGATTTGTTGTATCTATTTGTGGTTTTTGTTTCAAGATGTTTTTTATAGTGTTTTTTGTTCTAAATGCTATTTTTATGTTATTTGTTTTAAATGTTTTTGTTATATATTTGGTTTCTTTTCCTATATATGTGAATGTGGCCCATTTGTTTTGTTTATTTTCGTTTCCGTCTTCATTTATGTTGTTTATATTGTTTATTTTATTTTTGGGTTTTACTTCATGATTATTATATCCGTTTTCTATTAGAATTTGTTTTATTGTGTTACATTCAATTTGTTTGTTTACTGTGGTTATGGGATATGTATTTTTCCTGTTTATTAAGTAGTTAATAGCCATCTGTTTATGTTCATTCGGATGGCATGAAGAGGCATGTATTATGGTGCTTGTATTTGTGGGCTTTCTGTATATTTTGAATTCGAAGTTATTTTCGTTTCGTATTATAGTTAGATCTAAATAATTTAATTTGTTATTTTGTTCTTTTTCTAAAGTGAATTGTATATTTATGTCTGTATTTTTTCATCAAAAATCATGAGTATATCGTCAACATATCTACTATAGTAGAAAAATGAAATAAATGAAGACGGAAACGAAAATAAACAAAACAAATGGGCCACATTCACATATATAGGAAAAGAAACCAAATATATAACAAAAACATTTAAAACAAATAACATAAAAATAGCATTTAGAACAAAAAACACTATAAAAAACATCTTGAAACAAAAACCACAAATAGATACAACAAATCAATACGAAAAACCAGGCATATATAGGTTGAAATGCAATGATTGCCCGTTAACCTATATAGGCCAAACTGGACGCACCTTTAATCAAAGATATAAAGAACATATTACAGCAATAAAACATAATAAAGACCATTCAGCATATGCAAAGCATATATTAAACACAGGACATTCATACAACAAAATAGAACATACATTGGACATTATAAAAATAATACAAAATAAACGACATAGAGACACCATAGAGAAATATCATATACAAAGAACACATAAACAGAACCTTGCATTAAACGACAGCAACATTTACACGAACAATCCGATATTTAACATTCTACAGTCCATTGACCCAACCCCCTAAACAACTTTCACCCAATATATATAGCCATACACGATACTCACAACTCAGTTACTGTCTGCCATTCAATAACAACGGACACGCACCTCATACACAACCCGGTATGTTATAATACTTTATATTTTGTGATTGCATTCATTTTGCTTGTAATACGATATATTTGAATAATTCCTTAAAATATTATAAATTAGAGTAATATTATTCCATTTCCTATTTCGGTAGCCTTATCACGATATGAAAATTAAAATTGATTTTGCAGATATAGGCACCCAGGCGCGTCTCCAAAAATAAAATCGAAGAAGCCTGGAGATGTAGTAAAAACGAGTAAAAACAAAAACAATATAAGCAGAGCAACAGATACACCAGATTTTAATTTTAATTTTGATAGACCTGACGATGATAAGATTGTATATCGAAACATGTCGTCAATTTTAAAATGTAACAATTTTATGTGAAATTTTATATGATTTTATATGATTTTAACAATAAGCTTGTGTAAACGACGGAAAATAAAAGTATTGTATTGAAACACAAGCATGATGCAATTAAGATATAAGATAATCCAAAATATTGTATTCTCCTTCCACAGAACTGTCACTAACAGGAACAAACCACCACCAGAAACAACAAAAGTCCTTCCATTCAGACATGTGGTTCCTACACTGTGGAATATACTTTCTGCAGAATTTCATAAATCAGCTGTGCAAAACCAACCATGAAAGATCATAAATTCCCTTCACTCTTATTATACGTCACCTAGCACACCCATGTCAGTCAGATGAGCCAGTTCTCAGTGATTCCAAAATTGCACAAAGAACACAAATGTCATAACAATACTCAGGGTTGATCTTGTCACATGGTGGTTCACAGTATCCTAATGCCATCAGTCATTAATTTAAATCCATTTTAAACAATTTTGGTATAGTTTATCACATATGGCAAGAAACATTTTACAACAGCAAAATCACATGTTGTGGAAGGAAAAACACGTGAAGGTGTGGGGATCCATACCAGGTCTAGATATATATAATTTTGACCTCTACAAACTTCCTAATACAAAGCTACCTAAATTGCAGGGGTGAACCCTGCAGATGTCATATTGTTTTATAATAAATTGTACAAAACAAAGTGAATAAACTGAATAAGAGCTTAAGTGCACAGGTAAACGGTACAAATCCACTGATAACACAAGGGTCCGTCATTTAAATGTGCATACAAACTGATATATTTATACATTCATTCAGAGAAGGAAGGCTAAAAGACATATGATGTACAAACACGTGGTGTGTGATGCCTGTTTAGTACACAAACAAATTTTACGGTAGTATATAATACCATCCAGGTCAAATTCACATACCGTCCACGTAATTAGTAATTTATTTGTGGTGTACAGAAATATAGTATTTCCAACAAAACTACTCAACCCCCCCTTTTTTAAAAATTTAAAAAACAGCATGGCCAAAACCAATGGGGCCATTCGGCAGTCTTCGTTCTACTCTTTGCACATCATTAAACTCTTCACAACTACGTGGCAGGCGTCGCCCGGCAACGCCGGCAAATGCAGCTCCTGCCAAATATACTGAACCAGTATTAAATTTACTCGCCTGTGCTCCTATATATGACAGACTATCTTTCACATTCGGCTCCACTGCGAACAAAAAACTCTTCACTTCACCTTTCCCATTATTTTTCAGCGTTATTTTGTATGATAATTTTGCCAGTTGCGTTGCTAGGTCGATGGACCGATCCACGTTGTTTGCAATTATATCAGGATTAATTAAATCGAATGTAGCTGCATTGCATTCAATTACTAAAGTGAAAAAAATTATGCCTCCAACAGAAATCAGTAGCATCGTTGATACTATATGTGACAACAAACAAAACTGGAACAACAGTCTACTCCTTACACGAACACGAAACAAATGCAAATGCAAATGCAAAACAAAACACTACAGACTCATGACAGAAACACCAACACTGTAGAATGAAATTCTCGATAATGTATTTCTGACGAAGTATAACGCGTGGTTGAGATAGATACGAAATTAAGTAGGCTGTAAAGAAATTAAAAAATAAATTAACTCCTTTCGTACCGATTCCACTGTACGGAGGAGTAATCTATTATTCACGAATTAATTGTTTGAAGATACTAATTATAATTAGCACATATTGAACTCAAAGACTATGTTGAGCCAGGTGACTATCGTTTTGAAGCAGCTATATGGGTCGTTGGCCGTCGTGTATTTGGTTGTCTATTGTCTTTAGCGTGCTATAGAAAAATGCTTTAGGTGCTTTTCAGATGAAAAATGGAAAATGTGAATGGTATAACAGGAATAACTCGAACGAAGGTGTCAACTTCTGCCTTTCAGGTGAGGAAAAAGTGGCTTTTCTTAGGATATAAGTTAGGCATTAAGTGTGTGCTTGATCTGACAGGTTATTTGTTAAAGGTTTATTGTAGTAGGATGCAGTAATATATTGTGCTGTCCAGGTATTAGCAAATAGCTGAAAGCACATCATATTAATACACTAAGTGCAGGTGTTCATATTATGATGTGTTACACATCCATGACTTGTGCTATGAAGGATTTAAGGAGTGTAAATGAAATTATATTCTATATGTATATTTTATAACTAAATTATGTACCTTTAAAATTCAGGAATTGAATGTGGATGTAAGCTCTTAGAAAGTATGCTCAAGGTACAACTGTCTTATATATTAACAATTTTTAATCCAGCACCCATAGTAAATTTTCAAACAAGAACCCAAAATAATACAGAAACAGTAAAGTATCATATTTTTATAGACAATAGAATGTAACATTTTTACTGTATTTATCTTGAAACCACTTACTTAATCTTTATCCTCTTTTACACGCAGATGTCGAGGTGTTTATTTATTCATTTGATCTATTTGGACATTGGTAGGACTCCTTGGATGAGTGATTATCCCATTGCAAGGCTTCTACCTGTACAAACACAGAAAGATGCGAACAAACATCTGCGCCTTGAGTGAGACTTGAACCCACGGTCCCAGCGGCCAGGTGCACGAGGTCCATGCCTCAGACCGCATGGCCACTGCAACTGGCCTATCTTGAAACCAACATATCTATAATAAATTGGCACTTAGATCATGATGCTTAATTAATTTAATTGAAAAAACTTTTAACTTGTCTGTCTTGTACATTGAAACCATAAAGACAAGATGTGAGTCTTACCTTGGATATACTCTGTGAATGCTTGCACCTTATTCCTGGCTACACAGCCTTGTGTCACAATAGTTATTGGTGTTACAGATAATAATATGTTTCTTGGGTCATTGGTATCAGCCTAGCAGGTGGAAGAGTTAGAATATTTAAATTTAAAGAGTAATTTCACAGAATGGGGTCATCTCCTACTGCTGCTATCACTACTACTGCTGCTGCAGAGTAGGAGTAGAGTTTATTTACATTCCATAGATCCTTCTTAGGACTCAACCAAAGGATGTAGAACATGTCATTTAATACAATATACATACAATCCAGAACTTTCAACACAAGTACAAGAACGTATTTCACATATCAATGTACATAACTTTCAGATTCTGCAATACAAGTATGAAAAATAATTTTACAAATTAATATACATAAACCTCAGAATTTTAAATATAAATACAAAACTTGCTTTACATATACGTAGATTATGGATATAAAGCTTAAACATTTTCAGCGGAGATGAAATCATCTACAGAACAGAAGGAGTGAGTAAAGAGGTAATCTTTCAATGCAGGCTAGAATACCTTTATATCATAATTTAGACTTTTAATTGTTGAATATTATGTTGATTATTAAATAACTTGATACCTGTATAGTACACTCCTTTCTGATATTTAGTAAAGTTAGCATTTGGCACATAGAGATCATAGCCACGGTGGTCTAGCGGTTAGAATGCTGGCCTTGTAATCCTGGGGTCTCAGGTTCGATTCCCGGCGGTGCCCGAATTTATAACTTGTGTTGGGCAAGGCCGTGGTCTAGGCAACACGGAGTTTTTCTCCGGGGGCTTCCCCGGTTTCTCCGTGGCATCCCAACAATTACTCCATTCACACACAGAAGAAGGCAATGGCAAACCACTTCTGGATCATCTGCCAAGAACGTATATGAACAGGTCCCAGTCCGAGAAAAGGATGGAAGGATCCTGTTCATATGGACCTGTCGTCAGACAGAACACTAAATAATAATATAAAACATAGAGATCATGTTTACGTCTTGTATTTAAATTATGTACATCTGTATTTCTTTTAAATTTATCCATGTTTTCCACCACAAATGATAGCAAGCAGAGTATAAATTCACTTGCAAGTGGAAGTATAATAAATTTACGAAATAATTTTTTACAAGATACCCTGCTTTTGACACCGGCCATTATTCTGATTATTTTCTATTGCATGTAAAAAACTTTATTACTGTCTGTTGAATTTCCCCAAAAGATTAATCCATATGACACTACAGAGTGAAAGTAAGCAAAGTAAACTAGCTTTAAAGTATCTATTGTCATGAGTGGTACGACTGTTCTCATGGCAAAGCATGCAGAGCTTAATTTGGGAATAATATACTCAATGTGTTTCTTCCAATTTAAGGTATTGTCAACTTGTAAGCCAAGGAATTTGTTTGTTTCAACTTCCACAATTAATTTTTCTTCAAAACCTATATTTAACCTAGGATATGTCTTGTGCTTAGTAACAAATTTTGTGAAGTTTGTTTTTTCAAAATTTAGTGCCAGTTTGTTAGCCCTAAACCATTTGTTTATGTTGGCAAAGACATCATTCATGATATTTTCAAGATAGATCAATTCTTGGTGTGCAATAATGATACTTGTATCATCAGCAAAAAGAATAGGTTTGGAAATAGAGTTTATAGTTGCTGGCAGGTCATTTATATATATGTGGAAAAGTAAATGTGCTGGTACTACTACTACATCTACTGTTACTGTTACTACCACTACTACTACCACCCATGGGAAACTGTTGGCACCAGTTGTGAAATATAGTACAGGCGAACAATTGTTAGCAGTGGTGGGATTGTTATAAATGTAGAGCAGCAGTAGGAAAAGAATGCATGTTTACAAGTGTATGTGGTAGTGGGATCAACCCCGATTCCTACTCCCACTGTGCATAACAGACAGGTGGTAGTGGTGGAGTTATTCTAGCTCACCACACTTGATTCATAACAATATGTGTTTCACTAGATGGTATTAGAGCCATAAAATCAAGGCAAATGCAATGGGCCAGGCATGTAACTTGAATGGGAGTGAAGCAAATTGAAGATTAATTGGAAATCCTGAATGAAGCCACTTGAAAATTCAGTCATAAAGTGGAGTGTAATGTTCAAATTGATTTTAGAGAAAGGTGTGTGATGATGTGATTTGTGGCCACAGACAGCCTTCTTTGAGCACAATAATGAAACTTCAGGGTCCTTAAAAGACTGTACTGTCATTTTCTGGCAAGTAACTGTGCCAAAACTAACTGGTTTGATTGTATATGATATGGTAGTTTAAACAGCATTTTGTCATGCAACTTTAGTACTCAGTTTGATTAATCTGAACGGCCATTTTACTTCTTGGCATTGGTGATGTTTTATGCATCTTTTGGGTTCTTTGACAAATTTTTGTTAGATTTCATCATTTACCACACTTATATTTGGTTGATATATGTTTCATTCACTTACATTTATTTTCAGGCCCACATTACTTATGGGGTGAAGTATATTTTTGGCATTATTACAGTGTACATGTGAGAGAAATTTGTCTTATTAATCATCAAAACATCACAGTTGGTCATTTACTTACTCTATTCTGCAGGATATTCTTCAAACTTGGCCATGATCGCTTCCTTCCACATCCTTTCAAAGTCACTATCATCCTCTCATTTGACACTATATAGTCTGAGCTACTGAAAAAGAGTCGTTAAATAAACAATAAATAAAATAAATTAATGTATCAGTTCTGCTTTAATTTGGTCACTACCTGGCAATTTATACCTTTTCAACTTTGCAATAACAATTTCAACCTCAAAAGGACTAGGCACAGTTGCTAATGGTTCAGCTGTATGTACTTCCATCTGCCTTACATCACTAACCCTATGTACATTCAATAGCTGAGAGGAGTGATTCTTCAGCCTGTTCAAAGTATTGTGAAATTCTGCCAGCAGATCACCATTCTTATCCTTTACAAAGTTACTTTTCGGATCATAACCCTTCTTTAATTCATTTATACCTTTGTTTAAGTCTCTAAAGTTCTTGTCTTACTGTGTTGGAAGCTCATTGATTTTGTATTTCAGATATTTGCTCTTTTTGTTCCTGAAATTTCTACTAGCTTTGCGTCATATATCTGTTCAGATTATCTCTATTTGTTTGCCTTGGATCCTGAAACCATTGCAATTTGGTTAATTTCCTTTGATTTAGTAGTTTTGAACATCCTTTGTCAAATGATGACTTATGCTGCTTCAACTCATAATAACCTAGCCGTCTTTGCAAAGACCTGGTTGGATAGACACCTGGTGAGGCACAGACTGAGTCGAGCAGAAACCATGAGGCAGAGACCGGGTGAAGCAGAGACCGAGTCAAGCACATACACTGAGGCACAGACCGGGTGAAGCACAAACCGTGTCAAGCAGAGCCGGGTGAGCCACAGACCGAGATTAGCAGAGACTGGTAGAGGCAGACAGTCTGGTAGAGACCAGGTGTGGCAGACCACTTACGTTAGAGAATAGTTATGTTAGTGATCGGGTAGGGAAAACAATTTTTTTTAGAATTTTTCAAAGTTTTCGAAAAATCAAAAAATTCTGCAAACTGTCTGAAAAGCGCACAAACTTTACATTTTTTAGGAATGGCTATAAATGTCGTGAAAAGCGAAATTAAGTAAAAAAATTCGAAAAAATATTGAAGTCGGAATTTTTTAAAAAATTATTTTGTGCGCTTTTTGAATATTTTCCATTTTTTGATTTTTTGAAAATTTTGGAAGTTCTTTAGAAATTCTCCCCACCCGAACTGGTGTCTGTATGACGCGGTCTCTGCCGCATCCTGTCTGTGACGGACCGATATCTGCCGGACTCGGTCTATGTACTAATAGTTCTCTCTATGACCCGATCACTGCCAGGCCGTCTCTGCAAAGACCTGGTTCGATAGAGACTGGGTGAGGCACAGACTGAATCAAGGAGACAGTGTGAGACAGAGTCAGAGCAAAGTCCGGGTGAATCACAGAAAGTGGCAAGCAGAGACAGGGTGAGGCAGAGACCGAGTCAAGCAGATACTAGGTGAAGCACACACCGTATCAAGCAGAGACCGGTGAGGCACAGACGGGTCTCTGCATGACCCGGTCTCTGCCGCATAGTCTCTGAACGACGCGGTCTCTGCCGGACACGGTCTCCGAACGATCCGTGCTCTGTATCACCCGATATCTGCCAGCCCGTCTCTGCAAAGACCTGCTTCGACAGAGACTGGGTGAGGAACAAACCGAATCAAGCAGACAGTATGAGACAGTCAAACAAAGACCAGGTGAGTCACAGAAAGTGGCAAGCAGAGACCGGTGAGGCACAGACCGAGTCACTCAGAGACCGGGTGAATCAGAGAGAGTAAAGCAGAGACCGGGTGAAGCACTGACCGTGTAAAGCAGATATCGTGAGGCACAGACCGAGCCCGGCTGAGACTGCGTGAAGTAGACAGTCTGGCAGAGTCCAGTACTGTTAGGGATGGGGTAAGTCAAATTTTGAACAACGCTTCGAAACTTTCAAAATTTTCGAAAAATTAAAAAATGCTGCAAATTGTCTGAAAACCGTACAAAACCAAACATATTCGGAAAATCCGAAAAATTTGGAAATAGAACTTTTTCAAAAAATTCCAATTTTGTGCGCTTTTTGGACATTTTCCTACATTGTTTGATTTGTCGATAATTTATGCTTTACTATGTCTGATTCACCCGGTCTCTGGGTGACTCGCTTTGTTCCTCACCGTTCTCTGCTTGATACGTTGTGTTCTTCACCCATTATCTGCTCGATTCGGTCTCTGCCTCACCCGTTCTCTGCTTGCCACTTTCTGTGACTCACCTGGTGTTTGCTTGACTCTGTCTCACAGTCTGCTTGACTCGGTCTCTGCTTTCCGCTTTCTGTGACTCACTCGGTCTTTGCTTGACTCCGTCTCACAATGTCTCTCCTTGATTCGGTTTGTGCCTTACCCTGTCCCTTTCGAACCAGGTCTTTGCGGAGACGGCCTGGCAGATATCTGATGATACAAAGAACGGATCGTGCAGATAACGAGTCCGCAAGAGAGAGAGTGCGGCAGAGATAGGGTCATGCAGAGAACAGTTCTGGCAAGCATCTCTTGAGGAGAGTTTTGAAAATTATCGAAAAATCAAAAAATGCTGCAAATTGTCTGAAAAGCGCACAAAACCAAATATTTTTGAAATATTTGACAAAAAATTTTGTAAGTGAAATTTTTCTAAATGTCTTTGTTTTGTGCGTTTTTTGGATACTTTCCAGCACTTTTTGAAAAAATTGAAAATGTTCAAAATTTTCGAAAAAACAAGAAATGCTGGAAATTGTCTGAAAAGCGCACAAAACCAAATATTTTTGATGTGCTTGACATTTTTTTGTAAGTGTAATTTTTCAAATTTTTTGTGCGCTTTTCGGACAATTTCCAGCATTCTTTAATATTTCGAAAATTTGATTTTTTTTAAAAATGCTCCCCTCCCCTTATCCGCTAGAACCCGTGTCTGCCGCACATGGAGTCAGAAACACACTCCCTCTGAAGGACGAAGTCTCTACTGGAATCGGTCTCTGCACGATCGTATCTATGTAATAACGTCTCTGACGTATCGCCTGCAAGGATCTAGCCTGGAAGAGAACGGGTGTTACAGAGACTGCATCCGGCAGAGAGCGAGTGCTGCAGAGACCGTGTCTTGCAGAGTCTGTGTGAGGCGGAGTCCGGGTCTAGAAGATACAGAATGTGGCAGAACAGACTAGCAGAGACGTGTTGTGGTGAGGCAGAGACTGCGTCCGGCAGTGAACTGGTTGGTGATGCAGAGACTGTGTGTTGCAGAGTCTGTGTGAGGCGGAGACCGGGTCTAGAAGAGACCGGATGTGGCAGGACAAAGACTAGCAGAGACGTATTGTTGTGAGGCAGAGACTGCGACCGGCAGTGAACGGGTGATGCAGGGACTGTGTGTTGCAGAGTCTGTGTGAGGCGGTGTCCGAGTCTATAAGAGACCGGCTGTGGCAGGACAGAGACTAGCAGAGACGTGTTGTGGTGAGGCAGAGACTGCGTCCGGCAGTGAACAGGTGAGCAGAGACTGTCTCTTGCAGAGTCTGTGTGCGGCAGAGTCCGGGTCTAGCAGAGACCGTGCATTGACGTACAGACACTAGCTGACGCGTTCTGCTGAAGATGGGATCGGAAAAATTTTGAAACTTTTTCGAAATTTTCGTAAAATAAGAAATGCTGGAAAATGTGTAAAAAGCGCACAAAACCAACATTTTTCGAAATTTTTCAAAAAAAATTAAGTTGAAAATTTTGAAAAATTTCAAATTCAATTTTTTTTTCTGCCTCACCACAACACGTCTCTGCTAGTCTCCGTCCTGCCTCATCCGGTCTCTTCTAGACCCGGACTCCGCTTCACACAGACTCTGCAAGACACGGTCTCCACAGCACTCGCTTTCTGCCGGATGCAGTCTGTCACCCGTTCTCTTCCGGGCTAGATCCTTGCTGGCGATACTTCAGAGACGTTAATACATAGATACATTCGTGCACACTCCCTTTCCTTCAGAAAGGGAGTGTGTTTCAGACTCTGTGTGCTGCAGACACCGGTTGTAGCCGATAACGGGAGGGAAGTATTTTGAAAAAAAAAATCAAATTTTCCAAAATTTTCAAAAAATGAAAAAATGCTGGAAATTGTCCAAATGGCGCACAAAACATTTTTTTTTGAAAAATTTCAACTTCAAAATTTTTCATAATTTTTTGGTTTTATGCGCAATTTACACATTTTCCAGCAATTTTCAAAATTTTTCCGATCCCATCTTCAGGAGAACACGTCAGCTAGTGTCTGTACGTCAATGCACGGTCTCTCTTAGACCCGGATTCTGACGCAAGACACGGTCTCCGCTGCACTTGCTCTCTGCTGGATGCAGTCTCTGTACAGGACTAGATCCTTGCAGGCGATACGTCAGAGACGGCATTCACTGGTTCTAGCGGATAACGGGAGGGGAGTATTTTGAAAAAAAATCAAATTTTCCAAAGTTTTAAAAAAAATGAAAAAATGAAAAGATGCTGGAAATTGTCCAAATTACGCACAAAACAAAATTTTCAACTTAAAATTTTTTTCCAAAAATTTTGAAAAACTTTTGTTTTGTGCGCTTTTTAGACATTTTCCAGCATTTTTTGATTTTTCGAAATTTCGAAACATTTTCAAAATTTTTCCGATCCCATCTTCAGGAGATCACGTCAGCTAGTGTCCATACTTCAATGCATGGTCTCTGCTAGACCCGGACTCTGACGCACACAGACTGTGCAAGAGACGGTCTCTGCATCACCTGTTCGTTGCCGGACGCAGTATCTGCATCACCACAAGACGTCTATGCTAGTCTCTGTCCTGCCACATCCTGTCTCTTCTAGACCCGGACACCGCCTCACACAGACACTGCAAGACACGGTCTACGCAGCACTGGCTCTATGCTGGATGAAATCTCTATACCGGACTAGAACATTGCAGGCGATACGTCATAGACGGCAGACACCTGTTCTAGCGGATAACGGGAGGGGAGCACTGAAATTAAAATTTTCCGAAATTTTCAAAAAATCAAAAATGCTGGAAATTGTCCAAATGGCGCACAAAACAAAAAAATATTTGAAAATTTTCAAATTAATTTTTTTTCAAGAATTTCGAAAAATTTTCGTTTTGCGCGATTTTTAGACATTTTTCTAAAAAGTTTCAAAAATTTTCCGATCCCATCTTCAGGTGAACAGTTCAGCTAGTGTCTACGTCAATGCACGATCTCTGCTAGACCCGGACTCTGCCGCACACATACTCTACAAGAGAGGTCTCTGCATCATCTCTTTATTGCGCGGACGCAATCTCTGCAACACCTCAAAGACGTCTCTGCTAGTCTCTCTCCAGCCACATCCTGTGTCTTCTAGACCCAGACTCCGCCTCACACAGACTGCAAAACACGGTCTCCGCAGCACTCACTCTGCTGGATGCAGTCTCTGTAAAGGACTAGAAACTTGCAGGCGATACGTCAGAGACGGCAGACACCGGTTCTAGCAGATAACGGGTAGGGAGTATTTTGAAAAAAATCAAATTTTCCAAAATTTTAAAAAATACAAAATGCTGGAAATTGTCCAAATGGCGCAAAAAATTTTTTTTTGAAAATTTTCAAATTAAATTTTTTTTAAAAAATTTCGAAATTATTTGTTTTTGTCCGATTTTTAAACATTTTCCAGAATTCTTTGATTTTTCGAAAATTTCGAAAAATTTCAAAATTTTTCCAAAGTCTTGAGAAGTCACGTCCCAAGTCTTCAGAAGTCGCATGTCCCAAGTCGTGAGAAGTCACATGTCCGAAATCTTGAGAAGTCGCATGTCCCAAGTTTTGAGAAGTCGCATGTCCCAAGTCGTGAAAAGTCACATGTCCCAAGTCTTGAGAAGTCGCATGTCCCAAGTCGTGAGAAGTCACATGTCCCAACTCTTAAGAAGTCGGATGTCCCAAGTCGTAAGAAGTAACATGTCCCAAGCCTTGAGAAGTCGCATGTCCCAAGTGGTGAATAGTCACATGTCCCAAGTCTTGAGAAGTCGCATGTCCCAACTCGTGAGAAGTCACATGTGCCAAATCTTGAGAAGTCGCATGTCTCAAGTCATGAGAAGTAACATGTCCCAAGCCTTAACATGGTGCATGTCCCAAGTCGTGAGAAGTCACATGTTCCAAGTCTTGAGAAGTCACATGTCCCAAGTCTTGAGAAGTCGCATGTCCCAAGCCTTGAGAATTCGCATGTCCCAAGTCTTGAGAAGTCGCATGTCCCAAGTCTTGAGAAGTTCTTGTCCCAAGTCTTGAGAAGTCACTTGTCCCAAGTCTTGAGAAGTTCTTGTCCCAAGTCTTGAGAAGTCACTCGTCCCAAGTCTTGAGAAGTCACTCGTCCCAAGTCTTGAGAAGTTCTTGTCCCAAGTCTTGAGAAGTTCTTGTCCCAAGTCTTGAGAAGTCACTTGTCCCAAGTCTTGAGAAGTTCTTGTCCCAAGTCTTGAGAAGTCACTCGTCCCAAGTCTTGAGAAGTCACTCGTCCCAAGTCTTGAGAAGTTCTTGTCCCAAGTCTTGAGAAGTCACTCGTCCCAAGTCTTGAGAAGTTCTTGTCCCAAGTCTTGAGAAGTCACTTGTCCCAAGTCTTGAGAAATTCTTGTCCCAAGTCTTGTCTGCTTGTTTAGGGCTGTGCCTCACCCGTCTTAGCTGAATTCAATTTTTTTTCGAAAATTTCTAAAATTATTAGTTTTCTTCGCGTTTCACGCCATTTGCAGTCGTTTTTAATTTTTTTAAAATTTCGAAAATTTTTGAAAATTCTCCCTTTGAGAAATTTCAATTTTTTCCAAAAATTTCGAAAAATCTAAAAACGTGGCAAATCGTCCAAAAAGCGCACAAAACTAAGAATTTTTGAAAATTTTCAACTTTTAATTTTTTTCCGAATTTTCCGAAAATTTTTGGTTTTGTGCGCATTTCAGAAGGTTTGCAGCATTTTTTGATTTTTCGAAAAATTTGAAAATTTTTCATTCTAAATTTGACCTGTCCCATCCCTATCAGGACTAGACTCCCAAGTCTTGAGAAGTCACTTGTCCCAAGTCTTGAGAAGTTCTTGTACCAAGTCTTGAGAAGTCACTCGTCTTCACTTGTCCCAAGTCTTGAGAAGTCACTCGTCCTCACTTGTCCCAAGTCTTGAGAAGTTCTTGTCCCAAGTCTTGAGACGTCACTCGTCCCAAGTCTTGAGAAGTTCTTGTTTCAAGTCTTGAGAAGTCACTTGTCCCAAGTCTTGAGAAGTCGCTCGTCCAAAGTCTTGAGAAGTCATTCGTCCCAAGTCTTGAGAAGTCACTTGTCCCAAGTCTTGAGAAGTCACTCGTCCCAAGTCTTGAGAAGTCACTCGTCCCAAGTCTTGAGAAGTTCTTGTCCCAAGTCTTGAGAAGTCACTTGTCACAAGTCTTGAGAAGTTCTTGTCCCAAGTCTTGAGAAGTCATTCGTCCCAAGTCTTGAGAAGTCACTCGTCCCAAGTCTTGAGAAGTTCTTGTCCCAAGTCTTGAGAAGTTCTTGTCCCAAGTCTTGAGAAGTCACTTGTCCCAAGTCTTGAGAAGTTCTTGTCCCAATTCTTGAGAAGTCACTTGTCACAAGTCTTGAGAAGTTCTTGTCCCAAGTCTTGAGAAGTCATTCGTCCCAAGTCTTGAGAAGTCACTCGTCCCAAGTCTTGAGAAGTTCTTGTCCCAAGTCTTGAGAAGTCACTTGTCCCAAGTCTTGAGAAGTTCTTGTCCCAAGTCTTGTCTGCTTGTTTAGGGCTGTGCCTCATCCGTCTTAGCTGAATTCAATTTTTTTTTTGAAAATTTCGAAAATTCTTCGTTTTCTTCGTGTTTCACGCCATTTGCAGTCGTTTTTAATTTTTTTAAAATTTCGAAAAATTTTGAGTTCTCAAAGGGGTACCCCTTTGAGAAATTTCAATTTTTTCGAAAAATCGAAAAACGTGGCAAATCGTCCAAAAAGCGCACAAAACTAAGAATTTTTGAAAATTTTCAACTTTTAATTTTTTCCGATTCTTCCGAAAATTTTTACTTTTGTGCGCATTTCAGAAGGTTTGCAGCGTTTTTTGATTTTTTGGAAAATTTGAAAAT
The DNA here is from genome assembly GCF_977971745.1 of Zootermopsis nevadensis. Taxonomy (NCBI): domain Eukaryota; kingdom Metazoa; phylum Arthropoda; class Insecta; order Blattodea; family Termopsidae; genus Zootermopsis; species Zootermopsis nevadensis. The sequence continues at coordinate 6,608,715 of NW_028259157.1, forward strand.
TTTTCATTTTAAATTTGACCTGTCCCATCCCTATGAGGACTAGACTCCCAAGTCTTGAGAAGTCACTTGTCCCAAGTCTTGAGAAGTCCTTGTCCCAAGTCTTGAGAAGTACTTATCCCAAGTCTTGAGAAGTCACTCGTCCCAAGTCTTGAGAAGTCACTCGTCCCAAGTCTTGAGAAGTTCTTGTCCCAAGTCTTGAGAAGTCAATCGTCCCAAGTCTTGAGAAGTTCTTGTCCCAAGTCTTGAGAAGTCACTTGTTTCAAGTCTTGAGAAGTCACTCGTCCCAAGTCTTGAGAAGTTCTTGTCCCAAGTCTTGAGAAGTCACTTGTCCCAAGTCTTGAGATGTTCTTGTCCCAAGTCTTGAGAAGTCACTCGTCCCATGTCTTGAGAAGTCACTCGTACCAAGTCTTGAGAAGTTCTTGTCCCAAGTCTTCAGATGTTCTTGTCCCAATTCTTGAGAAGTCACTCGTCTCAAGTCTTGAGAAGTCACTCGTCCCAAGTCTTGAGAAGTTCTTGTCCCAAGTCTTGAGAAGTTCTTGTCCAAAGTCTTGAGAAGTCACTTGTCCCAAGTCTTGAGAAGTTCTTGTCCCAAGTCTTGAGAAGTCACTCGTCCCAAGTCTTGAGAAGTTCTTGTCCCAAGTCTTCAGAAGTCACTTGTCCCAAGTCTTCAGAAGTCGCATGTCCCAAGCCTTGAGAATTCGCATGTCCCAAGTCTTGAGAAGTCGCATGTCCCAAGTCTTGAGAAGTTCTTGTCCCAAGTCTTGAGAAGTCACTTGTCCCAAGTCTTGAGAAGTTCTTGTCCCAAGTCTTGAGAAGTCACTCGTCCCAAGTCTTGAGAAGTCACTCGTCCCAAGTCTTGAGAAGTTCTTGTCCCAAGTCTTGAGAAGTTCTTGTCCCAAGTCTTGAGAAGTCACTTGTCCCAAGTCTTGAGAAGTCACTTGTCCCAAGTCTTGAGAAATTCTTGTCCCGAGTCTTGTCTGCTTGTTTAGGGCTGTGCCTCACCCGTCTTAGCTGAATTCAATTTTTTTTCGAAAATTTCTAAAATTATTAGTTTTCTTCGCGTTTCACGCCATTTGCAGTCGTTTTTAATTTTTTTAAAATTTCGAAAAATTTTGAAAATTCTCAAAGGGGTACCCTTTGAGTAATTTCAATTTTTTCCAAAAATTTCGAAAAATCTAAAACCGTGGCAAATCGTCCAAAAAGCTCACAAAACTAAGAATTTTTGAAAATTTTCAACTTTTAATTTTTTCCGAATTTTCCGAAAATTTTTGGTTTTGTGCGCATTTCAGAAGGTTTGCAGCATTTTTTGATTTTTCGAAAAATTTGAAAATTTTTCATTCTAAATTTGACCTGTCCCATCCCTATCAGGACTAGACTCCCAAGTCTTGAGAAGTCACTTGTCCCAAGTCTTGAGAAGTTCTTGTACCAAGTCTTGAGAAGTCACTCGTCTTCACTTGTCCCAAGTCTTGAGAAGTCACTCGTCCTCACTTGTCCCAAGTCTTGAGAAGTTCTTGTCCCAAGTCTTGAGACGTCACTCGTCCCAAGTCTTGAGAAGTTCTTGTTTCAAGTCTTGAGAAGTCACTTGTCCCAAGTCTTGAGAAGTCGCTCGTCCAAAGTCTTGAGAAGTCATTCGTCCCAAGTCTTGAGAAGTCACTTGTCCCAAGTCTTGAGAAGTCACTCGTCCCAAGTCTTGAGAAGTCACTCGTCCGAAGTCTTGAGAAGTTCTTGTCCCAAGTCTTGAGAAGTCACTTGTCACAAGTCTTGAGAAGTTCTTGTCCCAAGTCTTGAGAAGTCATTCGTCCCAAGTCTTGAGAAGTCACTCGTCCCAAGTCTTGAGAAGTTCTTGTCCCAAGTCTTGAGAAGTTCTTGTCCCAAGTCTTGAGAAGTCACTTGTCCCAAGTCTTGAGAAGTTCTTGTCCCAATTCTTGAGAAGTCACTTGTCACAAGTCTTGAGAAGTTCTTGTCCCAAGTCTTGAGAAGTCATTCGTCCCAAGTCTTGAGAAGTTCTTGTCCCAAGTCTTGTCTGCTTGTTTAGGGCTGTGCCTCATCCGTCTTAGCTGAATTCAATTTTTTTTTTGAAAATTTCGAAAATTCTTCGTTTTCTTCGTGTTTCACGCCATTTGCAGTCGTTTTTAATTTTTTTAAAATTTCGAAAAATTTTGAGTTCTCAAAGGGGTACCCCTTTGAGAAATTTCAATTTTTTCGAAAAATCGAAAAACGTGGCAAATCGTCCAAAAAGCGCACAAAACTAAGAATTTTTGAAAATTTTCAAATTTTAATTTTTTTAAAAATTTTCCGAAAATTTTTGGTTTTGTGCGCATTTCAGAAAGTTTGCAGCGTTTTTTGATTTTTCGAAAAATTTGAAAATTTTTCATTCTAATTTTGACCTGTCCCATCCCTATCAGGACTAGACTCCCAAGTCTTGAGAAGTCACTTGACCCAAGTCTTGAGAAGTTCTTGTCCCAAGTCTTGAGAAGTCACTTGACCCAAGTCTTGAGAAGTCCTTGTCCCAAGTCTTGAGAAGTTCTTGTCCCAAATCTTGAGAAGTCACTTGTCCCAAGTCTTGGGAAGTCCTTTTCCCAAGTCTTGAGATGTTACTTGTCCCAAGTCTTGAGAAGTCACTCGTCCCAAGTCTTGAGAAGTCACTCGTCCCAATTCTTGAGAAGTTCTTGTCCCAAGTCTTGAGAAGTCACTTGTCCCAAGTCTTGAGAAGTCACTTGTCCCAAGTCTTGAGAAGTCACTCGTCCCAAGTCTTGAGAAGTCACTCGGCCCAAGTCTTGAGAAGTTCTTGTCCCATGTCTTGAGATTTCACTTGTCCCAAGTCTTGAGAAGTTCTTGTCCCAAGTCTTGAGAAGTCACTCGTCCCAAGTCTTGAGAAGTCACTCGTCCCAAGTCTTGAGAAGTTCTTGTCCCAAGTCTTGAGAAGTTCTTGTCCCAAGTCTTGAGAAGTTCTTGTCCCAAGTCTTGAGAAGTCACTTGTCCCAAGTCTTCAGAAGTCCTATTCCAAGTCTTGGGAAGTTCTTGTCCCAAGTCTTGAGAAGTCACTTGTCCCAAGTCTTGAGAAGTCCTTCTCCCAAGTCTTGAGAAGTTCTTATCCCAAGTCTTGAGAAGTCACTCGTCCCAAGTCTTGAGAAGTCACTCGTCCCAAGTCTTGAGAAGTTCTTGTCCCAAGTCTTGAGAAGTCACTCGTCCCAAGTCTTGAGAAGTCACTCGTCCCAAGTCTTCAGAAGTCATTCCTCCCAAGTCTTGAGAAGTCACTTGTCCCAAGTCTTGAGAAGTCACTCGTCCCAAGTCTTGAGAAGTTATTGTCCCAAGTCTTGAGAATTCACTTGTCCCAAGTCTTGAGAAGTTCTTGTCCCAAGTCTTGAGAAGTCACTCGTCCCAATTCTTGAGAAGTCACTCGTCCCAAGTCTTGAGAAGTTCTTGTCCCAAGTCTTGAGAAGTCACTTGTCCCAAGTCTTGAGAAGTTCTTGTCCCAAGTCTTGAGAAGTCAATCGTCCCAAGTCTTGAGAAGTCACTCGTTTCAAGTCTTGAGAAGTTCTTGTCCCAAGTCTTGAGAAGTCACTCGTCCCAAGTCTTGAGAAGTTCTTGTCCCAAGTCTTGAGAAGTTCTTGTCCCAAATCTTGAGAAGTCACTTGTCCCAAGTCTTGAGAAGTTCTTGTCCCAAGTCCTTTCTGCTTGTTTAGGGCTGTGCCTCACCCGTCTTAGCTGAATTCAAATTTTTTTCGGAAATTTCGAAAATTCTTAGTTTTCATCACGTTTCACGCCATTTGCAGTCGTTTTTAATTTTTTTTAAAATTTCGAAAAATTTTGAAAATTCTCAAAGGGGTAGTACCCCTTTGAGAAATTTCAATTTTTTCGAAAAGTTTCGAAAAATCGAAAAACGTGGCAAATCGTCCAAAAAGCGCACAAAACTAAGAATTTTTGAAAATTTTCAACTTTTAATTTTTTTCCGATTTTTCCGAAAATTTTTGCTTTTGTACGCATTTCAGAAGGTTTGCAGCGTTTTTTGATTTTTCGAAAAATTTGAAAATTTTTCATTCTAAATTTGACCTGTCCCATCCCTATCAGGACTAGACTCCCAAGTCTTGAGAAGTCACTTGTCCCAAGTCTTGAGAAGTTCTTGACCCAAGTCTTGAAAAGTCACTTGTCCCAAGTCTTCAGAAGTCCTATTCAAAAGTCTTGAGAAGTTCTTGTCCCAAGTCTTGAGAAGTCACTTGTCCCAAGTCTTGAGAAGTCCTTCTCCCAAGTCTTGAGAAGTTCTTATCCCAAGTCTTGAGAAGTCACTCGTCCCAAGTCTTGAGAAGTTCTTGTCCCAAGTCTTGAGAAGTCACTCGTCCCAAGTCTTGAGAAGTCACTCGTCCCAAGTCTTGAGAAGTTCTTGTCCCAAGTCTTGAGAAGTCACTTGTTCCAAGTCTTGAGAAGTTCTTGTCCCATGTCTTGAGAAGTCACTCGTCCCAAGTCTTGAGAAGTTTTTGTCCCAAGTCTTGAGAAGTTCTTGTCCCAAGTCTTGAGACGTTCTTGTCCCAAGTCTTGAGAAGTCACTAGTCCCAAGTCTTGAGAAGTCACTCGTCCCAAGTCTTGAGAAGTCACTTGTCCCAAGTCTTGAGAAGTTCTAGTCCCAAGTCTTGAGAAGTTCTTGTCCCAAGTCTTGAGAAGTCACTTGTCCCAAGTCTTGAGAAGTCACTCGTCCCAAGTCTTGAGAAGTTCTTGTCCCAAGTCTTGAGTAGTCACTCGTCCCAAGTCTTGAGAAGTTCTTGTCCCAAGTCTTGAGAAGTCACTTGTACCAAGTCTTGAGAAGTTCTTGTCCCAAGTCTTGTCTGCTTGTTTAGGGCTGTGCCTCACCCGTCTTAGCTGAATTGAAATTTTTTTCAGAAATTTCGAAAATTCTTAGTTTTCTTCGCGTTTCACGCCATTTGCAGTCGTTTTTAATTTTTTAAAATATCGAAAATTTTTGAAAATTCTCAAAGGGGTACCCCTTTGAGAAATTTCAATTTTTTCGAAAAATCGAAAAACGTGGCAAATCGTCCAAAAAACGCACAAAACTAAGAATTTTTGAAAATTTTCAACTTTTAATTTTTTCCGATTCTTCCGAAAATTTTTACTTTTGTGCGTATTTCAGAAGGTTTGCAGCGTTTTTTGATTTTTTGGAAAATTTGAAAATTTTTCATTTTAAATTTGACCTGTCCCATCCCTATGAGGACTAGACTCCCAAGTCTTGAGAAGTCACTTGTCCCAAGTCTTGAGAAGTCCTTGTCCCAAGTCTTGAGAAGTACTTATCCCAAGTCTTGAGAAGTCACTCGTCCCAAGTCTTGAGAAGTCACTCGTCCCAAGTCTTGAGAAGTTCTTGTCCCAAGTCTTGAGAAGTCAATCGTCCCAAGTCTTGAGAAGTTCTTGTCCCAAGTCTTGAGAAGTCACTTGTTTCAAGTCTTGAGAAGTCACTCGTCCCAAGTCTTGAGAAGTTCTTGTCCCAAGTCTTGAGAAGTCACTTGTCCCAAGTCTTGAGATGTTCTTGTCCCAAGTCTTGAGAAGTCACTCGTCCCATGTCTTGAGAAGTCACTCGTACCAAGTCTTGAGAAGTTCTTGTCCCAAGTCTTCAGATGTTCTTGTCCCAATTCTTGAGAAGTCACTCGTCTCAAGTCTTGAGAAGTCACTCGTCCCAAGTCTTGAGAAGTTCTTGTCCCAAGTCTTGAGAAGTTCTTGTCCAAAGTCTTGAGAAGTCACTTGTCCCAAGTCTTGAGAAGTTCTTGTCCCAAGTCTTGAGAAGTCACTCGTCCCAAGTCTTGAGAAGTTCTTGTCCCAAGTCTTCAGAAGTCACTTGTCCCAAGTCTTCAGAAGTCGCATGTCCCAAGCCTTGAGAATTCGCATGTCCCAAGTCTTGAGAAGTCGCATGTCCCAAGTCTTGAGAAGTTCTTGTCCCAAGTCTTGAGAAGTCACTTGTCCCAAGTCTTGAGAAATTCTTGTCCCAAGTCTTGAGAAGTCACTCGTCCCAAGTCTTGAGAAGTCACTCGTCCCAAGTCTTGAGAAGTTCTTGTCCCAAGTCTTGAGAAGTTCTTGTCCCAAGTCTTGAGAAGTCACTTGTCCCAAGTCTTGAGAAGTCACTTGTCCCAAGTCTTGAGAAATTCTTGTCCCGAGTCTTGTCTGCTTGTTTAGGGCTGTGCCTCACCCGTCTTAGCTGAATTCAATTTTTTTTCGAAAATTTCGAAAATTATTAGTTTTCTTCGCGTTTCACGCCATTTGCAGTCGTTTTTAATTTTTTTAAAATTTCGAAAATTTTTGAAAATTCTCAAAGGGGTACCCTTTGAGAAATTTCAATTTTTTCCAAAAATTTCGAAAAATCCAAAACCGTGGCAAATCGTCCAAAAAGCTCACAAAACTAAGAATTTTTGAAAATTTTCAACTTTTAATTTTTTTCCGAATTTTCCGAAAATTTTTGGTTTTGTGCGCATTTCAGAAGGTTTGCAGCATTTTTTGATTTTTCGAAAAATTTGAAAATTTTTCATTCTAAATTTGACCTGTCCCATCCCTATCAGGACTAGACTCCCAAGTCTTGAGAAGTCACTTGTCCCAAGTCTTGAGAAGTTCTTGTACCAAGTCTTGAGAAGTCACTCGTCTTCACTTGTCCCAAGTCTTGAGAAGTCACTCGTCCTCACTTGTCCCAAGTCTTGAGAAGTTCTTGTCCCAAGTCTTGAGACGTCACTCGTCCCAAGTCTTGAGAAGTTCTTGTTTCAAGTCTTGAGAAGTCACTTGTCCCAAGTCTTGAGAAGTCGCTCGTCCAAAGTCTTGAGAAGTCATTCGTCCCAAGTCTTGAGAAGTCACTTGTCCCAAGTCTTGAGAAGTCACTCGTCCCAAGTCTTGAGAAGTCACTCGTCCCAAGTCTTGAGAAGTTCTTGTCCCAAGTCTTGAGAAGTCACTTGTCACAAGTCTTGAGAAGTTCTTGTCCCAAGTCTTGAGAAGTCATTCGTCCCAAGTCTTGAGAAGTCACTCGTCCCAAGTCTTGAGAAGTTCTTGTCCCAAGTCTTGAGAAGTTCTTGTCCCAAGTCTTGAGAAGTCACTTGTCCCAAGTCTTGAGAAGTTCTTGTCCCAATTCTTGAGAAGTCACTTGTCACAAGTCTTGAGAAGTTCTTGTCCCAAGTCTTGAGAAGTCATTCGTCCCAAGTCTTGAGAAGTCACTCGTCCCAAGTCTTGAGAAGTTCTTGTCCCAAGTCTTGAGAAGTCACTTGTCCCAAGTCTTGAGAAGTTCTTGTCCCAAGTCTTGTCTGCTTGTTTAGGGCTGTGCCTCATCCGTCTTAGCTGAATTCAATTTTTTTTTGAAAATTTCGAAAATTCTTCGTTTTCTTCGTGTTTCACGCCATTTGCAGTCGTTTTTAATTTTTTTAAAATTTCGAAAAATTTTGAAAGTTCTCAAAGGGATACCCCTTTGAGAAATTTCAATTTTTTCGAAAAATCGAAAAACGTGGCAAATCGTTCAAAAAGCGCACAAAACTAAGAATTTTTGAAAATTTTCAAATTTTAATTTTTTTAAAAATTTTCCGAAAATTTTTGGTTTTATGCGCATTTCAGAAGGTTTGCAGCGTTTTTTGATTTTTCGAAAAATTTGAAAATTTTTCATTCTAATTTTGACCTGTCCCATCCCTATCAGGACTAGACTCCCAAGTCTTGAGAAGTCACTTGACCCAAGTCTCGAGAAGTTCTTGTCCCAAGTCTTGAGAAGTCACTCGTCCCAAGTCTTGAGAAGTTCTTGTCCCAAGTCTTCAGAAGTTCTTGTCCCAAGTCTTGAGAAGTTCTTGTCCCAAGTCTTGAGAAGTCACTTGTCCCAAGTCTTGAGATGTTCTTGTCCCAAGTCTTGAGAAGTCACTCGTCCCAAGTCTTGAGAAGTCACTCGTCCCAAGTCTTCAGAAGTTCTTGTCCCAAGTCTTGAGAAGTTCTTGTCCCAAGTCTTGAGAAGTCACTCGTCCCAAGTCTTGAGAAGTTCTTGTCCCAAGTCTTGAGAAGTTCTTGTCCCAAGTCTTGAGAAGTCACTCGTCCGAAGTCTTGAGATGTCACTCGTCCCAAGTCTTGAGAAGTCACTCGTCCCAAGTCTTGATAAGTTCTTGTCCCAAGTCTTGAGAAGTTCTTGTCCCAAGTCTTCAGAAGTCACTCGTCCCAAGTCTTGAGAAGTTCTTGTCCCAAGTCTTGAGAAGTCAGTTGTCCCAAGTCTTGAGAAGTTCTTGTCCCAAGTCTAGAGAAGTTACTCGTCCCAAGTCTTGAGAAGTTCTTGTCCCAAGTCTTGAGAAGTCAAGTCTTAAGACTTGGGACGAGTGACTTCTCAAGACTTGGGACAAGTGACTCCTCAAGACTTGGGATAAGAACTTTTCAAGACTTGGGACAAGGACTTCTCAAGACTTGGGACAAGTGACTTCTCAAGACTTGGGATAAGAACTTCTCAAAACTTGGGACAAGGACTTCTCAAGACTTGGGACAAGTGACTTCTCAAGACTTGTGACAAGAACTTCTCAAGACTTGGATTACGACTTCTCAAGACTTGGGACAAGAACTTCTCAAGACTTGGGACGAGTGACTTCTCAAGACTTGGGACGAGTGACTTCTCAAGACTTGGGACGAGTGACTTCTCAAGACTTGTGACAAGAACTTCTCAAGACTTGAGACAAGAACTTCTCAAGACTAGGGACGAGTGACTTCTCAAGACTTGGGACAAGAACTTCTCAAGACTTGGGACAAGTGACATCTCAAGACTTGGGTTAAGAACTTCTCAAGACTTGGGACAAGTAACTTCTCAAGACTTGGGACAAGAACTTCTCAAGACTTGGGACAAGGACTTCTCAAGACTTGGGACAAGTGACTTCTCAAGACTTGGGACAAGAACTTCTCAAGACTTGGGTCAAGTGACTTCTCAAGACTTGGGAGTCTAGTCCTGATAGGGATGGGACAGGTCAAATTTAGAATGAAAAATTTTCAAATTTTTCGAAAAATCAAAAAACGCTGCAAACCTTCTGAAATGTGCACAAAACCAAAAATTTTCGGAAAATTTTAAAAAAAATTAAAAGTTGAAAATTTTCAAAAATTCTTAGTTTTGTGCTCTTTTTGGACGATTTGCCACGTTTTTCGATTTTTCGAAATTTTTCGAAAAAATTGAAATTTCTCAAAGGGGTACCCCTTTGAGAATTTTCAAAATTTTTCGAAATTTTAAAAAAATTAAAAACGACTGCAAATGGCGTGAAACGCGAAGAAAACTAAGAATTTTCGAAATTTCCGAAAAAATTTGAATTCAGCTAAGACGGGTGAGGCACAGCCCTAAGCAAGCAGACAAGACTTGGGACAATAACTTCTCAAGACTTGGGACAAGTGACTTCTCAAGAATTGGGACAAGAACTTTTCAAGACTTGGGACAAGTGACTTCTCAAGACTTGGGACAAGAACTTCTCAAGACTTGGGACAAGTGACTTCTCAAGACTTGGGACGATTGACTTCTTAAGACTTGGGACAAGAACTTCTCAAGACTTGGGACGAGTGACTTCTCAAGACTTGGGACGAGTAACTTCTCAAGACTTGGGACGAGTGACTTCTCAAGACTTGGGACAAGAACTTCTCAAGACTTGGGACGAGTGACTTCTCAAGACTTGGGACAAGAACTTCACAAGACTTGGGACAAGAACTTCTCAAGACTTGGGACGAGTGACTTCTCAAGACTTGGGACGAGTGACTTCTCAAGACTTGGGACAAGAACTTCTCAAGACTTGGGACAAGTGACTTCTCAAGACTTGGGACAAGAACTTCTCAAGACTTGGGACGAATGACTTCTCAAAACTTGGAACGAGTGACTTCTCAAGACTTGGGACAAGAACTTCTCAAGACTTGGGAGAAGAACTTCTCAAGACTTGGGACGAGTGACTTCTCAAGGCTTGGAACAAGTGACTTCTCAAGACTTGGGACAAGAACTTCTCAAGACTTGGGACGAGTGACTTCTCAAGACTTGGGACAAGAACTTCTCAAGACTTGGGACAAGAACTTCTCAAGACTTGGGACGAGTGACTTCTCAAGACTTGGGACGAGTGACTTCTCAAGACTTGGGACGAGTGACTTCTCAAGCCTTGGGACAAGAACTTCTCAAGACTTGGGACAAGTGAATTCTCAAGACTTGGGACAAGAACTTCTCAAGACTTGGGACGAGTGACTTCTCAAGCCTTGGGACGAGTGACTTCTCAAGCCTTGGGACAAGTGACTTCTCGAGACTTGGGACAAGTGACTTCTCAAGACTTGGGACAAGAACTTCTCAAGAATTGGGACGAGTGACTTCTCAAGACTTGGGACGAGTGACTTCTCAAGACTTGGGACAAGTAACTTCTGAAGACTTGGGACAAGGACTTCTCAAGACTTGGGACAAGTGACTTCTCAAGACTTGGGACAAGAACTTCTCAAGACTTGGGACAAGGACTTCTCAAGACTTGGGACAAGTGACTTCTCAAGACTTGGGACAAGAACTTCTCAAGACTTGGGTCAAGTGACTTCTCAAGACTTGGGAGTCTAGTCCTGATAGGGATGGGACAGGTCAAATTTAGAATGAAAATTTTTCAAATTTTTCGAAAAATCAAAAAACGCTGCAAACCTTCTGAAATGCGCACAAAACCAAAAATTTTCGGAAAATTTTTAAAAAAATTAAAAGTTGAAAATTTTCAAAAATTCTTAGTTTTGTGCGCTTTTTGGACGATTTGCCACGTTTTTCGATTTTTCGAAATTTTTCGAAAAAATTGAAATTTCTCAAAGGGTACCCCTTTGAGAATTTTCAAAATTTTTCGAAATTTTAAAAAAATTAAAAACGACTGCAAATGGCGTGAAACGCGAAGAAAACTAAGAATTTTCGAAATTTCCGAAAAAAAATTCATTCAGCTAAGACGGGTGAGGCACAGCCCTAAACAAGCAGACAAGACTTGGGACAATAACTTCTCAAGACTTGTAACAAGTGACTTCTCAAGACTTGGGACAAGAACTTCTCAAGACTTGGGACGAGTGACTTCTCAAGACTTGGGACGATTGACTTCTCAAGACTTAGGACCAGAACTTCTCAAGACTTGGGACGAGGGACTTCTCAAGACTTGGGACTAGAACTTCTCAAGACTTGGGACAAGTGACTTCTCAAGACATGGGACAAGAACTTCTCAAGACTTGGGACGAGTGACTTCTCAAGACTTGGGACAAGAACTTCTCAAGACTTGGGACAAGAACTTTTCAAGACTTGGGACGAATGACTTCTCAAGACTTGGGACGAGTGACTTCTCAAGACTTGGGACGAGTGACTTCTCAAGACTTGGGACAAGAACTTCTCAAGACTTGGGACAAGAACTTCTCAAGACTTGGGACGAGTGACTTCTCAAGACTTGGAACAAGTGACTTCTCAAGACTTGGGACAAGAACTTTTCAAGACTTGGGACGAGTGACTTCTCAAGACTTGGGACAAGAACTTCTCAAGACTTGGGACAAGAACTTCTCAAGACTTGGGACGAGTGACTTCTCAAGACTTGGGACGAGTGACTTCTGAAGCCTTGGGACAAGAACTTCTCAAGACTTGGGACATGTGAATTCTCAAGACTTGGGACAAGAACTTCTGAAGACTTGGGACGAGTGACTTCTCAAGAATTGGGACGAGTGACTTCTCAAGACTTGGGACAAGTGACTTCTCAAGACTTGGGACAAGTGACTTCTCAAGACTTGGGACAAGAACTTCTCAAGAATTGGGACGAGTGACTTCTCAAGACTTGGGACGAGTGACTTCTCAAGACTTGGGACAAGTAACTTCTCAAGACTTGGGACAAGGACTTCTCAAGACTTGGGACAAGAACTTCTCAAGACTTGGGACAAGGACTTCTCAAGACTTGGGACAAGTGACTTCTCAAGACTTGGGACAAGAACTTCTCAAGACTTGGGTCTAGTGACTTCTCAAGACTTGGGAGTCTAGTCCTGATAGGGATGGGACAGGTCAAATTTAGAATGAAAATTTTTTAAATTTTTCGAAAAATCAAAAAACGCTGCAAACCTTCTGAAATGCGCACAAAATCAAAAATTTTCGGAAAATTTTCAAAAAAATTAAAAGTTGAAAATTTTCAAAAATTTTTGGTTTTGTGCGCTTTTTGGACGATTTGCCACGTTTTTCGATTTTTCGAAATTTTTCGAAAAAATTGAAATTTCTCAAAGGGGTACCCCTTTGAGAATTTTCGAAATTTTAAAAAAATTAAAAACGACTGCAAATGGCGTGAAACGCGAAGAAAACTAAGAATTTTCGAAATTTCCGAAAAAAATTTGAATTCAGCTAAGACGAGTGAGGCACAGCCCTAAGCAAGCAGACAAGACTTGGGACAATAACTTCTCAAGACTTGGGACAAGTGACTTCTCAAGACTTGGGACAAGAACTTTTCAAGACTTGGGACAAGTGACTTCTCAAGACTTGGGACAAGAACTTCTCAAGACTTGGGACAAGTGACTTCTCAAGACTTGGGACGATTGACTTCTCAAGACTTGGGACAAGAACTTCTCAAGACTTGGGACGAGTGACTTCTCAAGACTTGGGACGAGTGACTTCTCAAGACTTGGGACAAGAACTTCTCAAGACTTGGGACAAGTGACTTCTCAAGACTTGGGACAAGAACTTCTCAAGACTTGGGACGAGTGACTTCTCAAGACTTTGGACAAGAACTTCACAAGACTTGGGACAAGAACTTCTCAAGACTTAGGACGAGTGATTTCTCAAGACTTGGGACGAGTGACTTCTCAAGACTTGGGACAAGAACTTCTCAAGACTTGGGACGAATGACTTCTCAAGACTTGGGACGAGTGACTTCTCAAGACTTGGGACAAGTAACTTCTGAAGACTTGGGACAAGGACTTCTCAAGACTTGGGACAAGTGACTTCTCAAGACTTGGGACAAGAACTTCTCAAGACTTGGGACAAGGACTTCTCAAGACTTGGGACAAGTGACTTCTCAAGACTTGGGACAAGAACTTCTCAAGACTTGGGTCAAGTGACTTCTCAAGACTTGGGAGTCTAGTCCTGATAGGGATGGGACAGGTCAAATTTAGAATGAAAATTTTTCAAATTTTTCGAAAAATCAAAAAACGCTGCAAACCTTCTGAAATGCGCACAAAACCAAAAATTTTCGGAAAATTTTTAAAAAAATTAAAAGTTGAAAATTTTCAAAAATTCTTAGTTTTGTGCGCTTTTTGGACGATTTGCCACGTTTTTCGATTTTTCGAAATTTTTCGAAAAAATTGAAATTTCTCAAAGGGGTACCCCTTTGAGAATTTTCAAAATTTTTCGAAATTTTAAAAAAATTAAAAACGACTGCAAATGGCGTGAAACGCGAAGAAAACTAAGAATTTTCGAAATTTCCGAAAAAAAATTCAATTCAGCTAAGACGGGTGAGGCACAGCCCTAAACAAGCAGACAAGACTTGGGACAATAACTTCTCAAGACTTGGGACAAGTGACTTCTCAAGACTTGGGACAAGAACTTCTCAAGACTTGGGACGAGTGACTTCTCAAGACTTGGGACGATTGACTTCTCAAGACTTAGGACCAGAACTTCTCAAGACTTGGGACGAGGGACTTCTCAAGACTTGGGACTAGAACTTCTCAAGACTTGGGACGAGTGACTTCTCAAGACTTGGGACAAGAACTTCTCAAGACGGGACAAGTGACTTCTCAAGACTTGGGACAAGAACTTCTCAAGACTTGGGACGAATGACTTCTCAAGACTTGGGACGAGTGACTTCTCAAGACTTGGGACGAGTGACTTCTCAAGACTTGGGACAAGAACTTCTCAAGACTTGGGACAAGAACTTCTCAAGACTTGGGACGAGTGACTTCTCAAGACTTGGAACAAGTGACTTCTCAAGACTTGGGACAAGAACTTCTCAAGACTTGGGACGAGTGACTTCTCAAGACTTGGGACAAGAACTTCTCAAGACTTGGGACAAGAACTTCTCAAGACTTGGGACGAGTGACTTCTCAAGACTTGGGACGAGTGACTTATCAAGACTTGGGACGAGTGACTTCTGAAGCCTTGGGACAAGAACTTCTCAAGACTTGGGACAAGTGAATTCTCAAGACTTGGGACAAGAACTTCTGGAGACTTGGGACGAGTGACTTCTCAAGACTTGGGACGAGTGACTTCTCAAGACTTGGGACAAGTGACTTCTCAAGACTTGGGACAAGTGACTTCTCAAGACTTGGGACAAGAACTTCTCAAGAATTGGGACGAGTGACTTCTCAAGACTTGGGACGAGTGACTTCTCAAGACTTGGGACAAGTAACTTCTCAAGACTTGGGACAAGGACTTCTCAAGACTTGGGACAAGATCTTCTCAAGACTTGGGACAAGGACTTCTCAAGACTTGGGACAAGTGACTTCTCAAGACTTGGGACAAGAACTTCTCAAGACTTGGGTCTAGTGACTTCTCAAGACTTGGGAGTCTAGTCCTGATAGGGATGGGACAGGTCAAATTTAGAATGAAAATTTTTTAAATTTTTCGAAAAATCAAAAAACGCTGCAAACCTTCTGAAATGCGCACAAAATCAAAAATTTTCCGAAAATTTTCAAAAAAATTAAAAGTTGAAAATTTTCAAAAATTCTTAGTTTTGTGCGCTTTTTGGACGATTTGCCACGTTTTTCGATTTTTCGAAATTTTTCGAAAAAATTGAAATTTCTCAAAGGGGTACCCCTTTGAGAATTTTCAAAATTTTTCGAAATTTTAAAAAAATTAAAAACGACTGCAAATGGCGTGAAACGCGAAGAAAACTAAGAATTTTCGAAATTTCCGATAAAAATTTGAATTCAGCTAAGACGGGTGAGGCACAGCCCTAAACAAGCAGACAAGACTTGGGACAAGTGACTTCTCAAGACTTGGGACAAGTGACTTCTCAAGACTTGGGACAAGAACTTCTCAAGACTTCGGACGAGTGACTTCTCAAGACTTGGGACGATTGACTTCTCAAGACTTGGGACAAGAACTTCTCAAGACTTGGGACAAGTGACTTCTCAAGACTTGGGACAAGAACTTCTCAGGTTTGGGACGAGTGACTTCTCAAGAATTGGGACGAGTGACTTCTCAAGAATTGGGACGAGTGACTTCTCAAGACTTGGGACAAGAACTTCTCAAGACTTGGGACAAGTGAATTCTCAAGACTTGGGACAATAACTTCTCAAGACTTGGGACGAGTGACTTCTCAAGACTTGGGACAAGTGACTTCTCAAGACTTGGGAGGAATGACTTCTGAAGACTTGGGACGAGTGACTTCTCAAGACTTGGCACAAGTGACTTCTCAAGACTTAAGACAAGAACTTCTCAAGACTTGGGACAAGGACTTCTCAAGACTTGGGACAAGTGAGGACGAGTGACTTCTCAAGAATTGGGACAAGTGACTTCTCAAGTCTTGGGACAAGAACTTCTCAAGACTTGGGACGAGTGATTTCTGAAGACTTGGGACAAGAACTTCTCAAGACTTGGGACAAGGACTTCTCAAGACTTGGGACAAGTGAGGACGAGTGACTTCTCAAGACTTGGGACAAGTGACTTCTCAAGACTTGGTACAAGAACTTCTCAAGACTCGGGACCAGTGACTTCTCAAGACTTGTGAGTGTAGTCCTTATAGGGATGGGATAGGTCAAATTTAGAATGAAAAATTTTCAAATTTTTCGAAAAATCAAAAAAAGCTGGAAACCTTCTGAAATGCGCACAAAACCAAAAATTTTCGGAAAATTTTAAAAAAAAATTAAAAGTTGAAAATTTTCAAAAATTCTTAGTTTTGTGCGCTTTTTGGACGATTTGCCACGTTTTTCGATTTTTCGAAATTTTTCGAAAAAATTGAAATTTCTCAAAATTTTTCGAAATTTTAAAAAAATTAAAAACGACTGCAAATGGCGTGAAACGCGAAGAAAACTAAGAATTTTCGAAATTTCCGAAAAAATATTGAATTCAGCTAAGACGGGTGAGGCACAGCCCTAAACAAGCAGACAAGACTTGGGACAATAACTTCTCAAGACTTGGGACAAGTGACTTATCAAGACTCGGGACAAGAACTTCTCAAGACTTGGGACAAGTGACTTCTCAAGACTTGGGACGATTGACTTCTCAAGACTTGGGACAAGAACTTCTAAAGACTTGGGACGAGTGACTTCTCAAGACTTGGGACAAGAACTTCTCAAGACTTGGGACAAGTGACTTCTCAAGACTTGGGACAAGAACTTCTCAAGACTTGGGACAAGAACTTCTCAAGACTTGGGACAAGAACTTCTCAAGACTTGGGACGAGTGACTTCTCAAGACTTGGGACGAGTGACTTCTGAAGCCTTGGGACAAGAACTTCTCAAGACTTGGGACAAGTGAATTCTCAAGACTTGGGACAAGAACTTCTGAAGACTTGGGACGAGTGACTTCTCAAGAATTGGGACGAGTGACTTCTCAAGACTTGGGACAAGTGACTTCTCAAGACTTGGGACAAGTGACTTCTCAAGACTTGGGACAAGAACTTCTCAAGAATTGGGACGAGTGACTTCTCAAGACTTGGGACGAGTGACTTCTCAAGACTTGGGACAAGTAACTTCTCAAGACTTGGGACAAGGACTTCTCAAGACTTGGGACAAGAACTTCTCAAGACTTGGGACAAGGACTTTTCAAGACTTGGGACGAGTGACTTCTCAAGACTTGGGACGATTGACTTCTCAAGACTTAGGACCAGAACTTCTCAAGACTTGGGACGAGGGACTTCTCAAGACTTGGGACTAGAACTTCTCAAGACTTGGGACAAGAACTTCTCAAGACTTGGGACGAGTGACTTCTCAAGACTTGGGACAAGAACTTCTCAAGACGGGACAAGTGACTTCTCAAGACTTGGGACAAGAACTTCTCAAGACTTGGGACGAATGACTTCTCAAGACTTGGGACGAGTGACTTCTCAAGACTTGGGACGAGTGACTTCTCAAGACTTGGGACAAGAACTTCTCAAGACTTGGGACAAGAACTTCTCAAGACTTGGGACGAGTGACTTCTCAAGACTTGGAACAAGTGACTTCTCAAGACTTGGGACAAGAACTTCTCAAGACTTGGGACGAGTGACTTCTCAAGACTTGGGACAAGAACTTCTCAAGACTTGGGACAAGAACTTCTCAAGACTTGGGACGAGTGACTTCTCAAGACTTGGGACGAGTGACTTCTCAAGACTTGGGACGAGTGACTTCTCAAGACTTGGGACGAGTGACTTCTGAAGCCTTGGGACAAGAACTTCTCAAGACTTGGGACAAGTGAATTCTCAAGACTTGGGACAAGAACTTCTGAAGACTTGGGACGAGTGACTTCTCAAGAATTGGGACGAGTGACTTCTCAAGACTTGGGACAAGTGACTTCTCAAGACTTGGGACAAGTGACTTCTCAAGACTTGGGACAAGAACTTCTCAAGAATTGGGACGAGTGACTTCTCAAGACTTGGGACGAGTGACTTCTCAAGACTTGGGACAAGTAACTTCTCAAGACTTGGGACAAGGACTTCTCAAGACTTGGGACAAGAACTTCTCAAGACTTGGGACAAGGACTTTTCAAGACTTGGGACGAGTGACTTCTCAAGACTTGGGACGATTGACTTCTCAAGACTTAGGACCAGAACTTCTCAAGACTTGGGACGAGGGACTTCTCAAGACTTGGGACTAGAACTTCTCAAGAATTGGGACAAGAACTTCTCAAGACTTGGGACGAGTGACTTCTCAAGACTTGGGACAAGAACTTCTCAAGACGGGACAAGTGACTTCTCAAGACTTGGGACAAGAACTTCTCAAGACTTGGGACGAATGACTTCTCAAGACTTGGGACGAGTGACTTCTCAAGACTTGGGACGAGTGACTTCTCAAGACTTGGGACAAGAACTTCTCAAGACTTGGGACAAGAACTTCTCAAGACTTGGGACGAGTGACTTCTCAAGACTTGGAACAAGTGACTTCTCAAGACTTGGGACAAGAACTTCTCAAGACTTGGGACGAGTGACTTCTCAAGACTTGGGACAAGAACTTCTCAAGACTTGGGACAAGAACTTCTCAAGACTTGGGACGAGTGACTTCTCAAGACTTGGGACGAGTGACTTCTCAAGACTTGGGACGAGTGACTTCTCAAGACTTGGGACGAGTGACTTCTGAAGCCTTGGGACAAGAACTTCTCAAGACTTGGGACAAGTGAATTCTCAAGACTTGGGACAAGAACTTCTGAAGACTTGGGACGAGTGACTTCTCAAGAATTGGGACGAGTGACTTCTCAAGACTTGGGACAAGTGACTTCTCAAGACTTGGGACAAGTGACTTCTCAAGACTTGGGACAAGAACTTCTCAAGAATTGGGACGAGTGACTTCTCAAGACTTGGGACGAGTGACTTCTCAAGACTTGGGACAAGTAACTTCTCAAGACTTGGGACAAGGACTTCTCAAGACTTGGGACAAGAACTTCTCAAGACTTGGGACAAGGACTTCTCAAGACTTGGGACAAGTGACTTCTCAAGACTTGGGACAAGAACTTCTCAAGACTTGGGTCTAGTGACTTCTCAAGACTTGGGAGTCTAGTCCTGATAGGGATGGGACAGGTCAAATTTAGAATGAAAATTTTTTAAATTTTTCGAAAAATCAAAAAACGCTGCAAACCTTCTGAAATGCGCACAAAATCAAAAATTTTCCGAAAATTTTCAAAAAAATTAAAAGTTGAAAATTTTCAAAAATTCTTAGTTTTGTGCGCTTTTTGGACGATTTGCCACGTTTTTCGATTTTTCGAAATTTTTCGAAAAAATTGAAATTTCTCAAAGGGGTACCCCTTTGAGAATTTTCAAAATTTTTCGAAATTTTAAAAAAATTAAAAACGACTGCAAATGGCGTGAAACGCGAAGAAAACTAAGAATTTTCGAAATTTCCGAAAAAAATTTGAATTCAGCTAAGACGGGTGAGGCACAGCCCTAAGCAAGCAGACAAGACTTGGGACAATAACTTCTCAAGACTTGGGACAAGTGACTTCTCAAGACTTGGGACAAGAACTTTTCAAGACTTGGGACAAGTGACTTCTCAAGACTTGGGACAAGAACTTCTCAAGACTTGGGACAAGTGACTTCTCAAGACTTGGGACGATTGACTTCTCAAGACTTGGGACAAGAACTTCTCAAGACTTGGGACGAGTGACTTCTCAAGACTTGGGACGAGTGACTTCTCAAGACTTGGGACAAGAACTTCTCAAGACTTGGGACAAGTGACTTCTCAAGACTTGGGACAAGAACTTCTCAAGACTTGGGACGAGTGACTTCTCAAGACTTGGGACAAGAACTTCACAAGACTTGGGACAAGAACTTCTCAAGACTTGGGACGAGTGACTTCTCAAGACTTGGGACGAGTGACTTCTCAAGACTTGGGACAAGAACTTCTCAAGACTTGGGACGAATGACTTCTCAAGACTTGGGACGAGTGACTTCTCAAGACTTGGGACAAGTAACTTCTGAAGACTTGGGACAAGGACTTCTCAAGACTTGGGACAAGTGACTTCTCAAGACTTGGGACAAGAACTTCTCAAGACTTGGGACAAGGACTTCTCAAGACTTGGGACAAGTGACTTCTCAAGACTTGGGACAAGAACTTCTCAAGACTTGGGTCAAGTGACTTCTCAAGACTTGGGAGTGTAGTCCTTATAGGGATGGGATAGGTCAAATTTAGAATGAAAATTTTTCAAATTTTTCGAAAAATCAAAAAACGCTGCAAACCTTCTGAAATGCGCACAAAACCAAAAATTTTCGGAAAATTTTTAAAAAAATTAAAAGTTGAAAATTTTCAAAAATTCTTAGTTTTGTGCGCTTTTTGGACGATTTGCCACGTTTTTCGATTTTTCGAAATTTTTCGAAAAAATTGAAATTTCTCAAAGGGGTACCCCTTTGAGAATTTTCAAAATTTTTCGAAATTTTAAAAAAATTAAAAACGACTGCAAATGGCGTGAAACGCGAAGAAAACTAAGAATTTTCGAAATTTCCGAAAAAAAATTCAATTCAGCTAAGACGGGTGAGGCACAGCCCTAAACAAGCAGACAAGACTTGGGACAATAACTTCTCAAGACTTGGGACAAGAACTTCTCAAGACTTGGGACGAGTGACTTCTCAAGACTTGGGACGATTGACTTCTCAAGACTTAGGACCAGAACTTCTCAAGACTTGGGACGAGGGACTTCTCAAGACTTGGGACTAGAACTTCTCAAGACTTGGGACAAGAACTTCTCAAGACTTGGGACGAGTGACTTCTCAAGACTTGGGACAAGAACTTCTCAAGACGGGACAAGTGACTTCTCAAGACTTGGGACAAGAACTTCTCAAGACTTGGGACGAATGACTTCTCAAGACTTGGGACGAGTGACTTCTGAAGACTTGGGACGAGTGACTTCTCAAGACTTGGGACAAGAACTTCTCAAGACTTGGGACAAGAACTTCTCAAGACTTGGGACGAGTGACTTCTCAAGACTTGGAACAAGTGACTTCTCAAGACTTGGGACAAGAACTTCTCAAGACTTGGGACGAGTGACTTCTCAAGACTTGGGACAAGAACTTCTCAAGACTTGGGACAAGAACTTCTCAAGACTTGGGACGAGTGACTTCTCAAGACTTGGGACGAGTGACTTCTCAAGACTTGGGACGAGTGACTTCTGAAGCCTTGGGACAAGAACTTCTCAAGACTTGGGACAAGTGAATTCTCAAGACTTGGGACAAGAACTTCTGGAGACTTGGGACGAGTGACTTCTCAAGACTTGGGACGAGTGACTTCTCAAGACTTGGGACAAGTGACTTCTCAAGACTTGGGACAAGTGACTTCTCAAGACTTGGGACAAGAACTTCTCAAGAATTGGGACGAGTGACTTCTCAAGACTTGGGACGAGTGACTTCTCAAGACTTGGGACAAGTAACTTCTCAAGACTTGGGACAAGGACTTCTCAAGACTTGGGACAAGATCTTCTCAAGACTTGGGACAAGGACTTCTCAAGACTTGGGACAAGTGACTTCTCAAGACTTGGGACAAGAACTTCTCAAGACTTGGGTCTAGTGACTTCTCAAGACTTGGGAGTCTAGTCCTGATAGGGATGGGACAGGTCAAATTTAGAATGAAAATTTTTTAAATTTTTCGAAAAATCAAAAAACGCTGCAAACCTTCTGAAATGCGCACAAAATCAAAAATTTTCCGAAAATTTTCAAAAAAATTAAAAGTTGAAAATTTTCAAAAATTCTTAGTTTTGTGCGCTTTTTGGACTATTTGCCACGTTTTTCGATTTTTCGAAATTTTTCGAAAAAATTGAAATTTCTCAAAGGGGTACCCCTTTGAGAATTTTCAAAATTTTTCGAAATTTTAAAAAAATTAAAAACGACTGCAAATGGCGTGAAACGCGAAGAAAACTAAGAATTTTCGAAATTTCCGAAAAAAAATTCAATTCAGCTAAGACGGGTGAGGCACAGCCCTAAACAAGCAGACAAGACTTGGGACAATAACTTCTCAAGACTTGGGACAAGTGACTTCTCAAGACTTGGGACAAGAACTTCTCAAGACTTGGGACGAGTGACTTCTCAAGACTTGGGACGATTGACTTCTCAAGACTTAGGACCAGAACTTCTCAAGACTTGGGACGAGGGACTTCTCAAGACTTGGGACTAGAACTTCTCAAGACTTGGGACAAGAACTTCTCAAGACTTGGGACGAGTGACTTCTCAAGACTTGGGACAAGAACTTCTCAAGACGGGACAAGTGACTTCTCAAGACTTGGGACAAGAACTTCTCAAGACTTGGGACGAATGACTTCTCAAGACTTGGGACGAGTGACTTCTGAAGACTTGGGACGAGTGACTTCTCAAGACTTGGGACAAGAACTTCTCAAGACTTGGGACAAGAACTTCTCAAGACTTGGGACGAGTGACTTCTCAAGACTTGGAACAAGTGACTTCTCAAGACTTGGGACAAGAACTTCTCAAGACTTGGGACGAGTGACTTCTCAAGACTTGGGACAAGAACTTCTCAAGACTTGGGACGAGTGACTTCTCAAGACTTGGGACGAGTGACTTCTCAAGACTTGGGACGAGTGACTTCTGAAGCCTTGGGACAAGAACTTCTCAAGACTTGGGACAAGTGAATTCTCAAGACTTGGGACAAGAACTTCTGGAGACTTGGGACGAGTGACTTCTCAAGACTAGGGACGAGTGACTTCTCAAGACTTGGGACAAGTGACTTCTCAAGACTTGGGACAAGTGACTTCTCTAGACTTGCGACAAGAACTTCTCAAGAATTGGGACGAGTGACTTCTCAAGACTTGGGACGAGTGACTTCTCAAGACTTGGGACAAGTAACTTCTCAAGACTTGGGACAAGGACTTCTCAAGACTTGGGACAAGATCTTCTCAAGACTTGGGACAAGGACTTCTCAAGACTTGGGACAAGTGACTTCTCAAGACTTGGGACAAGAACTTCTCAAGACTTGGGTCTAGTGACTTCTCAAGACTTGGGAGTCTAGTCCTGATAGGGATGGGACAGGTCAAATTTAGAATGAAAATTTTTTAAATTTTTCGAAAAATCAAAAAACGCTGCAAACCTTCTGAAATGCGCACAAAATCAAAAATTTTCCGAAAATTTTCAAAAAAATTAAAAGTTGAAAATTTTCAAAAATTCTTAGTTTTGTGCGCTTTTTGGACGATTTGCCACGTTTTTCGATTTTTCGAAATTTTTCGAAAAAATTGAAATTTCTCAAAGGGGTACCCCTTTGAGAATTTTCAAAATTTTTCGAAATTTTAAAAAAATTAAAAACGACTGCAAATGGCGTGAAACGCGAAGAAAACTAAGAATTTTCGAAATTTCCGATAAAAATTTGAATTCAGCTAAGACGGGTGAGGCACAGCCCTAAACAAGCAGACAAGACTTGGGACAAGTGACTTCTCAAGACTTGGGACAAGTGACTTCTCAAGACTTGGGACAAGAACTTCTCAAGACTTCGGACGAGTGACTTCTCAAGACTTGGGACGATTGACTTCTCAAGACTTGGGACAAGAACTTCTCAAGACTTGGGACAAGTGACTTCTCAAGACTTGGGACAAGAACTTCTCAAGACTTGGGACGAGTGACTTCTCAAGAATAGGGACGAGTGACTTCTCAAGAATTGGGACGAGTGACTTCTCAAGACTTGGGACAAGAACTTCTCAAGACTTGGGACAAGTGAATTCTCAAGACTTGGGACAATAACTTCTCAAGACTTGGGACGAGTGACTTCTCAAGACTTGGGACAAGAACTTCTCAAGACTTGGGACGAGTGACTTCTCAAGACTTGGGACAAGAACTTCACAAGACTTGGGACAAGAACTTCTCAAGACTTGGGACGAGTGACTTCTCAAGACTTGGGACGAGTGACTTCTCAAGACTTGGGACGAGTGACTTCTCAAGACTTGGGACAAGAACTTCTCAAGACTTGGGACGAATGACTTCTCAAGACTTGGGACGAGTGACTTCTCAAGACTTGGGACAAGTAACTTCTGAAGACTTGGGACAAGGACTTCTCAAGACTTGGGACAAGTGACTTCTCAAGACTTGGGACAAGAACTTCTCAAGACTTGGGACAAGGACTTCTCAAGACTTGGGACAAGTGACTTCTCAAGACTTGGGACAAGAACTTCTCAAGACTTGGGTCAAGTGACTTCTCAAGACTTGGGAGTGTAGTCCTTATAGGGATGGGATAGGTCAAATTTAGAATGAAAATTTTTCAAATTTTTCGAAAAATCAAAAAACGCTGCAAACCTTCTGAAATGCGCACAAAACCAAAAATTTTCGGAAAATTTTTAAAAAAATTAAAAGTTGAAAATTTTCAAAAATTCTTAGTTTTGTGCGCTTTTTGGACGATTTGCCACGTTTTTCGATTTTTCGAAATTTTTCGAAAAAATTGAAATTTCTCAAAGGGGTACCCCTTTGAGAATTTTCAAAATTTTTCGAAATTTTAAAAAAATTAAAAACGACTGCAAATGGCGTGAAACGCGAAGAAAACTAAGAATTTTCGAAATTTCCGAAAAAAATTCAATTCAGCTAAGACGGGTGAGGCACAGCCCTAAACAAGCAGACAAGACTTGGGACAATAACTTCTCAAGACTTGGGACAAGAACTTCTCAAGACTTGGGACGAGTGACTTCTCAAGACTTGGGACGATTGACTTCTCAAGACTTAGGACCAGAACTTCTCAAGACTTGGGACGAGGGACTTCTCAAGACTTGGGACTAGAACTTCTCAAGACTTGGGACAAGAACTTCTCAAGACTTGGGACGAGTGACTTCTCAAGACTTGGGACAAGAACTTCTCAAGACGGGACAAGTGACTTCTCAAGACTTGGGACAAGAACTTCTCAAGACTTGGGACGAATGACTTCTCAAGACTTGGGACGAGTGACTTCTGAAGACTTGGGACGAGTGACTTCTCAAGACTTGGGACAAGAACTTCTCAAGACTTGGGACAAGAACTTCTCAAGACTTGGGACGAGTGACTTCTCAAGACTTGGAACAAGTGACTTCTCAAGACTTGGGACAAGAACTTCTCAAGACTTGGGACGAGTGACTTCTCAAGACTTGGGACAAGAACTTCTCAAGACTTGGGACAAGAACTTCTCAAGACTTGGGACGAGTGACTTCTCAAGACTTGGGACGAGTGACTTCTCAAGACTTGGGACGAGTGACTTCTGAAGCCTTGGGACAAGAACTTCTCAAGACTTGGGACAAGTGAATTCTCAAGACTTGGGACAAGAACTTCTGGAGACTTGGGACGAGTGACTTCTCAAGACTTGGGACGAGTGACTTCTCAAGACTTGGGACAAGTGACTTCTCAAGACTTGGGACAAGTGACTTCTCAAGACTTGGGACAAGAACTTCTCAAGAATTGGGACGAGTGACTTCTCAAGACTTGGGACGAGTGACTTCTCAAGACTTGGGACAAGTAACTTCTCAAGACTTGGGACAAGGACTTCTCAAGACTTGGGACAAGATCTTCTCAAGACTTGGGACAAGGACTTCTCAAGACTTGGGACAAGTGACTTCTCAAGACTTGGGACAAGAACTTCTCAAGACTTGGGTCTAGTGACTTCTCAAGACTTGGGAGTCTAGTCCTGATAGGGATGGGACAGGTCAAATTTAGAATGAAAATTTTTTAAATTTTTCGAAAAATCAAAAAACGCTGCAAACCTTCTGAAATGCGCACAAAATCAAAAATTTTCCGAAAATTTTCAAAAAAATTAAAAGTTGAAAATTTTCAAAAATTCTTAGTTTTGTGCGCTTTTTGGACTATTTGCCACGTTTTTCGATTTTTCGAAATTTTTCGAAAAAATTGAAATTTCTCAAAGGGGTACCCCTTTGAGAATTTTCAAAATTTTTCGAAATTTTAAAAAAATTAAAAACGACTGCAAATGGCGTGAAACGCGAAGAAAACTAAGAATTTTCGAAATTTCCGAAAAAAAATTCAATTCAGCTAAGACGGGTGAGGCACAGCCCTAAACAAGCAGACAAGACTTGGGACAATAACTTCTCAAGACTTGGGACAAGTGACTTCTCAAGACTTGGGACAAGAACTTCTCAAGACTTGGGACGAGTGACTTCTCAAGACTTGGGACGATTGACTTCTCAAGACTTAGGACCAGAACTTCTCAAGACTTGGGACGAGGGACTTCTCAAGACTTGGGACTAGAACTTCTCAAGACTTGGGACAAGAACTTCTCAAGACTTGGGACGAGTGACTTCTCAAGACTTGGGACAAGAACTTCTCAAGACGGGACAAGTGACTTCTCAAGACTTGGGACAAGAACTTCTCAAGACTTGGGACGAATGACTTCTCAAGACTTGGGACGAGTGACTTCTGAAGACTTGGGACGAGTGACTTCTCAAGACTTGGGACAAGAACTTCTCAAGACTTGGGACAAGAACTTCTCAAGACTTGGGACGAGTGACTTCTCAAGACTTGGAACAAGTGACTTCTCAAGACTTGGGACAAGAACTTCTCAAGACTTGGGACGAGTGACTTCTCAAGACTTGGGACAAGAACTTCTCAAGACTTGGGACGAGTGACTTCTCAAGACTTGGGACGAGTGACTTCTCAAGACTTGGGACGAGTGACTTCTGAAGCCTTGGGACAAGAACTTCTCAAGACTTGGGACAAGTGAATTCTCAAGACTTGGGACAAGAACTTCTGGAGACTTGGGACGAGTGACTTCTCAAGACTAGGGACGAGTGACTTCTCAAGACTTGGGACAAGTGACTTCTCAAGACTTGGGACAAGTGACTTCTCTAGACTTGCGACAAGAACTTCTCAAGAATTGGGACGAGTGACTTCTCAAGACTTGGGACGAGTGACTTCTCAAGACTTGGGACAAGTAACTTCTCAAGACTTGGGACAAGGACTTCTCAAGACTTGGGACAAGATCTTCTCAAGACTTGGGACAAGGACTTCTCAAGACTTGGGACAAGTGACTTCTCAAGACTTGGGACAAGAACTTCTCAAGACTTGGGTCTAGTGACTTCTCAAGACTTGGGAGTCTAGTCCTGATAGGGATGGGACAGGTCAAATTTAGAATGAAAATTTTTTAAATTTTTCGAAAAATCAAAAAACGCTGCAAACCTTCTGAAATGCGCACAAAATCAAAAATTTTCCGAAAATTTTCAAAAAAATTAAAAGTTGAAAATTTTCAAAAATTCTTAGTTTTGTGCGCTTTTTGGACGATTTGCCACGTTTTTCGATTTTTCGAAATTTTTCGAAAAAATTGAAATTTCTCAAAGGGGTACCCCTTTGAGAATTTTCAAAATTTTTCGAAATTTTAAAAAAATTAAAAACGACTGCAAATGGCGTGAAACGCGAAGAAAACTAAGAATTTTCGAAATTTCCGATAAAAATTTGAATTCAGCTAAGACGGGTGAGGCACAGCCCTAAACAAGCAGACAAGACTTGGGACAAGTGACTTCTCAAGACTTGGGACAAGTGACTTCTCAAGACTTGGGACAAGAACTTCTCAAGACTTCGGACGAGTGACTTCTCAAGACTTGGGACGATTGACTTCTCAAGACTTGGGACAAGAACTTCTCAAGACTTGGGACAAGTGACTTCTCAAGACTTGGGACAAGAACTTCTCAAGACTTGGGACGAGTGACTTCTCAAGAATAGGGACGAGTGACTTCTCAAGAATTGGGACGAGTGACTTCTCAAGACTTGGGACAAGAACTTCTCAAGACTTGGGACAAGTGAATTCTCAAGACTTGGGACAATAACTTCTCAAGACTTGGGACGAGTGACTTCTCAAGACTTGGGACAAGTGACTTCTCAAGACTTGGGACAAGAACTTCTCAAGACTTGGGTCAAGTGACTTCTCAAGACTTGGGAGTCTAGTCCTGATAGGGATGGGACAGGTCAAATTTAGAATGAAATTTTTTCAAATTTTTCCCTTTGAGAATTTTCAAAATTTTTCGAAATTTTAAAAAAATTAAAAACGACTGCAAATGGCGTGAAACGCGAAGAAAACTAAGAATTTTCGAAATTTCCGAAAAAAATTTGAATTCAGCTAAGACGGGTGAGGCACAGCCCTAAGCAAGCAGACAAGACTTGGGACAATAACTTCTCAAGACTTGGGACAAGTGACTTCTCAAGACTTGGGACAAGAACTTTTCAAGACTTGGGACAAGTGACTTCTCAAGACTTGGGACAAGAACTTCTCAAGACTTGGGACAAGTGACTTCTCAAGACTTGGGACAAGAACTTCTCAAGACTTGGGACGAGTGACTTCTCAAGACTTGGGACGAGTGACTTCTCAAGACTTGGGACAAGAACTTCTCAAGACTTGGGACAAGTGACTTCTCAAGACTTGGGACAAGAACTTCTCAAGACTTGGGACGAGTGACTTCTCAAGACTTGGGACAAGAACTTCACAAGACTTGGGACAAGAACTTCTCAAGACTTGGGACGAGTGACTTCTCAAGACTTGGGACGAGTGACTTCTCAAGACTTGGGACAAGAACTTCTCAAGACTTGGGACGAATGACTTCTCAAGACTTGGGACGAGTGACTTCTCAAGACTTGGGACAAGGACTTCTCAAGACTTGGGACAAGTGACTTCTCAAGACTTGGGACAAGAACTTCTCAAGACTTGGGACAAGGACTTCTCAAGACTTGGGACAAGTGACTTCTCAAGACTTGGGACAAGAACTTCTCAAGACTTGGGTCAAGTGACTTCTCAAGACTTGGGAGTCTAGTCCTGATAGGGATGGGACAGGTCAAATTTAGAATGAAAATTTTTCAAATTTTTCGAAAAATCAAAAAACGCTGCAAACCTTCTGAAATGCGCACAAAACCAAAAATTTTCGGAAAATTTTTAAAAAAATTAAAAGTTGAAAATTTTCAAAAATTCTTAGTTTTGTGCGCTTTTTGGACGATTTGCCACGTTTTTCGATTTTTCGAAATTTTTCGAAATTTTAAAAAAATTAAAAACGACTGCAAATGGCGTGAAACGCGAAGAAAACTAAGAATTTTCGAAATTTCCGAAAAAAAATTCAATTCAGCTAAGACGGGTGAGGCACAGCCCTAAACAAGCAGACAAGACTTGGGACAATAACTTCTCAAGACTTGGGACAAGAACTTCTCAAGACTTGGGACGAGTGACTTCTCAAGACTTGGGACGATTGACTTCTCAAGACTTAGGACCAGAACTTCTCAAGACTTGGGACGAGGGACTTCTCAAGACTTGGGACTAGAACTTCTCAAGACTTGGGACAAGAACTTCTCAAGACTTGGGACGAGTGACTTCTCAAGACTTGGGACAAGAACTTCTCAAGACGGGACAAGTGACTTCTCAAGACTTGGGACAAGAACTTCTCAAGACTTGGGACGAATGACTTCTCAAGACTTGGGACGAGTGACTTCTCAAGACTTGGGACGAGTGACTTCTCAAGACTTGGGACAAGAACTTCTCAAGACTTGGGACAAGAACTTCTCAAGACTTGGGACGAGTGACTTCTCAAGATTTGGAACAAGTGACTTCTCAAGACTTGGGACAAGAACTTCTCAAGACTTGGGACGAGTGACTTCTCAAGACTTGGGACAAGAACTTCTCAAGACTTGGGACAAGAACTTCTCAAGACTTGGGACGAGTGACTTCTCAAGACTTGGGACGAGTGACTTCTCAAGACTTGGGACGAGTGACTTCTCAAGACTTGGGACGAGTGACTTCTGAAGCCTTGGGACAAGAACTTCTCAAGACTTGGGACAAGTGAATTCTCAAGACTTGGGACAAGAACTTCTGAAGACTTGGGACGAGTGACTTCTCAAGAATTGGGACGAGTGACTTCTCAA
The DNA here is from genome assembly GCF_977971745.1 of Zootermopsis nevadensis. Classification (NCBI taxonomy): domain Eukaryota; kingdom Metazoa; phylum Arthropoda; class Insecta; order Blattodea; family Termopsidae; genus Zootermopsis; species Zootermopsis nevadensis. Next base: position 6,638,089 of record NW_028259157.1, read on the forward strand.
GACTTGGGACAAGTGACTTCTCAAGACTTGGGACAAGTGACTTCTCAAGACTTGGGACAAGAACTTCTCAAGAATTGGGACGAGTGACTTCTCAAGACTTGGGACGAGTGACTTCTCAAGACTTGGGACAAGTAACTTCTCAAGACTTGGGACAAGGACTTCTCAAGACTTGGGACAAGAACTTCTCAAGACTTGGGACAAGGACTTCTCAAGACTTGGGACAAGTGACTTCTCAAGACTTGGGACAAGAACTTCTCAAGACTTGGGTCTAGTGACTTCTCAAGACTTGGGAGTCTAGTCCTGATAGGGATGGGACAGGTCAAATTTAGAATGAAAATTTTTTAAATTTTTCGAAAAATCAAAAAACGCTGCAAACCTTCTGAAATGCGCACAAAATAAAAAATTTTCAGAAAATTTTCAAAAAAATTAAAAGTTGAAAATTTTCAAAAATTCTTAGTTTTGTGCGCTTTTTGGACGATTTGCCACGTTTTTCGATTTTTCGAAATTTTTCGAAAAAATTGAAATTTCTCAAAGGGGTACCCCTTTGAGAATTTTCAAAATTTTTCGAAATTTTAAAAAAATTAAAAACGACTGCAAATGGCGTGAAACGCGAAGAAAACTAAGAATTTTCGAAATTTCCGAAAAAAATTTGAATTCAGCTAAGACGGGTGAGGCACAGCCCTAAGCAAGCAGACAAGACTTGGGACAATAACTTCTCAAGACTTGGGACAAGTGACTTCTCAAGACTTGGGACAAGTGACTTCTCAAGACTTGGGACAAGAACTTTTCAAGACTTGGGACAAGTGACTTCTCAAGACTTGGGACAAGAACTTCTCAAGACTTGGGACAAGTGACTTCTCAAGACTTGGGACGATTGACTTCTCAAGACTTGGGACAAGAACTTCTCAAGACTTGGGACGAGTGACTTCTCAAGACTTGGGACGAGTGACTTCTCAAGACTTGGGACAAGAACTTCTCAAGACTTGGGACAAGTGACTTCTCAAGACTTGGGACAAGAACTTCTCAAGACTTGGGACGAGTGACTTCTCAAGACTTGGGACAAGAACTTCACAAGACTTGGGACAAGAACTTCTCAAGACTTGGGACGAGTGACTTCTCAAGACTTGGGACGAGTGACTTCTCAAGACTTGGGACAAGAACTTCTCAAGACTTGGGACGAATGACTTCTCAAGACTTGGGACGAGTGACTTCTCAAGACTTGGGACAAGTAACTTCTGAAGACTTGGGACAAGGACTTCTCAAGACTTGGGACAAGTGACTTCTCAAGACTTGGGACAAGAACTTCTCAAGACTTGGGACAAGGACTTCTCAAGACTTGGGACAAGTGACTTCTCAAGACTTGGGACAAGAACTTCTCAAGACTTGGGTCAAGTGACTTCTCAAGACTTGGGAGTCTAGTCCTGATAGGGATGGGACAGGTCAAATTTAGAATGAAAATTTTTCAAATTTTTCGAAAAATCAAAAAACGCTGCAAACCTTCTGAAATGCGCACAAAACCAAAAATTTTCGGAAAATTTTTAAAAAAATTAAAAGTTGAAAATTTTCAAAAATTCTTAGTTTTGTGCGCTTTTTGGACGATTTGCCACGTTTTTCGATTTTTCAAAATTTTTCGAAATTTTAAAAAAATTAAAAACGACTGCAAATGGCGTGAAACGCGAAGAAAACTAAGAATTTTCGAAATTTCCGAAAAAAAATTCAATTCAGCTAAGACGGGTGAGGCACAGCCCTAAACAAGCAGACAAGACTTGGGACAATAACTTCTCAAGACTTGGGACAAGAACTTCTCAAGACTTGGGACGAGTGACTTCTCAAGACTTGGGACGATTGACTTCTCAAGACTTAGGACCAGAACTTCTCAAGACTTGGGACGAGGGACTTCTCAAGACTTGGGACTAGAACTTCTCAAGACTTGGGACAAGAACTTCTCAAGACTTGGGACGAGTGACTTCTCAAGACTTGGGACAAGAACTTCTCAAGACGGGACAAGTGACTTCTCAAGACTTGGGACAAGAACTTCTCAAGACTTGGGACGAATGACTTCTCAAGACTTGGGACGAGTGACTTCTCAAGACTTGGGACGAGTGACTTCTCAAGACTTGGGACAAGAACTTCTCAAGACTTGGGACAAGAACTTCTCAAGACTTGGGACGAGTGACTTCTCAAGACTTGGAACAAGTGACTTCTCAAGACTTGGGACAAGAACTTCTCAAGACTTGGGACGAGTGACTTCTCAAGACTTGGGACAAGAACTTCTCAAGACTTGGGACAAGAACTTCTCAAGACTTGGGACGAGTGACTTCTCAAGACTTGGGACGAGTGACTTCTCAAGACTTGGGACGAGTGACTTCTGAAGCCTTGGGACAAGAACTTCTCAAGACTTGGGACAAGTGAATTCTCAAGACTTGGGACAAGAACTTCTGGAGACTTGGGACGAGTGACTTCTCAAGACTTGGGACGAGTGACTTCTCAAGACTTGGGACAAGTGACTTCTCAAGACTTGGGACAAGTGACTTCTCAAGACTTGGGACAAGAACTTCTCAAGAATTGGGACGAGTGACTTCTCAAGACTTGGGACGAGTGACTTCTCAAGACTTGGGACAAGTAACTTCTCAAGACTTGGGACAAGGACTTCTCAAGACTTGGGACAAGATCTTCTCAAGACTTGGGACAAGGACTTCTCAAGACTTGGGACAAGTGACTTCTCAAGACTTGGGACAAGAACTTCTCAAGACTTGGGTCTAGTGACTTCTCAAGACTTGGGAGTCTAGTCCTGATAGGGATGGGACAGGTCAAATTTAGAATGAAAATTTTTTAAATTTTTCGAAAAATCAAAAAACGCTGCAAACCTTCTGAAATGCGCACAAAATCAAAAATTTTCCGAAAATTTTCAAAAAAATTAAAAGTTGAAAATTTTCAAAAATTCTTAGTTTTGTGCGCTTTTTGGACTATTTGCCACGTTTTTCGATTTTTCGAAATTTTTCGAAAAAATTGAAATTTCTCAAAGGGGTACCCCTTTGAGAATTTTCAAAATTTTTCGAAATTTTAAAAAAATTAAAAACGACTGCAAATGGCGTGAAACGCGAAGAAAACTAAGAATTTTCGAAATTTCCGAAAAAAAATTCAATTCAGCTAAGACGGGTGAGGCACAGCCCTAAACAAGCAGACAAGACTTGGGACAATAACTTCTCAAGACTTGGGACAAGTGACTTCTCAAGACTTGGGACAAGAACTTCTCAAGACTTGGGACGAGTGACTTCTCAAGACTTGGGACGATTGACTTCTCAAGACTTAGGACCAGAACTTCTCAAGACTTGGGACGAGGGACTTCTCAAGACTTGGGACTAGAACTTCTCAAGACTTGGGACAAGAACTTCTCAAGACTTGGGACGAGTGACTTCTCAAGACTTGGGACAAGAACTTCTCAAGACGGGACAAGTGACTTCTCAAGACTTGGGACAAGAACTTCTCAAGACTTGGGACGAATGACTTCTCAAGACTTGGGACGAGTGACTTCTGAAGACTTGGGACGAGTGACTTCTCAAGACTTGGGACAAGAACTTCTCAAGACTTGGGACAAGAACTTCTCAAGACTTGGGACGAGTGACTTCTCAAGACTTGGAACAAGTGACTTCTCAAGACTTGGGACAAGAACTTCTCAAGACTTGGGACGAGTGACTTCTCAAGACTTGGGACAAGAACTTCTCAAGACTTGGGACAAGAACTTCTCAAGACTTGGGACGAGTGACTTCTCAAGACTTGGGACGAGTGACTTCTCAAGACTTGGGACGAGTGACTTCTGAAGCCTTGGGACAAGAACTTCTCAAGACTTGGGACAAGTGAATTCTCAAGACTTGGGACAAGAACTTCTGGAGACTTGGGACGAGTGACTTCTCAAGACTAGGGACGAGTGACTTCTCAAGACTTGGGACAAGTGACTTCTCAAGACTTGGGACAAGTGACTTCTCTAGACTTGGGACAAGAACTTCTCAAGAATTGGGACGAGTGACTTCTCAAGACTTGGGACGAGTGACTTCTCAAGACTTGGGACAAGTAACTTCTCAAGACTTGGGACAAGGACTTCTCAAGACTTGGGACAAGATCTTCTCAAGACTTGGGACAAGGACTTCTCAAGACTTGGGACAAGTGACTTCTCAAGACTTGGGACAAGAACTTCTCAAGACTTGGGTCTAGTGACTTCTCAAGACTTGGGACTAGAACTTCTCAAGACTTGGGACAAGAACTTCTCAAGACTTGGGACGAGTGACTTCTCAAATCTTGGGACAAGAACTTCTCAAGACGGGACAAGTGACTTCTCAAGACTTGGGACAAGAACTTCTCAAGACTTGGGACGAATGACTTCTCAAGACTTGGGACGAGTGACTTCTCAAGACTTGGGACGAGTGACTTCTCAAGACTTGGGACAAGAACTTCTCAAGACTTGGGACAAGAACTTCTCAAGACTTGGGACGAGTGACTTCTCAAGACTTGGAACAAGTGACTTCTCAAGACTTGGGACAAGAACTTCTCAAGACTTGGGACGAGTGACTTCTCAAGACTTGGGACAAGAACTTCTCAAGACTTGGGACAAGAACTTCTCAAGACTTGGGACGAGTGACTTCTCAAGACTTGGGACGAGTGACTTCTCAAGACTTGGGACGAGTGACTTCTCAAGACTTGGGACGAGTGACTTCTGAAGCCTTGGGACAAGAACTTCTCAAGACTTGGGACAAGTGAATTCTCAAGACTTGGGACAAGAACTTCTGAAGACTTGGGACGAGTGACTTCTCAAGAATTGGGACGAGTGACTTCTCAAGACTTGGGACAAGTGACTTCTCAAGACTTGGGACAAGTGACTTCTCAAGACTTGGGACAAGAACTTCTCAAGAATTGGGACGAGTGACTTCTCAAGACTTGGGACGAGTGACTTCTCAAGACTTGGGACAAGTAACTTCTCAAGACTTGGGACAAGGACTTCTCAAGACTTGGGACAAGAACTTCTCAAGACTTGGGACAAGGACTTCTCAAGACTTGGGACAAGTGACTTCTCAAGACTTGGGACAAGAACTTCTCAAGACTTGGGTCTAGTGACTTCTCAAGACTTGGGAGTCTAGTCCTGATAGGGATGGGACAGGTCAAATTTAGAATGAAAATTTTTTAAATTTTTCGAAAAATCAAAAAACGCTGCAAACCTTCTGAAATGCGCACAAAATAAAAAATTTTCAGAAAATTTTCAAAAAAATTAAAAGTTGAAAATTTTCAAAAATTCTTAGTTTTGTGCGCTTTTTGGACGATTTGCCACGTTTTTCGATTTTTCGAAATTTTTCGAAAAAATTGAAATTTCTCAAAGGGGTACCCCTTTGAGAATTTTCAAAATTTTTCGAAATTTTAAAAAAATTAAAAACGACTGCAAATGGCGTGAAACGCGAAGAAAACTAAGAATTTTCGAAATTTCCGAAAAAAATTTGAATTCAGCTAAGACGGGTGAGGCACAGCCCTAAGCAAGCAGACAAGACTTGGGACAATAACTTCTCAAGACTTGGGACAAGTGACTTCTCAAGACTTGGGACAAGAACTTTTCAAGACTTGGGACAAGTGACTTCTCAAGACTTGGGACAAGAACTTCTCAAGACTTGGGACAAGTGACTTCTCAAGACTTGGGACGATTGACTTCTCAAGACTTGGGACAAGAACTTCTCAAGACTTGGGACGAGTGACTTCTCAAGACTTGGGACGAGTGACTTCTCAAGACTTGGGACAAGAACTTCTCAAGACTTGGGACAAGTGACTTCTCAAGACTTGGGACAAGAACTTCTCAAGACTTGGGACGAGTGACTTCTCAAGACTTGGGACAAGAACTTCACAAGACTTGGGACAAGAACTTCTCAAGACTTGGGACGAGTGACTTCTCAAGACTTGGGACGAGTGACTTCTCAAGACTTGGGACAAGAACTTCTCAAGACTTGGGACGAATGACTTCTCAAGACTTGGGACGAGTGACTTCTCAAGACTTGGGACAAGTAACTTCTGAAGACTTGGGACAAGGACTTCTCAAGACTTGGGACAAGTGACTTCTCAAGACTTGGGACAAGAACTTCTCAAGACTTGGGACAAGGACTTCTCAAGACTTGGGACAAGTGACTTCTCAAGACTTGGGACAAGAACTTCTCAAGACTTGGGTCAAGTGACTTCTCAAGACTTGGGAGTCTAGTCCTGATAGGGATGGGACAGGTCAAATTTAGAATGAAAATTTTTCAAATTTTTCGAAAAATCAAAAAACGCTGCAAACCTTCTGAAATGCGCACAAAACCAAAAATTTTCGGAAAATTTTTAAAAAAATTAAAAGTTGAAAATTTTCAAAAATTCTTAGTTTTGTGCGCTTTTTGGACGATTTGCCACGTTTTTCGATTTTTCGAAATTTTTCGAAAAAATTGAAATTTCTCAAAGGGGTACCCCTTTGAGAATTTTCAAAATTTTTCGAAATTTTAAAAAAATTAAAAACGACTGCAAATGGCGTGAAACGCGAAGAAAACTAAGAATTTTCGAAATTTCCGAAAAAAAATTCAATTCAGCTAAGACGGGTGAGGCACAGCCCTAAACAAGCAGACAAGACTTGGGACAATAACTTCTCAAGACTTGGGACAAGAACTTCTCAAGACTTGGGACGAGTGACTTCTCAAGACTTGGGACGATTGACTTCTCAAGACTTAGGACCAGAACTTCTCAAGACTTGGGACGAGGGACTTCTCAAGACTTGGGACTAGAACTTCTCAAGACTTGGGACAAGAACTTCTCAAGACTTGGGACGAGTGACTTCTCAAGACTTGGGACAAGAACTTCTCAAGACGGGACAAGTGACTTCTCAAGACTTGGGACGAATGACTTCTCAAGACTTGGGACGAGTGACTTCTCAAGACTTGGGACGAGTGACTTCTCAAGACTTGGGACGAGTGACTTCTCAAGACTTGGGACAAGAACTTCTCAAGACTTGGGACAAGAACTTCTCAAGACTTGGGACGAGTGACTTCTCAAGACTTGGAACAAGTGACTTCTCAAGACTTGGGACAAGAACTTCTCAAGACTTGGGACGAGTGACTTCTCAAGACTTGGGACAAGAACTTCTCAAGACTTGGGACAAGAACTTCTCAAGACTTGGGACGAGTGACTTCTCAAGACTTGGGACGAGTGACTTCTCAAGACTTGGGACGAGTGACTTCTGAAGCCTTGGGACAAGAACTTCTCAAGACTTGGGACAAGTGAATTCTCAAGACTTGGGACAAGAACTTCTGGAGACTTGGGACGAGTGACTTCTCAAGACTTGGGACGAGTGACTTCTCAAGACTTGGGACAAGTGACTTCTCAAGACTTGGGACAAGTGACTTCTCAAGACTTGGGACAAGAACTTCTCAAGAATTGGGACGAGTGACTTCTCAAGACTTGGGACGAGTGACTTCTCAAGACTTGGGACAAGTAACTTCTCAAGACTTGGGACAAGGACTTCTCAAGACTTGGGACAAGATCTTCTCAAGACTTGGGACAAGGACTTCTCAAGACTTGGGACAAGTGACTTCTCAAGACTTGGGACAAGAACTTCTCAAGACTTGGGTCTAGTGACTTCTCAAGACTTGGGAGTCTAGTCCTGATAGGGATGGGACAGGTCAAATTTAGAATGAAAATTTTTTAAATTTTTCGAAAAATCAAAAAACGCTGCAAACCTTCTGAAATGCGCACAAAATCAAAAATTTTCCGAAAATTTTCAAAAAAATTAAAAGTTGAAAATTTTCAAAAATTCTTAGTTTTGTGCGCTTTTTGGACTATTTGCCACGTTTTTCGATTTTTCGAAATTTTTCGAAAAAATTGAAATTTCTCAAAGGGGTACCCCTTTGAGAATTTTCAAAATTTTTCGAAATTTTAAAAAAATTAAAAACGACTGCAAATGGCGTGAAACGCGAAGAAAACTAAGAATTTTCGAAATTTCCGAAAAAAAATTCAATTCAGCTAAGACGGGTGAGGCACAGCCCTAAACAAGCAGACAAGACTTGGGACAATAACTTCTCAAGACTTGGGACAAGTGACTTCTCAAGACTTGGGACAAGAACTTCTCAAGACTTGGGACGAGTGACTTCTCAAGACTTGGGACGATTGACTTCTCAAGACTTAGGACCAGAACTTCTCAAGACTTGGGACGAGGGACTTCTCAAGACTTGGGACTAGAACTTCTCAAGACTTGGGACAAGAACTTCTCAAGACTTGGGACGAGTGACTTCTCAAGACTTGGGACAAGAACTTCTCAAGACGGGACAAGTGACTTCTCAAGACTTGGGAGAAGAACTTCTCAAGACTTGGGACGAATGACTTCTCAAGACTTGGGACGAGTGACTTCTCAAGACTTGGGACGAGTGACTTCTCAAGACTTGGGACAAGAACTTCTCAAGACTTGGGACAAGAACTTCTCAAGACTTGGGACGAGTGACTTCTCAAGACTTGGAACAAGTGACTTCTCAAGACTTGGGACAAGAACTTCTCAAGACTTGGGACGAGTGACTTCTCAAGACTTGGGACAAGAACTTCTCAAGACTTGGGACAAGAACTTCTCAAGACTTGGGACGAGTGACTTCTCAAGACTTGGGACGAGTGACTTCTCAAGACTTGGGACGAGTGACTTCTGAAGCCTTGGGACAAGAACTTCTCAAGACTTGGGACAAGTGAATTCTCAAGACTTGGGACAAGAACTTCTGGAGACTTGGGACGAGTGACTTCTCAAGACTAGGGACGAGTGACTTCTCAAGACTTGGGACAAGTGACTTCTCAAGACTTGGGACAAGTGACTTCTCAAGACTTGGGACAAGAACTTCTCAAGAATTGGGACGAGTGACTTCTCAAGACTTGGGACGAGTGACTTCTCAAGACTTGGGACAAGTAACTTCTCAAGACTTGGGACAAGGACTTCTCAAGACTTGGGACAAGATCTTCTCAAGACTTGGGACAAGGACTTCTCAAGACTTGGGACAAGTGACTTCTCAAGACTTGGGACAAGAACTTCTCAAGACTTGGGTCTAGTGACTTCTCAAGACTTGGGAGTCTAGTCCTGATAGGGATGGGACAGGTCAAATTTAGAATGAAAATTTTTTAAATTTTTCGAAAAATCAAAAAACGCTGCAAACCTTCTGAAATGCGCACAAAATCAAAAATTTTCCGAAAATTTTCAAAAAAATTAAAAGTTGAAAATTTTCAAAAATTCTTAGTTTTGTGCGCTTTTTGGACGATTTGCCACGTTTTTCGATTTTTCGAAATTTTTCGAAAAAATTGAAATTTCTCAAATTTCCCCTTTGAGAATTTTCAAAATTTTTCGAAATTTTAAAAAAATTAAAAACGACTGCAAATGGCGTGAAACGCGAAGAAAACTAAGAATTTTCGAAATTTCCGATAAAAATTTGAATTCAGCTAAGACGGGTGAGGCACAGCCCTAAACAAGCAGACAAGACTTGGGACAAGTGACTTCTCAAGACTTGGGACAAGTGACTTCTCAAGACTTGGGACAAGAACTTCTCAAGACTTCGGACGAGTGACTTCTCAAGACTTGGGACGATTGACTTCTCAAGACTTGGGACAAGAACTTCTCAAGACTTGGGACAAGTGACTTCTCAAGACTTGGGACAAGAACTTCTCAAGACTTGGGACGAGTGACTTCTCAAGAATAGGGACGAGTGACTTCTCAAGAATTGGGACGAGTGACTTCTCAAGACTTGGGACAAGAACTTCTCAAGACTTGGGACAAGTGAATTCTCAAGACTTGGGACAATAACTTCTCAAGACTTGGGACGAGTGACTTCTCAAGACTTGGGACAAGTGACTTCTCAAGACTTGGGAGGAATGACTTCTGAAGACTTGGGACGAGTGACTTCTCAAGACTTGGCACAAGTGACTTCTCAAGACTTAAGACAAGAACTTCTCAAGACTTGGGACCAGTGATTTCTCAAGACTTGGGACAAGAACTTCTCAAGACTTGGGACAAGGACTTCTCAAGACTTGGGACAAGTGAGGACGAGTGACTTCTCAAGAATTGGGACAAGTGACTTCTCAAGTCTTGGGACAAGAACTTCTCAAGACTTGGGACGAGTGATTTCTGAAGACTTGGGACAAGAACTTCTCAAGACTTGGGACAAGGACTTCTCAAGACTTGGGACAAGTGAGGACGAGTGACTTCTCAAGACTTGGGACAAGTGACTTCTCAAGACTTGGTACAAGAACTTCTCAAGACTCGGGACAAGTGACTTCTCAAGACTTGGGAGTGTAGTCCTTATAGGGATGGGATAGGTCAAATTTAGAATGAAAAATTTTCAAATTTTTCGAAAAATCAAAAAAAGCTGGAAACCTTCTGAAATGCGCACAAAACCAAAAATTTTCGGAAAATTTTAAAAAAAAATTAAAAGTTGAAAATTTTCAAAAATTCTTAGTTTTGTGCGCTTTTTGGACGATTTGCCACGTTTTTCGATTTTTCGAAATTTTTCGAAAAAATTGAAATTTCTCAAAATTTTTCGAAATTTTAAAAAAATTAAAAACGACTTCAAATGGCGTGAGTCGCGAAGAAAACGAAGAATTTTCGAAATTTTCGAAAAAAAATTGAATTCAGCTAAGACGGGTGAGGCACAGCCCTAAACATGCAGACAAGACTTCGGACAAGAACTTCTCAAGACTTGGGACAAGTGACTTCTCAAGACTTGGGACAAGAACTTCTCAAGATTTGGGACGAGAGACTTCTCAAGACTTGGGACAAGAACTTCTCAAGACTTGGGACAAGAACTTCTCAAGACTTGGGACGAGTGACTTCTCAAGACTTGGGACATGCGACTTCTCACGACTTGTTTGAATTTGATTGTGTAATTTTTCAATTTTTTTAGTTTTGTGTGGTTTTTGGACAATTTTCAGCATTTTTTGATTTTCATTAATTTTTCAAAATTTATTTCAAAAGTCTTCTCACCTGATGTCTTGCAGAACCGTTTGCTGTGGGACTGTATCTCATGTACTTTGTCTCTGACGAACGCTGTCATTGCCTCGTATGTTCCTTGACGTTCCGTTTCTGAAAAGCCCAATTGCGGCACACACCACCTAATGCAGATTCGGAGACGAGCAGACTCGGTTCACACAAGTCATGCAGAGGCCAATTGCTGCAGACACCGAGTCAGATGGCAACCGGTTGAGGCAGAGTCCGGCAGGGACGGGGTGAGGCATCCACCGAGACAGGTATGCATCTCTTGGGTAGAATTTTGAAATTTGTTTGAAATTTTTCTAAATTTTCGAAAAATCAAGAAATGCTGGAAATTGTCTGAAAAGCGCAGAAAATGAAAAATATTTGAAATTTATTAAAGAAAAATCAAAGTGGAATTTTTCAAAAATATTTGTTTTGTGCGCCTTTTGGGCAATTTCCAGAATTTTTTGATTTTTGGAAAATTTTAAATTTTTTCAAAATTTCTTTCAAATTTCTCCCCACCTGATGCCTTGCAGACCTGGTCTCAGTCGGACTGTTTCTGATGTACTGTGTCACTTACGAACGCGGTTTGTGCTTCACACGGTCTTTGCCGTCTCTGAAAAGCCCAGTTGCGGCAGACATCACATAAACAGGACCGAGACTGGCAGAGACACGAGGCATCCGACTTCTCTCGACTTGGGACATGCGACTTCCCACGACTTGGGACATGCAACTTCTCAAGAATTGGGATATGTGACTTCTCACGAGTTGGGACATGCGACTTCTCAAGACTTGGGACATGTGACTACTCACGACTTGGGACATGCGACTTCTCAAGACTTGGGTCATGTGACTTCTCACGACTTGGGACAAGCGATTTCTCGCGACTTGGGACATGCGACTTATCAGGTCTTGGGACATGCGACTTATCAGGCCTTGGGACATGCGACTTTTCACGACTTGATACATGCGACTTCTCACAACTTGGGACATGCGACTTCTCACGACTTGGGAGTTGCGACTTCTCGCGACTTGGGACATGCAACTTCTCACGACTTGGGACTTGCGACTTTTCGGGACTTGGAGCTTTTCGGAACTTGGGTCTCCACGAAGAGACTCCATGTGCGGCAGACAACCAGTTGTAGCGGATAAGGGGAGGGGAGTATTTTTAAAAAAATCAAATTTTCCAAATTTTCAAAAAATCAAAAATGCTATAAATTGTCCAAATGGCGCACAAAACAAACAAAAAATTGGTAATTTTCAACTTCAATTTTTTTCTAACATTTCGAAAAATTTTGGTTTTGTGCGCTTTTCAGACTTTTACAGTATTTCTTGATTTGTCGAAAATTTTCAACAATTATTTCAAATCTCTCTCCAAGAGATGCTTGCCAGCCTCGGTGAATGCCACATCCTGTCTCGGCCTCTATCTCACCCGGTTGCTGACTGCCTCGGTGTCTGCAACAACCGGCTTCTGCAAGATACGTTCTTTGTATCACCCGACATATGCTAGGCCGTCTGTGCAAAAACCTGGTTCAACAGAGAACTAACAATTTTCGAAATTGTCGACAAAAATTTTGAATTCAGAATTTTTCAAAAATATTTGGTTTTGTGCGCTTTTTGGACGATTTCCCACGTTTTTTGATTTTTCAAAAATTGTCGAAATTTTAAAAAATAAAAATGGCTGCAAATGGCGTGAAACGCGAAGAAAACTAACAATTTTCGAAATTTTCGACAAAAATTTTGAATTCAGAATTTTTTAAAAAAAATTGGTTTTGTGCGCCTTTTGGACGATGTCCTACGTTTTTAGATTTTTCGAAAAATTTTATATTTTTGTCAAAAGCTTCTCCTCAATATCCAGACCAGGATCGGTCTTTGCACGACCCGGTCACTGCTGATCCCTTTCTCTGTCGGACGCGGTGTCTAACGGACTCGCTCTCTGCAAGATACGTTCTCTGTATCACCCGACATATGCCAGGCCGTCTGTGCAAAGACCTGGTTCAACAGAGACCGGGTGAGGCACAGCCCGAAACAAGCAGAGAAATGTGAGACAGAGAGAGTGAGGCGAAGACGTGGTGAGTCACAGAAAATGGGAAGCAGAGATCGGGTGAGGCAGAGACCGAGTCAAGCATGTACAGGCTGATGCACACACCGCATGAAGCAGAGACCGGTGAGGCACAGGACGAGTGACGCAGAGACCTTTTTAACCAGAGACGGAGTCAAGCACAGACCTGGTGAATCACACACCGTGTACAGCAGATACCGGTTGACTCACAGACTGAGTACGGCTGAGACTGTGTGAAATAGACAGTCCGGCGGAGTCTAGTCCTGATAGGGATGCGCCAGGTCAAATTTAGAAGAAAAAAATTTCAAATTTTTCGAAAAATCAAAAAACGCTGCAAACGCTCTGAAATGCGCACAAAACCAAAAATTCTCGGAAAATTTGAAAGAAAATTAAAAGTTGCCGAGTCCGGCAAAGGCAGTGTGAGGCATTCACCGAGTTTGGCACGTATCTCTTGGTGAAAGTTTAGAAAATTTTTCAAAAGGTTCGAAAAATCAAAATATGCTGGAAATTGTCTGAAAAGCGCACAAAACCAATTTTTTTTTAAAATTTGGAAAAAAAATTTAATGTGAAATTTTTCAATTTTTTTTGGTTTTGTGCGCGTTTTGGACAATTTCCAGCATTGTTTGATTTTTTGAAAATTTTGAAATTTTTCAAAAACTTCCACCACCTCATGCCTTGCAGGACCGGTCTCTGTCGGACAGTATCTGATATACTGTGTCTCTGACGAATGCGGTCTGTGCCTAACTCGTCTCTGCACGGAGCGGTCTCTGTAATGACAAGGCTCTGACGTGCCGTGTCTGAGAAGCACAGGTGCGGCGGACCAAACGTAAGGCAGAGACCGAGACCTACACGGGCCAGGCAGCAACCGGGTGAGACAGAGGCCGAGTCCGGCAGAGGCATTCACCGAGTTTGGCACGTATCTCTTGGTGAAAGTTTAGAAAAATTTTCAAAATTTTCGAAAAATAAAAAAATGCTGGAAATTGTCTGAAAAGCGCACAAAACCAATATTTTTGGAAACTTTGGTTTTGTTTTGAATGTGAAATTTTTCAAATATTTTTGTGTTTTGTGCGTTTTTTGGACAATTTCCAGCATTTTTTGAAAAATTTTCAAAAATTTTCACCACCTCATGCCTTGCAGGACCGGTCTCTGTCGGACAGTATCTGATATACTGTGTCTCTGACGAATGCGGTCTGTGCCTGACTCGTCTCTGCACGGAGCGGTCTCTGTATGACAAGGCTCTGACGTGTCGTCTCTGAAAAGCCCTGGTGCGGCAACATGTAAGGCAGAGACCCTGGCCGGTAGAACCACTCGAACCCTTGGTGTTATTTCAGGTCTATTAACTAATCATTGCGCACTTGTGACGCTGCTGAACTGCGTCACATTTTCTGTACAAGGAAAAAGCATAGAATGAATTTCTCAGAAATAAACTGAGTAAGTTCGATAGCTTTGTTTGTTGTTCTGCCTTGCGTTCTATGAAGTTATGGACACTTTCATCGCCGATTTTCTTCTCCAAAGGACGAGCGACGTAAGTAGGAGTGATATGAGAATAATTCGATGGAATTGCCGATTGTGGTCTTTTGAGTTGTGACGCCGTGTTAGCTCGTAGGCGGTTAACAACGTCGCAACACATATTCAACGAAATGAAACCTCAAATATAAAATCTGATGGAAACTGCTACAAGCTCTTCCCTGAAATCAATTTATTTGCAGTCTGGACAACAAGGCACTCCCACACGCACATACCGACACTTCTATGTTACGCTTGTTATTAAGAATATTTATACCCTACTCATTTGCATATAGGGACTGTGAGAAAATCTACGGAGAAGGAATTAGGCAGGTGAACTACGTAGCCGCAATGATGTTACTAAAATTAATCTTACAATGTGACTGGATTAATCGGTCTCAGAACATGAACCAGCGGCTGGCTAGTCTGAACACGGTAATAATCTATTGCATTCTATAAAAGCCGGAGAGCTTCTCCACTATTTCAACGACTATTTTTTCACATGGACGTACCTCATTTCAATAAAATTTAAATCAAAGTAGAGGAGAAAAACTCAATTTCGAAGCAGATAACACACAGATCCTTAACAATTACAGATTACAACCTTCGTAATTGTACCGAATGGCTTCAACAAATACAAGGTCCTGAGAATATCAGCTAATGTACATAAGACAGCGAAACTCGTCTACAACGGAAACATGTCTTTATGGAAAGTTTCATCGATCTGAAGTTCTCATGGCGGTCAAGGTATAGAAGTTCTTCCGGGTTGTGACGCCGTTAAGACTTGCAGGTACATACTAACGTTTCGGAAGACAATAGTTGCTTCCACCTTTATTCCTAGAGATGCAGCATGTTTCTCCAAAAAATGTACACACACCTAGAAGTCTCCAAGGCGCAACAGTTCAAACCTGCCTTTAAGTTCACAATTTTGCCTGTAGCCAACATGGTACGGCATTCATTTTACTCTCAAAATAAAGCGAAGACAATCTCCGTAGGTCATTAAAATACATTACGTATGTCACGGTAAGTGGCGAGTTATTACGGGTATGAGAACCGTGATTTTAAATATTTATTTAGACAATCTTTTGCCCTTTAAAAGATTAAACCAGAATATATTCACAAAGGGAGTTTATAGACCCAGAATCACTCCAATAACCAAAGCTATCGGTCTATCTCTACATATAGTGTTTTGGAATGCCTGTGAAGGCATTGGTTACACACGTCGGCAAGTGATGTCCTCGGAAACGGAGATGCCGTAGATAATTACTCACAGGCTTCATAATCCACAGTGATTATGCCTGCGCAGTATAAATCTGATAATATACATTCATAATCCTAATACAATGAGACACTAAACTTCATAGAGCACCAGACTATTTTAATAACTAATTAACTCTCTGGTAAAAGAACGCCAAGCATTACTGGTACTGTCAAAGCCCACATTTGTATATCGTACAGGACCAGTTAATTTCAGATGAGATCCTAACCACCCGTTTCCCTTGCACTGTTTTGCTATGTCGGGCCTTCAGTAACATAAGTGAGAGGTTATTATGACGTTTCATCTACAAGATTTCTGTACGCATTTCTTGTTTCTCCGGTCTGAGCTATTTATCCGTAACATCATAACCTCGTCGATCTAAATTACAGAGTACTAAGTGACTTTTACAGTATTTCTTGATTTGTCGAAAATTTTCAACAATTATTTCAAATCTCTCTCCAAGAGATGCTTGCCAGCCTCGGTGAATGCCACATCCTGTCTCTGAAAGGACTCGGCCTCTATCTCACCCGGTTGCTGACTGCCTCGGTGTCTGCAACAACCGGCCTCTGCAAGACTCGGTGTGTGACCGACCGTGTCTCTGCCCGTCTCGGTCTCTGCCTTACGTGATGTCTGCCGTACACTTCATAGACCATGTGAGACAGATCGCGTTGGTCAGAGACACTACGACAGAAACAGTCCGACAGAGACCGGTTCTGCAAGGCATCAGGTGGGGAGAATTTTGAAATAAATTTTGAAAACATTGAAAATTTTCGAAATATCAAAAAATGCTGGAAATTGTCCGAAAAGCGCACAAAAAGTTTGAAAAATTACACTTACAATTTTGTTTCAAGTATATCAAAAATATTTGGTTTTGTGCGGTTTTCAGACAATTTCCAGCTTTTTTTGTTTTTTGGAAAATTTTGAAATTTTTTTCAAAAAATGGTGGAAAGTATCCAAAAAGCGCACATAACAAAGAAATTTTGAATAATTTCACTTACAAAATTATTTGTCAAATATTTCAAAAATGTTTGGTTTTGTGCGCTTTTCAGACAATTTCCAGCATTTATTGATTTTTTATAATTTTCAAATTTTTCAAAATTCACTACACGGGGTCTCAGCCCAAACCGGTCTCTTTAGGACCCGGTATCTGCACGATCCGGTCTGTATGACCGTGTCTTTGCCGCCTTCAATGACCAGGACCTTAAGGCAATGTCTTACGTGAGTGATAAGAAGCGAGCTGCATAAGCAGCATGGGGTGTCATATGACATAAGGGAATCGCTTGTTGTGTCCTACGTGAGAGACTGCAATAGAAGCACACGGTCTTTCTGCGCATGCACCTTTCCTGTACTGCACAGTCAGAGCTTATCTGCGCATGCGCCTTACTGGCCAGCGCAGCGACCTGCGCGAAAATATCAAAATATTTGATCTCGACTTTGGCCGGCGACTGCTTCGCTGTAACATAGGACAGCGCCACACAAACAGCCAGTTTGATATTTCCGCTTCACCCAAGCAACTCGCACCGCTCGCATTTAATCGCTCACGTAGGACACCGGGTAAGAGTCCGAGTCCGGTAGAGAGCGGGTGAGGCAGATACATGGTTATGGAAATACTAAGTCCCTCAGAGGCCGGGTGTGGCATAGACTGTTTTTGGTGGGGATCGCACAGGGAATATTTTTAAAAAAATATTGAAATTTTTAAAAAAAATCAAAAAATCAAAAATTGCTTGAAATTATCTACAAACAGCACAGAGCCAAATATTTTGAAATATTTGAGAAAAATTAATTTGAAATTCTTCAATTTTTTATTTTTGTCCGACTTTTGGAAAATTTCCAGTATTATGACGGGGGAATGCGGGTGGTAGAATGGGGGCAGGGACGGGGAGACGTGGGTACAAGTGGTGAGAGGCCGAGGGTTCCAGGGGAAGATGGGAAGTGAGGACGATGAGTCGAGGCGACTAGGCGTGGTGACGGATTGACGTGGTGTTGTGTTGATGTGACATGGTGACGTGGGGACGTTGTGATGCGGAGTTGAGTGTTCGTGGAGACGTAGGGAAGTGGCGATGTGGGACGTGGAGACAGGGGGACATGGTGTCTCGTGTACACGGGGAAGCGGGAACTCAAGCACTTATAACGCGTGGAACAAGAGTTGCCTGGACTTGCCGACATGGAGACGCGGAGACGTTGAATGTTCGGACGTGGATACGTGACAGTGTATGGAGTTGGTGACCATAATGATCGTGTTGGTGGCTGTCGAGGTGTTGGTCTTCGTTGTGTTCGTTGTGCCGGTGGTGGTCGTGGTGCTTGTGTTCATGGTGGTGATTGTGATAGTTGTTGTAGTGATGGTTTCTTATTGGTGGTGGTCGTAATGGTGGTAGTAGTGCTGGTCGTGCTGGCGGTGTTTGTCGTGGTAATCGTTGTCGCTGTGGTCGTACTAGTGATGGTTGTCGTATTTGTGGTGGTGGTAATCGTGTTTTTCGTGATGGTGGAGGGATTTTGGTCGTCGTCGTGGTGAAGGTGTGGTTGTTGGTAGCTGTCTTGGTGGTGTTAGTGGTGGTCGTGGTTATGGTGGTGAAGGTGGTTGTGTTATTGTTGGTTATCGTTATGGTCGCATTGGTAGAGGTAGTCATAGTTGTGTTGGTGATGGTCGTATTGGTGGTGGTGGTGGTAATGTTGGTGTTCGATTTATTGTCATAGTGTTGGTAGATGTGGTGGTAGTGATCGTGCTGGTTTTGGTGGTGGTTGTGGTGGTCGTAATGGTAGTGTTGGTCTAGGTGGCGGCGGTTGTGGTGGTCTTATTGGTGTTTGTAGTGGTCGTATTATTTGTGGTGTTGGTGTTCGAGTTGGCGATGGTTGTCGTTGTGGTATTGGTCGTGGTGGCGTTCGTGGTGTTGGTGGTCGAGGTGTTGGTAGTGGTCATGTTGACGGTGGTGGTGGTGGGTGTCGAGGTGGTGGTGCTCGTGGTGGTAGCGGCGGGGTCGGCGGCGGCGGTGGCTCTGATGATGGTGGGAAGTGGGTTCAAGTGTATGTTTAGTGGTCTCTTGGTGCTTTTGTGGGTCGGCTGGGAGTGGTAGGTGAGTTGGTTGGGTCGTTAGTGGGTGAGGCAGTGTTGGGTGGATCGGTGATGGTTGGGGCCGTGGTGAGTCAGTGGTAATGTGTCGGTGTTGGACATGGGGATGGTGCTTGTGTCGTTGGGGTTGGTCGGATGTGCGTGGATGTAGATCTTAATGGGATGGTTGTTAGTGTGAATTAAGTTGGTGAGAGGTGTTTGATGTGAGGTGGTGGGCAGTTGGTAGAGGGTGGGTAGATAGTTACTGTGTTGATGGTGGGTGAATCGTCTTCTGTGGGTAGTTCGGTGTTCAGAGGGTGGTCTGTAGTTGGTTTGTCGGTGGTGGGTGGATGGTATTTGTATTTTCTGAATGGTTTTTATAATACACAGACCTGGAGGCCTCTGTATTGGTATTATAAGAGGCATGTATGGTAGTTCTAAATTGGCTTTATGTTAGGTTTGGATGTCATTAAATGGTCATTACAACAGGCAGGCCTGGAGGCCCGTACACAAGTATGAAATGCCAATCACAACAGGGATATCATAGTTGTAATGTAACTATAGACGAATCCTTTCATTTACCCTAGATCTAGCTACCGTTGGGAAGCTTATTCATCTCTAGGAAAAATGTCTTCAGTTATGGCAATCTACCCCTGTGAACACAGAGCTTCAGCAAGAAGACTTTCAGCATTACATTAAAACGAGAGTAACGAAACAAGTTCAGTCTTTGATTAACTTGAATTGTCTATGTATGGTGGAAATCTACAGATTGCATATTAAGCAATCAGCCCCACTGGGAGGTTGCTGGTCCTGCCCTGAGTTGGGAGAATCGAGTCTACAACCCCCACTGTATTTCTTAAAGATCCATTTTAATAGCGTGTCTTCCTTTCAGGTATATGGATTCGAATTTTGTACATAATTCTCATCTATCCTACATATGCTATAAACTCAACTCATGTCATCCCCACTGATTTTATCGTCTTAATAATAGTCTGTGCAAGTCCATGATCAGAATCTGAGGTGCTAATTAAAATGACATAAACCAATGAAATTATAAACAAAGTCCGTGGAATAGAGTTCTTTTTTGCTCAGTTAGCTAGTCAATAAATTTTCTGTTCAGTATGGAACATAGAGGTTCGTTAACGAGTTCACAAGAACCTGCCACCTGTTCCTACGCCAGATTAATCGAATCCACATCCCGCAATGCATTGACCTATAATCCATTTTAATATTATCCTTCCATCTAAGCCCAGGTCTTCTGAGTGGTCTCTTTCCTTCAGGCTCATTAACTAAAATTTTGTAGTGCACATTTCTCATCTATGGAGCTCGTCACAAAATCAGAAACAACAACCAGAAAAGTTTTGTCACAAAATACAGACGCTAGCATAATTACTTGATAAGACGTACCTCAGCCTCTTCCTACACTTTAAAAATGTATCGCCTTCAATCGTACTTTCAACCCCACCTTTCCCCTACCTATTTGCAATGATGACAGGTTGGGTCACGTAAAGAGAAGCAGAACCTATTGTAAGCACAACTAACACGGAGACACCAATCAATACGTCCTTGCTGAGGCAATCCACCTGTTTGTTCCACGACATTTCTCCCAGTCGATGGTAAGCGGCCTTACCTGAAGGTTGTGATGGGGACAGGAAGCAGCCGCAATCAGGTGACAATCGAGACATTGCTTAGACCAGCCCCTGCAGACGATGATTCTTCGGATGTGGTCGTCACGAGGAAGAGACACCCGCCAATACGACAACCAACCACCGAGAAAACTCTTAAGGAGGCTGGAGCAGAAATGGGAAAACTCCGCCAGGACTTGCATGACGTTACTAGTATCCACAACGACGATGAACTTGAAGATATTCAGGACCTTGAACAGACTTTTGATTCCCTTGGTATTCCTTCAAGTTCTAATTTTATCAGTGATCAAGTTGATCTTAAAATTCCCGACAAACCTTCACACGAACGTGACCTCTCACTGCTGAAAACAAAATGGACTGATTTTGAAGTTGGTGTTCCCGTTTTGCAAAATTCGCCTGAAAGAGATAATTGTACTGAAAACACTGCAACGACCTTTGGGTGGGGCAGTATTAGATCCTCTTCCGGTCCCCAGACACGTTTCGATATTCCACCGTCAGCATTACTAAATAACAACAATAATAACACAAAATCAGCGCCTATGAAGTTCACATGGAGCCCGCCAGAACCCATGAAATCTCCAGACGAATGGATTTATCAGAAGGTGAGACAATGTTTATATATACGCTTTATAATATAACACGAATGTATTAAATTTAAAAAGACTGGGGCAGAATAAATTACGGCTACCCACCTTAATGGACCTTACAAAATTGTTGAGTGAACTATTTCATTAGGCAAATTATTTAATCTTCGCGGTATTAATTGCATAGGACGGAGGCTTGGTGGGCCCCTGAGCCGGTGTGGACGTTGTGGCGATAAACAATTTCTAACATGCCGGGAATCGGACGCTGGTCGTCCAGCCCGTAACATAGCCACTATACTAAGCTATCCCAGCTCTTAAAATTTCTTAAATCAATTAAAGTATAATATATATCAAAACTAAGGGGTCTTGTTCGTGTATGTATTTATGTGTGTAGTGTTGACATGTATAGAAAAGGCCATGCGATGTGCGATCCACTGTCCAAGCAGTCCTATCAAATGTCTAAATATTCACCCTTTCATAAGTAATTCTCAATCGTAACAGGCCAGAGTACCTACACTGTGACAACCGAATTCTCATTAGTCTGCAACACATCAAAATTAAGGACACAACATATCGATTTCTAAAGGTCTGTGACAATGGCTAATTCATGACAAAATCAGTATCTTTGACAATGTATACTGCCTGAGGTATATTTGAGAAACCCGACGTTTCGAGAGCTGGATCTACTCCCGTCTTCAGGTAATTGATTGATATTATGCTGACACCTATAAGGTACAGTGGTTAGGTTAGGATTCCTACGGTTTCAATTTCGAACCCGACCGTTACTGATACAAAAGAAAATGTCAGTATGACAACCAATCAACTGAAGACGTTAGCAGAGCCAACGTCGCGTTTCTCAAATATACCTCAGACAATGAACAGTGTCCAACACTTTGTTCATATATATATATATATATATATATATATATATATATTTTCTGTAGTACCCTGAAAAAAGTCATGAACTTGATATTACAGGTTATCTGACTTTCGTGTTGCATAAGTACGTCACAACCTTTGAGCGGAGTAAACTATCATGAAATGTTTAAGCTTAAGGGCTGCACGCATGCACCCTCTTCATATATTCACACGCTACTCGTAGATCAATACAGCATAATCGATATTCTTAAAATGTTACCCGTTAAAAATATATCCTCTTTAATAATGTAACAATACAGTACTTAAGCCGTTACCCAAAACAGCCTGCCTAATGTATCCTGTACAATGTAAAATGTTATTAGCTACGTTCAGTGTACATATTTTAAAATAGCACGAAATATTATAGTGTTTCTCAGGTCACGTGAAAAAACTTTCCCAACTTCGTATAATATAAAACGTCATCCAATAGGGTAAATTTGCTTCGGAAGGATGAGAAAGGAAATAAGTGTTGCCTATATTAAGACACTAATTGAATTTCTAAAAACTTCTGTCAGTATAGCTAGTCAGGCCGAGAATCGAACCAGGACCGGCGATATTATAGTTGTAACGCAGTTTCGACTTGGATGTGGGTGTCGACGTATGGTGTCCAACCCAGAAGACCACCACGGACGTCTTCATCGCCATGAGAAAGCATCTTCCGATCAACTTTAATAGTTCATGATTAATTTCTATCATTGTCTTTCATCGCCATAAACTATGTAAGGACACTTTGGACCAGAGTCGTAATAATAATGTCAGAAAACCTACTTCATAAGCGGGAAGTCATCGGTTCCAACTTCAGACTGAAGCCCCACTAATCTCAGACCTCTTTTTTGAATTTTTCTAGGCAAATTCTGGGAAAGGGAAGTAGGTAATTATTACTTCTCATTCCTTCCCATTTTTACAGTTATAATTTCATTGGACTCCTAAGAAACAACGAACAATGCAATAATAATCACCCACATTCAGTAAATAAGAAATATGAAGCTTTGACGGGAGACTGGTAGAGATTTTTAAAATTATTTTCGTTAGTAAAAAGAGTAAAGCAAAGCTATCCAACTACACGCCATGTAGGCGCTTGGGGGGAGTGGCAGTATAGCTCCTACTAATTTTTAACATCGGCTCTAGGTAGGGGTGTGTGGTTAGCGTCACGCCTCGGCCGCGATTTACTCTCGGGAAAGGAGGCTGGGTGGGGCCCAAGAGCCGGTCTGGACGCAGAGACTAGAGGAAAAATCATCTGCCCCAGTTCGAGATCGAACCCCGGTTGTCCAGTCCGTAGTCAATAACAATACTGACTGAGCTACCAGGCTGGCATTTTCGTTAGTAGGCCCACTTAAATAATTTGCCGGGAATATTGCTTTAAACCGGACACGTTCCTCTCATCCTTTGCAAGCGACTATCTTCATTCACTGTTTCCAGTTCGATTACACATTAAGTCTGTAGTAGTTATAGATTGCATGGGGAAGTGAGAAATAAGCACAAAATTTTGGTCAGAGGAGCTTAGAGTAAGAAATGGGTTTTGAGAGCTTGGCACAATGTGAGAGGTTAATATTAAAACTGCCCTTACTGAAGAGGCGTCTAAGGTCGTGGACTGGATTCATGTGGTTCAGAATATGGTCTTTTCGTTCCTTAAAAATAGGGAATTTCTAGACAGGTTGAGTAATTAGTTCTCTTTATCAAGACTGCACAATGAATGAAATGTTAATTAATAGAGCTCAGCAAATGAATTAAAACAATCAGTTTTGTGACACTTCAGGACTTTGGTCTGAAGACCTTTGAACTGAATCAAGCACCAGACTTTCCATTTATTAAATCAGATTCTTGCTACGGATAAATTGCATATTCAGTGAAGAGACAGAAATTTCCTGACCTTGCTCAGAAATCAATGCTTTGAAGGTTTTTACTGTATCCACCGTGGAATCAATAGAAGTGAACAACAGTCCTTTGCAGTACTTGGCATATCTGATTAAAGGAATTTCCCCACTGTACTTCTCAGACACTATAAGGGGAAACTATATTACAGACTGATGATATCTGTAGTTAACAAAATATTACACATAAAATGAAGTCTCCTCTTGAACAATATTTGTCCCAATGGTTAATAAAAATTATTGCAGGCCAATTCTATCACATGTAAGTGGGCCAAATTGCATAGTAGGAAAAGTGGTATTACAGCCTCTTTTAAGATCTTACAGTCTCACAGCAGTGAAGATGATGTTGCTCTTCTGGATTCTGATGTTATGTTGTAAGCATCAATTATTACAGTTTTAATTACACTGAATGCATTTTCCCCTTTTTAGAGCATCGTTGATGGATTTGATCCTGATAAATTTCGGAGAGCCAATAAGAAGGTACGCATACTGTCACCTTTCTAGAGCACTTCACCTCATAACTTTGTAATATTCTGTTATTTTAACTGACAGAATTTACAACCATAAATGTCCAAAATGTCTGACACATGTTATATCATCTACACATGGTAGAAGTGTAATCAGTAATGCAATCCAAGAGAAAATCAGTATGTATTTATGTAATTCACATTATTATTCGGTTCCCTCCCTCTTATTTCTCATCCAATAGATTCCACTTTTGATTTTGTATATGGATGCCAGATATAATTAATGAGACATTAACTGTGTTTCCTGTCCCTTCAGACACATGGCACAGTACCTTAAAATATGACTTGCTTTTATATCCACCAGAAATCAACATTAAAATCAGTTTTCAACTCAACAAATGCATGTGTGAAGCTAAGAAATAAGATCACCTGACCCTACAGATATGCACAATATCCACTTAATATTCAAAGGGCCAGTAAGTCACTCCAATGTCTATAACAATGAAAACTTGCATTATATTTTAAAAAATTATTTCACTTTTCACCAACTACCTGATTCTATTCAATGTTGTAAGAAACAACTGAAGTATGATCTTGGTTTCTTGTTTTGTGGTGTCATTGGTTTTACATATGATAGTATTGCTACAAAAATGAATGCCAGAATAATTACTATTTTTAATTAATCTGCAGACTTTATGTAAAGCTGTGATGTTAAATTGTAATTTGTTTCATGTGTATATTAAATAAAGAATGTAGATCGTAGGTGCCTAGTAACAAAGTACCAAGAAGGATATTTGTCACAGAAGAGACAAAGAAGCAATGGAATGAAAGAAAAATTAGTCATGACATTCGTTAAGTTGTGTTCATCACATAAATCACCAAGGATGTGATAAGAGGCATTGTGGCACATACTGGGAGAATGTAGTAGATTGGTTGGAAAACCTAAGGGGAAGAGACGTGCACAGACAGGAAAATAATATTAAAATGCAGTTGACAGATGTTGAAAAAAGAAGGGAGGAAGCAGTTAAGAGTTATCACATATTCATTAAACATTCTCTCTAAATGTTCTGGCAGCATGCATGCAGAAGACATCTTGCAATGTTGGTCTTCTAGATTTTAACACCATGTGGACAACCTAGAAGATCAACATCTTCACTGCTGTAAGAACCTTGAATCTCACAATAACTTGCACTTCCCCTTACTAGGGTAACTGTTGTTTCAGTCATTATGAATGCATCTATTTAAAGAAGAAAGCACTAGTAATGGTGACTGCAGAAATAGAGATACTTTATCTTATTACACATTCATTTCAGGATGCACTGAATGAGGGAAAAGAATCATCTAGTTCAAAGTAAGTATGACTCATGTAAATAATGGTACAAGAAAAACTTAAACATGGAGAAAAAAATTGTCTTTACAAATACTGATACAAAGGAAATAAGTTAAATTATGTGGTTCAGGTTCATGTCCTATGACAGATTTGGTGTTAGGTGTATTAAAAATCTTTGGTACCTATTAGCAGATAGGTGGTTAATGGTTCACTGTGTCTGTCTGTATGCATGTTTAAATTCAAGAGACAATACAGCTAGCATGTGAGATAAATTCCATTTTGTTATTATAAAGTTTCAAAGTTTGTCTGTCTAATAGGTTATACAAGCCATGTTAACATACAGTACATAATTCATGTATCGAATAGTTTGTAATATACAAATAAAGAAGTCAAAGTCCTCTATTTTAAACTATGCTATCCTCTGAACATTTGGCAACTTTATCTTACCTTGCTTGAGCAAAGGGTTTTGGGCTTTCACTAAGTATATCAAAGATTCTCATTCCTGCCCAGCGGTTATGATAAAATTAGACCTTTCATGTAACAAGTAATAGTGACTCTTTCCCCATGGGTAAAGTGGCTAGATCATGAAGCTGACTACTTCATTCATCTAGTAGTGAAGTTATGGACAACAGCATAACCTTTTATCACACTTTGTTTACATGTCTTTCCTCCTTCCATTACTTTATCTGATCATTCTTCCATATTAAATTCATCTGACTTCCCCTTCAGATATTAACACAAAATGTTCCTGTGGAATAACCAATTATTTTATTTTATTTTACACTGCTCTAATGGCTGCCAACATTATTTCTTTCTCTCCCATATCATATCAGTAAAATAATGAATATGTAACCCTAAAAGAGTATATTTCAATATACAAATAAGAGAAGCATAATCAAGTGATGAACTGTTGGTTGGTTCACCTACTATCCCACATGTGTTTAGATTGTGAGATTGTGTATGTGGGTATATGTACTTAATTTCTATAAAATGACTGTTATAGCTAGACCAGAAGATGTTTTCTATTTTTCACATGATGTGACACTTGGATTCACCCATGATGACAATCTGTTTAGTAGTGGACAAAGTTTTGTTACAAAAATATTTACTGTTCACAAAATTTCCCTCCTCTTTCATATAACTTCTGTTGCATGTGACCTGATCCATAAATGTTAATGCAAAATGGAAATTGGCCTACTTCTCATTAATTAACATCAGAGAATAATAACATCAATTTCATTCAATTCAGACAGAAATAATAGGGAGTATGCGTGAGTACCTTATTTCTGTTAAGAGTTCAACAGTTTCCCACTCTCACTTCAACTAAAATTGATGGTATTTATACAATTTTAACATGTTTAGGACAGAAGATATTGTCATGTTACATCCACATAGTGTTCCAGACTATGACCTCTCAGAACAACAGATCTTGGACAGCATTGAGAAGGAGTTTGTGTCCTGACAAGAAATATAAAATTCCACTACTCCAACTATCAAAAAGAGTATACAACCAGTAAAAGACACAAAAAAACTTCCATCAGAATTGAATTTCAACTGACACATTATTAACTACAGAACAATGATCTACATTTGTTCTTAGAGGCTGGAAATTAAACATTCCAGACTTTCATGAGATACTTCTGGGAAAATTTATTGATACATTAATCACTAGTCCTTATGGATGATGACTTCCAAAATAAATAGTCTTCAAAAAAATTTCTGCTTTAAACACCCAATTACAGACCACTTATAAACTAGATAATACTTTTGTAATACATATTTTAACATTGTGTTGTAAGTGAGAGGTAAACCAGCTGCATAATTTTCCTGAAATTTGGTCCATAGTGGGTAGCCATTCCTAACCTTTCATGTTCACTGGAAAACACAAATCCCATTTCAATTTTCCTACAATACACAACCTACAGGAAAAGCATGTTCATTTAATTTTGAGACTATGTATGTGTAACAATTTACAGATTTTCATATTCTGGAAAGAATAATAAATAAAGGTTAAATAAATTCTATGAATAATGCATGCTGTGAGTATTTTGTCACAAAGTGTGTAAACTGACTCACTTCCACATACCAAACAATAGTTACATCTACATGCATTGTGAAAATGCATGCAGCAAATACCATGTAGGATTTATAATTTCCACAGTGGCGAGTCTGAAGATGGCTGTCTTCTGGGTTATTGTACCATGTAGTTTGGTAGAAGTTTACCGATGTTTCAGAGATCCTTGCTACCTCCATCATCATCATTGCCCTGATGATGGAGGCAGCAATGACCTCTGAAACATCGGTAAACTTTTACCAAACTGCATGCCACAACAACCCAGAAGACAGCCATCTTCAACAAATACCATGTTATAGTATGCAAGATAAGATCAAAATCAGTGACTGACTACTGCACATTGTCATCTCATGCAAATTCCCTTATTATCATCATTATCATAGTTATTCATAAAATATTATTCGGATGATTAAATCAAGGAGGATGAGATGGATGGAGTAGGGGAGAGATGACAAATGCATGTAAAGTTTGGTTGCAAATGAACAGACCAGGTCTAGATTGAAGGATATTACTACAATGTGCCCTAAGAATGAGGGTATGGAGGTTTGGATTGGACTCATATGGCTCAGGATATGATTTTGATGTTCCATCTCCTTTACAAAACAGTAGAAATATATAGTCTGAATTACATGTGGATGAGCCAATCCAGACAATATTATTATACTTCATGTTCTGGATGCATGCAATAATTCCACCAACACATAAACCTACTTCACTGCTCTAACACTTTGTTAAAGTATACTGTTGTTTACAACAGCATCAATCAATTATAACTCTACTACACTTCAGACAATGTACTTCACTGACAATTTAGGAAGCAAGCACAGTTAATATATTTAAAATGTACATGTCAGTAAAACATAGTTTTGTCATCTCACCAGAGATTTTCTATTTTAAGTGAGGTACATTGTACTGTACCATGGTTTGAGCATAAGCTATGCACAGAATATTTTAACACTAACAAAAATGTGCAAAAGTCTGAAAAACTGTTCTTTGGACTCAGTTCTGAAGTATAACTACATACACCAATAACTTTTGTTTTATCTACAAACACTTCACACACACAAACACATATAATTATATGAGGAACCATCAATTCTACGAAGAATAATATGTATATTGTAGAAATTATTAAAAACTAGAACTAATGAATTGTATGTCTAAATATTGTAATCTTCCATTGATGTGTGAATGTCTCTCTGAGACTGCATAAATGAATGCTTATTAGAAATAAATATGAACTAATTTCATACAAAGGAACATATAGAAAGGTTCACTACCTTACTAATTTATATTTTCCCAGGAGAAAGTGAAAGAAGATTTGGAAGTTTATATGACTTGATCAGTATGAATTCTAAATCTTATACTACCTGAATAAGAAATTATTTTTAAGTAATACATGTTATAATTCAAAATATGTGTTTGGAGTTTCTATTGCAAGAAAATATTTGGAATATTTCTAATAAAATAATGCTCAGAAACAATGGTTGGTTTTAGGTCAATAATATTAAGCATTTTAGGGTTTATATGGGCTACTTTTCATAAGATATTTTACTCTTTCTTAATTCCCAAGATACATGCAATTCACACACATTTTTAATGGAAATCTAGGTAGCAAATGTGGTATTAATGTTAAAATTGGTTAATTTGTATTACTTTCAAGAATATTTTAAAAGTGGGTGTTATTTTTATATTCAAAGCTTAAATTTACATCAAGCAGGGGCAGAAGATGCTGTTTCATTTTTAAAATCTGTATTTCCTGGTCTTAATATTATTCCAACCACTGAAACTGAGATGAAAAGTGTAATACAGTCCCTCAAATCAAAAAACTCATCGGGTTATGATGAAATAACAAGTACAATTTTGAAAGGTTGTTCAGCTTTAATTAGTCATCCATTAAGCCACATTTGTAATCACTCATTATACAAAGGCATTTTCCCAGACCGCCTTAAAATATCAATACTAAGACCGCTGTACAAGAAAGGTGACAAAACTAGTATGACAAATTACATGCCAATTTCACTGTTAACTACTTTTTCTAAAGTACTTGGGAAGATTATGTACAATAGATTAAGTCATCATATACATACTAACAACATACTGGTCCCAGAACAATTTGGCTTCAGGAAAGGTGTATCCACTGTAATGCAGCATTCAAACTAACAGACAATGTGCTACAATCTATTCCCCAAAAAATGCATGTTATGCAGTTAGATCTCTGCTGCATGTCAGCAACACTGACACACTCAAATCAGTATATTTTGCCTATTTTCACTTTATAATGAAGTATGGAATAATTTTTTGGGGTAATGCATCAAGCAGCAAAAAGATATTCACTTTACAAAAGAAAATTGTTAGATTAATGGCTGGTGTCAAACCTAGAAATTCATCATAGACCAGGTGTCAAACTCTCATGCTTTCAGAAGAGTGCTTATTATGCAGGTATCAAAATTTTCAACAGTGTACCATTAAGTCTCACAAGTCTTGTAAATTACAAGGCACAATTTAATGTAGCATTAAAAAGATACTTAATTACACACTCCTTTTACTCTGTCGATGAATTTCTATTCTTTACAAATAAGTGATATTTTATCTTCTGCATGTAATGAGTAGATTTATTTGTAACTTATTGCTTTAGGTGAATCCTTTGTTTGTATTATGTGAAATTTATATAATAGAATGAATTGTACTTTATAATATGTATTGTATTATTATGACTTTTTACACAACCTATTGTCATCTGACTAACTTATGGATCCATGGAATGTAATAAAGATTATAAATATTATAAATATGATGTATCCGCATATTGAACAAAACACACGTAGAAATGAGCTTTGGCATACAACACTGGAAAATGTTTGCCTAATACACAATAATTTTCCACATTTGACATCTCTGAAGATACAAGCAGATAATTTGGTCACACCTTTGATGCCTATATGTTGCAGAGTTAATGGTTCCTAGCCGTTCAGCCAATTAAATTCTACCAGAAAATCCAAGGAAACAAAATGCCAGTTCTTTTAACATTCATTACCTAGATTTATTTAGTATGTTATTCCATTTTGAGTGCCAATGATTCACAAGGAGATAAATGTCTCTGAAAGTAGTGTTAATTTGATTGATTTCTAACAGCTTGTAACTGTCTATACAGAAGGTGGAAAACTAGTATGTGGACATTTGGTGGAAAATAAAATTGATTTTATAAGGCATGATCTCTACACACACATAAAATGTCTGAATAATTATTAAAAATGAATATTGCCATTTTATAATAATTCTCTATGTTTTATATACCACAGCTTTTGTATCAAAATTTGTAAAGGAAAATGAGTCTACTGACAAGTGTGACTGAAATTAAATTGCCTTATTTACAGGCAAAAAAGGAGAATTGTTCTGAATGACAGTTAAATTTAAATTATGCTTATTGCTGTTAAAATATGTTGCTTATATATGTGATACTAAATATATTTCATTACATTAGATTAATGTTAAAGTTACAGTTGTAATGTTTAATATTTTAAATAAATAAAACTGTATTTTAATGCTGCCTTGCAAATATATTTATTTTATAATTAAGTAGATGTTTCCTCCTTCCAGAAATGTCTCTTTCCCCAAAACTGACTCAATAAAGATTGCCTAGTATTTTCACCGTTGTAAATAATACAGTGGGAATGTGCGACTAGTTCCAAGTCAATAAAGCTCGTAGAACTTAAGCATAGCATTTCCTAGATAGTACTATGTAGGAAATGCTATATAACTATACTGTCATGACTAGATTATTCTGTAAATAAGATAGAAGCAGTCTGTTGACTACCACTATAAAGGTTATAGCACCATTCAGAAGCCTTTGTGAAAACAGAGTGGAACATTTAATGGTGAAGTAGTTGTCATTACTATAGCAGGAGGGGTTCTCTAAGACCTGCCATATCCCTCACATCATTTAATGGAGTCCGACAGGTTACAGGTGGTTAAATGTGTATATTTATCTCTGGATTCCAGAAACCATATAAATCATGCAGTGGAGACATTACCATCAAACATTTTGTCAGAACCATGTTAATATTATGACCACCCTGTTCTTGGACTATAAGGTGTTTGACCCACAGGTCTACTATATAGGATTTGAGGTTTTCACAGCAGTGAGTTTGAAGATGGTTGTCTTCTGGGTTGTAGTGCTGAGCAGTCTGGTAAAATTCTACTAGACTATATGGAGCTACAAGCCAGAAGACAGCCATCTAAGTGTTGAATACTATGCAGCCACTATAAAGTCCCATGCATAACACTATCAAACAAGTATGCTGAGCAAAGTTAACAAGCAGAACAATCCATCTCAGCCACAGCAATACCCACATCCTCCAGTCACACAAACAGAAATTACAGGATTATGTCTGGAGCTCCAGAACCCACCCTAATGTCCATACCTGGTCCCAAGTGACCACAGGGCTGGCAGATACAAAGATGGGTTAAAAAATGTTGGACTGTGACATCAATTTTACATGTCTAACCACCTGAGAAGAATTAATTGTATTAATTATGTGTACATGCAGAGTCATCCCCTGTTTGATTGATATAAAAAGATACTTCTGAATTTGTAATATCTGAAGCATTTCACAGTGACTGAATGCAATAAAGTCTTCTCAGCTAATCAGCCATGGTACAACTGAATGTTTCAAAGACTGTCATTGCCTCCATTATCAGGGCTGACAGGAACATCTACACAAAGCACACAGGCAGAGTAAACACCACAAATCATCATGTCAGTGTTTGGTTTCTTCATGAATCTGTTACATGGTAATAAATGTTTCTCTGGGAAATGAATGCTGCTGTTGATAATTCATGTTGTTGTACAAGAACAAAAACAAGAAAAATTGACAAAAAACCAATGGTAAATCTTCAATTTAGAAGAAAATTAGCTGAGCTGTAAACTGAGAGAAAGTAGAAACAGGAATGTCAGTCATAACATTATGCAGCTGAGGAATGGCAAAATCACACTACATTTATGCAAATCAGAATAACTTGAAAGTTTAAAAAATCAAGGGTTGATAATATGTAATATTGTGTAACATTTCAGAAAACCAGGCCTAAATCCAGGTGTATATAATAATGTATTTTTCTGTCTACACAAATTTATTTATAGTTCATTTAACAACACTTTTTCAGTAGCTATATAGTGTCAAATGAGAATATGATGGTAAATGATGAATTGGAAAGGATGTGGAAGAAAACAGTCGTGGCCCAATTTAAGGCATTATCCCAGCATTTGCATGGAGGAACTGAGGAAAAACCATGCAAAGCCCCACTCAGGATAGCAGGTCTCTGGGCAGAGATTTGTATCTGTAACCTCCCGAATACAAAGCAGGAGTGATAACCACTCAACCACAACATTCGGTTGCCTACACAATGTAAAGACATCCCTTATTTAAAATGCAAAATGCAAAATGAAATACCAAAAGTGGAGTAACAGTGACAACACATTCTACAGTACAGTGAATTCAGTGACAAAAATGAATGCACATAATTTCTTTGCTGAAACTGCAGAATCCTCAGATTGATGTTCACAAATCAAGTATCACTCCATAAAAACAATAAAATAAACTTACCAAAATAACAGCAGTACCTGCTGGCAGACAGGAAGTGAGTTTTATTCAACTTTACCAGTGAATGCACTACTCAAAACAATCAATATACTCACAGACAATATGTAACAGTTTTGCATAAAATATACAGTAAAACCTCTATCCATCGTTACCCAAACTATCGTTTTCCCGGATGCATCGTCTGTTTCGTTCGGTCCCTGATTAGTCCTATATAAAATGTTACATTTTCTCGCTTCTATCGTTCGTCGAACTGCCGTTTTATCGCACCAATCGTTCAAAAATCTTAGTCCTGGCCCACAATTTTCTCGCACTGATCGTTTCTGAGAAATTATAACGAAATTTACGCAATGTTTTAGAATTCAAAATGACCGCTTTAGAGATAAATAAATATCGAAAGACGCACAGTGAGCTTGCCACATGCGTGGTCGACAATGTCAATGAATCGTGTGACGATCGCGAAAGGGGTGATAACGGCGAGGAAGGGGAAGACGACGAATGCAAGCCCGAAGCTGTGCCGAAGTTTCCCGTAGCACATGCTGCATTCGTTCTTTTATGCGAACAATATTTGTGGTGTTGAAAACGTTTTGAACATGGAAAGGGATCTGTTTCGCCTAAAACGTAAAGTTATCCATTAAAGACTTTTTTTGCTAAAAGAAGTAACTTTGAAACAGGTTTTGTGTGTTCCAAAGAGAAAAACGCACTATTTTAATTTTTTCTCATTTTTAATGCTTTCCCGCAACTGTCGTTTTCCCGTATTCATCGTTTTGATTTCTCTCCCCCGTCAAAAACGATGCATCGAGATTTCACTGTATATGCGTTGAAAAGTTTAGATGGAACAAGATAAATGCTATATAACTTCTGCTTTCGAGTGAAAGCCAGGCGTTTGGTGTTAACCAACATATCAGCAAACATTGCAGTTGCCATTTTCAAGGTGGTTGAGGTGGGGGCTCATTACTGAAGGCCTTATACAAGCAGGCAGTGGGTGCAAGATGAATTTGCTGGTGTTGATTGAAGGAATGGAGGACGTGGTTCTCACAGGAAAGCCGAAGTTATACATTGAACTACAACTATAAAGACCTATGGACAAGAAGATAAATGCTGTTTCATTCAGTTAGCATTTCTAACAAACCACAGCCCATAAAAACTGTAATATATTTAATACAAACATCACCAACCCTCTGAATCTCATGATGAACACTACTTCTCATAACCATAAACACTGTGTTTAATAAGTTAAATTTAGGATGACAACAGTCAATAATACTAAACAATAACAATGATAATTTAATTAGAGCCATTACAGGCAATCATAATTCTAAGATTCAATTATCACATGAAAATTCTTTAAATTGTAAGCTCTGGAAGTGTGGGGGAAAAAGACTAAAATAAGACAATAAAAATATACTATTTCTTTTTCCCATATTTATAGCAGATCATTATTTTCACTATCATGAATAAAAATAAATATAAATTAAAGGTCAATTTTAAAATAAATGTATTTCTGGCACCAGTCATATACCAAATTTTTCATCACGGAACAAACACTTCTGGAGTACAAATGTTTTTGATTCATATGAATACAAGGATATATAATTCTAATTTAAAATGATAAAATTCCATTCTTAAAACTGAACACACTCATGTGAAAACCATACGTGTAACAACATAAAACTGAGCAAACATATCCAGACTTCTGAACTCATAGGACACATTTCTTCACACAAATACAGTATTTTAAACTAGTATGGTAATCCTTTTGAATGACAGCTACAAATAATATGGAATATTATTCAACCTTTTTTGGTAATGGACTAGATATTGCAGCTCTGAATTTATCTACTACTTCTGTAAATATTAGAGTTCCAGAAAACACCAAAAAGGTTCCAAGCCAATGTGCAAAGGTGAATTCATTCTTGAAATACACGATGGAGAAGAGCAAACTAATGAATTTTCGAAGCGTTACAACCAAGGTAACGGTGAGAGATGTGCATTCAGTTGTTAGGACATAAACTGAGTTGATACATACACATCTGTAAACCTGTTAAGAAAATTATATCTTTTAAACATTATTTCTGTACCAGAAAATGGTCTATAAATGAATTCATCATATTCTAAGAAAAAGATGGCTGTCTTCTGGGTTGTTACACTGTGTAGTCTGGTAGAAGTTCTTGCTTCCAACATTAGGGTGATGATGGAGGCAGCAAGGACCTCTGAAACATTGGAAAACTTCTTCTACCAGACAACATCTTCATACCCATCCCGCAAGAACTTCAAATCCTACATATTTAAGATGCCTGAACGTAAAAAATTAATTTTAAACAGAACAAATAAACTAATAAATCACTAAATATAAACAGCAAGATCCATTCAGATGTAATGCACCCCCAAATATAATGTTCACTTCAATTTTTAAAGCTTAAACTGGAAGAAAAAACCTTTTTTAACCACCAGATATATAAACCACACTGAAGTACCCACATAAAAAGAGTATGCTGGCCAAAATTCAAATTACACACTCCTTTGCTATAAACTACACAGTGCAACTGAACATAAGATTTTAGCTGCACATTAAAATCCTTTTTTAAAGATGCCTCAAAATATGGAACAAAGATGTCAAAAGCTACTGTAGCTATCTATCCAATATGTGCTGTAGGAAAGACATAGAAAATGTTGTAATGTCATTTGTAGCCACCACACTTTTATACACAATGCCTGTGAAGGTATAAATTTTATCTAAAATGTTCAGAGTGCAATGTGACCATATTTTCTAAAAAAAATATGGACAAACAACAATACTTCTGCACCTACAGTACTGACCCATAAACACTGGTATCTTGATAAATTATATATTTACAAATTGAGTCTGTAAAACATTATAAAAGGATACTGTGTGAGAACATTGCCAGCTAGATAAAGGTAGAGTTTCGGTAGTCCTACACCAATGACAGGCACTGCCACAGGTTCACTTTGAGCAAATGAAATGATGTGTGAATAAATGTTCTCATACAAAATAAGAAATCCGGGCAGGGGAAGTAGATGCTGTAACAAAAGGGTCTTCTGTCAACCTTTCTGGTACTATGGCCCCCCCCTCAGAATACACACTAACTAAAATATACATAAAATATATAGTTTTTCATTACTTTTTACTCCAATGTGGAAGGAAAAAAAGTGACCAAAAAAAAACTTAAAATTTGTAGTAATACAGCATAAAGAATAAAAGAGTGAAATATACTCAACTTGTGTATGCCTTAGGAACAACCTGCAGACTTTGGTTAACACTGTTTCAGATGATGATAACACATCTCAAAAGCCATCTAATACTTTCCTTGTAGAGAATGATTAACTCTTTGCAATCAAAAGTCCATTCATTTACCACACAGGTTTGAATCGTTATAAAACTGAGCACAAATAATTTAAAGTGCAACACGCAGCCAATATATATATATATATATATATATATATATATATATATATACACACACACACACACACACACTCACACACACGTTAGTCAAAAAGTTCATGTACTTTTACTCTAGAGAACTTACCTATCATCATGGCAGGTTTAACTGCATACCACTCCTGAAGTATTGTTTGCGACTGTAATCTTGAGACTTGCAAGGAATGCAGGAAGTCCGAAGCGTTAAAGGCTGATGCTATCTTTCCTCCTTCAGCCCACTTCCTCGCCTGCAAGTCTCAAATTACAGTTGCGAACTATAACTGCCTTCTGCTGTCATATATTTCTATCACTGCCAGAAGCACTCATGCAGAACTTCTCCAACAAGTGTAACAATGTTGAAGTCTCTTATACCTTTTATGCTAACAGGAACCTGCATCCCTTTGAGATGTTCAGGTAGTAACAAGCAGGGACTAGGAAAGTTAGAGAGATTGCGAAAACATAGTGATATCATTCACAGTCAGACAATCCTGTATATATATATATATATATATATATATATATATATATAAAAAAACCCAACAACAACAACAAAAAACAGATGAACTGGTACACTGTAATGGTGGAGCAGCCATTTCATAAATTCCCACAAAATTGTGGACAGCTTCTGCAAATGACAAAGAATTTCTTTACACACAGTTTTGTTTATATTACGCTTTTTCCAAAATGAACTGTCATAATTATTAGCTACAGCCAGCCTTCCCTTCCACAGGTCATCATCCAGTGATTGTTGGCTCTCCCTGAAATTTTTATACCACTTGTTACTTGTGCCTTATGGTTTTGTAATCTTATGAGTTGTTTTATTTTGAGTGTGGTGTGTTGTTTTGTTGTCTTATTGTTTTGTTGCATCTTATGTTTTTTGTGTCTTATTGTAGCACCACTGCCACTGGTTAAAAACCCATTTGCAGTTAATAATAATAAAAATAAATAAATAAATACTGCAGTTTTACTCAACACCATACACAAACTTAACATTCATTCACTCTTCAAATTGTGACATCAGAGTAAGCACAGTAAGTGCCATGAAAATCAAACTTCAGAAGCAAATTACCATGTTTTCATCCTCTTTGTATACTGAGTACATATAAAATTAAACATGCCCCACTGCATACCATGAAGGTGCTTGGAGACAGAGGTGGTATAGCTACTACTAATTCAAGACCTTGGCACTAGATTGGGATCAGTGGTCAGTATCATGCCCTGACCATACTTTACTCCTGGGGGAAAGGAACACCCCTAGTACCCAATGAATGGGCCCCAGGACTGACCTGGACACAGAAGCCAGATAAAAAATCCTTTGCCCCTGCTGTGAATCAAACCCTGGTCATCCAGTCTGTAGTCAGACTGAGCTACCCTGGTACACACTTAAACCACTGCCCGCACCTTCCCTACCAGTTCTGATATGAAGACTTACAAAAATCCTATATCATTCAGCAATTACCACAAATGTTCATGTACTTTCGATTCTGCCATGTTTAATAGTGTGAGAAAAATCTGTGGAGGATAGGAAAAAGGCAAGGAGAAAATAATTATCAGAGTGGGGTCAATGAGGATATCATAAATTGCTGCCTGAATTTCCATGCTAACAACACCCTCTCAAACACTGAAACTGCATTAAATATACTAGTGCTCATAAATTATCAGACAAATATAGGGGAGTGTATTTATTTATAACACATACAAAAAACTTATGTATCAACTTCAGTGGCCGCATAAAAAACAAACAAAAAAACTTAAATGTTGTACGACTGTTTTGTAGTACACAAGCTTTCCGTAATATAAATAAATAATTACATACCCTTCAAATCATCTGCTAATTTATGGACACACTGTATAAAAAATATTTTACAATACATACTGTGTAATACAAAGATTCTCTTGGATGCTTCCCATATCTTTTATACAGCTCTTCTTGGTATATACCCATTCTCGCTGATACAAAGAGTGCAACTGTTAAGAGTAAAATGCCTGGAAAACATAAGACATACATATTAACATGAAAAGTCACTACATAGTCTGAACACAGCATGTGGCAATGCACAACAGAATGCTTTAAACCATCACTAGTCAAACAATATCTGGTATTTATCAGAATTAGAGTGTGAAGTCCAAATGACCAATAAATTTCTGTGTTCCTGAAATATGACTAAAAGTAGTTGCAAAAAGGAACTATCTCTTTTATCTCCATTGCTTTATTCACTTATATTTACAGATAATAAGGAGCAACAATATTTAAAGATACTTGCCTACAATCCACCAAAAAAGTACATCCATTTCAGACTGTTCAGGAACTATCTGATTCAATGGTGTGGTTGCTTTCTGGATAAAAACAAAAATTAAAATTAACCTGACAAGGAAAAACTGCTCTCCAACTATCAACATAGATTTTAAAGATGTTGAACATAATTCACAAATTTTTGCAAAATATTACTGATAATATTTTGTTCTTTAGTGGACATATTGCTTTCACATCACTTATAACACTGCAGTTCCAGTCACTGGAATTTGCCACTATAGAAATTAAGACAACATTTGAAACACTTCTACAGGCTGTTTTCCAGCAAATTCACACCAACAGAGAACCACTGTGATGTTTTACCTCACTGCTATAACCCCTAAACTAAGAATATGGTTCTAAGAGAAAAATACTGATGTGTAAAGAGAGCATAAGTGCAAATTTCAGGCTTAGAGAAGGTTGCAGAATATAAACAAATTTCCAAACTCTAAATCAGTACTCACCATATCTTTTCCTGAGACAATAGTGCAAACTGAAATGCCAAGTGTAATCATGAAGACTGACAGGTATTTTGACGAAGTATATTCCTTGTTCAGGATCAGTATACCCATTATCATATTAGCAATCAATGATCCCTATGGGGAGGAAAAAATGAAACACATACATACATATTTAATACAGTAATAGAAATATCTAGGAAAATATGAGATTTCAGGGTCACACATCAGTTTAGATGTCAAAGTCGGTCTTCTGGGTTGTGGCACCATGTTGACTTGTACGTAGATGAAGATTTCTGTCTTCTGGGTTGTTGCGCTGTGTAGTCTGGTCGATGTTAACCAACATTTCAGAGGTCATACGGCCTCCGTCATCAGGGCAATGACAAAATAAAATTCACTGTATGAATAAAGTCCTAAATATGTGGAAATCTTTGAAGAAGATCTAAATTCTTTTCAATGTCCTGAGTTCGAACTTTAAAAAATAATGATTTTTTTTCAAAAGTGCTTTATTCTTCTTCTATGGTGCAACAGCACGAGTCTAGCCTTGGCCTTCTTCCATGTGGGAGGTTTCTTTGTCTATGAAGTGTATTTATGAGCAGTGAGGGACAAGCGCACTGCCTCTGCACAATTTTTACTCAATCCTGATTTGTGTGCTAGAGCCATCTTGACTTGAGTGAGAAATGGCTGCTGAATTTTGCTTGCGAAACATTTCGTTTCATGCTCATAAGGTTCTTTTACATGCTGTAAATCAACAACACGGGACCACTGGCTTTATTTCCCCTCTGAAGGAAGTTGTGCTACAGATTTTTATCACCCTTAAAAATCCACTGACCTTGGCCAGGTTTGAACCCGCGAGCCTTGGGTCAAGTGGCGCGCATGCTAACCACTAGTCCACTGAGGGTGACAAAACTGCTTTATAATTACACACAATTATTTTTATTTAATGTATCATAAAACTTGCAGAAGATGTATTATTAGACATAAGAAAATTATTCCTGTTAAAGACCTAATTCAATAAAGTCAATACTCCAGTTATTAACGTGTTTACATAAATGTCAAACATGATTAGAACAATCGAGCACCTGTATCACTCATATTGTGCTGTGCTATTGTTGCAGTGTGGTGTGAAAGGACATCATTAGCAGCCATAGTAACTACCACTATCAATGAAGCCAATAAACAATTGAACCCCAAGCCTCTGTTCATGCCTTACAATTTGAATTAGTGATTCTGTCTCCTACAAACATATACATATCAGTGAACTGTACTGTAAAAATTGTTTGTTGATTACATATACTTACAGCCCTAAATATCATGTGCAGGGGCATAGGAATGTTGAAATTGAATGCATAATTATTGCACACATTAGCACAGAAGAACATAGCAACCAGGACTGCATAATCTCTGCAAAGAGAAAAGTATATAATGTGGTTCATTATAAAGTAACCCAAAATACTTTACGACCTCAATAAACAAATTGTATTAGACTATAAAATCATATTTTTATAAAATAAAGGCTCGAGGTAAGAGCAATCACAGTTAAGGCAATCTTAAAATAGTGCAGAGAACATTTGATATTTGCAAGTACAACTAATACACACATAGAATACTTTTATTTACATGTTCCCCACAAGTAGGCAAATTGCAGTGTAAAGCCTGAAGACAGAAAAAATATGCAGAAAGTTGTTTTTTCTGGATTCTAAGTTACATTTGCCAAAGTTCTGCAACATTATCATCTTCATAGCTGTCCATTTACCAACCTAGAATTTGTAGGTATGTTTATGCTGTGTCTCTATAGCAAATACTCACATTTATAATGCCACTGCTTCATTAATTATTACCATCAAGACTAAAGACAATATAGATTATATGCAGCTGCCATGTTCTTTTAGAGGAGTGAGGGGAAGAAAATAAAAATAAGAAACCTATTATCATGCATCATGTCAGGACCTTATATTATGTGGTACTAGTGTTCCTCTCAAACCAACAATGGCCATGGGCTAAGAAGCTGTGTCTGAACCAATAGTAAGGACGCCACAGAGAGAGAGTGTCTAGGTCCAGCTCTTATAACAATGGACATACTTGGATATGCTGTACTAATAATTATTCTGAAGATAATTATTCAAATTAAGCAAAACCAGAAAATATACTAACTTTATTCCAATACTTGGTTTTTTTGTTCCAAAGTGAGCTGTAATGATGAAACCTTCAAGAGCAATAATAAAAAATTGGGAAAATGTAATTATGTTGCCACTTGATGGATCTTCCCTGAAAGAAAAAAATAAAAATTAATAGAGGGCAGTTGTTAAAAATAAACTAATTTATAAATAATATGAGAATATTTGTTTAATGATGCTTAAGGGGATGAAGAGATGGAACTAAAAGATGGAACAACCTACAGCATCAAGGACAGCAATTATAAATATATGATCACCACTGATAAGATACATTGACAATTTCAAGAACAGTGGCCAGAAGGGAGAGATGATTAATGGTTTGTACAAACTTAACACTCAAAAACACCATGATAACCTGAGCTGCACCAATCAGAATCTTTCAGAATACAATGCTGCATTAACTTGTGTACTTTCTCAGTTATGATTTTTCAAGGTCAGCTACAAGAACAATGACAAATTCTGTTTCAAAAACTTCTGTAGATTGTGCATAGCAGGTCACAATGGTTGTGGGTTTCATGTAGGGTTGTTAATGTTGACAAAAAGATGTAAAACAATTTTTAACTGGAAGTCAAGCCAAGGAAATGAAAGGTATGAATTAAAGAAAATTTCAGAGGAGTACAGCAGTCAAGCTAAACACAAGTGTCTCCCATGTGTGAACATATATATATATACAGATTGCAAATTATGTAATATCAAAAAGGAATTTAATATACTGTAATTAAGCTATTCAATAATAAACAAATTTCTCCCTACTATAAAAAGTCTGAATCATGTTATAAAGAAGTTCAAGCTATCATTAAAAGAGTGTCTCCTATCACACTCCTTGTACTCCACATAAGAATTGAACTCAATAAAAAATACTCAGCCATTATAAATGCTTTTAAGCAACAGTGGTTATGCTTTCTTGTGTAATTATTTTTGCGGTAATACTGTAGTCGTCTGCAAATTACTGTCATAACCATGTAATTTATATCTCTGCCAGAAATAAGTATTGTATTTGCACTATGACATGTTCTATATCCTTGGCATAGGCCTATGAAGGATCGGTGGAATAGATTCTATTCTATTTTACTCTAGTAATCCTTACAATAGCAAATTCATATGCATTACAGAATACACACTTTTACAAAAGTAATGGGAACATGTGGTACAATATACTGTACAACTTACTTCACTAACAATTCCAGGAATACTACATTGCTGCAACATCCTACAAACACCATCACAATTGCTATAGCAGACTTCATCTTGACTATTCTGTTCTGAAGACCAGCTCTTTTCTTTCAGAAAAGAAAATAATTAAAAGAACGAAGCGTAATACATTTTCTCGGCAAATGGACATAACCTTGAACACGTCAACGATCAACCATTACGCTTCTCCACAGACCGCATTTAACATATTTCACACAGATGGTTGTGGTTAAGTACGCACAGTTTACAGCAAATTTCCCAACTGACCAGCAACTAAACGTTAGGCGCTTGATAAAAAGCTTCTGCCATCTCTATTCTAATAACGGCAAAATTTCCAAGTTGATGTTCGACATCAGTGGCTTAGTCCCTAACACGGGTTTATATCTTCCCACATCCCGACTCCGACAAATCTCACGCAAGAACAGACGCCGAAACCACGGCAAACGGCATATCCTGAGACTCTGAAATTGACTCAGCGCACATCCGGGCAAATTGTTCTTGTTAATCTAATAGCTACATTTAAAATTCTGTCATACATACGGCTGAACGCATGTCAACTTCACAATTAGGTTTCAACACTTTACACAATGTCACAGCATCAGAGTATATTCTAGTCTATTAACTTTTTGAAGTAACCATATATTTTAAAACTTTTTCGTCTATGTCTAGGTTTCCCTTCAGATTTTCAAACCAGAATGTTACACACATTCCTAGTTTCCTCAATTATTGATCATCTCCATCCTTAGTAAACCTTAACAACAGCGAGAGATGAATGGATATTATCTCTTAATTATGTAATTATCTCCACTTACTTTTTTCTTCGACCTTCTTAGTTGAAATGTACTTCTCAGAACATTATCTTCTCCTCAGTCTGTCCAGGAAAATGTACTAGGATTATACTTACATTCTTAAGTACAATAGAGTCCCAACATTCTATTTATCTGACAAGCCATTTTGGAATTTTCCATTTTACCTACAGTCAACTCAGAATGTAGCAGAATAAATTATTCCCCCACCATGCACGACATGACCTAAGGAGGCACAGAAGCAAATACCCATTAACAATTTCTTAGCAAAATAAACACATTCATTTACAAATTTATATTATGTTAAACACTATATTTGTTTGTCAGATTTTTGTATTTGAAGGCAAACTGTATTTTCTTGAATTTATTGGATATTTATCCTCATCTTTTCCAACATTTTCAACTACCCAAGCATCCTTTAGTTTGGTTTAGGCCAGATAATCAGGGTTCAACTGTATTTTGGGTTACAGTCACTTCCATATTATTCTCATTTCATAATTTCCTATGATCCTTCCATTTACAATGATTGTGTGAACTATAGTCAATGAAAAAATTAAAACTAGAAACGTTGTTAAAGACATTTTCTTTGTTATCAGATGCTCTCAATATTTGATATATGCTCAAAGTGAAAAATTCATTTCATGATCTTATAAAACAACAGGCAAAATTAGTTTTATTTGTATATTAAATTATTTAGAAATGAGATGATAAAGATTCTACCTACTGTAGCATAGAACTTCTTGACTGTAGAAGTCTAAATTAAA
Source organism: Zootermopsis nevadensis (assembly GCF_977971745.1). NCBI lineage: Eukaryota > Metazoa > Arthropoda > Insecta > Blattodea > Termopsidae > Zootermopsis > Zootermopsis nevadensis. The sequence continues at coordinate 6,682,566 of NW_028259157.1, forward strand.
ACTTAAAAAATAAAAGAACTTCAACATAATTTGAGAACCTATCAGTATTAATAATGTATAGTTACATAAAGCCTGTTTTTATAAGTTACTACTCCAGGGATTTTCTATGTTTCTTATCAAAGCAATTCCAATCAGTGTGACCTAAAAGGTTGACAGGGTTTGTGGAACCAGAAGTACTGGATAATTCAACTGACAAAGTAATTGACAATGTAGCTATTCAATAACTGGATGTTGGTGGCCCAGGACAGAGTCCGGTGGTGGACTTTGGTTAGTTCGGTGATGAACCTTCAGGTTCCGTAAGCCATCTAGTTAGTTAGTTAGCTATTTAATATGTTTCTGGAATAAAAATGAAATGTAACAGCTTGAACTACGTTATATTGACATCTCTTAGGAGAGAAAACTATCAATAATACATGAACTTCATACTTCATGTTCAGATCATCATCATCATGTACTGGAAGCATTATGGGTACTTGCAGTAGGTGGGCTCAAAATTATATTAAACTGGAATGGTTGACTGATTTGCATTGGAATAAATACCTGCCAAAACAGTTTCCTTCTTTGAATAAATTGTAGTTACTATCTTGGACTTGTGATTTTTCTTCCATTCTTTCTTAGATAATATTCCCATTTATATTTACAACACACTATTTAACAAAGGAAAACAAACCTTTCCAATTCTAACAACACATTATCTGATTTTCATCTCTCTTTAATAGTTGTGTAAAATGCTAGACTATAAAAGTCAACAATAATTCCAAATGGTATTCAATTGAATTTACCATTGTAAAACTGGTCAACATATGCAAAACTTGATACACTAGATTTCTTGACATTTTGTTGTGTTGTACAATTTGAAGAAGCACCATTTTCACAAGTATGTAAAACTGGATGATTTGTTAACTACACTATTCCTCTACAACCCTTATAATTATAAATACTATTCGGATACATTAAGATGATCCCAACTTCAACTTTATGCTATCTAACACTAGTCCAGAGGCAGCTGGCAGTATACTGTACAAATATAAAGTATTCTTTTTACCATCTGTAACAGCTGCTACTGAAGTAGTACACAACTGACATCATCAAAATAATGGTAAAAAAGGGCAAAACAGAGAACTCGTTACAAGAGATAATACTGAAAAACAAAAGAGGTTATAACGTTCTGATATAAATATCAGTGTCAATTTTAGTTGTGGAACACCTTTGCAGCACTTAGTCAAATGAGTAACAGAAAACACTTTACTGATATTATTTAAATATTGCTGGCAACTTAAATGAAGTTGCTCCATGCATTGGATGTTACAAGTTCAGTTTTAGAATACATGCAGAACCACAGCTAATGTGACAGAACATATAATTGACAATTTTTTAAATATATAATTTCTTCAAGTATATACTCAGGACTACTTGGTGAGGTTTAGACAGACAGCATTACATGTTAATGGTGAAAATGAAAACTAAATTTTACACAAATTTGTCAAGAAGATTTCCTAACCAAACTTAACTGGCAAGAATAATTTACTTTTACATAAGTGCACTCTTGATGGCAATATGAACCCATGTACTGTCATTATTATAAGTTAGCAGTTTCTTTTATATTTTTAGGTACAGAGTACTAGATATGAGAATATTCATAGTTAATACAGATCCATTTGTATTTTATTAGGTTTTGAACTACTGCTATAAATGAAAGCTAACTAAACTCACCAGGAAGATAATAAATACACATTTAACCACAGCCATTCCGGACACTTATTCCTAAGTCCCAAAGAAAAGGCAGTTCTTAATATATACATGCTTCTTCCATAGCAAATTATAACTACATATTTGCCTAGAATAAAATTAATGCAAATCTACCACTGCCATGTCAAATAGAAATTGCTTGATAGGAAGACAAAAAGAAGAAGTCAAATCAGAATTTCATCATTGAAACAAATTCATAGATATGCTTTATTTACATACTAGGCATTTTCCTCACTTTTCTAAGAACACTTCTCTCCTTCAACCGGAAACAAAGCATGATTTAGTTTGTTACTTGTTGCTACGGTATAATTTATTTCAATTTGATAAGCAGATATAAATAATAATAAACCCTGAAACATTTATTTTCTTATCAACTAGTACCATATTAAATTTTCTTCATTCTCTCTTCTTCTATTCCAAATGGAAAAAAACAGACCAGAAGGCGGTCTAATAATCAGAGTAACGGCACACATTTCATGCTCGTATATTCACGTTGAATTCCATAGATCATCTTGCTCAGATGAATGGATGGATTGACAGTTTTTAAACTCTTCCTATACACAATTTATATAATTTTACATTTTTCAGTAGCTTTATATGGCACATTAAAAATACCAAATTAAAAAATGTACATGTAGAAGGAAATTAAAGTACACTGTATTGCAGCCAGAAGGAGAAAGTTTTTAACAATTCACCTATCATGAATGCATTAGTGTTCCATGATTCCAAATAAGTTCTAGAGAACACTTAACCATCAGTATGTATGTTCATATTTGAGAGGCCATGTCTGAGCAAAGAAATATTTGCCAACAGATGAAAGAATCTTCATATTCCATCCACAATTCAAGCATTCATTTACTAAATATATTCTCTTCATGCTGGTTATGATACTGCTATTTTAAATTATATAATAAGACCAGGTAACGTCAATATTGAATACCATCAAGGTTAGAATTAAAATCTAGTCAAAGGTGATAGTAAGTGTGAAAATTTGACACATTTCTTAATTAAATATCACCAGAATTTGGAAGCAGGTATTTTTACTTTCAGGAAGTAAATAGAACAGGCAACTAAATAGTTTAAGCCAAATGAGACAGTTTTAAATTTATTCTGTAATTTCACACAACACAGAGTTCAGTCCAGACATCTAATATCTGTTACACAACTGACAAACACATACTGTTGGCAAATATTAACAATACAATCTTCATTAATCAAATTTATAAAAAGAGGAAAAATCCACTCCTGTAATTGAAGTTTCATAAGTGATTGTATTAATAGCAATGACAGGTGCACTCTCCTACTTTTTATTTTGAGCTCCCTTTCACGATAAATATAATTACATCTGAAGACCCATCATCGATGATTGTCAGTTTACAGTAACAGTTCAGTAAATATCAATGTAATTTTTCTATTCATAATTAACTATTTCCAAATCATTTAATTAAATTTGTTTCAGTTTTTCCTAAGATCACTTCACTGTATCTGATTTTATATGAGCCCTAACATCACGTGAACCAAAAAAACCAAGTTTCTTCAGGGTGTCAGTGGTCCTCATAATTAGCTTTTCTTTAAATTTCCAAATAGTTGTATCCACAACAGTGTTCTGGCGGAATTCAACGCAGGATTTCTTCAGCGTTCGAACACAGTCAGCCCGATAGTGCTGCAGCTGTGCATCAGTTGTTTCAATGGAGTACGAAGAACAGGCTCCACCCAGACAGGCTAATGGAAAGTGGTTGTGTAATGTCAATGCTCGCTCTGGATTATGGAAACACTTCACATATTGGTTGGGTTTTGTGAAGTTCTTACTGCGGTATACATGCTGCAACATATGCATGTAGCGAGGAATATCTTTGAAAAAACCATGAACTTCGATGAGATCATCTAGAAAATAGACATTTCGTACATTGTACGAGGCTTGAGTGTCATTTTTGGCAGCACGTGCTTTTGGCAGGACAATATCCATCAGCTCTTGCCACGACATCGTATTGACAGGCATTATTACTTCATCAATGTCCAAAAGTGCAATGTATTCAAATGCGTATAAATTCTTGTACAGGCAATCGTTATAGGGAATAAGTTCGTTTTGACGCTTGTTATTCCATTTCTTTACAAGATACATATGTTGAAATCCAGGAACATTTGGCTGACCACCAGGAAGAGTTAATGGTGTCACATCCACACGATCCAACTTCTGGTAATATTGCAGAACTTTAGAAATATTTGAGTGAACTTGAAGCTCATAGAAAAACACTTTATCTGCGCCTAGTATGCCTAGAAGTTCTATCCACTCCACCAAGCGAACAGAGAGGTCCTCATGAAGGAAGTCCAAGCCTTTTACACAGACAGCAAACTTTTTCTTCTTCTCAGGCTTATTGTATACGACACGGAGATTGTTTGTTGCTGTATCACAAGGCTTTTCGACAATGGAAACAGATGCTGGGACAAATTTTTGATATTGTTGTGGAATCTGACAAGCAATAAGGTAAGGTTGATAAATTCCTTGCTTGTAATTTCCCCACTTACGATACCATATGTACTTATATTCCATCACTTTCATAAAAACAGGTTCCTTCTGCGATTCAAACCAAAACTGACAGTAGGTCTTTATGGTAGGTTCAATCCGGTTGATCATCCCTAAGATCCTAACCGCTGGGCCTATCTTGCTGGTTTTTCGAACATCATAATAAGCACCAAACAACTGAAATGTACCATTAGTTGTATGGAGATTTTGCCAATAAATATTATTGAACTCAAGATCAAATATACTGGGAAATTTTGCACAACTTTCATTCTTATAAAACATGGGTCTGTCCTTGTGACGATTCCAGTACACAATTGGTAGGCTTGGAAGTTTCTTCTGAACTTCTTCCACTATCATTGCTTCAGAAAAACTTGGTGACTTGTCAATGCTGGGTTCAAGTTCCAGTAAAAGATGTGCAGCAGATAAAGGTGACTGACTGGTGCTGGCGGTCGCTTCTGTGTGAGGCGTTCGAGGATCGCCTACTTTCTGAAGCAGGAGACGACTGTTGACTGAATTGCTCGTTGATCCTACATCAGGGCCCTCTACTTCATGGCCCCGTAGGTGAAACACAGCCAGCACGATAAGTCCCCAGAGAATCACCAAGCACAGCATGCGGTGCAGAAACCTTGATCCACAAACTGCCATTTTTCCTGTAAAATAAATCATCAGAATATTTGATATAAATTGGTCACACTTCCAACATGCATTTAATTCACTCACTTCTTATTAAAAATATTATAGGAAGTTCATTTTGCCAACATGTATGGGGCTCAAGTAAGTCAGCAAGTTCTTTCCCGTGATATACGCACTACATGGCCATTCCATAAAATATGCAAATGTCTCTCATTACATGGATTTTCTCCAAAAAGGTGTATCCACGTTTAAAGATAGATATTTTTATGTAAATATAAATATGTGCAGTATTTAATCCGTGCACGAGCAAACAGCGAATTTTGAAGTCACAAAACAGATATTACCAACTTTTTAATTTTTCTATTTAAAAGTCTGATTTTTAAATATTTTGTCATAGTGTTGTGACTGTTTTGTGAAAATTTGTTCAAAATTATAATGGGGTAACTGTACAAGATGCATGATTTTTGTTTTATTTTGGCAATTACAAAAAAAGAGAAAAAGCCAAATTAGGAATTGATAGAAAAGAAACAGTTCCTGAATTAAATTCAGACACATTTCAAGAAAAAGAAGTTATGTGTCTAGCAATATCAAATGAAATTTTCTTATAATAAATTACCAAACAATAAAGAAACATAACCTAAATTTAAACAACGGTCAGAATCAAACTCAGGACCTTTCAAATATTAGGTTAATACTCAAAACAACTCGACCTCCGGTAGCTGTCACCAACAATACGACAAAAGTGTTATGAAAACCATTCACTTAAAGGCGGGGATAGAGTCAACTGCCGAAACGTCGTTTATATCAAATACACCCCAGACAATGGACAATGGCCAGCACAGTGTTCGTTGTATCAACCGTTCTCAAAACTTCATAGAATATTTAGAATAATAAATGGTGACCATAATTATTGTGTGGATATTGAAATGAAGACTGGAATTAACAGATGAGGTGAAGAAAGAGGCATTCATAAAGGAGATTACAATTAATATGAAAAAGAGTAGTTAAAGGAAAAGTGTCTCCAAAAGTAGCATAAAATTAGTGAAAGATAAATTCAATGTAAATGACAGCCCTGTTTTATAAGAAAGGCTATTCTCGCATTCTGCTCAAATGACCCTTAGGGCTATGCCGGCCTGAGCTTCGGCTCATGGTAGGGTCACCCAAGCCGGACAGGTCTAAGGAGATGCGCTAGACTAAGAGTGATACCCTGGTCCTCCAGGTTGGGGGTTGGGTGTAGGGCTAACAACCTTTCACCTTTAAAAAAAATATGTGTTACGAAAAAATCAACCAAGCCTCGGATCAGGACGGACTCTTTGGCACGACCACGGCAATTGAAAAAGGACATGAGATTTGGTACCTGGAACATTAGGAGCCTCTATAGGGCTGGGGCACTGAAATCAGTGTGTAGGGAATTAGGTAATTATAAGTTAGACTTAGTGGCAGTGCAGGAAGTGCGATGGGAGGGGGAGGGCACGATCCCAGTGGACAATTTTACATTTTTCTATGGAAAGGGGAATGACAATCATCAGCTAGGGACGGGTTTTTTTGTTCATAGCAGAATTAGGGCAGCAGTTAAGAGAGTAGAATTTGTTAGTGACAGGTTGTCTTACGTAATTTTGGAAGGACGTTGGTGCGACATCATTGTCCTTAATGTTCATGCCCCAACTGAAGACAAAAGCGATGATATCAAGGATAGCTTTTATGAAGAATTGGAATCAGTATTTGATACATTTGGCAAGTATCACATGAAAATTCTGCTAGGAGATTTCAATGCAAAAATTGGGAGGGAGGATGTCTTCAAACCCACAATAGGCAGCGAGAGTCTCCATGCACTTAGTAATGATAATGGCGTCAGAGCAGTGACCTTCGCTACGTCAAAAGATTTAATTGTAAAAAGTACAAAATTTCCACACCGTGATGTTCATAAATACACTTGGACTTCCCCAGATGGCAGAACACACAATCAAATAGATCATGTTTTAGTAGATAAGAGAAGGCAGACAAATGTAATTGATGTGAGATCATTCAGAGGAGCAGATTGCGACACTGATCATTATCTGGTGGTAGCAAAAGTGAGGGAGCGGCTTTCAGTAAGTAGACGAACTAAACAAAATTTTGACACAGAAAGATTTGATTTGAAAAAATTAAGTGAGGGAGAGGCAAAGGAACAATATCAAGTTGAAATTTCGAATAGGTTTCAAATTTTAGAGACAAATGAGGATAATGAAAGTGTGGACATCAACAGGGAGTGGGAAAATGTCAGAAACTGCATCAAAATTTCAGCAAAAGAGAAACTAGGATACTACAGGAGAAAGCAAAATAAACCGTGGTTTGATGAAGAATGTTCAAAATTAATAGATCGAAGGAAGCAAACAAAATTTCAATGGTTGCAGAACCCAAACAAAACAAATGCGGATAATCTATGTAACGTGAGACGTGAGGCTAGTAGAACCTTTAGGACTAAGAAAAGGGAATACCTGAAGGGCAAAATTGCTGAACTTGAGACAAATAATAAGGAAAAAAACATCAGAGACCTGTACAGAGGCATTAATAACTTTAAGAAAGGATATCAACCCCAGACTAATTTGGTAAAGGATGATAGTGGCAATTTGCTTGCAGATCCAATAAAAATTGTGAATAGGTGGAAAAATTTCTTTAGCGAGCTCTTAAATGTTCATAATACTGGTGATATTAGACAGATTAAAATGCATACAGCTGAACTGTTGGTGCCAGAACCTAGCTTAGATGAAGTGGAACTAGCCATTGGGAAGTTGAAAAGTTATAAATCTCCAGGAATTGATCAGATTCCGGCCGAATTAATTAAAGCAGGTGGCAAAGGGTTGCATATGAGGATCCATAAGCTTATTCAGTTAATTTGGGATAAGGAAGAGATGCCACATCAATGGAAGGAATCCATAATTATTCCTATTTATAAGAAGGGGGACAAGACTGAGTGTGGTAATTACCGAGGAATATCGCTGCTATCAACCTCATACAAAATTCTATCCAACATTCTTTTGGCAAGATTAACCCCATATGCGAATGAAACTATTGGGGATCATCAGTGTGGGTTCAGACGAAACAGATCAACGATTGATCAGATCTTTTGCATTCGTCAGATACTAGAGAAAAAATGGGAGTTCGGTGGGACTGTACATCAGTTATTTATAGATTTCAAAAAAGCCTATGACTCTGTGAAGAGAGAAGTGCTATATAATATTCTTATTGAATTTGGTATACCAAAGAAGCTAGTGGGTCTAATAAAAATGTGCTTAAATGAAACCTGCAGCAAAATTCGAGTAGGTAAATATGTATCTGAGACATTCCTCATCAAGAACGGTCTAAAACAAGGAGATGCTTTGTCTCCCTTGCTCTTTAACTTTGCGCTAGAATACGCCATCAGGAAGGTCCAAGGTAGGCAGGAGGGTTTGCAATTGAACGGGACACATCAGCTATTGGCATATGCTGATGATGTTAATTTATTGGGGGACGATATAAATACAATAAAGAGGAACGCAGAAGTTTTACTAGAGGCTGGTAGACAAGTGGGGCTGGAAGTAAATTCAGAAAAAACTAAGTACATGTTAGTATCTCGTCATCAGAAGACAGGCGGGCAAAATTATCTTAGGGTAGCTAATAAATCCTTTGAAAGGGTTACAAAGTTCAAATATTTGGGAACAACAATAACAAATCAAAATGATACTTGTGAGGAAGTTAGGAGGAGACTAAATTCCGGAAATGCTTGCTACTTCTCAGTCCAAAATATTTTGTCTTCCCGTCTGATTTCTAAGAACCTGAAAATTAAAGTATACAAAACAATAATCTTGCCTGTTGTTTTGTATGGGTGCGAAACATGGTCTCTCACTCAGAGGGAGGAACACAGATTGCAGGTGTTTGAGAATCGGGTGTTGAGGAGGATATTTGGGCCTAAGAGGGAAGACGATGGGGCGTGGAGAAAACTGCACAATGACGAGCTTAAAAATCTGTACTGCTCCCCCAGTATTGTGAGGGTGATTAAGTCGAGAAGAGTGAGATGGGCGGGACATGTAGCGCGCATGGATGGGACAAGAGGTGTGCACCGGGTACTGGTTGGGAAACCTGAAGGGAAGAGACCGCTGGGGAGACCTAGACGTAGATGGGAGGATAATCTCAGGCGGGATCTATCCGAGATAGGAGTTGAAGGAAACTGGATTTTGTTGGCCCAGGACAGGGTCCGGTGGAGGGCTTTGGTTAATTCGGTGATGAACCTTCGGGTTCGGTAAGCCATCTAGTTAGTTAGTTAGTTATTCTCGCATTCTGACGCCAAGAAACGCCAGCAACGAACCGAAGATGTTGTCGGTTGACATCACACAGTGAGTCACTCATGCCGTCATAACACAAAACTACCTTTACGTGAGAAGGCCGTCTCGAAGGTCACGCAAAATGCTGAAGCAAGTTAAGTGCACGCTTGCAGGAATTTACGAAATTGAAAGAGCCGTGATCGGTCAAAGCAGACATTTCTTTGATCCATATCCAGTAGTTCCAATCACCAAAGTACTAACTACCATCTGCTTTCAAGAATCAACTTTCGAGAACCTAACCATTAAAATTATGCATATGTTTCTTACGTGCATATATGTCATCGCCCTGATGACGGAGGCAATTTGACCTCTGAAACGTTGGTAAACATCGTCCAGACTACACAGCGCAACAACCCAGAAGACAGAAATCTTCATACTCACCGCTGTGAAAACCTCAAATCTTAAATCCCGACTGTCCGCGGCTGCTTATTGACTACAGTCTCTTCTTTCCTCCGTATTCTTTATTTGTAAATACTAGAAATCATCTTCCATTAGAGTCACCCTTCTTTTCCATCAACTTTTATTAAATTGAAATGGTACGTTATCGGTTTCTTCTGCAAATCCATCCGTCGGAATGCAAAGTCACAACGAATTATTCCTGTATCGTTTTCTTTCCCGAAAGATCTATAAATCTACTCCTGCCGTGACAGCTCTTTGTTCATCCTAACATCTATCACTGTCTTCATCTGCGGCACAGGTATTAAAAAAAGAACCACAGAAAGCCAAGGAACTGGCACTCATGAGCCAACAAACTCGAAGAGAAAAATGGAGGTTTCGTCAGCACGCAGCAACATTTCCACCTCATCCAACCTGCGAATAATTCGGTTTTATCCACTACAACCATCAACTTCGATTAGGTCTCTCTTTCTACCTGCAGAATCCGACCGGTAAACAACTGAAATATGGCGTCCGATAGACACGTTTGACATTGCTTACAAACTCGTTTGGGGCTCACGCAGGGTGAAGAAGTTTACTGTAACAAATATCTTAAGTGATTGACGTTGTATAGGATGACCCACATTCGCACCCAAAGTTCCAAAATACTCATCATATACACTAAGTCGAAAGCAGTGTTTGTTTATTACACTATATAAACGTTATTACTAGAAGAAACCTATTTAACCTATATCAAATCTAAAACTTCTTGACGATGGTGAAGAGTCAATTGAATTGGGTCCCATCTCCGAATCGTCGTTTTTTACGTTTTATATTTACTAGACGATGGATAATATCCAAGGAAATTTTTATTCAATTGACTATTACACCTATGTCCACAGTCTGGTAACGAACAATTTTTAGGGTTTGAGGTCCTCGCGGCGGCAAATACTAAGATGGCTATCTTCTGGGTTTTTGCACAGTGTAGTCTGGTAGAAGTTCACCGACGTTTCGGAGGTGCTTGCTGTCTCCATCATCACGGCGCTGGCGCCCTGACGATAGAGTTCGGTAAACTTTAACGAGACTACACGGCGCTACACCCCAAATGATATCTGTCTTCATACCCGCTGCCGTGAGAACCTGAAAAGACACATGCATATTAAACTTTAACACTGTAGCCTCCTAGATTCGATATCTTAGCAATCCTGAGTGGCTTTCATAGACCATTAGCTTTTCATTACGTAATAATCATTCACCCACACTCAATAACTCACTCACTACTCCTCTGCCCCTCAACAAATTCAAAATCTTAACACTGAACTCTCGTCCCTGAGATGTACAGCAGGCGACAGGATACACAACAGACATCCCAACGGCTCGAAGCAAGAAGTGCATCTCCGAATATTAATCCCGCATTGCGACACAACTTTTAATACAAATCCTCCTAGCAAGCTTCTTTTGTTTAATACTGACGGTGTCCAATCCTCTCTACTGTTTTCTCCAACTGACGAAAGGAATGGAAATCGAAGACATGAAAAAGTTATGACTGCCATGTACCTCGTTCGATACAGTTTGTTCTCCTGCTAATCGATATTCTAGAACAATGCAACTTAAGAAAAGTATCATCACATTTTAGATGTAACAAAAGTACATTCACAAGCATGAAATTGCCTCTTTGTTTGTTTAATGCTGCTGTTTCAACGGTGGAGGTCTTATCGTTGAAAAAGGTCCCAAAATCATTATAATTGTATACTGGTAATGATTGGTTATTTCGAGGTACACACCAGCATTCGCTTCAAGGCTGAAGAAAATCACGAAATAACTCACAAGGATAGGCGGTGAACCACTCATGATTTCAACAAGGTGATGGAGGCAACAAGAATCTCTAAAACGCTGGGAAACTTCTACCAGGTTACACGGCACTATAATGCAACCCGGAAGACTTTAAAAAAATCACTTCTCGAAGAATGAACCTTTTTTAGACTTCTTCTGTGTATCGGAAATAGCTCCGTTTACCGGACCCAACAGAATAGGTTGACTGCCTCCCTATCCCGCCTACCTTTTACCTAAAGACGAAGAAGAACCAGCCTAATGATCTTTAAAGGTTTTAAGACTGAAAACGACTCTGAAAAACAGACGATGGATAAGTCGACAACAAAGAAAGCAGTAACACTGCATGAAGTTATAATATTTACTTGTGTTCTCTTATGTCGTATCTCGATGTCATATTCTGTCACGTGCCAATTTCTGTTTTTAATAAACAATAATTTTATTTAATTTAGAGTGCAGGAAATTTGTGCCTGTACCGACTTAGATTTATTTTAGATATCAAATTTGAACGAAGTTCGTTCAGTAATTTTGGACATAAAACTTATGGACAGACAGATATAATTTCCTGATTATGCTTCGTTTTGCCAGCTTCCTGCAAAGAACACAAATAAATTAGTAATGAAAATTTCGAATTGGTTAACGCAGAAATCGTGCATCTATTTTAATCAACGCAGATCCCGAGATTTTGCCTGGTACCCGAAAGCGAGAACCACAAAGGAATTTCATTAAATCAGTTTAAATTTTGTAGATTCCTAAATTTTCTAAAAGAATTACACACTGCAGTTGGGAACAGTGCCATTTCACAAGCGTACTGCCTGGAAATTACAATAACTCACTTCAGTCAGCACTCTGAGAATTTCTTTAAATCTATCATTTTTCAGTAATTCATGGGCGACATTAGACTGACGTAATATATGGGAAGAAGATCTTAACATAACTTGGAGCTCTGTGACCTTGCGTGCAAGCCAGTCATTATACACACTTGTTGCTCATTTCATTCTAATTTCGAAAACAGCGTCTCAAATTCCAAGGCTCGAAACAGTTGGATGCACATAATTTACGTCCGTTACTATATCAACAGGATGCAGAAAAACATGAATTAATAACGAAATAAAGATGTATCAAAACACTGACATGACATGGAAAAACTATAATTAGCCCTAGAGGCCACAATAGGACAGAGCAGTGATTGTAGATCGAAGATGGCTGTCTTCTGGGTTGTCTGGTAGAAGTTTACTGACGTAGATCAATTACTGCCAGCCGATCAAATAGCCTACAGTGGTGCGTAATTAGGAAACAAAGACTGTGTATGTGATTTACATAGAAATTTCACGAAGCAGGAACGTTAAAGAGCAAACGCTGAAATATACGAACTTCGTACAAGATGGACACAATCCTGAGCCAGCTCAATCCAGCTCAGATCTTATTTCCGTAAGATCTCTAACATTAATAGGGGTATTGCCCAGAAGATGAGATGCTGCTGCCATTATCCACAGACACTGCAATGTCGAATAAAATTTGATTTATTTTCAAGCCACATTTACAAGAAGCGTGTCTGTTTTTTCAGGCTGTCTGCATGTTTAATATTGGCGATTTACATTACAAATTATTTGCAAATTTTTCAGAATATAATGAAATACCAAGTTATTTTAATGTTTAAGATATAATTTAAGAGTGTAAGGCGGTATCATGAGCATGTTTCCTCTTTACAGTTTTCTTGTATTTTGCGTTATCAATCGAGCTCAACGAAAAATAAAAAAAACATACGTTAGCGATTTGCGCTTTATTTTTAACGGTGTTTTTAAGAGTCGGTGTTCTTGAACACTATCACCTGATCTGAAATATAAATACCAAACTAAGTTGTCCTACTCGCTTCAACACTTTCCTTTAGCTGACATTGAAGGAAAGACACGACAAAACAACTCGACATCACGGAATTAGAAGATACAATCTACAATTTTATAGACGTAAGTAATTAGTATGCAAGTGACAGAAACAGATTCATATATACATAATTAATTGACAGTTTATTTTACAAATAAATCGCTAATGGGAATAAGGTAGAGAAATTCCTTTCCTTCGGAACTACAGAAACCAAAATGTACGAATTTGTCCCTGCATAATATGAGATCGCTACAGCTCGCTCTGATTAGGTTGTTCTATTTAGATATTTCCGTCAATAATGTGGGGGGGGGGGGGGGAAGACGTATGACATAAAGCCGTAACGAAGAATAATATTAATAAAATATTCTCGGACCATCAGCCGTGGCAACTCGTTAAAAATCGAAGTTTCGGGGACCATCTCTGCTCCCATTATCTGGGCCCCAGACCGCCTCACCTGCCCAAGTCCAGATTTACAACAACTTACTTGCACCAGCCAGAATGTTTCGCGTTTATTAAGTATCGCGCAGCTGACAGAGTACGAAATTTGTATACAAAACATCGTAACATTTCCCGGCGCGTGGCAAGGTTGAAATCGGTCACGTTTTCCTCGGCAGTCAGTTAACTAGACGGAAAGTGTTACTCATATTAATAATTCTGCTGGAAACGGTGCATTTCCGAATCACTGAACGACGAGGGATGGGCTGTTTCGCCTTCTAGTCTTAGAACGCTTCAGTCGTTCATACCATGCAAGGACAACTTCACGGTTTCAGTAACAAGAGCCTCCTTTCATGTTACCAATTGAATATGTATCGTTAGTGGTAAATATATCGACCATTAGGTTACAAAAACAGTGGCATAGTAAATAAGGTTTCAGGTCATCACGGCAGTGAGTATGAAGATTAAAACCTTCTGTAGTTTCATAGAAACTGATCGACGTTTCAGATGTACGTATCGCCTCCATCATCAGGGCGATCGTGATAAAACGATTAATGAATAATAAATTGAAAGTTGCACGAAAGGATGCAATTGTGACTTAATTTATAGCATTAAACTGGAAGGACAGAAAAAAATACGAAGGAACTTTAGTCGGGATAGCCGAACTCCAGCCAGATATGTGAACCCATGTTTTTACGAATGCGAGTACTAACCACTTTGTCGAGACATTCCGTGGGTATGTTCTGTGCAATATTTGTCAACAGCACATTTATATAAATTCTTTAAAGTATTGTGGTACTGGTAAGTATACATTCCACCTACTTTGACAATCAATAACACTTGCTATTTGTATGTATGGGTTTCGTGAGTTTCTCACTTGTAAACAGGGAACGTTTCCTTAAACAAATTAACGAACTGATCTTAGTAATGGTGAAGTGTGGAGTTCTCTTTGAGGTAAGGACCAAATTCTTAAATGCAATTTAGAAGACGAGCGTCGACTTCAAGTAGATACGCGAAAACCTGAATCAAACTAAAAACTTTAGGATCTTTCGAATTCTATCATAAACGAATCTTACATTTCCGTTCTCTGCGATACGCAGATTGATGACTGTACCATCCGTCTTGATGAGCGCGTACCGAGGTGTCAACTACTATGGTAACGTTTAACCAGGAATTAGTAGTCCTACGTGAAGACCGCGTGACCTAGAAGTTTCATTCAGTCCTTACTATGGAAAGTAGGCACTATAAAACGTCATGCAGAACAAAAGAAAGTTGAGTCCGTGAGGTTTAAACACGTAATTTATTTCGGGATGATGACTATGATGATGACGCTGGTTTAAATAGCACCCACGCATATCACAAGGTAGAATCATGAGGTGTAAGTGAAAACGGTTACGAAACAAATACAAATAAAACGCATTAGGTATCAAAACACGTACAGAAACAACGGCCATGCCAACATACATTGCTGAAATGGTAAGCATTGAGAAACGATAAAAAAAGATAATTCTACACGCTGATTCGCAGTAAAAAACGATTACACAAATATAATTTATTACCGAATGACACGTGTTACTACAACTGATGACAAGCATTTGTAGACAGAGTAAACTGAATATGACCATTCCGACTCAGCTGTGTATATATCGCAAATGAAAATACCATGACTGAGGGTAATTATACATCTGAAGGTCACAAGAGTACTTGCCGCCTTCAAATTAAAGAGAATATGTGGTCATCATATCGCAAAAATTTAAACCTTTCACAAAACACAGCGTCACTAAACGTCTCAATCGAATGGTGAGCATATCTGCTTCATATTCGAGATGTTTCCCGGTCGGTTGTTCTACCGAAGGCTACATATCCTGATGTCTTCCTTGGTTTTTGATCATTCTTAGCGAATGATTTCACAGGACTTTAAAATATGAAACGATATTTTCCTTCCACACTGTTCACATTTATCCTGCCAGTAAATGTCATGCGTACAAAGGGTCTATTAACTCAATGAATCCGAAGTTCGCCTACGTAACATTCAACAATTCTGTTATTGCCTCAATAAAACACAGGCTTCTCCATTACAAGATAAAATTGTTACAGTTAATTCACAAGGTGTTCACTGGCTATTCTGATAATATCAAACATATTCTGTGAACAAAGATACGGAGTTATAATTTTTAAACTGGTGGTATACATAGTTACCACTATGTTTTAAGGAGCAATACATACTGAAAAACATGCATAAATAACAAAGGGAGTAGATAGAACCAGGTGCCCGGACGACAGAGTTAGCGAGTGAGGAGAAACAGGTAACCTAACCCAATCTAACTGAAGTAAACAGCTAGAAAGTTTAGAAGAGCAGAATCGAATAGAAGTTTCAAACGTTTGTCTACAGGACAAAACAGGAGTAGCGACAGAACATAATGAAAGAAAGCAAGTTATGCAGTTTTCTTATTTATCGTATCAACTAACCCCCATTTCCCACTTCCGTTACTGCCCACAGGTCAAATATTTCCTTAGCAATTTGTATTCAAATCCTTGTAACTTGGGTTATTCTCACACAGTAAAAACCCCACTTTCCATAATCATACAAACCACTGGTATACTAATGGGGAATGTTAAGCTCCGAATTATTTTACGATGGACAACTGTTCAGGAAGATAACTTTCATGATTTTATTGTCACAACTATACCATTTTATACACTGCGTTCACCGATAAAGTTAAACGCAACTCTCACTCAGCTCCCGGATCAAACTGTATGATTCTCCGCGAAACGCTACAATGTTTTCGCGATGCGAGTCACGCATGGCTCCATAGAAACAGTAAAATCAACTTGCAGGTTATATTATATGTTTCTGCCGCTATCCGGGAAGTGGCGGTTGCGTCTAATTACCAATGAATGCACTGTATTATGTGCATGTCTTTGCAGCACACACGTGTGTTTATAAACAACGTTTGTAATTGCGAAATGCGCACATGAGACGTTGCAATAGTAACGGATAAAAAAGAAAACACTCCAAGAAACGTGCCGAATAAGGGCTTCAGAGCTGATATGGAAATAAACTTGAAAGATTATCTTTGAACATTCTCGCTGTAGCGATTACAGTTTCAAATTAACAAACACTCCGGGATTATCGAATCCCTAAACCCAAAGTTGAAGACTGTCTTTCTTCTGGGTTGCAGCGCCGTTAGTCTGGTAGCAGACTTCCTTGTGGCCTTCGTCATCGAGATGATCGCATTGAGGCAAGCACCTCTGAAACGTCGGTAAAGCTCTACCAGACTGCACAGCGCAAAACCCCAGAAGACAGTCATCTTCATACTCGCCGTCGTGAGAACCTGAATCTCACCTAACTCCAAAACAAACAAACTGATAATGAAATTTAATGTTAAAATCTGGAATGAAATAAAACATCAAGGACAGAAGAATTCAGCAGAAAATTATCTTGTTTCACGTACCCTGTGGATTGCGTTATCGCGGACTGGTATCACCGTGTTTTACTCAACTTCTGTGGATGAAGCACATCTGTAACAAAAGAGATTACAACAATTTAATATCTATCATCGGCAATAGACTTTATTCAATTTAATTAAACTTTTCGTGTTAGCTTCCTTTACGATGACGCAGCCTTTGACTTGTATCCAGGACGTACGCGGTTCGAATTTCGCCCAAAATGTTCTCCGTCTTATTAAATGAATACCGAGATGTAAACTTGTGATAAGGCAAAGATCGCCTTCTTTAAAATCTTTACAGATTACTTATATATATTCACTGGTCTCGTTCGAAGCAGCTTGATTAGTGCCAGGTATCTGCGCTTATATGTACTGCCATGTGATATAGAAGCTTCACGGAGGGGTAGTACTCATAATTTACATGGTAGGAGTGAAAGAAAGACAAATAGAATCATTAAACCCTGATATCTCTCTTAAGGCAGATCGTAAAACAATAAAAGTATCCCTGATACCTCGGTCTGTATAGTGATGGACTAGGATGGATAAATATTGACAGTGTAACCACGGTTCCACAGTTAACGTTGACTAATGTTTAACTGTAGAAGTATATTTGTACTGAAATAAAATTTTATTTACACATTAATGTATACCTTTACATCTTATCTAAGGGCCACCGCCCTGAAGGTGTAGCCAGTAGGGCATCACATGACGTAACAACCCATTTGACCGTCTCATTCTCGTCACCGAAAGAACCTGAAATCTCATCCCTAATAATTTCCACATCACCGTACAGACATCGTATCATCTAATTCAATACTCTTCTGTAATTAATATGGCATATTTAGCTTACGGACATATACAATCCAGGGTCATTTCAAGTTCCCAAATCTAACACAGTCCTGCAAAGCAAATACAATATTCTGTTATACTGTCATGACCGTGCAGTTCCTCAGAGAAAGGCGCGTTCATTTGCACAGTTGGTTAAGAAGCAAAATAATTTTTCCTTGCAACCCACCCGAGAGAATTAACGACCCTATTTTGTTACACACTATGTCCAAAGCTTGCAAAAGCTTATCTGTTTTTCCGCCGCTTTGATGGAACGTACTGTTTCCGTAGGGCACGTCCGGTAGTTTTACCGTTTGGGTTTTTCTGCCGCAACATGTCTCAGTTTCGATGCGGCGCGGTGGCCGCACAGCGGCTGGTGGTGGCAATAGAACACGAAGAACCCTACCTGTGTGCGCGCGCACGAGCGGTGAAACAGCCGCACGGCGACCATTGTCTGCCCGACCTTGGTGTAACTGAATAGGAGAAAAGGCCGGCTCTGTACAATCCGACCATATCGGAGTTAAGTGACATAAACTAAAGAGAAACTCTGTATAGAAGTCTGTGAAGCTCTACTGTCGAACTCGAGCCAACTTGAAAACAAAAAGTATCTGAATAATTTCTTTGGATACATACGCAGGTCCTCATATAACTTGTGAAATTGGGCTTTCAACAATCTTTGACTTACAAGTGGAGGGAACCAAAATTTATTTATACGCTTCGCCCTTACTCTTAGCATAAAGCGCACACGACGAGTCTCAACAAAATTCATGCCTCGACTTATCAGCCTAGAGCACACGCCAATTGTCTCCAAAAAATCCAGCTCCCAACTGAAAAGAAAACGCAGACAATGCGTTTATTTCACCGTTCGTGTGCACAGGCAACAAGAATTATGCGGTTGCGGTAGTTTTACCGCTACGGCAGAAAAACCGCTCGTGCGCGCTAGCCCTAAGACCACACCCAAAGCGGGATTCAAAGCTCGTAATCTGATTCCTAATGCTTTATATAACGAACTACTATTGCGTGGCGAGCTTCTTTCAGGGCGTT
Source organism: Zootermopsis nevadensis (assembly GCF_977971745.1). NCBI lineage: Eukaryota > Metazoa > Arthropoda > Insecta > Blattodea > Termopsidae > Zootermopsis > Zootermopsis nevadensis. The sequence continues at coordinate 6,701,654 of NW_028259157.1, forward strand.
TTGACCACGTTGCTAAATCGATAATTACTCAACACCTTGCTGTAATCGTCCATTTATGTTTAGCGAAACGGGTTAATGATGTATCGCTATCATTTTTTTCTTATCTCCACATGGATGTTGTGAAACGTCTGTGGCCAAGCTTACACAACCTTGAAGTGGGAGTTATTTGTGTCACCAAGAGCGGCAAACCATACGCGCCGATAGCCTTCCAGCGCACGTATGCACGTAGCGTGCAGAACATGTTCGGTTGACACATGTACCAGGATGTTTCTAGCCTCGTTCCCTATACAATACAGATACCACTGACGAATTTGTAACATAGATCAATAATTACGTTCTGAGATTTGAATTACTCGTTGAGGTGAATACGACTGTGTCGACTGTTGATAAAATGGAGCTTTCTGACGCGGGAATAACACAAAATGTCGGATAACTGATGTAAGGTATGATAATCGGGACTCTGTTGTACGTTATTTAAAGGCGCTGTAGGAAATCCAAACGTTAAGGCATCAAATAAGACGGGAACATGATCATTGGCCAGGTAATAATATTAAAAGAGGCAGTAATGGTGAAAATTATGGTATTAACAGGCAGTCCGCCTCAAACGACTGAGATAAACACGTGTTAGAACTATGATACATGTTGGAGTCACGTGGCTGTAACGTCAACGCACTTCCCTGGCGTTAATTACGAAGAGCGGTATAGTGACGTCGAACAGGAAAGTCGTCATCGATTCTTACAAGTCGCTTACCCATTCCGCCTCATACTGTCTCTTGGTATGGACTACATACAATCCATTTTGGCTGCTATTATTTTACGAAGAAATGCGTTAACACATACAACAGCAGCGAACAACAAGGATTTGAGGTTCTCACGGCGGTCACTACGAAGATGGATGTCTTCTGGGTTGTAGCGCCGTGTAGATGTTGTCTGGTTGAAACGTTGGTAAATTTCTAACAGACTACACGGCGTTACAACCGGAAGACTGCCATTAATGAGCAGCTGTTTTGAAAATTAAAATGCTAAAAATCCTGTATTCGAAGACAAATGACAGGCCTCTGTAATTGATATACTTGAAATTAATTTTATATTATCTTTCCAATTAACAATCATTACTAGGATTAATATTTTTGGGCTGATAGCGGTTAACAATTCTTCAGGGCAAAAGAAAAATACGTTCCAAATGTTACATAAGCACCTGAAATAAAATAATTTGATATTTAAACTTGTTTTCTTGAAGAAACCTATAAAATTATTTCTCAACCCACTTCCCTTCTCGTAGTTGCGAGATTAAAATAGATCCTTTGCTATTCACTTCCAAATCGATATAACCGGTAAAAATGCATAGTTAAATAGCACATTAACAAAATGACTCAGTCAACACACACGTCTTTTACTAAGCAATGCATTGGAAAGTGATTGTGATTAACATATTTAAGAGTTTGGATAACTTCTAACGAAATAAAGTGAGTGAAATTTTCTCCACTCTAGTTCGTGGTAAAAATGCAGCAGAGAAATTTCGTAGCACAAATTTAGACAATCACGGAGAATTGAAAATGACAGCACTTTCGATGCTACTGTATTGTGTTAGTGGCCTATAACCCGTGCCCTTGAGAGACAAGCATCCTGTCCGAAAGTCACGAATTTTGCGTTACTTTACAAATGTCTGGCTGTAAATCATGGCCCAAGTACACGGAGAAAACACTCAAGAATGCCATTACACGTGAAATGATTACGATACAAACTAGACTGAGTTTTCTAGAAAATATGCAAAAGAATCACGAAATTAACGAAAATTTGTCCGAAAATTACAATTATATCGCTAGTATTGATAAGAAAACCTAGTGAAAGTTAAATGAAAGTAGAAGTATAATGCAGTACCCAGCGCAAACTAGGAGTGTTTCACAAACATTTCGACTGTGCAGGCCAACACAATATTTCTAGGTAATATCTAGGTCTAAATTCCATTCTGTATCAATGCGCGATACCTGTCCACTTGTTCAAATCTTGGCCCGCACACGGATATGAAGACTGATGTGTTTCGTGGCTTTCCTCAGTTTTCCGAGAAAAATAACAGGATAACAAACCTTTCAATGAAGCTTAACTAAGCATCACATAATGAATGCGTAATGGGGAGTGGAGGTACAGCAACTGTTTTATCCCTGGAAATTAATCATTGGTTTCAATTGGGCAGGAGACTGGGCAGGCCAACGTTTCGGAGGAACATGGTACCTCCATGTTCAGGGTTTTGAGATAATTTTTCGGATCCGCTTGAGAGTCTAGTTGCAAACGGGAGGATAGTATTAAAATTTATTTTAAAGCAATAACGCACGGACCGAATTCATGTAACAGACTTCTGTGAACACTGTGACAAAATTTCGAATCCCATATATACCGAATGTCTCTTTATCAGACAGAGAAAGTGTCTAATTTTCATTGATGAAAATGTCGCTATATGAAATGAACGTAAATCAGAGGTAAGGAAAAACTTGAGAACTCAGAATTTTATACCAAGAGTAAAAATGGACGAAATAAACATTACGAATGACAGGGTCAACGCCTGTGATCCAGATGTGTGATGTTGCTATGTGACGCACTCATTTGACACTCACTTAAATAATTCGCGAGATCCAGATAATTTAATTCTGACAATTTGTATATTCCTTCATTCCTTTGCACGACTACTAAATTGGTATACGGAAACGACTTGCCAGTAAGACGCAGTTTTAGTCGGTTAGTCATCAAATTTTCTTAAGAGTCCCGATCTACAAGTCATGTTTAGAAGAAAGTACTCAGCAGATCCTCGCAAAGTACATTATTTAAAGCAGCTCAGTTTTCAATATTTATTCATCTTGAACCATTCCTTACTTTGCAAATATAATTTCCCTGTATCAATTATATATTTTTCAATGCCTACAAAAGGAGCGGACGTAATATATATATATATATATATATTTCTGTCCCTGTGACCTTTACCCCTCTCCTTCTACCAAAAGGCTCCGTTATCATCGTTATTCGTTCTTCCCTTTTGTGTATTTCTTTATCTGAATATGTGTGTGTCAGAGTACAAGCGCGATCATCATCCGCTGGAGGTAGGAAGGTTACATTTCAATGTCAATATTTCAGATGCATCTGAATTCTGTACATTTTATATCGAGTCTAGAGCAGAGTAGAAGAGAGTGGAACAAGGCAAAATGGAACAGAATTCGATAAAAATAAAATAAAATAAAAGAGAACTGCTGTCAGTTTGATCTGTTGTGTTTCGCCATGTAATATTAAGTGTAACAGGCAAGGGAATAGTTAAAACAGACTGAGAAAGAGACAATTAGAAACAAGTGTTAATGATGGTTGTAGAAATATGAATTAGGACAAATTACGGTAAGTAGGATTTGGGGTTTTCACGGCGGTGAGTCTCAAGATGGCTGGCTTCTACCAGACTACACGGCATAACAATCCAGAAGACATTCGTCTTCAAATTACGATAAATTATACAAAAGTTTTATATAGAGTGGGATAAAAAGTGCAGAATGCGAACCTCGTCACAGTTTTTGAGGTTCAGTGTTCTCACGGGGGCGGGATGAAGATGTTGTTGTATGTTTTGACGCTGTGCAGAGGAGTAGGTTGAGACCGACGTTTCGGAGATGGCGCACCTTTAGACCGTGAAGATGGACACGTTTCTACGAAACGCCGGTTATCTAACTACCGATCCATAAGGTGTCAAAAACAGAATAACAATTTCGTCACAGTTTTATTCAATATTTAACTTCCCCATTACGTTTTACTCATATGGGAATACACAATAGATCGTAAATGATGGTTTTGCAAGTATTAAAAATACGCCCACCTTCCTATTCCAAAGAACTTTAGTAGAAATGAAAGCAAACCTGAGAAGAAAATTGCAAACAAAACCATGTTACATCACAGTAATAAAATACTTAACAGAAAGAAATAGAGTCACAATAATGCTACATTGCATGTCATGAAATTAAATGACAAAAAATAATCAGAAACTGTAGAATTATACAATTAATTGACGGATTAATCCTAAAATCCCCAGTCAATACCAACACAACCGACGTGTCTTTGAATGACAACGAAAATTCTTGTCAAGTGATTACCATTATAATTGGCCACTAAGATTTTTATTCCATTTTATTTGCGAGTTATTTAATGATGCCGTCAGTAGCTCAGAATGGGAGATAGGAGTTGAAGGCGATTGGAATTTGGTGGCCCAAGACAGCAACCGGTGGGAGACTGGTTAATTCGGTAATGAACCTTCCGGTTCCCTAAGCCATTCAGTTAGTTTATTACTCGGTAACTCAAATTATACAGCTTAGGGCACGGTGATGAATAAACGATGAAATGGAAAGGATACCAGAAGCTGTTGTGGCCTATTTCAAAGTACTTTACCGAAGAAATTGAGCGAAACTATGAAAATTCTCTCATGACAGCCAGTCTCCGGGCTGAAACTTAACCCTGGATGTCCTGAATAAATCTTTATATTCTCGGAGAGAACATCTATTATTCGGGCGAGATTTTTGTGGTTTTCCAACTGTCACATTTATTAATTTAAGACAGCCATTTTAATGTTCTTCGTTGTAAGAACCTAAAACCTCACTCGTTAAATTAATTATGAATAAATGATCGTGTCCGTATCATCTAACCAAACAGAATGTAAAACTTATAAACATTTACGCCAGTTTGTTTAGCTGTTACTACTCGAAAGTGAGTAATGTCTCCTGAATTTCTTGCTTGACTGTACCCGAGGTCAGTCTGGTCGCAGGAACGAGGTTTCGAAGAAAACACAGCAGAATCCGATCCAGCATGGCTGTAAGCACCAAGGTCATTGCTAGTTATAAGAGAAGTCTATGACACGTTCAATACTAGCCCCAAGAAACAGTCTCACATATTCATAAACATCTTCTAAACCTATTTCACTAACTCACCACGCAAGGAACGTCACAGAACTTGTTAAGTCGCCATTTTAAATCAGGGTTTTTGAATGAGTAATTCTTGGTTCGCTGTAAGAGCTTTTCTTAAAATTGATTTCAATAGTTTTGTGACTGAACGATGACTAGAAAGGATGTGGAAAGAAGCTGTATTGTCTACCTACACACTTACTAGAGTGAACCTAACGAGCATGAGGATAAAATGCTATTCACTTTCGACACTACATAACCTGTGCAGATGAGAAAGTGTGGTTAACTAGTAAAAAAATAATTATTTGAATGTTACCACAACAAACACACGAGTGGAATTTAATACCAACTGCTTTATATGATAACTAAATTAATTTAATCTTAGATTTAATCTTGGGCGCACATTTTAATTAGTAAAAATGGCGCAAACAAACAGTTCTTTCTCCAAACCAACGCAATCAAGAACACACACAAAAAAAAAAATCCATTCATTTTAACGGTCTTGTAGAAGAAATGAAGGTGGGAAAGGTATGTAAAGATAATTATTTTTTGACTTCAAGATACCAAAGTTTTATTTGCATTTATCCACCAAAATACATAATAAACATCGTGTTCGATAACATGGAATATATCAATCGTGACAGCGAAATTCAAGTGAAAACGCTTTTGATATCTGCATCCTCGACATCCAAAACCATTTGTAGTCATCCTTGAGAACTGTGTATTACTACAGAATTCGTTTATTGCTGATGATGGTTATAACTGTTAAAATGTGTTTAATTGTATACGAGTTGTTTGAAAAATTCTTTAAGGAATAAACAGATGAAGAAATCACATAAGATGAAATCTGAAGAGTATACCACCAGGACCGCGTACATCCGAAACGTCCAACTAACCTCAGATTTCAGGTTCTTGAGGCTGCAAGTATTAAGATGACAGTCTTATTTGATATTATGCCTTGTAATCTCGTAAAAGTTAACCAACGTTTCAGAGATGGGTCGTGTATCCAACGATGATAATCGCACTAATGTTGGAGGCAATACCCACCTCTGAAACGTCGGTCATATACGAGACAACATGGTGAAATATCTAAGAAAACTGTCATGCACGTCCAGCAAAATCTGTTTGACAAAACGCGGATTCTGAAAATGTTGAGAACATCCAGCTGTAAGCAGTTTTTCGACCGCCGAACAGGGAAACGGTTTCGAGGGCAAGCACATAAAGGTAAACATTCGCAAAATCTTTGGGAATGGTCGCTGTCGCCTCCAAAACTCCGGAAATAACAACAACAATAAACTCTTTACGATTTAGGCATTGTCGCCTGTTGCAATTCAGCATTACGTCTGAAACTGTGAATCAATTTAGACATTTGGCAGCACTGCTTGAAAGAAAAGTCCCTAAGAGTGCAGGGATTGGAAACAAGGCCTACTCTAATAACCTTATACAAATTCGTATTTGTTCTATCGAAACAGTTTAGTCAGCAACAGAAAATGTATACGATCTATTGTCTGCTTGCCCATCTCCTTAATGGCCATTCCAATGAAAGCAATTAATTTATACTTTTCATAAAATTGTAACGTCGCTACGGGGAGCATAGATATTATGAGAAGCCATACTGATGACGTGTCCATGACGTTTCATAATAACTCAGTGTAAAAACGGTAGGAATTGTTATAATATGACATCGCAACTGTCTTACTTTCTACAGCCAAATCTTCTTCCTTTTTTACGTAATACGAGAAAGCGTGTAACGGAACACATATTTCTAACTCATATTGTAATGGATGCCGCTTATATACAATGGGTCAGTACCTCGCATCTGATGGGTATTAAGAACTTAAACATGACTGAATCATAGCAATTTAACGACTCTCCATTTGACATAAAAATAATATAACGGAATTCCGAATACCGGTCTCTATCAACAGATGAAGAGACTGTACAGTGTCCTTGTTGAACACATGGCTTAGGGATTGAAACCTCGTCTACAAAAAGATTTTGCTCAGTGGGCGAGAAGCCGTAAGCTTTATTAGCTTTATTCTTTCTCGTTTCCTCACCAGAACGTCTCCTTGCACATTTTACCCATCTCTATTTGTTTTCTTTCACTAGAAAGTTATGACCATTTTCTAGTTTAATTCACGACTTGAGTAGTGAAACGCCTCACAAATTTTATGTAGTCAGCAAGACATTTTAAACATTGTAACAATCCATCAGCATCTCAGAACAGAAACGCCCGACCTCTGCGGATGGTACACGTGTGACGTCAGAATTGTCTAAAGTCAGTGACCCTTGCGTGGTTGGGCTGTCTGGTGCGTGCTGGGTGATTACGTCATTACGGGGACTCCCCCAAGTAGTTGCACTGCTGGCTGGGGATTCCTCACTCAGTCACTTACGCGCGTAGAAATGCATTAAGTTCATGTGAAACAAATGCTATTATTCTCTGATTTCAACTAAAACTGGAACGTGCTCACAAACTTTAGTAAAAAAAACCCATATAAAATGTCAGACACATACGGCGAAGGCAATAGGAGCATTTTTTAAACTTTTAGTTTCGAACGTGCCTAAATGTCAGTCACAAAAAACGCATACATGCCTCAAACATTTTAACAAGATTCCAAGTGTTGGACATGCCCAAGAATTTGCCTGTTTCATATACACCGCTTTGGTGCTGTAATCATAATCACCATCATCAATGTATTCCTATTCCACATTTATAATTTTTTAACATCGTGACTTTTGCATTCTGTTAAAAATGAAAACCTTTAGACCAACATTAAACCCAGAAATACCAAGTCATACTCCCAACTAAAAAATATACTACGTAATATAATCGTAACCCCGCATACGTGCAGGTCCAACTATTAATTATTAATTCTCCATCACTGAAATTAATTTCTTCATCGTCCATGTTCCACAGAAGATTCGCCTACAGAATGTCAAAATACCTTCCTGTTTATACAGTTTCTCTTCTGGAAGATGCAACATACAGCAAGACTTCGACCCACGAGTCGAATGGTCAATGTTTTTGTAAATTCCGATAAAAAAATTGCTGACTAAAAAAAATTATGTACGTAAAATGCGGAATATGTGAGTGATTGATTTTATTCCACGGGCGTTGCGAGACACAAATATTGGAACTATGTAGTGTCAAAGAGTTATGTAGATATAAATTGTAGTTAATAAATTAAAACAGATACAAAAATATAAAGAATAAAATAGCTAATATAAAAGTACCGAGGCAATAAATTTCTTCTCGCAACCAAGAATTATATTAACTGTATAGTATATAATAGTATATCATTTTTAGGTCTAATTATGCTAACTGGATTTTAAAACAGAATCCAGCATTAGCTATTTATTATGGAATCAAAGAAATAGCAGTACAGACCCATGAGATGGCATAACATGACTGAAAATGGTATCTCACTGCTATTACCACATGTTGTCAATACGTAGAAACATATTTTAATTCAAAATGTCACGACAAACCAGTTGAGAAACACACCAGACGAAAACTATAAATCTGTGGCGTAACGCCATTCTTTGATATGCAAACTTCTGTCAGTTTTTGCATAAGGGTTACGATGAACTTCTAGTGTTGTCTTCTGACCAAGTAAAATACGACATGTGCAGACGATAACATTATAAAACCATCGCATATGTTACTTCCTGGTATGAGACTTCAGTGCTTTAAACGGTTCTGTCACAAGGTGACCTGATTTTTCGATTGTACGTGAAATATATTTAAAAGAGTCACAACTCAACTTATTTTCTTCACGCCCTCATATTTCCTTTCTAAACAATGAATAAACGATAGTATCAAAATGACTCATATATCAAACAATCTAAAATTCAACTGTCCCCAGTCAACCAGTTTTATCACAAATTATGTACCCTGTCTACAACGACCGGTTTCTCGTTATTTCGATCTGGTCCAATAAAAGTAATACCAACAATCTAACCTATCCGTAAGCATCGAGTGTTCAGAGGAGAAGCTACTTCATGACAAGAATAAATACGTTCATCAAGACTTCCAAGTTTTCACGACGATCAACAGGAAGATTACTTGCAGTCCTCCGAGCATCGGACAGTGTCAAAGCGGTAAAGAAACTTGTCGAAAAAGCTTTCTGCCTCCTTCCTGCAGTTAGAAATGCCGAAAAGTAATGAGCATTTTAAGTACACGTCTGTTTGTTTGTCTTTCATTAAAGTTAGAGACGATGAATGTGTGTATTCGTATGCACAAGAGACATTATACATGCATCTTGCAGACAACACATTCAAATGACAATAATATTAGTTGTAGTCTGATTAATGCCTGCTTTAAATGGAATAAATTGAAACTTGCACAACTTTTATAATGCCTATGTGATTATTTTTCCGATGTCTCCATGAATTAATATGGGACTAAGCAAAACAAGAACGTTATGAATATTATAAGTGTTAGGTCCTCACATGAAGAACTATCATGCATATGAAATCGAGATCAACAATCATTTATTCAGATGCAATTTTAATATTTTACGTCAGAAATGACCTCGTTATTGAAATTTAGTAAATGCTTTCTGATGTCGTAATGTCCAAAACAGTATCACTCAGTGAAATAAAACAGAACGCCATTTTATTACGAGTCCGTGATTCTTGTATTTAAATCTGGAGTTCTGTAAGCCTTAGGAAACAATATATGTTTACTCTGTGAATCAAACGACACCCAAGGATACGTTTTGTGTACTAAACGCAAAGTTATTTAACATCGCAGAAAGCTGCAAACACTGTTACCGCTGAATCATAAAGGGGCACTGATTCTAATCACGATATCGATATTAAAACTGATATTTAGCATGCTACTGAAGTAATGGATTTTTAAATAAGGTTTGCAAGGTAAAAATTCGTGAAGTTGGCTGTCTTCTGGGTTGTTGCGCCGTGTAGTCTGGTAGACGTTTATCGACGTTTCAGAGGTCCTTGCTGTCTCCATCATCAGGGCGATGATCGCCCTGATACGTCGGTAAACTTCTACCAGACTACACGGCGGAACAATCCAGAAGACAGCCATCTCCAGACTCACCGCTGTGAAAACCTTAAATCTCATATATAAATTCATGTCAGACTTTGAAGTGTTACTTCTAACTACTAGATTCAGGTACGGAGAGTGTACATACCTGTGCATATAATTAAATTTCCAATAGCTCATGCTTTCTAGAAAGTTAGGTATCTTGTTCCACACACAGAAGTTGACCCTTGTGCGTAATTAATCACCGCGCCACGAAGACAATATAAGGAAGTGGGGTTGCATCTCCATACATTTCTAAACTCAAAATTAAGACTAAATCCCGAGAAAGGAACCCCGGTACCACTAGATACGCTGGGTGGGTCCCAGAGCCATGTTCTAAATATTAAACACCAAATGCTTTTAGTTTGTATTAAACACATTTGTTCTACATTTCACCTAAACATTTTTACAGTTTTCATATTTATATTAGTTGCAAATGGAATTTCATAATGGGAATGGAGATCATCATAAATACATAATTGCTAAGCGTATTTTATTCTGATTAATTTAGGTATATCTTCTGCCATAATTCTTGTAAACAGTTTTGAATCGATTTAAAATTACTGGAGCGTATGTTCTCACAAATTACTGTCGACACTTTAAGTTATCTGCTTTTCGAATTTAGAGTTTCTTTAAGAGTAAACACATTTCTATGCACATGTGGCAAAGAAAGTTGAGTTATCCGTATCACGCTACGGCTGCATTACCCTAAAGGTGACAGTCCCCATTACACATTTGATAGAAGTTTTAAGTTTAGAATTTGGTAATTGTCATCCTTACATAAGCCCTTCCAATTACATACTGTGACAGTTTTGCCTTTCAATTTAATCACTTTCTTACTGATTATTATACGTTCGCCTTGATGTTTATTTAGTAGGCTCACCAAACAAAGGACGGCTAACCTTGGCTTCCCAGAGTTGGGAGGGGTTCTAATATAGATTATGACTTATTGTTACAAGGCTCGTAATTTATCTGGCAACTTGCAGAAAAATCTCCCGTCGAAAACACGTGTACCCATTATCCTCACCGAAAAGTAAGCATTGTGTTCTGAAAGCTTTAATCTCTTCTTGCCTCACAATCGATATTTGAGCTCCTCAATAACATTTCATATTACAGTAAAAGTTCACTATACAATCACGTGTTCACTTTGTCTCATGATGCAAAAGTAGTAATTAAAAAAACTAATCTGAAAAAGCTTGTTAAAATACGATTTATTTATAGCAGGCCTTCAAAACAAATACAACCCCTTATTAGTGGCATTAAACAACAATAATCTAATTGTCAGCATTACTTTTAACCCAATGGCTTGCAATGTCTGTTAAGGACATCATCTACGTGCGTCCCTCTGAGAATTTTTATTGTCACCGGATGAAAATCGGAACAATTCACTTATTTGACAGCATAAGCAGTGTGCATACACTAAGACCAGGTAATGATTATAAATAATGAAGAAATATGTAATTATTCACAAGTTTTTTGAGTATAAAATACAATTTTATGTAGCTCATGGTGTCAAAGAATATTTCGTTCTGTGTAACTCAAATTTTAGTGCCCAGCACAAGAAAACACACTGCTAGCCTTTTACAGTCGCAGGCTGGGAAGATTTCTGACTATTATTTCCAGACCTTGTCCATAAAGAACGATGTCTCGCAACAATTATTTAGTTTAAAGATAAAACCCGTTTTTTGGTATTGCGCGAGATAAGTAAGACGCATTATCTTTTATTATAATTCTCAACATGTACCAAGATATGAGGTATTATTCTTGTTGATATCGCAACTGAATTATATCTTTCAGTTTCCACATACGTAACCTATTGCGTAAAGTCCAGGTGTTTATGACTGTATCAGCTCAGATTCTTTTAACAATCTTTATTACCGACAGCCAACTTACGCCATTGTTTTCCTATGGAGGTATTACAGGGCCCTATTATCCAGTCGTCGTCATCATCAAGATAACGACGAAGAGGAAAATCGAGAAAACATTTTTATATAATCCTCATTTTGTCGTACAGAAAAATGTTTACGTCTTTACAATTTACTTGTGTGTCTCTGATTACTTAGGCTTGATAGGAATGTCTATATTGGTACATACTCATAATTATTAAATAGCTACAGAGATGATTCGATTATAATTCAATGATCGTAATGCAATGACACAGTCAATACTGATGGTAACTACAAAACTGGCAGCTAAAGTTGTGTTGTGAAACAGAGAGAAGTCGAAGCTCGAATCCCTGACATGAAAATCGTAATTAAACACGATGGTGGTAGTTCTAACATCGAACTAATGTTTATGCCAGTGTGTGTAACTGTCGGACAAAATCCCTTGGCCATGCCTGACCTCAATCGTGTCTGACATTCCAATAAACCTGTTTACTACGACCAAAATCTTGTCAGCAAATTATTACGGTTTGAACACATTTCTTCATTTCCTGCAAAGAAACTCTGGTTTTACTCTTCGAATAACTTTGATGTTTGGTAAAGTCAGTAAAAATAAGTTGGAGTCAGCGTACATGAAGACATGCGCCAGATCATGAAATTTTAACATGTAGTTTAGGTACAACGCGTTTTTATCCACAGCGACAATGAAATAAGTTGTTAGCCTTACACACTGATTCATATTCCTTATGAGGTGAGCCCCTGGTGACAATGGACAGGAGAATAGCTAGATCACAAGTCGGACTGGATGTCATGGTCTCTGCTTTGAATCGAACACATGTAACCCAGCCCCAAGTCAACCACTTTATAGACTTATATTTTAATATTTTCCGTCAAATCACAATTTTAATAAGATAATAAAATATAAAATATTTAAAATATCATTTCACGTTCCGCATCGAATGATCGATTTACAAATTGGAACGTCTCTTACGACATGTTTCGGTTATATTTAACCGTCCTCAGGTATAAATTAGATTGGTAAATTTAAAACTCGAATTACAATCATTTACAATGTTATGCAGTTTATTGAAATGTTCTTATCAGATTACTCTTATATATTAGAACGAAGGTATTGTTTTTTATATGGCGTGGTTCATCTGATGTTCAATATTAGTCTGTAAAGCAATGATTTAAATAAAACATTAATAAATATGGAGTAATATATAAAATATTTTATTTTATATTTTATTATATTATTAAAATTGTGATTTGACGGAAAATATTAAAAAAATTAACCTAATTCACAATATGACGCAAATATACTACCTTACTTTATAGACTTATATCAATCAATAAAATGGCTGACAAGCCGTCTCATCAATACACCAAACAAACGAAAATTAACCCAAAATAATTTAACCTGATCTTTGTAGTGGCATTTCCTTCACGTTAGATACGATTACACAGCCATGACGCGGTCGAAGTCTAGTCATATAACACACAACAATGATGAGACTGTAAATGGCTTCAGAGCAAGAACAATTTAATAATAAAACAAGTTCCAACTTCTAATTTCAACTAAACGACAGAATCGTAAACCTTTCTTCCCAGAGCATACAGGAATTCAACACGATAATGTGAAGCGGACACTAGAAACATGTTCTGAATCATGAAGTTCCTTTACGTCTGCGCTCCACGTCATGTTGTATGCCACTCGTGGTTTTCATGACAACTACACGTTACCGCCAGAAATTGAAACCCCCTAATCCAGTCCGCAGCTCTACCAATTCTCTGGATTTCTAAATCACAAGCTATGCCTGCTTACCACTTTAATGACACTGTATTATCTTTAGGGCACCGAATGAAAATGTAAGCTGAGAGCGATGCCAGAATCCAGATAAATTTAAAAACACTGTTTTAGCAAACAATAGGATCTACTGGTTAAAACCACGAAGAACCAAACTCACGTTAAAACGTTCCCACGACAAGATACAATCCACATTCCACAGAAAAGCAAACCAGCCGACTAGATGTGCTACGTAAAAATTCCATGTATTTGTGAGTTACTACTCCTTGTGTGTCTATCAACGAACTCGTTTTCTGAATCGAATAGCGGTATCGACTTTGCTGGTTGACATTTTCCACGGTTTCCTCAGTACCCACAAATTGATATCGCGGAAAGAATAACACGATCATTCTATTGTCATCCTTCCACGTACGTCAATCGTAATATTCCTGAAACATATTTCAGCAATTAATTCCAAAGAGACACTCAGTTGAAAAGGGAGCAGAATATCTTCTGAAGAATTTCCTCGCAGTCTATTTAAAAGCCTAATTATTAAAAGTAAAAAAGTACAATTCCGTTTTATATGTGTGTGAAATTAAATAAAGGAAAATGAGACCGACAGAAGGGCAACATGCTTAGGGAAAATGAGAATTGCACACAAAATTTTGGGACCAAAAGGGAAATAGCCACGTATGGGTACTGTCCACAGATGACGAGAAAAACCCTGCTGGGGGAAGTCGTTTCTGGTGCGGTGCGGGGGGAATGTTACTTATCAGCTGGACTAAAGGGCTGCTATTGGCGGGAAGTGTGAATTTTGAGCACAGATCTTAAAACAGACCATCAGCGGAACAGATTTCATAGTGTCAGAAACTACGCAGTTACAGTTGATAAACCTTCCTCACAAGCAAGAAATTTCTCTGCCGAAGTTAGTAAGTGAACAAAGCGTACCTTATTCTGTTTCACGAAACTTGAAAACTGAAAATGAGGACCAGAATGACGCGGAAGTGTCCCTTCTGGAGTAACTGTAAATGATAAGAACTGACTTCATAAATCGATTGTTATCGAGTCCCATTATATTCGAATGTGAACGTGAACAGAGATTAGTGTGGAAGCTGAACGAAATCACGACATGCACGCTTTTACTACCAGTAATACTTTCATTTTCACTGTCTCCCTGTGCTCATCTCTTTATTTTTAATTTTCTTTCTTTCTACAGTCGTCTTGCAATAGCCTAACCTCATTTAAAGTCGTATCTTCACTTCCTAAAGGAAAGAATTTATACCACATAAAACTTCTCCGCATGAACTTAGATCAGATTACTTTTTAGTCGATGTATTTCTGTGATTCTTGAATAATGAGTATTCCCACTAAGCGTAAATGGTGAGTTTATGTAGTTACAACTAGTGGGAAGGGAATGTACTTTCGAAAGAGTCGTCATAGTTCAAAGTTCAAGAAGGATAAATTATGCAGTGTTTTATTATGACAATTACAAAGCATACAGCAAGGCGGCAGTCCCGTTAGGTTACCCAGCTCTTGGTACACAGTTCGTACTCCAAGGTGCCTTGGAATCAGGGACTCAAAACTAGACCGGCAAGCACATATGTACTGCAGCTGTGGCCACGCCATAGCAAATGCCGAGTCTGTCTTTGTTCTACGTCGAACTGAAACTGACGATCGAATTTCCGTATTAGTCAAATTAATAGTTTAAATCATTCATTTAACTAAGAAGGCTGCATGTTTTTACATTACTTTCAGAGGCATTATATTTCTGTGAATTATTCAGCACTAGAACTGAAGAATCAAAGCAAAACATTGTTTATAATTGTTTAATTTTAATCGTCTAATCACAATCTCTAATATTTATTTAGTCTTTATAATATTATTATTTAATTTACAGACCGATTATAAAAAAACCACTACAAACATTTCACCCACGCCAGATCACGCTATACGCGACATACATTTACGAAACAACATTGAATGTGATAACAAAGTACAATTGATCTAGAAGAGGATAACTGATATTTAATGGACATCTGACGAAGGATTGCATTTAGAATATTACATTTGAATTTATATCGATTATACACCTGAAGATGGTTCATTGAAAACCGAAACATGTCGTGAAAAAGATGATGCTCTAATTGTAAATCGAACATTTCGATAGAAAGAGCATCATTTTAATATATTTTAAATATTAAATGTTAATTGTAGTAATAATATTTTAATATTTAATAAAACATTTATTGTGATTAGACGGTTAAAATTAAACAATTATAATCATCACAATATGACGCAACATTATCATCTCATGAAAGCAAAACATGTATGGAAAACGGCAAAATATATTATAGTATTTTTCATAAATTTACGCCAATATGGAAAAGACCATGTGAGCTATTTCAAGGTAAAATATACAATCCCAACTGTGAATGGAATGAGAATCTTTGGAAAAAAAATTAGCCACTACAGAGGTATCCGGGCATAGGTTCAATCTCTGGATCTCCCTAATACGACAGAGGAGGGCTAATCACTCAGCTGCGACTTAACATGACGTCTGTATAAATATAAAAATGTTTCTGCCCAAAACAATGCATTTTGCTTTGTCGGAATACAATACCCAAAGCTCCTATCTACAAGGAATAAAACACTCGGATCTTCACATTCTACTTATTTAAATTATTTCAAGCCTTGTGCTACGCACTTAGTATTTTATTAAGTTTCTTTATAACTTTATTGTGTTCGATAATTATTGAATTATAATTTTTCGAAAGATAATATTATCTTATCTCTTCCATTCTCCGCATTAAAACCGAAAAATAAAAAGTTCATTAACGTGTCCACCGGCCTTTGGATCCTGTCTCAAAACAGTTAAATCGAGTCACCACTAATACCGTACTTCACTTACAGCTATTTTAATAATATCCTCCCATCTACGTCTAGGTCTCACAAGTGATCCTTCCATTCAGCTTTTCTGACTAAAATATATGATTTATTTATCCTTCAGGATTATTTTACTTGCTGGTTACGTTTTAATAGATTAGTTCTCATCGCTGCTTCGGTTAAAATCCAAAGTTTAAGTTTTGGTCAATCAGTTAAATTTAAACTACACATTCATGCTATTATATATAGATGGCATTGTTTAGCTACTTAACACAACAACGTAAATTGAACACACTGTATAGCACTGAAATGTAAAATATGAAAAATGATCGAGGAACCCCTTGTAAAGTTTGAAGTCATTTTGTAGACAAAAATAAAAACCACGGTCAGAACCGGGCGTATTTATAAATTATATGTAACTTCCACAAAATGAATATAAAACTATTTCCGATTTCAATTCTAAAGGGTTTTGACGACGGTAGTTTACACTTAGGACCCAACAGAGAAAGTACGTCTCACCTGAAGACGGAGACAGAACCAGCCTCCGAAACGTCGTGGTTTTAAATAACAGACGATGGAAAAAGTCCTGACAATGAATAATTTTAAGTGTTTCCGATTTGTTACACACTCTCTATATCATGCAGGCATTTACTATAAACTTACATCGCCAAGTTGCATCCGCTTCGCAGTTTTAATGTCTGTGTCATGGATCAACTGACATGTGAAAGCGACTCCGCAGTCGACCTTCCGAACTGTTACGCTCTTAACCCGCTAATTTAAATATAAATTAAGTAAGTCCTATCTATTGTGCTATACAGAATTGATCAAACATTTCGCACTATAGACTGCTCTCAACAGGAAATAAGTCTGACCTGACGTTGTATAGTCAACCCCTGCCCTGACGGGTACAGTACCAGTCAAAACGAAACTTTATGACACTTATTCCGTAATTATAAATACCGTCCATAATTCTGGATAGTTATGGGCTGGATGACCAGACTTCGATTCCCGACAGAGATTTTTCTGATTGCCACTACGTCCAGACCGGTACTGGGGCACACTAAACAGCTGACACAATAGGTATTGGGGACTATCTAGACACTTTAATTGGAGAGAAACGACTGGACCATAAAACAGACCACTAAAATCCACCTAAGGCTAATGTGAAGTATACCTACGTGCAGTTGTATGCATTCATATTGTCATGCTTAGTCACTGAGAATAGTTTATAGAATGTGGGGGGACCTTGAAGTGTGCCATCATAGAATCATTTCTTCATAATGCTAAAAATTACGTGACTTGAAGTTCTCATGGGGTTAAGATATATGTACATGATGATCGTCTAAGTTGAGATGCATTGTAGACTTGTAGGTAAGTAGCAAAATTTCGTTGGAATATACGGATTCCATCTTCAAAACCGAACTAGCATTAAATATGGCGGCAGTATGAACTTATTAAATTACTGTTATAAATTATATCTGCTAATATCTATTTATTTTAGGCCTACTCCCGGATTTTCTACATTTCTAATCTGTTAATCACCAATTTACAGTGGCCTAATGACATCTAAATCTAATCAATCTACAAAACCTTTGACAACAACACTAATATTTCTTCGCTTTTGTACTTCAAGATTCTGCATTTTTACGGTCGAAAAGTAACATATTCTTAGTTTATCTGACGACGTTCTACAGTTCTGAAGGTTATACGGCGTCCATAAGTTATATGAATGACAAATCAGGGAATATTTGAGTGTTAACTGTTGTGTTCTATTTTAAAGTAATACCTCACCATTTGCGTGAAAGGATGAAGAAATCGAGAAACGCATGTCAAGATGATCGTTATTCGCGCCTGGAATCGAAATCGAGACCTCATTAATACAAAGCACACTTACCACTAGACAAATTAAGTAGAACAGCCTGTGATGAACCACAAAATATAAATAAATATACCTTAGTGGCCTATAATTGAGGAAAATAAAAACAAAATGACTTGAAACATTTGAAACCGAAACTCATCTAAATAATTAAAGATTTGGTCCCAACCGAAAAAAAAACATTACAGAGATCAATTGATTAATGCTGTTTATGTAAATAATAAATGTTTACTCGGCAGAGATTTTTTTATTTTGAAGTAGGTGATGTAATCACACTAGGCTTTAAATTCTGTTTTATAATTTTTTCTAGAGAAACTGAAAGAAATCAATAAAAGACAGGACCTCAGGCAGCAAATCCGGTCACCAGGCCGAGATCAGAACCTGATACCTACGGATACAAGAAAGGAATGCTGACCATCACATTGTGACATCCGGTATCTGGCTGTAATGACACGAATAAAGCGTAAATAGAATACGATATTCGGTCAACTCATGTAACTCATGTAAACTGTTGACACAATACATTAAGTAATTAAAATCACTTCTCATAGAACTCTTACTGACTCCCAACGAACCAGCAAATGACTAATAAACTTCGTGATAAGAAGTGAGATTTTGGGTTCTCACGGTGGTGGGTATGAACATGACTGTCTCGTAGAGATCTACTACGTTTCAGAAATGCTTATTGCTACTATAGTACCTCTGAAACGTCCGCCAATTTCTACCAGACTGTACTGTGCAATATCCCAGAAGACAGTCATCTTTCTGGGAATACGTTCGTCAGAAACGTAAGACTCTGGAGCTAAGGAGAACAAGGACTCAGCCAGAAAGGATAGGTCTACTCTAGGAGCTTAACATTATCAGTAATTCCTCCAGGTCAGGGGTTCTCACCCTTTTCCGCTGGCGTATCACTAATTCATTTTTAACACACTAAATGTACAACTAACCAAATTCGTTCAGGGAAAACTTATTTATGTTAATATTATTTTTTGATTTTCTTACTTAGTTCGCGTACCACTCAACATTGGCTCGCGTACAACCAGTGGTACGCGTACCATAGGTTGAGAAACGCTGCTCTAGGTATTTCATACCTATTTCACAATATTACGACAAAGAATTTGGAGGTAAGAAAACATGTTAGGACTGACAAAACATTGTTATTCTAATACTGTAAGTATATTAAACTCTTAATAAAATCAGAATACAGTGCTAACAATTATTCACGTTCGTGCGTGCAGACTGATGAAGAGAAGAATTTTAATAAGCGCTTTGCAGGGATGAGAATGTTAAATCGAGAAAAAGGTCAGGAAAAGAGTATATGAGGGTAGTTTACAACCATCTTCGAATAAGCAGTTGTTTTAAGTTTTGCATCATAAGATCAAACTATGTATAATCCTCTTATTTTTTCTGACGGCGTGAAATGAAATTTCTAAAATATTTAACCAGACAGTCAGTGTGCCTTTCTTTAGTACGTTTTGAACAGCATCTTAACAGAATGTCGCTATTGTTTTCTGCCAATACACGGATTCAGTATACTGGCACATCTGACTACCTCGTCTCAAACGTGACTCGGAACTGCGAAGATCAAAGAACCAGTAACATTTCACTTTAGAAACTTGTGCTGCCACAATAAACAATGTCCGGATCTTCAATTCGTAACAGTATTCTTTTCCTTTGACAACAAAACGAACAACGCTGACAGTGTCATCTGGGATCAAAAATAATGTCTGTTCTTTTAACATATGTTTTCGTAACAAAATTGAAATATAAAAATAAATTTAAGACTACTGTCGATATTCAGATAAATACAAAGTTCATGGCCTGCGTGCATTAGAAATAAACATTAAAATGTGTTTTGGGAGCCAAATGGCCGCATCGCCTCTCTCCTATTGTTTTATATCCTTTTATGATAACCCGAGTTACATTAAATTTCAAACGCGATATTGTAATAAAACACAATGACAAAGTTCAAGGAGGCCGAAATTAAACAACTGAAATTAAAACACCCCTAGAAAATAGATGATTCTATTAAACATGCGGCCTTTACCTAAGAGAAAAAAAGTTCTGAAGACATGGGTGAGGGAGAGTAAAAATGTACACGTCAGTCTGAAATCCTGGAGGGCTTCATAACGCGAAACCTTGAAGACAGCCATCTTCCAACTTTATATTTCCTTTCTATTTTTATTTCGTCCCTTGTCAGGTCAACTTTCGTGGTATGTAGAACGCCTATGTTTCAGAGGGGTCTGGGTGGGCTCTTGTGAACAAGGTAACAAACTTCAAGAGTTCATAAAAATTGAGGAACTTCTTAACTAGATGGGCGACCGTTAGCATTTTTAGAATTACACTGATCAATGGATTTAGCTAATATTACTCGTTTAAAGTGGGCTTGTGGCGTCCCAGTATATTGCATGATGTGAAAGCGCTCGACTGTAGAACAAGTAAACTTCATAACGTTTCCTCACATACCATGCTAACCTTGATCTACTATTAACGCGAATCATGACATTCTGATTGCACTTTCGTTTGTCAATAAAATTTATTTTCAAAATTTTTTTTTTAATAACATTGGATATTCAACTAAACGTTTGCTGTCTCCCTCTGTCGTCTGATATTTCGCGTTACTGCTGTTAGGTTTACGCAGATACTGGCATTAGTTGCATACAGGATATTTTAACAGACTTCACGCTGATTACAGTAACTCCGAAAATCGCTGTCTTGCCAAGTACGGTTTTAACTTCCTAAAATGTTAAATTATAACTCCTGTAAGATCGTGCATTAGACCACTTCAACATTACAATTCTCTGTACAAACAAGGTAATTTAACGCTGAACGAATCTATAAATACAACAGAAATATTTTGAATCTTAGTTTCTATTCTCAATAATCAACTACAGACAGTCGTGAGAACATAATTTAGCAGCTAAGTAATTGTAATGAGCACTGCCTTCCTATACAGCTCTTAAATAATGTGTAAATAAGGGTGTTGCTACAAATTCCGGATAGAAGCTGCGGTCACTGACACAACGTGGCATATTAAAACACAGCCACAGGTAGAAGTTGGTCTAACAACATTCCGGTTAAGAGTATGAAACCTATTTCTCAAATAAGGCCAAAGATTTAACGATTGTTTAACACAACGGAAACAAAGCATCGAAATTCTATATTATAATAGTACGGTGTGTGAAAAACATACTCGTTGCTGACTGCCTAGTATATGACAGAAGTATGTGCATGCAGGTAACAACAGCTCCTTACCGCTGGCAGTCACTTACCTGGATAACACAGAATGACGGAGTTCCGACTGAGATTTCTTCATTAAATAAATCGCTGATTAAACGCACAACACACTTCCTTATTCTCTTTTTCATACGTCTAATTCTTCATATATATTCTCTAATCGAGCCACAAATAATACGCATCTTACAACACATTTATTACAAATCCTACCTTTCATTCTGTCTCCATGTGTCCATCATAACAGAGAATTGTCTTGTAAAGATATGGCGTGTAAGAGACCAGTTTGAAGACAATGCAACAGAATCTTCATATAACTAATCTACCACTGAAGCTACAAACGCAGCAGCACTGACGCTGCTGCGAGACTGTCTGGCCAGCCGATCTCTCACCAGCTAAAGGCCAAGCAGTCGCTGGCTGAAGCCGCTCAGGACAAACCAGCCTTTCACCAACTGCTACCTCCTCGCTGGCACACTCAACGGGACATTCGTTAATGCGGAAAGCGTTGGCATGTCAGGTCCCTCCAGTTGCGGATATACGTAGTTAAAGTGTAAAAGGTAGACCCTTGGTCCCGGGGGGGGGGGGGGGGGGGGGGGGGAGATAATACACTACTGTTTCCAGATAGGGTTCCAAGGCGATCCTCTACAAATCTCAGTAATATTTAAGTAGAAAGTAATTAAGCATTTGACAACTCAGGCCTATTATTTATTTAAAGACGATTCATCATCTGTGTAAGCTTCTAACATCCAAAATCATGATGGGAGGGGGGAGGGTTGTGAGAAGATTTTGCCTAGGTAGGATTTAAGGTGGTATATATGTGCATACATACAAACACCCTTATCACATCACATGGATACATAAGTTAGCAAGATGACAATAGGATGTAGAATAAGTCATGGCCCTGATGATGGAGGCAACAAGGACCTCTGAAACGTCGGTAAACTTCTACCAGACTAAACCGACGAAAAAACCTCAAATCCTACACAATGGAAATAAACATAAATCGTTTCGATTTTTGTCCAAAATGTATTAATCATATGAGGATCGTGTTTTGGGGAAAATAGAATTGAAATTAGGTAACAGAAGAATTCAATTTTTAGCTGCTATCTGCTGACGTAAGGCTATTGCATTTTTTCAGACGTGTATAAGTAAACTGACAACTAAAAGAAACCCCTTGGACAACAGTTGCTGGTAACTTAAAAACAGCCTTGTATTCGTGAGCGCGTTTTGGTTAAGTAGTCCTTACAACAGCAGATCTACAGGTGAGCTACTTTCATCTGCAGCTTTTCCACTACCAACAACTTCTCTTGTTTCTTCTACGAATTTTCAGTCTCACAAATCTAAAGTTAAGAGAAAATATACAGAAAAAACATAAAATTCTACAAGGTGATCTGATTTATATAAACAACTAAATACATTTTTGGTGCAGCGTCTTTCTTTCCAAGTGTTTCATAGGCACTGAGCTGATAAAGAAACTTTCTTCTTGTGGGAACCGAAGGTTCATTACTGTGTTCATAAACGCTTACCATTGGGCGAAATCCTGAGCCTGCTAAATCCATTTCAACAAAATATTATCCTCCCATCGACGCCTATTGGTCTACTTTGAAGTTTACTGACTAAAAGTTCTTCTCTCCCCGCAAAAGTGTTGTAAGTCCCCGTCCGCCTCATATTTTTAAAGTGTCAATTTTTACTACCTTACCCTATTAGGCTTATCATTATTCATATTACTCTCGTGATATTCCCCACATCAAACTAAAAATTACAGTAATTAATTGGGGAAAAAACAAAAAATCTTTCAATGCTATAGTTTTTAAAGATTAATGAAAAAGCGAGTGTGTCCATAGGAAACATATGACGCTACCTGATCACAACCACTTCTCCAGTCATCCAACTAACCAACAAACGAATATATTGACATTTCATTAGGTCCTCCTAAGTCACTCGAAGGAAATGCCGAGGAAATTCGTTTAAGACGGACATTATTGCTTCCTTCTACAAGAATCACAAAACATTATAATAATTACCGTCAGTTCTCAAGAACATATCAGACATGTGTACCGGTGTACAGTTTTAATTTGCGTTTTTACTTTGCCTCTAAAGGCGAACGTCTGGTTAGTACCTTGAAACATGCCACGAACCCTTTCTCCGTAATTACTTACCATACATAACAATCTTCCCATTTTATTCGACACTGTGAAAGTCTGCAGCTGAAACATCGCAGCTAATAATCTACTAATTAATCATTCTAATTCGATGCAATAAGACCTACTCAGTTGACAAAGCGTCCTTGAATTAAACGCGAAATTAAGGAACATCATCCCGAAATGAGAACACGCTAGTTACATGTGGTACACTACAAGACTGTATATGTATGACTTGTAACCCAGTAACACTGAAATCCTGTACCTGGAACGGGTACCACCAAGTATGTATAACTTTAATTTCACAGTTAACTTACTTTGTTAATTAACAGCAGTCTAAAGTATTCGAATGCCTATAACAGACCCAAGAAAAAATAACAGCAACAACTAGCCCCATAGAGCAGATCCCTTCTTCAGAATTCATTGCAGAATAAAACAGAAAATAGACTATATATAAAACTATTATTTTGAATATTCAATGGAATACCTGCTTTAATAAATTTTAACATAATATCATGAATGCCAATTATACCTTAATAAACCAATAAAAACATGTTATTTAGTTAATCAGAGCACACGATCATATCTTCTGGACACAGTTGGAGATTTCTGCGTCGAATGTAGCTGCGGTGCGAACAGTACAGTGGTCCCTCGGTTAACGACATTACGCGGTTCAACGAAAACCCTTGTTAATTTAAGTTATCGTTAATGGAATATAAGACAAACATTTGCTGCACAAGCAATGCACATCAGATATTGAAAGGCAAACCAGGTGAGCTACAAACGCTGATTGCCTGAAGCCTGCTGAGTCCACATAGGAGCGCTCCGATTGCCCGAAATTGGGAGCCGTGCTAAACATACAGTTAATCGAAAATTTATCGATAGATACAATGAGGTACTATAGGAGGTGGAACGTTAGTCGATGGAATTGTAAACCGGGGGACCACTGCACTGTGTTGTGCGTATTTTCTTATAGTTCTCTCGATTTGTTGCTCTTATTGGTCAATTAACAATCGTACAGATTATATCGTAGTTACTTCACTATATGCATATAATTAATCCAGCCTTCAGTAAAAAAGTGGAAGGCCTAGTTTAGGGATGACCAAGCAAATCTTGACAAGCGTCATCTTGTGGCTCTTCCAATGTGCGTTCGACTAAAGGAGTGGATCGAGGTTAAAAAATCAGAACTGAATACATATACAGAAGGACTGGAAATTGTTTGTCATGCTTATTACTCAGTTAACTAACAGTTAAGAACAGATTCAATTTGCACAATCTTTTATACCGACTCATATTTTTCTAGGCCTATGTAATATTAGAATAGACTTAATATCTGCAAAATAAAGTCTCGCTTTCATTAAACATTAGTCCATGTCCGCTGAAACATATTAACAGCCAAATAGGTGATGATATTCGTTATCATAATACAGGGGTCGGCAAACATTTTTTCTAAAGGGCCAAATAGTAGATATTTTAGGCTCTGCGGGCCAAGAGGCAAACTCGAGGATATTTATATAGTAAGCCTACTTATGTAACAAGAAAAAAACAAGTTTTAACAAATTTATTGAACAAAATGTAACGTAATAATAATAACTAGACTACAATTGTTTGAAATACAGCTCTACTAATGAGAAGAATGGAATCGCCTGTTATGAGATAACATTTCACCAAACTGAGGTTTAAATTCAGTACTTCCTATTATCAAAATTGATTGTAAATGTTCATCCGTTAATGCTGTCCTGTATTGAGATTTTACATATTTCATCTTTGAAAATGTCTCTTCACACAGGTAGGTGCTGCCAAATACAGGTATAAATCCCCGAGCATATGATCTTAATTAACCGTATTCATTGCTTGGAAGACATTTATAGAATTCTTTCTCTCAACTACTCAACTCGGCCGTTTCGTTATAGTGCGTACTTTGAAATTTCAAAGAATTTGAATATGTAAAACCCGTTCTTAGCTCGCGGGCCGTACAAAAAGAGGCGGCGGGCTAGATTTCGCCGGCGGGCCGTAGTTTGCTGACACCTGTCCTAATAACAAATTCCACAATGCAACTGTTGTGCCGGGGCCACGTTGCCGTGTATTTGCACCCCTGAGTAGGACTTACTTCGTAAATCTTGGAATTTCACAGTGTTACGCAATATACGAGGTGCGATCGGAAAGTTTCAAGACTGTGTCAATAGAGGGCGAACCGGATGTAGTACGAGCTTCTGCCGCTAGGGGGTGCGGCCTACATTCATAGTGAATCAGTGTGCCAGCCGGCATCATCGAATTAGCATTTGTTTCTTAGTTACGGGCGTTTTGGTAGTGCATTACACCGACCCTCCTGCGATTTCGGAATGGCGTGTGCATCAAATTTTGCCAAAGACTGGCCAAAACGGCTACGGAAACCTATGAAACGCTAAAGCAAGCATTTGGGGAGTCCGCAATGGGTCGTGCACAATTTTTTGTGTGGCATTCACGTTTTAAAAATGGCCGAACCTCTGTCGATGATGACGAGCGTTCTGGACGACCATCTTCGAGCACAATGCCCGATAATGTTACGAAGATTCGGCAGGCCATTCACGAAGATCGACGTGGTACCATCAACGACTTGTGCGACATTGTTGGGATAGGCTATGGGACCTGTCAGCTGATTCTAAAGGAAGAACTCCACATGCGACGCATCATGACAACGCGCCAGCGCACACCGCCCTCAAAGTTCGGCGGTTTTTGGCCTCAAACACCATGGCCGTCATCCCGCACCCTCCTTATTCGCCGGATTTAGCTCCGTGTGACTTCTTCCTCTTCCCAAAGATGAAAATTCAGCTAAAGGGAAGGAGATTTGAGACGATAGAAGAGATTCAGGCAGAATCGCAGATGGTGCTTGACAGGCTGACAAAGAAAGATTTCCAGGGATGCTTCCAGGCTTGGCAGCGGCGCTGGGATCGTTGTGTTCACTCCCAGGGGAACTACTTCGAGGGTGATGGATGAATTTAATACCTGAGATAAGTGTACGGGTTTTTATAGGCGCAGTCTAGAAACTTTCCGATCGCACCTCGTACAGGACTACTGGAAGGAAGTCCGGGGAAGTCGGACTAAACCAACCACACTTCCTACCGCATGAATCCGCGTCTAAGTTCTGTGTTCCATATTGTGGTTAGGGAAGTAGAACAAATCCAATTGACCAATGAGAAACGCCGATTCCAGGGCGGTCCCCTCGAACCACGTCATAACTGCGCGTCCTTTGATCCGTATAAATTTGCACGATCTGTACTCAAAGGGGGCTCTCGAACAAGAAAGATTGCTATTGGAATCTGCGTCACTCGTGCTCGCCATGATGTGCGGTCTGAGTGAGTACCTGTTGTTTTGTTCTACTGTGACTGTAGGTGAGGTACTTGGTCTGGTTCGAGCTAGATAAGGGATGGAGGATTCGGCTTGTCAATTTAGGAACTTTCAGACAAGCAAGTGTATTTTCTAATTAAATATTAAATAAGTAGCTTTTGTAATCGGAATTTTATTCAGTAGGGCACATTTACTGCTCTCTAACCAAAGTCCTTAACCGGTGGCCAGAGAGAGAGAGGAGGGGGGGGGGGTTGACCTGTAGAATATAACAGCAACTCGACCTTGACGTGAAAGAAAGATGCTCGGTGAACGTAGACATCCTACAATTTGGCTACGTCCATTAATGTACAATCAGTGAATGATGTCATGGCCTCCACATTCGCCGGACATTATTGTGCTGAATTTCTATTCGAATGTAGTAGCCTACGTCAAGCTCACTAAGATATGCACACTTCAAATGAACATCGTGAAATTTAGGGCCACGATAAAGGACACGAATGCCATAATTACTAATTTGCAACATAAATTATATTCACGAAAATAAGCGCCTTATTTATGATATTAAGTTTAATATTTCTCGATTCTATTGGAGTCATTGACGCATTTACACTCCATGCCACGTTACGCACGTAAAGATCTTCACTTGAAAGATAATAAAATCAGTAGTTGGAATAAACTGAACAACACTGTTACGAAGGTAACTGGACTGCAAAACATCACACAGTGAGATGCCACGTTTCTTTATTTTTAATTAAATATTCTCCTAATCAAAAGTATTTCCAATAAGAGTCGTAGCTGCAAATGAAACCTGTGTTTAGCTTTATATATTAATTTTTCTTACGAACTTCCGTATATGCTAATTTTCTTAATTTAAATTAACGTAGAGTAATGTAGCTAAGTAAGCGGTATGCATCAAAAGATAAAGTTCACAGTAATTTGTCTAGCAAACTATCCATTATGAACTTTGTGCAACTATCTCACACAAGCAAGAAAACCACAGGTCGTATTCTAAAAGTAAAGATTCCAGACAGGTTCAAACATACGAGTAAAACCCAAAAAGAAATGCGGTCGACGCAAGATGGCATCTACTCAGAGCTGTGAAGAGTACTACTTCACTTTGCTTGTACTTACTTAACTTTAATTTGTTATTAAATTATAGACTTTAGCAGAATACGTTCTTCAAATTCTAAGATAGTGTAGTTGCGTCATATTGTGACTTATTAAATTATTTGGTTATTCCGTCAAATCACAATGTATTTAAAATAAGATAATTAAAATAATTAAAATATCATTCTATGTTCCATATCGAATAATCGATTTACAATTGGAACAGTTACAACATGTTTCGGTTTTATTAAACCATCATCAGGTGTAAAATTATATTAAATTTAAAACTCAATTACAATTTTTTACAATTTTTCGTAGTGTAGTTTTTTGGAGGTCGTGTCCAGATATTTTCATATAATGGATCAACTTTATTGTTTGAAGTGATGCTTTTGATGTTTACATCGGTCAGAGATGAAATAGTAGACAACACAGTTGTGTCTGGAGGTGATCCAGAAGTATTACCGTATCCGATCAAGGTTTATTACTGACACGACCTGCAAAAAACTACACTACGAAAAATTGTAAAAAATTGTAATTGAGTTTTAAATTTAATATAATTTTACACCTGATGATGGTTTAATAAAACCGAAACATGTTGTAACTGTTCCAATTGTAAATCGATTATTCGATATGGAACACAGAATGATATTTTAATTATTTTAATTATCTTATTTTAAATACATTGTGATTTGACGGAATAACCAAATAATTTAATTTTAATTCGAATTCTAGTTCTAAAATGTTCCGGTTGGCAACCCGGCGTGTCTCGGCAGGAAAACACCACTGGGGAGATTCGTTGAGTGTCTTGTGTGAATCTGTATTAATTAAAGGAAATGCTGCCACATCTGGCTACGTTTAGAGGAAAGCTTCTATGGAAAAAACTACAAATTAAATAGAGTATATCGTTAGCGAAGCAAAGATAATTAACAGCGACGAAGTGTATCGGGTAGACTCAATTTATAGACGAGAACATGGCGACGGGCAAACAACTACCAAAGTCATATTTGTTATTCTTAGCAACGGGTTCAAAAATTGCCAAGAAATGCTTTCTATGGGCATTATTTATTACATGTCGGTCTTTACATTAACAAACGCAACTTCTTGTGCAAGTATTGAGTTTCAGTTGAAGTTCAGGTTAATGATATTCAGGGAACAGCATAGTATCTCAGAACTGCAGTGTCATTTGTCATAATCAATGTCGCGGTTTAGGGATGGTCTGCTGATTCTGTTTCTTTACTGTTTTCTTTGTCACGTTTGAATAAATAACAAATGAAATTTGTAATTTCGTCAACGTTACGTGAACAGACACGGTACTTTGTGTAAAGCGATGTTTATTTACCTTTCACATTTGTTACATCACACAGAATTTCTAATGATTTAATAAAGAAATTTAGATGATTAAAATGAATGTAACAGAAAATATTTCCAATTTTAAAATAAGAGATGAGGAATAAAAATATACATTTTAGTTGGTTAATCTGTTGTTTTACTAAAGACATGAAGATGGCTGTCTGCTGGGTTGCCGAAACGATAGTGGTCAATTTTAAGGTAATCTCATAATTTTGCTAGAAGGACTGACGAAAATCAGAAACATCTCTCAGGCCATCCGACAGACAGGAGCCTTCTAAATGTATTTTACGCCACTTTCAGAACATTTGGTACTTTTCTTATTCTTCCTGCATTGTATCTACAATATGGTCACCAGTAACTTAACCTCCTTTGTTTGAACAGTGCACAAAAACAATTTTTAACATATTTCAGCATATTTTTACGTTTTTAAAATTCCACTTTCGGTGTCATAGGCCTACTTCAATCAAATTAGTTTGTGTCGAGTGTTAGCAAATACAACAAGGACTGAAGAACACGCGGCTGGCAGGAGCAAAAGTATCATGCGACATTTTTAGGTTTTGAAAATATGGCATTGTGAGACCCTCACATCCAAAAACAAGAAGACTGAAAAAGGTGGTCTGTTACGAGAACATACAAACTCCAAAAGGTCTTCCCTGCTCCACACATTCTATTTACACGCTTCACAAAATCAACTAAAAATGACCTCATCAAGGCCAATGACTACTTCAGGCGCCATGACGCCATAACGCAACTTAGACGATTGTGAGTAATGGCGTCATCATTGTTTTACATCACTACTTCGGCATGTCACATTGGCATTAATATATAAAATTAATAACTGAGGCCTTTATTACCCCCAACTAACAAAACGTCCATAACATGTTAAGGAAACCCTTCCAGCCATTTTATATTTTCTTCAAACGGAATGATAGACATCACAGCTGAAGATATTCATCAATGGCGAAGACTTCATCACGCATGCGCAAACACATCGTGGAGCTGTACCCCTTCGCCCTTCCATTGCTTGAAATGTCTGTCTTCTGAGTTGTTGCATCGTGTAGTCTGGTAGAAGTTTACCGACCTGATGAGTTAGGCATCAACGACCTCTGAAACGTCGGCAAACGTCTAACAGACTACACGGCGCAACAACACAAAAGACAGCCACCTTCGGACTCACCGCTGTGAAAACCTCAAATCCTACCTCCCTTACTTGTTTATTGCAGTAGTATCCAGTCCTCGTGATCTTTCGCTCCTACAGAAGTAGGCATGTTAATAAATAATTCCCTTCTAAAAACAAAACTACTCCTCAGTTTCAAGGTCAATTCTTCTCAATTCGACAGACTATTGATGCACGTGCATGAAAACAAACTCCAGTTTCAGCAAATAAAAAAAACAATTGACTGGGCTTTCTTTGCTGTCTCCTGGTATCATAACATTGTCACGTCTAATTGGATGTTAAATTAATATGAACCTATAAGTCAGCGCCATTGGACAAGGGAATATATACGAAATTCGCAAATCACCAAAGCAGAGATAACCTAAATCACACTCCTAATCGATTTCTGAAATAAACTGAAGACGTTTGGTTTCACAGAATTATGACTATTAACTAACTAGATGGCTTAACGAACCCGAAGGTTCATCACCGAATTAACCAAAGCCCTCCACCGGACCCTGCCCTGGGCCAACAAAATCCAGTCTCTTTCAACCCCTATCTCCCATAGATCCCGCCTGAGATTATCCTCCCATCTACGTCTAGGTCTCCCCATAGGTCTCTTCCCCTCAGGCTTCCCAACCAATACCTGGTGCACACCTCTTGTCCCATCCATGCGCGCTACATGCCCTGCCCATCTCATTCTTCTCGATTTAATCACCCTGACAATACAGGGGGAGGAGTACAAATTTGTAAGTTCGTCATTATGTAGTTTTCTCCAGACCACATCGTCTTCTATGACTACTAGACAAACATTTCCTTGGCTTAGATATTTGTACAAAGCATATAAAATTACTTTGCAGTAGCGACTATGTTCCTTAGCTTCGCAAGACAGCAGTCACTTTTCACGTAGTGGGGTACAGCAAAAGACATTACAGTGCTGCTGCCAACGTAACAGGAGAAAGAACATGTATTTAGTCGTGCAATGTTTGTGAGAAATTTAGAGATGTGACGGTTTTTTAATTGTCAATACTTACAATTGATTACTTTACATCAGAGTTTCTCGTTGAACGGCCGTCTAAAACTATAATATTTACAAATGCTTCTGGTTTCATGAAGGTTAACATGACGAAACTATCTTCGTTGAATAGACATGTTGGTATTATCTGTGGACTGGTCAAAGTGTAATCATACAATTTATTACAACAGCATTCTGCCACGAAAGTAATTTGTAATACTCAAATTTGTCACTAAATAGCGCAGATGTTAGTGGGCGCGCTACTCGCAAATTAAAATCCAATTTACCAGCCTGTCCATAATTCGTAATACCAAGGCTTATCAACAGATGGCGTCCTAACTAGCATTAATTATACTTTTGTAGTGAACAATTTCAACCATATCATTAATTTGTAATACTCAAATACCACTAAACAGCGTGTGTATTAAAAACAAATTTAAATTCGATTAAACTTATTAGCCTAGCACAAATACCTGGTGCCAAAGCTTAACAGATAACAGCTTGACTAGCGCCATCTAGTGGTGGTTCCTGCTACGCCTGTAATTTCTAGTACACAAATATTTCACCAGATGGCATGCATATTACGCTGCTCCCAAACATTTTACACTACAGATTCTTTTTAATGATCTTCATTAATGTGGACATCATCAGTTCTTCTTACGAATAAAATTGTTTCATTTATGTAATATGTAGAAATCAACTACAGATTCTCTTCAGAATTTCTCTGATTAATGAGAGAGTGCTCATAAGTTGATCTGAAATAGCTTAAATATGCATTCTGCCACGATAGTAATTTGTAATACTCAAATTTGTCACTAAATAGCGCAGATGTTAAAATCCAATTTACCATTCATCATTTATAGTAAGAGATCTCAAAGCTCTACTAATGTATCTTAATATGTTGAAGGGGATGTTTTTCATATTTTTAAGGTAAGAAATTACTCTCTCTGAAATTAAACATAACAAACAGATTCTTATGAAGAAAGATTTAATTTTGACCCAAAGTAGGAGAATGCTGCCCCCCAGTGCACGCCAAACCACACTTACGTTTCCAGTTTCATGATATCGTAACACCAGTACAAACGTCAGAATCGGGAAGGAGTGGGACAGCACAAAAATTAACAAGACTGGAAAGGCATACTCTTTGGAGTACACAAACATTAAAAAGGCAATGTTCATGCCACATCAAGCAGGTATTCTTCAACTAACGCAATCCCTGTTCATTTTTATGTCCCAGATTATTCTTGCACTTACATGTCATTGAAAATCAATGTTACATAATAATCTCTTCCAACGATGGCCTTATTTATATCATTTTTGCTCTAATGTCATCTGGGTTCACGAGAGTTCAGTAGAAGACGGTTAAACGAAAGAAATTAATTTTTATGTATAATAAATTAACATCAATACAGATTTTCAAGGAACGTGCTTACAAAAATATACTTACTTAGTCTGAGTGCACTTTTACAACCTGTATCGTACAGGAAATCACTATTCTCTGGAAAGGTACGTTTTTCTGATTAAATGTAGAATTTTGTGAGAGAGACGCAGAGCTGGTACACCAATTATCGTTTGAGTTACAAACATGCATATCTATTTGCGTGTAATACTCGATTGTACGAAGAGACAACAACAGGTAATGCACTGTTCAACTGAGATAATAAAACAGGAAACAGGCTACTGCAATGCGCAACAAATGGTGATGATGTGGTAGTGCGGTACGAAGTTTGTACGTCTCTGCAGAGACAAAATGAGAAGATTCCCCACAGACGAGACACTTAAAACACGTAATGCACAAGACAGCCGTCCCATGGGAGAGATACGCAACGAGAAAACAGCTGTGAAATGAACTTTACAAGAAATAAAAGAAAGAAACTGACAAAGCGAGAGAGGCGGACAATAGAATGAGACAGGAAGACAGTGACAGAGACAAGGAAAGAAATATAAACGAACAGTTCCTTAAAAATAGCGTGCTGAAATTGTGGAACAACTGACGGTCGTGTAGTTTTCACGGTATTACTGTTGATTAATGAACAACACTAGTCACTGTAATCGTTATTCTATTGACGTAAACCTTATGCCTGCCACACTTTGTCAAAAATAGTTTACACCCTATCTTGACTCTCCTTTCGCCAGCGAATTTCCTACAATTTGTATCGTTTGTAGTTTTTACAGGCGGCTACCTAATATGTGCAGCACTTTGAGAAACTGACATTCGAGCAGAAACGGAAAATAGGAATGTATACAGTCACTTCTGTTTACAAACGATGACACGAAAGAAATATCCTTCTTTTGGGTGAAAGGAATATCCTTATCGTAACGAAATTCTGCTGGACAGGTGCCAGAAATATATTCGGCATCTTTGAAGGAAACAAGGTTTCAAAAAACTAAAATCCTGTAACTGTTACATATGTGTCGTCGGACTCCGACAGGTGTGGAGGTCACAACACTATTAACATTAAGAAAAGAATGTCCTGGAGATTTTTAACGTGTACAAATAAACTGGTCGTGAGGGGCGTTGTCTGTTAGGTTCAGCCCGACATTCTGAAAGCCGCGTTCTTTTATAACAACGTATGAGAAAAGTGTCGTGAGTGGTCTTAAAACCACACGGTGTTACAACCCAGAAGACCACAACTAATATTTTAACTGCCGTAATAATCTCAAGTTAACACATTCAGTATCGAGAATGTAAATTTACGTTCGTTTAAATATTCCAGATCGACATTGCATAACTTTATAACATTTACAAGCCTAGTTTAAGCAGTGCTCGGTCAAATTCAATATGTACTGACGAAAATTAAGTCGTTATTACCGAGAACCAAATAGAAATTGAACTCAAAGACTTAATTGGAGCTTCACGGGTCGGTTTCTAGCTCACGTTTCATCGAAAATTTGTTTATGGACGAATGTATAAACTTTAACTGCTATATCTGTTATCTGTGTATGATTTGAAACTTCGTATGTAGCAGGTACGTAGAACAGCTACATACTTGAACATGTTAAGTCCAGGTTCTTGTAAAGGTTGTGTCCGTGTGTGATGTAAATTCGAGTTCTTTTCTTTACGTGCATAGGATTTATGAAATTCGAAGTTTCACTGCTGAAATGTGTTGTATTTGTGTCCTGAACTGTTCCTACATTCTAGTTTTAAGCTTGTTATATTATCATGTCTTGAGGATCTTCTATTCTTTTAAGTTCATAGCATTTCTTTAGCCTTGACTTATCACACATCGTAATGCGACCGGGATACAAGGAACGAATACAAACTATGCACGATTTTTAAATCGTTGCCAACACTTTTATCCTTCACGATTAAAAGAAAGCATCCGGCAACCTTCTGATTTACGAGGCTACTAAGTGGTTCTACTTTTGAGAGAAAAAAGTTCTGAATACATGCATATCAGTTTCCAGTTTCCATTTGCGCTAACCCACACTATTTATGCTCCATCAGTTAACCTAATTAAAATGAGACGAGGTGAAAACGTTTCTTTAAAACAAGTTATTCACGTACTGAATGTTTCCGAAATGTTTGCATAACCTTCCATTAGATACGCAGAAAGGCCGTCAACTTTTGCACACAGCTGCAGGATATATTGTATATTATGTATACACACCGCCTCAAAGCCTGACTAGTCATGGCATGCTGGGAAGTCCCGTGCACCAATGTGGCTGGACCAACGCCTACTGATTTGTCATCAGCAACTGCTACCTCGCCGCAGATATTCATACCAGAATATTAAGGACGTAAGCAGAAAACAGTGGGGGTACGATTAGTAAGAATATTTATTTCAGATTCACCTTCTGTGCTGTAAAATTGTGAATGTTTTTATTAAAGGTAGCAGTTTTTTATGCACTGCGTACAAACATATGCTATTTGTTTCATTTTATTCTAATATTATATTTATTATCAATTTAAGGAACGTATATCAAATCTAAAACTTCTTGACGATGGTGAAGAGTCAATTGAATAAAAATTTCCTTGGATATTATCCATCGTCTAGTAAATATAAAACGTAAAAAACGACGTTTCGGAGATGGGACTCTATCTCCGTCTTCAGGTTCCTACACAATTTAAGGAACGTACGTCATCAATTGCTGCCTGAGTCCAGAGAATCTTTAATGATGTTGCTTTACTTCGTGGTTCGTTTA
Source organism: Zootermopsis nevadensis (assembly GCF_977971745.1). Lineage (NCBI taxonomy): Eukaryota > Metazoa > Arthropoda > Insecta > Blattodea > Termopsidae > Zootermopsis > Zootermopsis nevadensis. The sequence continues at coordinate 6,737,524 of NW_028259157.1, forward strand.
TATTATGTTATGAAGTGCGTAGATAGATAAACTTATAAAACAACAATAAAAATATGTATTTCTATTAAACAGGACGATTACAGTGAAGCCTGTAAGTTTATTCAGGCCAAAAATCAAAGTTCTTTCAATAATTACTTCAACAATACACACTTCTATCTGAATATTCTTACTGCCTCCATCTTCAGGGCTGAAACATCAAGTTCCTTTGAAACTTTGGTCCGCACGGCATCACAACTCAGAACATCACTATCGAAATCCTTATCGCACAGATATAATTAAATCTCAATATTCTATCATTCAAATTAACAAAGAGTATATTACGTTTATGAAACAGAAAATCAGTTAGGGCTCCGTGACTTTCGGTATGGAAACGAAGCCGGGAGTCTCAAGTAAAAAGCAAGAATAAATGTTTCCCAGAAGGATATGGAGAGTATAAATGATAATCTTAGCAATGGCAGACTGCAATCTGACATGATGCAAACGACAAAAACAATATTCTAAGTGAATGTCAAATGGAACACAGCTGGAACAAGATGGCAGGTAAATGACGCAGATTTTATATGATTAAATCTACTAAAAATTTGTGTATCTGGCCTATTTTTATAAAAAAAAATTAAATTGTTAGCACATTAGAAATTCCTTCTAAAACAGTACATTTAACTGGTGTCAAGTTCATCATCACTACATTGAAACTTGCATTCGTGAGTAAAAGCTCACAGTAGCAATACGAAAGCCCCAGCGACAAAAACTGGTCCGACTGTATTCCACCCGATAAATTGCCAAATTTCTAGCGTAGTTTACTCCACTTCTGTTTGCCACTTATTTCTGCAGCTTGAAAAAGTGGTTTCAATCAAATTTCACCATAAAAAAGAACAGTTATTCCTATCTGATAGAAATACGTGTGTACTTTCGCGACTCGTCCAATTTGATATGAATTGCCAGTAATATAGAATCATTGACAGAGCAGTGCTTAATCGGCTTTCTCATAAGTAAAAAACGAGGTGGATAATGCGGACTACTTTATGGACAGCGCAAAGATAAACTTACGGAGAAGTTTTAATGTCACCTATTTTGTACATAAAAATTAGACGGTAATCATAATAAAACATCAATATAAGACAACAGTTTAACTTCTTACTGATAATAATTGGATTAAAATGCATCAAAACGAATCTATGATCGAGTGAACATACTGACTTAATTTACGTTATGGAAGGTAGAATACGATCATTCACGTTTGCAACCGTTTTTCATAAGGACTGAAGATTATTGTTCTATTATAATTAATAGTTAAACCACTGACAAAATGTCAACAATTTATTTGACTGAGTGAATACACCATCAAATTTTACTGTATGATGCTATTCAATATCCAGTGTTGCTTTCATCTTTCTGACCCTTTGTGTATGCGTTTTCGATTTTGGTGTCAATGGGAGGAGTTGGTCAACTAATCAATCTTTGTCGAAATGATAATCCACGTCGTTATTGACAGCTATGGAACGATATACCATGTGCAGTACGGACACGGTTGAAAAAGTAGGCGATCCAAAGCCAGCACTGATTCTAAACATCGGAAACATTTGCTAATTCATGGCGAACTTAAATATAAATAAGAAATATAAGCCATATTACTAAAGGAAACGATAAGACATGTCAACATTATAGAAATATAACTTATTGACTGAAGAGGGAATTTAAACCAACAAAATAACTTTATGGTACAGACTTTTCTTCCTTTCATTTCGGCTGATCCACAAAACATCTGATATTATGTAGCACGAAGTTTCGTCTCCCGTCCGCTAATCTCATACTTCTCGGAATTTTTATTAACTGAAATAAAATAAATCAATAATACGAATTTTTCTTTTCAGAGAGAGAGGAAAGAATGAATGAAGCAGTCAAAAAAGAAACAAAATAATTACATTCCTTACTGATATATTCTAAAACATCATATAGTGAATAAGTAACTGTGTCAGAGGCTGCCAGAGATGTGGTCCAGAGAAACTGATGGACGTGTCCTAAAGAAAGCTGATACATAAGCAGGAATATGAATAACACTGCGGTGGTAGAACTTGAAGGTTCCTGAAGCGGCAGCTGTCTGTCGTAGAATTACTGCTCATGTCACCAACGTTAGCAAAGATGAGAGCCATTACAAGACATAATTTACAGAAACCGAACCAGTTTAGAATATTTTGAAATATATTTATATATTATTTTTTGAGACATCTGATTGTATTGCTATAAGTGACTTTGCAGAAACAACATTATGCGTATATACATATATATACCAAGCGAACTGTGAGGTACGTCAACTTTATTCAAGCAAACAAAATCTGCAACAGATAATAAAGCATTCCTGATTCATGTACACGAATTAGGGCGTACTTAATATTCAGAATAAACATGAACCCACGTCTAGTGTGTTAAAAAGCTGCTGCAACTCCTACTGTGGTCAAACAGCACTGTACGTACTTAGTGCATTACAGCAGATACTTGAATATTACAGAATCGGGCATTTATTAACAGTTATTTGCAGATCAAAATCTCATCACCGAAAGAGCTTTTACCAGGTTTCTGTAAATTCCCGCAGAAAATTTAAACAGAAAATTAATGATTATCATTCCTGCTTAGTATTCTGAAGATCTCGCATTCTACTTTTGCACAAAGAATAAAATAGCTTAGAACTGTCGTAGTTTATACCACTCCGCGGTTGAATAACCTAACACCGCCAAGACTATAGCACTAATACCACAACCTACTGGAGCCAAACTCACCAGTACTGCCAAAACCTTAACACAACAGACAACCATAACTGGAAGAGCCAACTACACAAGAACTGATGTTACAGTTACACCACAATCTCAATTCTTAAGCCCCCGAATACCTCAGCATTCTCAATTAACGTACTACCAACACAATAGACACACCTAACAGTACTACCAAAATCACAAATACCAGTGTAGCCAAACAAGCAATAAAATAATCTACCATTGCTACCAATACTACAACAAAGAGTGTAGACAACAGCCATCACTGCGATCATTACAACAATAGCTGGCAGTTTTGTCATTGCAACAACCATAACTATTAGAGCCCTCATTACCATTACGTCGAAGTTATCATGATGGAACTTAAAAATATGCTTGATCTAATGTTAAAAAACTATTTCCGCGCTTTTCTTTATTTTGTACAGCACCTGTTGGCCGCGGTTACGTTCTTCAAATTCCCCTAGAAAGGTAAAACTGCGAGACGCAAAGTTAAAACCTCACGGGGAAAAAAACGAGGTTAGAGGGACCAAAGAGACATTAATCACGGTAATTGATATGCATAATTACTGACTAATTAACACCAAAATATTAATGATGGTTTTATTGAGCTGACGTCAGTGTTCCTGGTCGGAAGTTATTAAGATGCTCGAACACATGGGCTACAATCAGTTTTGAAAATTGCGATAAGTACAGACGAATTACACTTTTTGTGCACAATATGTACATACACTCGTGAGCTCTTTGCCGCTGAATGAAATCATCGTTCTGTTCTGCTCAACCTATACGATAGTACTTGTCTGTGTGTGTGAATGACAATGACTGAATCAAACGGAATCAATACTCGTAGTACGTGCCAAATTTGGAACATATTGGACAACTGAAAGAAACGGCGTGACAGGGATAAATCGTTATATACCATTCTGTCCCTGTGTGCTGTGATTTCATATATAGGAAGCCTCTCAGGGGAGGAAGACCGTGTTAGGGGGGCAGACAATGCTCCGCAATTTGATGACAAGCCAGCTCGCAATATGTTGACTTGCAGGCACAGATAATCTACCCTGCGAGCCATGACAAGTTCTCTGTGAGAATATCGGCAAAATCTGCCTTTATGGCTTCAGTATCGACACTCCAAGCTTCTGGTAGGTTAAAGTTTACATTTTTAGTGTCTATTCAGTTGCGTTTCACGATGATATTTATATGCAAAAGTAGGTAAAATGTGTTTTAAAACGAAGCAGGCCTACTAATGAAATAAAATGTAGTTATTGCAGTATTCATACGACATTTTCTCCTACGGACCAAGAAGTAATTTACTAATAATAATAAACATTAAGAATAAAAGTTGTGCTATTATCTTTATCTTATTTTCTGCGGCCAGTGTATAACCTTACGTTCTCGGACGTGAGTTGCATAGTTTATTTTCTTGGCGATAAGGATGATTTTACGGGTTTTGGGGCCGTGTAGACTACCGGTAGACGCCAACGTTTCAGAGAAACATGTAGCTGAAGGGAATATGAAGTAGAAGGGTTGATGTGGGGTTAGAGCAAGTAAAGGCTTAGGGAGTTAGCCAATCGTTCCTGACTGGTCCATTCCATCATCCTTGTATACCTGCTTGATCTTCTACCCGCCTGCCTATTTAACGTACAGATTCCAGAGATATGGAGAGATTCCAGAAATGCTGGTTACACAAACAAGCGTTTAGGAAGTTAGAGCAAAGAACACTGAAAATTGGGCAATTACTGTGATAAAGATATTAAATGCACAAGTATATATATGTACGCGATACATACGGAATAGAAGATGTGGTATGTAAAAATATTTTAGCTCTGAATAAATCTATCACGAAAATATCGACACATCTGTCTGTCTATCCACGTTATTGTCTCATAAATTTCGAGTTGGAGAACGCATAAAGAGATTGTGACAAAGTACAAATATAAAAGAATCCTACATAACTTGAGCATTCATAACTCAGTCTCAAGCTATATGTGGACTCTACTGTTAATGTTGACCATATAAATATAGTGACATAACTGGAACACTGTGAGGAAATATGAAAGATTTGGTTTCCTTTAGTGTAAGAAACGTGGACGTTGAGTTAAATGCTTTTTTATTTTGTATACTCAATAAATAAAGATATCGGGAAAACGTCATATCCATTTCTTTAAGGTTTGTAGGAGACAGATACATATATACCCTTACGTGCTGTCGGCATTCACGTTATTCGATGACAAAATTCCATATCTTCAGGAGTTACTGGTGTAACTAACAATCTTCTCAACTTCAAATAATATTTCCTACAATTTGAAAATAAATTAATAAGATTCAACTAGGCCAGGGGTGGGTAATTACTTATAATCATGGGCCAAATGGACCTATTTAGAAACGGTCATGGGTCGAAATGAATCGATATAAACGTTTTATACTTAAATCGTTTTGAAATAATCAGTTATAAAAACTGACGAAATATAAATTACAGGTAGGCTACACCAAGGGATATAAGTCCGTATTGTTGAAAATTAATATGGACAAAATTGATCGATCACAAACTGACTGTCGATCTTAGCAAGTAAAGTGGTGAATCTTGAGTCGGTATCACTGAACTTCCTTTTACTTAGTTATAGGCACACAAAATGCAATAAACAGTTCGTATAATATGGGGCAGCAAAACTTGCTTTTTCGCAAACAATATCGGTTTCTCAGGATTACTAAAATCTTGGACTTGTCCATCGTCTGGTATTAAAAAAACACAACGTTTCGGAAACTGAATCTGTTTTCGACCTCAGGTGAGAAGGATAAGAGTTACCTACTCATTTGGGTCCGTTAGAATGAGATAATCTCAGTCACTGGACGATAAACAAACTCTAAGAATCTAGTAATCCCGAGAGTAACATACCATTTTCAGAAACCTTTAAAATTTAATCTCGTTTTTAGTTACTTATTTAAAGAAATCATTACTTCCTTTATGATATACATGAGGAAGTACAAATTGATAAATGTTATATTATGAATAAAATATGAACATCGTCTCGGGCTGAACTTTTTCTCAGGCTGCTTGTGACTCGCGGACCATAATTTTCCAATCAATACTTCAGGCAGAATAAAATAATAGCTGACATAATGCTATAACGACTTCAAAGTCCGAAATTATGCAGCATTTTTATACAACCCTTTAATTTGTGCTATTAATATTTCTCACCATTCATGTTCTTAACAGGTACGGAACTGCTTGAAAAATGAGATGCGTGGGGGAAAACTATTTGCTTAATTGCTTTGAAAACGACATTCTGATACCTTTACGTACAGCTAAGGCTCACGAATACTTTGCTGATTTCATGGAAAGTTCTAGTCTCCTTGTGCGCATTTATAAAATTAATATCCTTTATGAATATGAAAAAGAAAAGCAGCGAAGCGGTGTCAATGGATTTTCTGTGTATCAGAAAGTGGCAGATGCGTTACTATTTAGTTGGTAAATTGTAAGTCACTGATCCCTATTTGTGAGAACCGTAACATTTATGTAATCCCGGGTTGAATAACACGCGGCCTGCAAATGCTATTTCTATGGCTCCTGTGTAGGTCCACATTCATGTCTGCACGAACGTTCGTTACTGTATGGCTTCCTTCAAACAAACTTTTGTTTTAAGAAATTAAAATATGTGATTAGCAGAAAGCCAGAATACATGTAAGTCAATTATGACTAATTTGCTTCAGAGTTCTATATTTTGTAGTTTTTTGTCTCTTTTTCAATTTATTTAACAATTCTATCTCAAGAAAAATTTGAGGAAAATGTGTAAAAACGGTCGTAATCTCTTTAAGGTATTCTCGCAGCATTTACCTCCACTATCGGAGGAAAATCACGGAAAATCTCATTCATATAACTTAGATTATAATTCGGACTTCAGTCGTTTCATTCGGGAATTTAATAGTTTAAATCACAATAGTCACTGGCAAATTATTCAAATTCTTTAAGCAATTTAATATGGTGTTCGTCTTCCACACGAAATTACAAGCATTGTGATAAGTAGCCTCAAGCGGAATGATTTTAGTGCCAAATGATTACTTTCCAAGTGGAATAACTTCTGTTCTGCATTCAGGATATTCCAGATCATGCTCTTGAAACTTCCTCGAGTTTCTCTCCTCTCTCCAGAAGAATATAATTGCACAGTACAGTGAAATTATACTAGAACTTCCTTATCGAAATAGAGGTAATATGGTCAGCTCTAATATATTGTATTCGGGAGATTTAGTCTAATGTTATAAATAATACTTTAAATATACCAAGATACGTCTTCAAATACTCTTTTTGAATCATCAGTGAAGACCATAAAATCAAGCTTCAGCTACATCTCTCCCAATTAGGCCACGACCGCTTCCTTCCACATCCTTTCCAATCCACTAGCATCCTCCCGTTAGACGCTAGTCTGAACTACTCAAAACGCGTCGTTATATAAACCACAAATAAATACAACTCTCCCTCCATCATCATCATCATTTCTCGTCTCTTCTTTCATAATCACCCACATGCTGTAAAGATTTGGGATTTTCCAACATCGCCACTAGAGAGCCCTGAGTATGTTTCTCGGAAAATCTGGCATCTGCCACCATTCTGCACGGCGCCAAAACCCAGAATATCAACACGAAGATGTGTTAGCGCAATTTAAAAATAGGAGATTGTGCAATGTAAGCGATTGTAAAAGATTCTGCTTTTGCTAGGGTTTAAATCGCTATGGTCTAGATTTTTTTTTCGAAGTGTGTAAAGACAATTTCATTCTAACAATTTTTAATACGAATCATCTAATGTAATGAAGTGATATATATGATACCAGCAAATTAATTAATTATGAACCAGATATATTCGACAAGGCACTCTTTTTGAACACCGGAAGATTTTTCCATACATTATTTCTACGTAATTTGTAGCACATGTAAACCCGTACTATCTTACTACGTCAGCGCCAACCCACACGAACCGTAATATTAAGGATTTTAAATTTCGGAGACGGGGAAGTAGAATCTTGTGCACCTAAGGCACATCTAACATCCCGGAAAGGGAACTCCCTCAGAACGTTAATTAACAAGCTCGCTCTGCTTTTATCCGTGCCACTAACTCAGCTCACATTTAGTGCAGCGGTGGAACCGGACATTTTAATCGTAATAATCCGGTTAAGCTGGGGATTACTATGATTTGAATATTGCAAAACTGAAAGACGAATACCGCAGATTATACACAAGTGGAAAGAATTTTATTTTTATGTGTTGATGGTAAGTGGGTGCCTTCCAAATTGTGCACAGAAATATAAAAAAAATGTTCTTTTATAGAACAACAGATTCGTATGTTCAAATTGTATCCGAAACATGTAAAACTCTTCAAGGCAAGGGCCAAGCCATAAAGTATACTTAAGCTATAGAAATAAATTTATATGACTTTATATTAAAGATATTGTGAAGATTTCTGTCTTCTGGGTTGTTGCGCTGTGTAGTCTGGTCGATGTTTACCAGCGTTTCAGAGGACATACTGCCTCCGTCATCAGGGCGATGAATCGTTGGTAAACATCGACCAGACTACACAGGGCAACAACTCAGAAGACAGAAATCTTCATACTCTGATGACGGAGGCAGTATGACCTCTGAAACGTTGGTAAACATCGACCAGACTACACAGCGCAACAACCCAGAAGACAGAAATCTTCATACTCACCTCTGTGAAGACCTCAGATCATACAAAGATACTGTGACTTTTACAACGATGAAAATAAAATTTTGGGAGAACTGAAAGAATATTTAATGTATTAGTCACATAAAAATACTTTCCCAAACACAAAGGGTTAAGCAGGATTTGAGGTTCTAACGGTGGCGAATATGAAGGTGGTTGTTTCTTTATTGTAATGCCCTGCAGTCTGGTAGAAATTTGTCGGCGTTTCAGAGGTTCTTGATGCCCTCACCGCCCTGATGATGAAGGCAGTAAGCATCTCTAAAACGTCGGTAAACTTTAACTAAACTACACGGCACAGAACTAAGAAGACACAAATCTTCATAAGCGTGAATCAATTGAATAAAGTGGTCATTTATGGCTGACTGTTTCTAAAGTTATTAAATATAATTTTTAGAATGTTATTCCAAGAATGCGGATATAATAATGGAATTTTGTGGCGGAAGGGCGCGGTTTCAGTATAACATCTCCTGTAATATCGGCTCATGCCTTGTGTGGTAAAACATCCTTCTTATGCTCCTCGTCAGAAGTGTGCACCGGGCAAACTTAAAACACTCGTGAACGAGAATATAGGATACGAAATGTATCCAATATGCACAGGGCAGCGGCTCTGGAGCATGATTTTGTAACCTCATTCACTGTTTTCGTTTGACATGTTTCAATGGTTTCTTTTCCCATAATTAACCTTTCGGAGTCATTTTCTTCTCTGTACGGGGTGTAGCATTATAATATGGATATTAAACTTGTGTTTATACATCTTTTTGGGACACTCTCTATATTAACAGTACAATTTTCCTCAATGACAGGGTCATTAGATTTATTTCTCGTCAGTTATGCAGCCTTTTGCCTGAGAAATATTTCAGTTTTCCCATTTTGTTGAGAAACGTGGGTGGCGTGAGTTACAAATTGTCTTGCTTATATTTCTCTCCTCTCTCGCCTTCTTTGTTGTTTCGGGCGAGGGAAATATAATCCAATATGACGCCGTGTTGCTTTTATGTTGGGCTTTATTTAAATGTCTCAACTGTATCGAAAGCCAAACAGGCATGAATTCCATACAATTATTTTCCAAGAATCATAGAAAAAATCAGTTTTCCCTCATCTACCAATGTGCAAAATGTGAAATTTAAAAACACAGTAACAACAGATATGTTTAAATGGATATTTATTTAGTGCCAATTTCAAATGAGCCCATATTTTGTTATCGAAATAATAATCACGCGGATTATCGAAAACATAACTCAGTTTCAGTTAAATTCCGTAAAATTGTTTCAGATATATTAAAATACAGGGTTATAATGACTTAAAATCAAGCCGTGTTACTAGTTATTAATTTATCTTTCTACACTGTAGGTATACATGTATGAAGTTCAGAATTACGTTCCTGAATCCCTTACTTAAGTCAAAGTTTCCGCATTTCGGAAATTACTGATAAATGTATACATGCTTCGGTCGCATTACAGCATAACACTTTGGCAGAATTCGACAGATACTAAAATGGTGGAGTGTCCATTAAGTTTCATTGAACATGTGTATACATCTTTTTGGGACACTCTGTATGTATTACGCCGACGGTGATATTGCAAGAAATTTGGTTATCAGCACAGCCCCAGAGCCTTTCTAGACCTTATTCACCCAGAGACTTTTTCCGGAGACAAGGCAGACGGAGCTTGAAACTGACAGACACGTTCAAATAACAACGAGGATTACCCCACGTCCCCTATGTCACCTCAGTCCACAGACACACGGATAACTTTACTTCAAGTAATAAAAAGACAATCTTTTTCCGTTGTATCTTAAAGAGTAGAGGACGGATTTCTGAGAGACGCCGTGAAAACTATCGAAGGCTTAAACTAGAAGTTTGTGGTGAGCTGACAGCACTCAAGTTCTTCTTTGGGGAAAGTTTGCTCGTATTAGAGTAGAAACTTCCAATGCGGCAATTCTAGGCCTGTGGGTGTGAATCCTATAACCGGGCCTGGAGTGAATTTAAAATCCAAATTCAAGCCAGCGTGCTTTAAACCACCCAGACTAAGAAACTTGGACGTAACCTACACAACTATAGTTTTTTATTTAATAAAATTCCAGTCTTCCCACTCTTGTGTCAAATAATTTCTTGGCAGCATGACAGATCAATTTGAGCTTTGGCGTTCGGTGTTATGATATTAATATATTTCTAAAATGTTAATGACACTCGTGAAATCAGTATATGTTCTAGGACTGCCTAAAACGGCGTTATAATTCTTGACCCAGGGTCTGGGATTCAAAACCAAGGACAAGTAATATTCCAGGGTCACGGGCATCAAAATCTCTTCATAGACATATACGATTACTAAATATCTTTGACATTAATTTTTACACCTAATTGTTCTTACATATTTTGCTGCTTCCCGGTGCTTTTAATGAGACTTATCCTATGAAAATCTCTACTTCAGTCTTTCATTCGTTTTATGGTTTCTTGCAATTCGCTTTGCCTACATTGGTCCCACATCAAACTCCAGTCAATTTTATTTCGAAGTTCTCAATTTTTATCATACGAGATTGTTGCATACTCAGAGTAAGCACTTAACTGTTGCATTCATACTTATTTCAAGTCAGCTAACCAGATTATACAATCTCCTTTGAGAAACAAACATTTATTCAGAGAGTCAAGAATATTTTTATTTATATGAAACCCAAAAGTATTTTAAAATGTTCACACAAAACCGCCAATGAACCTTATTCTGAATAATTTAAATCGAATCTGCATGATATAAAATATCTATCAACGATCCATCTTAATGTTATCCTACCATGTATGCCTTGGACTTCCAAGTAGTCTTTTCTTTCAAGTTGTCCGACAAAAATATTGATCCCATTTCTCATTTCTCCATGCGTACTGCAATATGCTGCAAAATTCCTTGATTAAATCACAGTAGCAATAATAAATAAATTGTGATGCTTATCATTATATGTAATCTTTTATGTTTGACTTTTAACCATCTGCTTAACGTTGCAATGTCTTCATCACCATTTTGTTTTCTAATTATCTGAAGCTACGTTCTTCCTTTATAGCGAGGGACAAAATTGTATTCTTATACAAATCTAAACGTTCGTGACGATGGTGAGTTATTTGAATAAAAATTTCCTTGGATATTTTCCATCGTCTAGTAAAATGAAAATATAAAACGGCGTTTCGGAGATGGGGCTCTACCTCCGTCTTCAGGTACCTACTCAGTTGGGCCCAATAGATAGAGTTAATCTCCAAAACGTCGTTTTATATTTTCATTTTCCTAGACGATGGAAAATATGCAAGGAAATTTTTATTTAAAAGATCATGTAGATTATAATTAGACCTACAGACCATATATTAATTTTCAAACTTACTTTAATGTCTATGTGTTTGAGCTATACTAAGCTAGAGTGAGAATCTGTTATTATTGCCTCAGTTCTCCATCATCTGTTACAAAAAAGTTTTTCCATTTATATTATTTCAACGAATGAAGACCTGTTCTTCTACATCTACTTTATTCATCAAGGTGTTAAATTTATTACAATCACCTTAAAGTATTATATCTTATAAAACATACGCATCTCTTCCATGTTTATAAATCTTGAAAGTATTTAACATTTCCTTCAGCGAGACATGAGTAAACGCCACTTATTTTAAACATCAATGAGATGGTTGGTGAAATAATGTTTAGAACTGACAGTGGTTAGGGCGAAAGTCAGAATCATTTTGTTTCAGTAACGACTGAATCATATTCCAAGCAGTATTCATTTCTCCGATATTGATTTCAGTCTTTGTAGTCAGAGGGGATTAGAAGGACGGACGTAATTGCTCGAACGTTTTCTTTTATGCTTCGAAAGCACTTAAATTAACTGTCTGATAATAGCTTTTGTGCAAATCCATTTATAAGACTCCTTTTCAGCACGTGGTCGTCTACCCCAAACACATCATTCCTTGCTACAGTTTATCGCCTCTTTATCTCTCCCTCTACGTCTCTTTATTCGCATGACAAGCTTGGCAATATTGCGTAGATAACTTGAGAAATTATTTTCCTAATATATGAAACAGACGGTATTATGCAAGTATAGTAGGTAGGATCTGAGGTTTTCACGGCGGTGAGTCTGAAGATGGCTGTCTTCTGGCTTCTTGCGCCGTGTAGTCTGGTAGAAGTTTACCGACGTAACCGGGACTAGACGACACGTCAGGAACAACCCAGAAGTCAGTCATACACATATTCGCCTCCGTGCGGACTTTAAATTTCACTATATTATTTTACGCTATCTATATTACCTAAAATAAAATAGTTGTATGTGATCTTAACATATCCACGTATTCCAGACATCAGCAATCCATTTAGTCGAGTGGTCAATCCCACGATATGGCCTTATTACCCAGGGAAGGAGCCCAGGATACTCATATAATATGTGGACCTACAGCTGATCTAGTTGAGGCAATCCGTTCCCCTGTCAGGAAAATATCCCCGGTCTTCTAGCCAGAAGCCAGTCATTTTACTGGCTGACATAAATAATCCAAGCGAAACGTACATAGCTGCATGAGCTGATGATTATTTTCATACAATTTTGATACTTAAAATCGACAGAATTATAATACTACCCATTAAGTATCCCATTGTCTGCGTTCTCTCAATAACATGCAGGCTACAAAGTGAACATATATTTGGAAGCATTGAAGCAGTGAAGATGGGGCAGTATGTTCTACTTACGAGTCCATGCGGAGTTGCAACCCAAAAGATTAAGGCAGACTTGATTGGGATGTTGTGTCGGCAGACATATTACTACGCATTTTCCTGTAACAATTAAACAGAATTCGAAAAAATCTGGAATTAGGAGTATACTTCAAAGCTGTCAAATGAATTTATTTTTTGGTATGTTATCTGTCCAATTCCACTCTCATTTTACACGATACTAAAATAAAACTCTAATCGATTTGGGAGCATTGAGGTTTATTCTACGGTGAAGATTTCGATGTTGTTCTTCTGGGTTGTGACACCGTGTGGACTCACTCGTCGACAGATGCCCTGGAGACAATATGTTTTCCGAAACGTTGGTCCGCGCGGCGTCACAATCTAGGAGAACATCGACATTTTATTGACTTTATCAAAAATCGTCTCGTTGTACAAAAAGATTGGTATACATAAAATATGATGCAGACTCCATTCAGATAGACAAACTTTATTTTTAAACGTATTTGGATACGCTGAATATTAGCAAAACACAAGGGGAAATAATTTCCGGTTCTGTGCAATGTTATGTGACGGTTTTTGGAACAGCAGACTTTTTATGTTCAGCAAAAGGACTGGAAGATCAGCGAGGAGGTAAGTACGATATGCACAGTCGCAAAGTATAGCAAGCATCCGCGTGTACTCGTATGGGCTATATTTCAGCATCAGTGGGCGCACATCGACTGACTCTTGGCGCAACAGGATGTCATCTGCAATTTATACAGCAGTCAGGGCCGCAGTTTGCCAACTTTCAACTTCACTTCTGATTTACACACCCACTCGACTGGCTGTATCATTCAGACAATGGGCGATGCCCCAATCTATAGGCATTGCAGGCCCACGTTCTGTTTTCGTTTCGAAAATTATTTTCCTGTCATTTTTATCCTAGCACAATAGCTTGAAGGGTGCAATATCATCATTCGGTTTCCGCATTAAAATCTTTAATCCCGCACTTGAAAAAACATTTCCACTGCCAGTATATTAATTTTTGGATCATAAAAGGCTTTATATAACTTACGAAGTTATAATGATGTTGTCAAATGTTTTGACAATCAAAATGGAGAAGAAACTCATAGCTTACACAAAGACTCTAAGTAAAACAGGAAAGAACAAATTACACAGAGAAAATAATGTTGTTTATTTCATTGTAAAATAAGAGAAGATTACGTAATGAAACACCAAGCTAGTAAACACATTGACGCCGGTGGATGGTGAGGAAAACCAGCTCTGACTGAGAGTGCTTGAAACAGGAGATTAAAATGGACGTACGCCTGGTTCAAAATGAATAAGAGCCATGCTATTTTTCTGAAGTCTGAAAAGAGATTCATATACATTAAATTACAGCAGTGTGTTTAAAGAATACAATATCAATTTATATTTTAAAGCCTGAAAGGTATCATAACTTATAAGTGGGGATTTTAAAAAGAGCATTTTGTAAATTTCACACTATGGACTTTTTTTAAATTATCGAGTTATAAAAATACACTACGCACACCCTTAGAAACTGAAGTTATTCTGCATATTTATCTTCATGTCTACACTGAAGAACAATAGAACATGATAAAAGGATAGAAGGACATTATCAAAGTGTTTTGCGACCTTTATTCGCGAACTGTCCAACATCGACACAAAGGAATAATTCAGAGTGCCAGATAGTCCAGAAAAAAATATATATATATGTCCCAAAATTAATAACTGCTATCTTATCAGCAACAGCACACAACATTTTCAGGAATAAATTGTGATCACATTAACATTACACGGATATTTATCAAATCTTATTTCTAAAATTCTACGGTTACAAACTGCGTGAAACTAGGTAATTGAAGATGAATCGCCCTAATGACGGAGGCAGTATGACCTCTAAAACGTTGGTAAACATCGACCAGACTACACAGCGCAACAACCCAGAAGACGAAAATCTTCATACTCATCGCCCTGATGATGGAGGCAGTATGACCTCCGAAACTTTGGTTAACACCTACCAGACTACACAGCGCAACAACCCAGAAGACAGAAATCTTCATACTCAATCGCCCTGATGACGGAGGCAGTATGACCTCTGAAACGTTGGTAAACATCTACCAGACTACACAGCGCAACAACCCAGAAGACAGAAATCTTAATACTCATCGCCCTGATGACGGAGGCAGTATGACCTCTGAAACGTTGGTAAAAATCTACCAGATTACACAGCGCAAAAACCCAGAAGACAGAAATCTTCATACTAAGAATCGTCCTGATGACGGAGGCAGTATGACCTCTGAAACGTTGGTTAACATCGACCAGACTACACAGCGCAACAACCCAGAAGACAGAAATCTTCATACTCTGATGACGGAGGCAGTATGACCTCTGAAACGTTGATAAACATCGACAAGACTACACAGCGCAACAACCCAGAAGACAGAAATGTTCATACTCACCGCTGTGAAAACCTCAAATCTTACAACTAGGTAATTGTCAGAGAATCTGCCTTACATCAAAGTCTTCTTCTTCCTTGGCTTCTTAAGCCTCTCATTATTACGTGGATCAACATGTATCCTCAAAGGGACGACTAATATTAGTATTTTATAGGGTTCCGAAGAAATAACACTATTCCTTTGAAACCGTAACAAATAACTGCTTTTATCTGCCTACATACAGACATCGATGTCATAGGAAATGCTGGTGAAACTATGTGGGAACCTAATTCAGATGAAAGTCACTCTAACGATGAAGTTCTTAGTTCATCGTCTTCAGTTATGTCAACAAGACAGTCATGTGAAGTTGTGTGGTGACAGCGTATGTTCATTGTGGGTTCAAGTATTTTGTACGGGTACTTATAGTTGGAACCCATTTTAAGACAATTATTTAAGAACATGAATGTTAGTAGGATACAGATCACACAAGAATGACGATTACTTACAAATTACTGAATCATGGTGGGTAAAATATATAAGGTGGCATTTTACAAATCAGCCCTGGATATGGAGGCAGTGTGTTCCTGCGAAGCGTTGGCGCTTACCGACGAGTCTGCACGGCGCCATAACCCAGATGAACATCAATCATTCTCATCGCCATGAAAACCTCAGATCTCACATGTTACAAATCAGTCTACTAGTAATAAAACTGGTAATGGTCCATAACATAGATCTGCTGATTAGACAGACACAAGCTTTTCAAAGCAAAGCTCAGAATTCAATTCCACATATATCATGCGCTATTTGTGGCGCACAAAGTGGAACTGGGACTTGTTTTACTTCTACAAATTACCATTCCAAAACGCTCCACAAACATCAGAGGTTGTAAAATAGGCCCATATGAGGCAACAGAACATAGGGTTGCGGTCATAACATATTTATAAATTACTAGAAAATAAATGTTAGTGAAACCGAGAATAATTCAGAATCGCTAAATCCACCAATGCTTGTAATATTTCTTTAGAATGTACCCTAAGGCCTGTGATATGCTTCTGTGATTCTAAAAATGTTCTGAGGCTGCCTCTTGAAGTAGCTCTTTCTCTGGGAGTAGGAGAAGGAATCAATATTAAGATTACAGCATCCCATTAATCTCACCAGACACCGGTGAGAGATGAGACTTGCGAGCCAAGGAACGAAACAAGAAAAAATAAAACTTGTAAGGCGTTACCTAACCATTGTCACCGTAAAGGCACAGTCTCGTTTTTGCTTTATCCTGCGTTACAGAATGACAGGCAGTCGCCAGACCTTGTGTCATTCTTCGCCCACACAGGCACATACAGACACCTTCAACCGAGGACTATTAATTCTACTTGAACAACAAAGAAATTTAAACATAATCAAGGCTACATGATTTGTACCATTCAACTAATATTGTTAGGGTATTTAAATCAAAAACCTTCCAGGTGTTCTTCAAACTGCAGCATGAGCGAATACCATCTAATGGGCCATCTACGTCTGTCTCCTACGACGTAGGCAATCCGCACGACCATGAGCTTATCCTTCTTATTGTTATTTATATTATTATTGGTATTATTCCAGTTCTTAGACTTACTTAGTCATAGTCATCCTTAGTATTATCACTGCTACTATATTCATATGTTATTCGATTTTCTACCGTCATATTCATTGCTTGCTCCTTCTGGCTTCGACTCCCTCAGTTTGCTTTGCGGCGATGAACACCCCGATAATCCATGCCTCAGAAGGAACGGAACTAAGCCACTTCCGGAGACTGCACCACTAAGAGAACCCAGGACAATGCCACTCACGTTTAGTCCAAATAGGAAATTTTATATTTAACCCGTGGGACTTTATCATCTGGGGCTTTGTTGGGCCAGGCCTTAGGTGATTTTTGCTCCAGGGTCTTTGCCCCACTGTTCACCTCTCCGACACCTTTGCTACCCCTGTGCTTCGATCATCATGGTTGCAATAATGTAAGAATGACCTAAGGTCATCGTAACAACACACTTTTGAGCAGCATCGACCTTGGATCGTGTTAGTGTAACAATGATTTACATGACACGAAGAACACCTCTGGAATGTTAATATATTCCAAAGAGGACACTTTCCAAATTTGTTGTTCAATTAGGCATAATTACTAAGACAGCATTCTTCGGAATTTTCTCGAAATAAACTGTACATGAATATTAACAATGACGTATGTTTCAGTTTACTTACAACGATCATTTAAAATACCAGCTAATATTCTAAACGTTGCTTGCAAGTTAACTCCTTCCTGACTAGTATCAAAGAAAGTAAAATTTCCTGGTCAAACGTTTCTCGGAACAATTAGCAGAGTTATTACTTTGTGGTGGTTAAAACCGGAATGTGAAACCTAAAGAAGGTTTATTATTCGAGGAAACTCCAAAAAGTAAATTCTAAAATCCTATAAATTTGAACCACAAAGCTGCGGCCAAACTATAAAATAGTAAACGCTATGTTTGGAATGCGCTTTCATGATTACCCACTGATGATATCGGTCTACATACCATGTCAGTTACAAACTACGAATTACAAATTTGCTTAAAATACTTGACTACATTCCATTACCAATAAAACTATTTGTTACGAAGCAATTTAGACAATTATTCAGTCGGTAAATATATTTCCGGCTTTGTTTTATTAAACCGGAACGTTTATTACGTGTTTGCAAACGTCCGCTGTTTCACCCTGCCCTGAGCCCCTTTAATTCGGTGCACACATTCACACTCTGTCTATTACAATATTTTCCTACCATAAGATATTCAAGAAAAAGGCAATTTGCACTAAACATTAAAATAAATACACAAAACTCTTTACCAAATTATCTTAAGCGGTTCTTAATAAGTGCAAAGCTTAAAAGTGAAGCTATTTGTTTCGGTTTACATGAAGCCATTATCAGGTTTTTTCACTGTTTCCATCTGAACATGAAAAGAACATAATTTTTACAAGATTTACATATATTCTTGTAGAGAGAATTTTTAGTTTCGTTGGCATTAATTAGTACTTTATCCCAAGTTATTAATAAATGCAATAATTTATTGAATATTATTATATTATACGCGCTGAAATATAAAGACATATGGAAAACGTAAGTACATAATGTTATACTATATAGTCACACATAACACGGTGTTCCGTTGGTAAAAAATACGTACTATAGTAGAAAAGTATCATCAAATTTTTAATTGAACTTACTTAATAGTGTATAAAATCAACAACACACTTTCGTCATAAGGCTTTAGACTATGTCCATACTGTATTTATGGCAACGTAATTTCAAAGTCCTGTTTGTTCATATGCCATATGTAAGTAGATTAGGTTCTCCCTATGTGAAATAATCCAGAGATTAGTAAATTAAATTTCTGATGACTTAAGTACTAGAGTATTTCTGTGAATTGCCGGGGGGGGGGGGTGGCTGAATTCGATAAGGGCGGACAGCAAAGCTGAAGTGTCGAATACTATCCGACTCCAGCGCTTGGAACGCAACTATTTATGAGTCCCACATTTCCGTGGTCACAAAGTTTACTGCAAAAGGTGCAGTTAGGGCAAGCATCCTTGGGTTCTCATTTCCTTCGTGTAACGAGAAAATCGATATTAGCCAATAAGAACAGCTCCTACTAACATAAGGTACAACTTTAGATTTCCTATCTAATGCAGTAACACATTTAAGTATCAACGTGATTGGACCTATGGGACATATAAAATAAATTCCGAACAAAGTAATTGTAAAAAATACTATCTATTACATGTGGTGAATGAATTACAATTAATAAACCATAATGTTCAAGTGACTGTCAAGTGTATACACGTCTTTTTCTAGGACAAACTCCATTTTACTGTGCAGGATTTTGATGATGGAGGCGGCATTGATATTGAAAAATATGAATATTCTCAAGACACTGCAGTGCCTTAAATATACATTCTTTAACAGTTCGTCATATTACAAGATTATAACTGAAAATTTAAACATAATCTGCAAGATTAATTTCATGTTATGATAGTTTCAATCTGAGAGCCACACAAAACATCATAGCCACGTGTTGCTGTTGTCTACATCTCAAAAAATTAACCAGCTACCATGTCGGCAATGCTGAAGGCAGAGAACGAGAAACTAAAACTCGTAAAAGACTGTCAGTTGTCAAGGGGGTTTTCAAAATAGATAGCAACATTATTTTTCCACATGCAAATTCGTAATTTACAATTATCCTCCGCAATGCTGTCTAACCTACACAACTGAGAAAGCGTGCTCAATCATGCAGTAAAGTCAGGAATACAGCAAAAAGGTCATAACAGTTGCAACAGCGTTCTTCTCTTTCACAAATCGTAATTTTCCTCACAAAACCCACTGCGTTCTTCGTAACAATAGCAATTAATTATTGAAAGCTCTTCCATTACTGCGTACCACATAAAGTGCTTTGAAAAGGAACTCTTCTCACTGAATGACTTTGAAGTAATAATAGCACACACATCGAACCTACTAATTTCTTTATTTTAGACTTTATCGTCGTATGTTAAGAGTCTTTCAGAACATCTTAAATCACAACATTTCGAATGATGGATCTTACTTCATCTGGATACAATCCAGTTATATAACAGCATCGCCAAAGACATTCAGAGACCAAGTCAAAACTACCCATCCACGTCAAGATGGCTCCAGCCATCAAATCACAGTTTCCAAAATTACCAAGAAACTGTACTGGTGAACAAACTTTCTGAAAAATATATTCAGTATAAAGTATATAAAAAAACTTTGAGACAAACAACTGATTCTACAATTCCTCTGCAATTGACGCAGAATAAATAATTAGTTAACTGACCAGCATTAAGGCGCAGGATATTTCTTGAAGAGTTTATAATTCTCAGATCGTCAAGAAATTCCCTGCCCAAAACTCAAAGTTCATGGTAAAATAAAATACGCTGAAGAGAATAGTATCTGCTCTAAAATTAGTTATGAATCTGCAATTAACCCAGAAGAACCAAGTAATCGAAATATAAATTGTCCTCGATGTAGCTCCACGCTGACTGACGGTATGAACCGCCAGCCACCCGAGTAATGTTTGCTAACCAAGCGACCCCAGCTGGCACAGAATGTTAACCGTGGGTTGAGGATCAATAGGACTCCCTGGTACACTGGGAGGGGGGGGGGGGCTTGGGGGTTGGGAGCTTGCTTGACCCCAGCCGTTCGTTCCATTTTCTTGCAGCTACATTTCAAACTTCTACCTCGCTCTTAGCTACCTGATGCTTTGTAGTCAAAGGACGCTCTGTCATCAAATGCGGGTTCCTAATGGGTGACATTTTTGTCCTTGGAGAAGAGGATGAATCCACTGTACAGAATCCACAGCCCATTTTATCTATAAATGCAGTCAGGGGGAGGGAAACAGTGGTTTGCGGTTCGAATCAGGTCCTCGAGATGAAATACTTCCATTCACAGAATCAGAGCAATTATTTCAGTAGCAATAAAGATTGCTGTCTTCTGGGTTGTAGAGCCATGTAGTCATTTACGGGCGTTTTAGAGATTCCTGCTGCCTCAATCATCAGGACATCGACTCAGTACAGAGTGCAATGGCAGACTTTTGCAAATCCGGTAATGACTTTTCGGGTACAATGTAAGGAGGGGATTTCTTAACTATCTGAGAAACCATCAACTTTTCCATCCTTCTGTTATCTGTATTTTGTCCTTACAATCGAGAGATCAATTTTCACAGCCGCAAAATACAACACTTGTAGACTTACTAGTTACTGATTTATTCTAGGCATGGGTCTTGGCGGATTTTAACCTGGGATCATGGGTTCGAATCTCGATTAAGGCACGGCTGTTTGTCCTCGTCTTTCTGTGTTGTGCTGTACTGCATAGGTAGAAGCCTCGCGATAGGCTAATCACCCGTCCAAGCAGTCCTGCCAAATTCACAAACTGATTAATAATTTCAGAAGTGATTTCGAATTGGAACAAGCCAAAAGGCCTAATTCGTTAGAGTTGATGATTATTCACGGTTAATTTAACGAAGCCTTGAATTATAAGATAATTAATAAATAATAAATTGGGAGGGATGTGAAAGAAAACACTATCTTGGAATTTGAAAGTTTGAAAAAATCCATCGAACGTCAGTAAGAATTTGTCTGTTCCTGAGTTTAAATCTGAACCCGGGGCCTACGAAAAAGTTTCTAGACTTCTAACCATTCAGCAGTGAGATTCTGCGAAGTTGTGCATGTTTTAATGTTTAGATTTGTGTAATATATAAATGATGTAGCTAAACAATAAGGACATGTTTGAATCCGAAGACTTGCGCATTGATAAAGCTGTGGGCTGGCACCCGACAGCATTTAGTCAGAGCAGAGCGGCGGGTTCAAGGACCGTAACTTCCTCTCGTATTAGAGCCCATTCTCACTCGTTGGTACTTGAGAGACTCTTGAGAACGGGCAATGAGAGAGACGGATTGACACAAGAGTCACTCGAAGTTCACGAACACACATCACTCTTTTCAGCTTCATTCAAACTTCACTTCCTAGCAGTGCTACAAAACAATTTACGGTACGAACTACCTACAAATGAATATAAATTACACAAAAACATGACTTCGTCGGAAATTTTCTTCGTTTACGAAAACAAATGAGCCGCGGCTACCGTACTTTTGTCGAAGTTATGTGTCGATTGCTTCACAATATCAAATGCTGAGGTGAAAATCGTAGTCACCAACTGCAATATGTGTGTCTGTAGTTCTCAAGGCAGGTACCTACGTAACGGCGTGGCTCGTAAAGTAATTCAGATTTGATTTCCTTCCTCAACGATAATGTTTGTCCAGGACCTGAGGAACGTACCTGCCTGGATATCGAGAAATCTGTTTGAGAGGTGGAACAAAGTTACTGGGATAAATGTGTTTAATGTGCCTGGACGTTTAGGTACTTTTAAGTCCTAGAGGATCCAATTTAGGAATCAAAACAACAGGAACTCTTATGTAAGACTTCGCTGAGTAGTCGTAACTGTTACTTTAAAACAAAATACTAAAATCAAAACGCGATGATGTATCGGTTTGCACCGGCCAGAAACGCTCCGAATAGGCCGAACAGCGGAAAATACATACATACAAAAACATTAAGTTACTGCCTTAGGCCTACACACAGAACATGGAGCAAACAGTGAAAACGACAGATCGGAGTGTTAAAAATAAAAGACAATAAAAGAATACGAATTTATTGCATCTGTTAAGAGGCTGTTACAGAATACCGCCAAGAGCTCCAGACGAGGATCGATGCCAAGAACAACAGGTTGGCCAAAGAGGCTCACTAACAGACGGTCAGTAAGAACGTGACTGTCTACTGGTATTTTACGCCGTGTAGTAAAAATTTACCTACGTTTCAGAGGCCTCCATCATCAGAGCGATCGATCTGACACGTCGATAAATTTCTACCAGACCACAATGCACAACACCCCAGAAAACAGTTATGTTTATGTATGATTTGAGGTTTTCACAGCGGTGAGTATGAAGATTTCTGTCTTCTGGGTTGTTGCGCTGTGTAGTATGGTAGACGTTTAACGTGGAATCTCGCCAAGTGACAAGTCACGTAGCGACAGAAAATGAATCCACTCCTGTTTCATTTACAAGATCAAAGAACGCTGTGATCGAGTGATTGACATTCCTGCTTCATACGCTACTTGTCCCGGATTCGGATCGGCCACGCTGATTGAGGTACTTCTTTGTTTCTCTCACCCCTTCCAGTCCATTCTACGATAGTGGCTTAGATAAGGCCATGACGTCTTCTTTATATATCGAGGGCATCATGCCAGAAAGGCGTATCAACATATTTGCATAAGTGGAGATATTTGGCCTAACTACATAGAACAGTGAGCCACGCCATAAGAGCTTAATATTAATGATACTCTACATTTAGATACAGAGAGTTACATTCGGGTGTACGAACACTAATAATGCACATTTGTCAAACCAAGTAAGCGTAAGAATTTGGTCTCCTGCAAATCAATAGTTATGTTGATAGGCCCTTCTTGCACTATGGCCTCTGTATTCATTACAATTCATGATTCATTAATCATCACATGATTCGGCGCTCTACAGTCTGAGCTACTGACAACATCGTAAAATACGTACATTACAAATACAGATATTCACATGAGGATTGGGATAACTATGAACAGGTGTGGACCAATAATTCTTTTCAGAACGTCTTTACGTCAGCCTAGCCACCTTCAGTGTGTGTGTGTTTGGGGAGGTAGGACGTAAGATTACTCACCTTCGGCTAGTGTCGAAGTTAAGAAAAAGTGGGGCTTCAGCTCCACTTCCCATAAGCCTTCTTGTGCAGATTTGCTAAACCAAATATAAAAGTATAATACCAGAAACACCAATAGCCTGAAGAAATACGTGATATGTCAAAGTACTTCACTGCAAATGGAAAACTTCTCAAATAATATAGGCAGTTCCTAAGCTGTACTGTCTCTGTATTGACTTACGAGCACAAAGCAAGCCTACAAATATAAACGATCGATGGTGCTTTGTACAAAAGCCTGGAACATGGCAATGCCGATAAAAAGATAAAAATTCAAAGGACATATCATAAAATATAAAGGGAAACGTAGGTTCGAAAGAACTTGTCGGTTTGATATTTCTCACAAATGCCTTGATCAGGTTCGATACTTTGGACTTATACTTTGCAAAAACACTTATTCCTAAGCAGCGGTTATTTTGAAACGTGATTTAGAAACTTGACCAAAACAAAGATCTTAAACTCGCCACAGCCTCTCTGTCTCACCCACTCACGAAATTTCCCCCCGTTTCCCGGAAGTTTGTCAATAGCGGAAATTACTTCCCAGAATCCCTCGGCGATGTTTTCATCTGCACTGAGGCCAGCACATGGTTTGGATTATGACGATGTCGGGATGATTTTTTTGTACAGAAAAACACACAAACCCATGTCTTTGGAGGAACACGCGCGCTCAGTATCTGCTTGTTCAAGGATCTCATGCCGTGCAGCCACTGAGTGTGGCAGTAGAGTACATTCAAAATTGCAACTTCATCAATACCACATCAATGCCTGACGGCTAATCAGAATATAATCTCCAACACGCTCAAAGGCCCTTTATTAACATGTCTACACAGGCATCCAACTGCAATACTGCAGTACACCTGCATTTCCGAACACTGTTGTCTTATATCGATAAACACAGTTTCATGTTAGTAATTTATTATACAAGACTTGATAATGCATGTTATGATGTAAACATCAGCCTCAGATTCTGCTGTAAGGCAGCCATTTTCATGACATATTCCGCTATAGGAAATCCGAAATGCGCTGTGACTATTTAAACAGATCGAGTCGTCCAAATCTCGAATGAATTGTCTGTATTTATGCCTTCTTTGAACTAACTGCAATAAATTAAATTCATAATGCGTAGAATATACATATCTCTATATGGTTCGATGTTTAATATCAGAATTTCTTTCTGTGCGACAAAATATTGTGTTTCAAATATACACTGAAATAGTTGGAATGAATTTAATTTTTGTTTATATCGGTTTAATATAATATGAAAATTACAATGAACTCAAAATTTAAGGTCTCAAACAGGACCTGCTAATTCATTGGAAATTTTTTTCGATAGCGTGTATTTGAGAAATTAAAAAAACTTGTATCTTCAGAGTTCAAAGATTATTTCCATAACATTAAAAATTAGTTTCTTACCTCAATGAAAACACAACACGTCCCTGTTACAGAGACTAGTTAGTAAAGTAAACAGTCGCTGTTTATTCTGAGACTCATAAGAAGATCATAAATACAATTTGGGCAAAACGCAGGTTTAGCAAAAATTAAAGCAGTGGTACATATAGGTACCACTTGCTGTCAAGGGTTAAAGCAGTATGCAGTGTGTCATAAATATCTTCATTAGATTCCTGAAAATATACTTCCACAAAATATCACAGAAGAAACTGAGAAATGAAAATTTTTAATTGGTGTAATTAATCTTTCATCTTCATACTGACTATCAAGAAATTGCTAATATGGGAAGTCTTTGCGGGTGATAAGTTACAATACTGACGAATTGTCATAGTATAAAATTGCAGTATTTTGAAACAACATATTAATACACATGTCACTTGGAGCGCTGGTATTATTGCAGGCCTTCGTGATGTGTTGTGTTATGTGGATTCAGATTTTGCGATAGGCTAATCCCCAGCCAGACAGGTTATATTAAATGCCAGAATTAATTATGAATAGAAGCATTCGAGAGGGCGTAATACGAAAAAAAAAATAACACGAGATACAGAGACTGGAAACAAAGTTCCTACAACAATAAGCTTGCGCTAGGTTATTTTGCAAATAACTAAATGCATGTCTTCATGGGCAAAAATATTGACCCTTTTTTACGCTACGAGCAAGATTTCTCGCTTTCAAAAAAAGTCACTTCTGCTCTGAATGTTTTAGGTGTTTAACAATGTCTTATTGAATGTCGCTTCGTATTCCGAAGGTTACGGGTTTAAATTTAGGTCTGGATATGGCTATCCCAACCGAGGGTTTTCGCGGTTTTCTTGTTTCTACAGGAAAATAAAGACATATTACGTTTAATTAGGTCAAGGTGGCTTCCTTACATATCCTTTCGAATTCATTATTCACTGATCATCCTACCATTCGACGGTCTCAGATACTGAAACGTCGTTAAGCAATGTATATATAAATAATGTATGAAAATTGCGTTTCACTGCCTTTCTCTCTTAATTCAAATTCTAGAAATTTTCGTTGCTGTTTCCAGAAAAGATCTTGTTTCCCTTAAATTTCCAGTATGGAACACGGAAGCTGTCCATGTTTCTCCAGATTGCCTTACCGGTCCTGGCAACGGATGCTTGCCGGTGCTGTGACATGTTCTCGGAACTACTGTGTGGGTCGAGGCTTGTTTTGACAAATGTCACAAACGTGAGTACAGTTTCCATGCTCCTTCGTCCTGTCCGTTCTTTTTTAAACGTGTCATTTCAACGAGAAATAATTATTTTACTTGAGACTACACTCATGTAATTACTCCCTTTATTAACTGCAGTGCTCTGAAGAGCGTCATGGCAGATGCAATAGAAAAACTATAGGCCTAATTGAAATAATGTCCCATTTTGTGAACTGAATTTGTTTAGGTCTGTAGAACAAAGACCGACACATTCTACCGCAGGCTCAGTCTTTTGGCATCGTCTACACAGAGCACCGTCGTATCGCAACGCATGGGTCTTACTCTCCTTTCACACATTCCAGTATCCAGTATCCAGTCCAGTCCAGTATCGGCGTTCTGACGGAAATAAAACAATAAAGCAACGCAACTATTTATTCTCCACATAAAATTCTCAAATTTCTGAAACAATCTTACAAATGACATCACAGTCGATACAGTGACTAAGGAATGGATGCAAGACCGGGTTCGATTCCAGGTGAGGAAGAATTAGCGTCTCAGACACGACGCCCAGAAGGGCTTTGGGGCCCACAGAGCCTCCTAGCCAAAGAGTGTGGGTGTAAAGCTAACCATTCATCAGCATCTAATACTGAGGTTTTGAATGCGTGGAACGATACCCGTACGACACACGTGTGCTTGGTGTGGTGCTTCATTAAAGTACTAGAGATAAATTAACCTTACAGTTGTAACTACTAACTCCGACTGTGAAGCTTGCAAGAAAAAGTTACGAAGAGTAAGCTCGTATGTAACGAAAGCATAAGCTGGAAGTTTAAACAACGAAAAATGTAAGAAAGACGAAGGAATGATAGAAACCAAGGAAGGAAAAATGAACAAAGAAATAAAATATTTTAGGAAGAAGTAAACGTCTTTAAGTCTTGCAGTACGAGTGTGATTACAGAAGAATGTCATACCATAAACATAAAGTGTTCCAGCAAACTGGAAAGAAGAGTTTAATCCGAATGGTTATGAATCAGTCCCATTCCGCGGTTCAACAGGCTTTTCGGATAAAGTTCAATAAAAGTTCTCCACATAAATAAATTCGCTTTCGTGGGTTGAGTAGCCATTTTACCGCCATATAAACAGTTTAACTTCTAATACCATCGTTGAAGTTTTGTCACTTCTCACACATGCTGCAAAAATGTTAAAAGTTTTTCTACCACTTGCGTAAGTTTCATTTCTATTTGCAGTTCAATTTTTGTTTTGAAACCACATAGATTCTTTGTTTTCATCCCGTACATTGATTACCAGAAGATATGGTTTTGGTTAAAAACGCCCACAAAAATACTAGATTTAAGAGTAATTTATACTTGCATTAATATAACGGTTCTATACAAAATTAATCTAAACCTTGTTTTCAGAACACGAGAGTTAAAAATATCAATAAATCTTCTCGGGCATCAATTGAATCAAATGGTTACACGATGAAACCATATCATATTTCACCTAAAATATAATTGTTTTAGTATGTACTATAATTTTCTTCTGTAAAAACAATGGTTATGGTAGAATGTATTTGGATTTTATTTTATGTTTATTATAGCATGAATTCTGTTATTAAATAACTCCCGATCTGAATGACGTTGCTGTCTTCACCAGGTGTGGTAGTTTGTCAAATCTGTGATAGTTCCCCGTTAATGACAGCTACGTATCAGTAAAAACAATGCACTATGGGTCAGGTAATCTGACGAATTGGAGGCAAAATTTATTCCATATATTGGGGCGATAGCAGACATTTTGCATTCAGTTACCGATATGGTTTTTCAAGATTACAACGTAACAGCTTTATCAGTGCAGTCTCCGAGAAAATCGACAAAGAATCTGAAGGGGGATAGCTGGATTCTGGCTCAGAATTCTACCTTGGGACCTGATGAATATCAAACTAGAATGTGCTAACCAACTACTTACTCGCGAAGTTCGCCGTTGATCCATGAAATATTGAGGTATAATCGACACTTGGACTTGCGATTCTGAATTTGTTACAGATAAATATCACATAGAATAGCGAAATATTTCATGCTTTGGTAAATTCTAAACTAGCGTGAGTGAAAAATTTGGCAAAGAGCTCCCTCGTATAAATATGATAAACGCGAGACTTTCCCAACGTTTTACGCGTTTTAGGAGAAAAACTGAGACTTATTGTGGAATATATTTGTTTAAATTGTTTTGTTTTACAACAACGTAAGATGTACATACTTTTATCTACTGATAATTATATAATCGGTATTATTATAAAAGAAAAATTAAAGAACCGTTAAAAATCCCATCCACACACAGGTCATTAGCTCCTAAAAATTCTGACATTTACTGATACCATTAACAAAGGTTAACGGCCAAATTCTAGGGAAAGTATCAGAATTGTTATGCTATGAGTACAGTTGCTAACTTGTTTTCCACAAAAGAGAAGAAAGCTAACAATCGAAGCAAACAGCAATACACAGATGGATCAGTCGAATTGTGAAAAATAATAGGCTGAGCTATGGTTTGTCGAGCACAAATAAAACACAATTTAGTATATTAGTTTCAAGAAACGAAAGAATGGACTGTGGAAAGTTTGGAACTGCACTCTTTAGCTGCCATGTCATACTGCCCATTTACTTGTCCTAATTCACAATTCATGAGTTCTCCACTACCAACCGCAATTAACAGCACGGCTACAGGCAAATGACGTATTTAGATTTCCCAATCAAATGACAAGTTTCTTTAATCAAGTTTCAATTTGCGTCACACATGTGGTGGGTGGCGCTGAAACAGTCACCCCTTTGCACGCTCATCAACTATAGAGCTATCGTAACTAGAAATTAAATGTTTTGGATGGATGGTTTCATAAGGAGGGAGGGTAGTTTCTGTTCTATATGTTTTACAGGTTATAATAAAAATGCTGTTGCTGTATGTTAAAATTATAGACGATTTTCTGCTGTGTACGTTACAGGTGATAACACTGTGTCGTAGAACTGGATCCACCGATTATGGCCGCTGAACTTGTGGGGAGTGCCCAGTATGCGGACCACTCAATGAAGGAAGGAAGGAGCTTCCGTAGGTAAGTACAGTCTGTGTCAGTACAGCAGTGTAGAAGCCTGATATTGTTGTCTTGTGACTGTGCTGTGTTAACAATATGACAACTGTTCGTTGAAATCTCCTTTCTGGTCATTGATAACGCCTCGTATCACAACACCCAGACAGACAAACCACCGACGTCTTAATCAAAGAAGGACGTAATGAAAGCCTGGCTAAAGGAAATGAAAATTCCATTTTGTGACAGCCTGTTGAAAGCTCAACTGTAAGATTTCATCAAATTAAATAAGTCAAAGCACGAGTATTATGTGATTGATCAGATTTTAGCAGACAAAGAACGCACCTTTGCTGAGACTTCCGCAGTACCATACCGATTTAACACCCATTGAACTTATTTGGGAAGATGTAAAACAATAGGTTGCAAGCAAGAACACGACATTTAAAATTAAGGACGTCGAGCATTTGTGTCGCCAGAGATTCGAAGAAATTGGGTAAGGGGAATGGAATAATGTATGTCAGCATATGGAGAAACGAGAACAAATTTAGTATGAACAAGAAGGCATAATCGAAGACGCTATTGAACGAATTATAATTGAAGATAATGGAGTGAACAACAGCAGCGGTAGTGATGAATCGAGTGATATGTCAGAAAGCGATGGTCTGTGAGGATTGGAAGAATTGGAAGAGGGCCGAAGAGTTGTGTAGAAGATAAAATTATCTAATACTCTCTGCGGTGTTAATTTTCTTGTGATGTGTAGTGTAGTGAAATCTACTTTCCTGTGTTACATACCATGGTGACATTTTATTTGGAGTGTGCTGTACGCGGCCTGCTGCCATCCCTTCCAGCAAACTTCTCGTAAGTGACTCGCTCCGAGGTTCCAATTCACAAAGTTCAGCGGCCAAAAACACTGGAACGCAGTATACCATTGTTTCCGCTCTATCTAATAACAATGTTGTTGCTTTATTTATCTGATTATCGGGGGACAACATGATAAATTAGGCATACAACAAACACTGAACTAGAAACAGAAATGTAACTAAAGATCTAATAATCGATCAAGTGGGCAAGTGACTCGTTGAGAGCGATTGAGTTAAAGTGAATGAGCGATTCTACAACGTAGTGATTGAATAAGCGAGAAAAGTTATTTAACGATTGAAAGAGTGATGGGGACAGACTTAACCCTTAAAAGCCTGAGATTATTCTGACTGCCCTGTGAATTGACTATCAAGTGAATTGGTTATTTAGGGAGTTAACGAGTAATTGACTGAATTAATGACTCAGTGAGCGAAGAAGTGTTTTGAGTTAGTGTTCGAGACAGAGAGAGTAAGCGAGCGAGTGGGCGAATCAGACAGTAAGCAAGCGATTCCGTGAGCTATGAAGTTATTGATTGATTGCAAGAGAGGAAGCTAGAGACTGAGCGAGTTATTCAATGGGTAAGGGTGTGCTT
Source organism: Zootermopsis nevadensis (assembly GCF_977971745.1). NCBI lineage: Eukaryota > Metazoa > Arthropoda > Insecta > Blattodea > Termopsidae > Zootermopsis > Zootermopsis nevadensis. The sequence continues at coordinate 6,768,560 of NW_028259157.1, forward strand.
GCAAGAGGTAAACGAGATTCTGATATTTGTTTCCGAATTTGTTTGAAGACTCTTTCTCGGCTGAATGTTGCACATTGCCGAATGAGACAATAATTTTAATGACAAACTATGATGGATGTGGAAGAATTCAATATGTATTTGCATATTTTAAGATATATTAACATAGTATACCTGGAGGGACTGAGAACGACCACGGAAACCTCAATCAGAATGACTGGCTCCAGAACCAAATTGGGATTTCCCGAACAAAATTCTGGAATACTAACCACCTAACCGCGATCTCCGGTTTCCTAACGCTGAAGCATTAGAATCGTAAATGGAACGACCTGTAAATTAAGAGGGTAGACGGATGACAATCTTAAAAGGCAGGTTTAACTTGAATTAATCAAAAGTAAGCTGCATTCAATGCTAAAGGGTTCATACCCCACATATCCTATAGAGTCAATATTCTCTTGTCTATAGTTAATGAGAACTTACTGTTGCAAAAACAGGTTCTTAGGTCTGTAAGATGCAATAAAATGAAATGGAACCATAAGGAAGACGGAAAATCACATTACACTTTACTACAAGTTCAATATTCTTCAGTGTGTAAGACAACCATCAACCTGAATAGCTGAGCAAAGTGATTATGAGCTCGATTACCGCCAAGGCAGCCTCGTATCCAATACGTACTGCAGGCTCTTTATTTGATGATATTCGAGGATTTGATAATTTAAACAAGTTAAACCACTCTCCTGCACAAAATTTAGCTGCCTAGAATGCGTTTAAGGTCACTTCCACGATCCCAATACACTTTATGAAGTAACAATATGTATGCATTTCTCGCTTTCCCATTATGAAGGATAGGATTGTTAAATGACCCCGAACATGCACCGATGGATGTCGCATTAATACGAATGCAACCAACTGACAAAACGCCATGTTGTATAGTTCATCGTCTGGATTCTTGCGCCGTGTGAACTCATAAGCAGATTTCTTGAAGATGGAGACGTTATATTTCTGTGAAACGTTGACATCTACCAACAAATCTACACGGCCCCAAAACCCAGAACAATATTATCCTCACTGCCGTCAAAACCTCAAATCTCACATATCTTATGTATTTCTATAGGCTTACGTCTCACTCCTAAAGGCATTTAACACAGAACATTTTCTTTAGATCATAAGAAACAAATCACATCCCACGTAATCTATTACACGATTCCATAACGTCGTAATGTAATGTGAGCACAAGCAGACAGACATATCATTAATAAAATCTTCTCGGGCAATCAGCCGCGTTAACTGGTTACCGTAGTAAACCCCGCGACTTCCGAGGAAGCCAGGCACACCAGAACCCTGATGATGGGGACAGAGTTGGTTCCCGAAACGTCGGTTTACTACGGTAACCAGTTAACGCGGCTGATTGCCCGAGAAGATTTTATTGATTGTACTCGCCTCGAAAGTCTCAAATCCTATATCAGACATATATCATCCTGGCTCCTAATTTACTCCAGAGTTAAAGGTGAAAAAGTTTTCTTCATTTGCAGACATAAATCAGTGACAAGAAACTTTCTGATGGTAAATGAAAGATTATAACCACTGGCACTGACATCTTGCAAAAAATGGTAAGACGTCGAGATTAAATAACCACTTGTTCCACGTAACGAAAGCAATTATAATTTAATTTGGATATCCCCCCTTAACAATACAGATCACAATCGATAGAGACAGACGAAATAATGGAAAAAGAGAAAATTAACAAGCAATGGAAGAACGGAAGAAGAAAGTACTTAGAGAAATAAATAAATCCCGGGCAATTAATGACCGAAAATTTGACCTATTTAAGAATAAGCGAGTCGGAGCTGTGTGACGCTCACAAGATATGTAAGATTGCAGAGGATAGAAGCAAACCTAAAAGTGTAGGCTTATGAATGATTAAAATTTCTTGCTCATTTCAGTTACACATTTTCCAGTACCGGCTCCTCTCTATTTCCGTTTACCTCTGCCGGCCCGGAACCACATCCGAAAATAAAAATAAACAAAACTTGTGAAAACCGAACCACAGAATTTTCGAAACTTATAATTTATCAATTTAACTGCAACGATGTCGACAAGAAGGAAGTAATTTACAGCGTTCTGAACGATGCCACTTATAAACCATTTGTATGTTAATACATTTTCACGGAATACACAGATAGTAACGTTGCTTAAAATACAGTGCTGAAGATGGCTGCCCTCTAGGATGTTGCGTCGTGAAGTCTGGTAGAAATTGACCGATGCGTCATCAGGGCCCTGATGACGCAGGAAGAAAGCCACTCTGAAACGTTGGTAAAATTCTACAAATCTAAACGGCACAACATCCAACAGGCAAAATTCATAGACATGTAATTAGGCCTCCATGCACTTATATTGTGTTTGACTTCTTAGCAATCCTCCGCGATCCCAAATTCGAATCTCTGCTCTGTAACTAATTACTCCGATTAGGTCTCCTCGTGGCCTCCTCAGTCCTGGGAAAGAAAAACTTCTATTCTTCAGGACCATTTCAATTCACCATTCAAAGTAAACCTACCATTCAGAGCCACATACTAACCTTCCGAAATATCAACGAACCTGCTCCTAGGCTTCATTGAGTAAAGACACGAACATTAACTGCATTATACAGTTGCCCACAGTGACAAAAGAGAAGGCCCACACGTAGGTATGAACGAACACATGCAAATTGTATGCATGCCGGCAGCTGGGAACACGCTGTTTCCTGCTTTGTTTGGCATGGTCGAAGGTTCGAACTTAGCCTACAGCACGGATTGTGTGTACTCTTTTTATTACAGCCGATCATCCCACTCGCCGTAAAAAGCCACTATCTGGGTTTTGCCATGAATTGGCCCCCTCATGCAGATCAAACTTTATCGGCAGAATAGTCCCTGTATAAACGTTACGCGACGTTCTACTAGCCAAACATAGTAAAACACTTCTCGTGTGTAAATAAACATGGCGTTGCAGGAGTGACACTTCTTATCTACAGGGTCTTTCGTGAGGCAATGCATAAGCGATACATTAAAAACGTATCGAAGAATAATGACGTATTTGTCAGAAATATTTATATATTTGGGGGATTCTTCCGTCTAGTTGTGAATGAAATGTACAGAACTAATTAACGGCTTATTACAACTGTTATTGTATCAGTTAACAATGTAAAGTGCACTTAAATGTATAAACCTGCTAGGAAGCCATTAGTATCTAAACTTATTTATTTTGATGATGAAGTTCCTAATGGAAAACTATAAATTGCCAGTTATTGTTCAAATTCTATCAGAAATAATCCAAGAAGGACGTAAATATTAAAGAACAGACACGTTTATAAAGTAAGTAACTAATGTAATTTACAACGAGATTTCTGGGATCTGCGTAAAAGTATACTATTCAGACTGGGGCAGTGAAATGTCGAAAATTTCGCATCATAAAAGGAAAAGAATTCGTGTATTAGCACAAATAAATTTGAACAGAATATGCAGACTCTTCTAATTTACAACAATTTTAGTAATGCACGTAAATAATTCTACATGGAATGGTTCAGTTTTCTTCAACCACATGGCGTACGTGAGACCCAATAACTGCGCTGGTGAGTGCGAATTCATTATTTATGAAATCTAAGGACACATGTAAGGGATTAATGTAATATACACGTACATACAAACATAAGTAACACTTATGAAAGATGTATATTGGAAATTAAGCAATTATCTTTTACAATAGAGTATATTTTAACAGAAACTTGGATGAAAGCATTTAACTTAATATTCTGTAAAAATAACAAAGCAGAAACTTTCAAAACAGACTAAATCTAATTTATTCGTCCTATAGTTTCTATAAAAATTAAAGCAGCCTAGTCACGTTCAAAACATCTGAAAAGCGAATACTGTATCAGAAGAAATATGAACAAACTAGCAAACCAATGAATTAAAAAGCCGAGCTGCATGTGGGAGTAAACATTTCATTCTGTACAACGTAGCGTTTCCAAGAACAAGGAACAGATATTACAACTTCGCTTGTGAGGTGACATTCATTTACAGGTCGTATTCAGATACCACAAAATGAGAGGAGAACTTGTCATTTAAATTGCAAGTCCATATTTACATAGTTAATCTCTCATACCACAAACTCTAACAAACTCTTAACAAATGTCACGATTCCCACAACCAGCAACTTGTTTCTCAACTACTAGCTACTAGCATTCCACCGCTAAAGCAAGACGGTTAACAGATGCCACATTTTCCGACGACGGGTTCCAAACAAACATCAATATCACAGAAATCAACTTCTAGAAACAATTTCACGTGCTTGTCTGATGGAGACAACTATGTCTTTGGTATAAGCACTCGTAAGTTCCTGAATGTTCATAACAAACAAACAAACGAAACAAAACAAAAAACTGGACATGATCTTGAGTTAGTTACATCCACCTTCCATCCTCATAAACCTATTTTCCTGAGATAGGTTATAATTATCTACCACCTGCAACTACCACTGCTTCACACGTTTTCATGGTGTAGCATACAGAAAACTTCACCTTTATTTTTCAACTTTCCATTTTAATATTATCCTCCTATCTCCTTTTCGGACTTCAAAGAGGTTTCGCTATAAACGTTGTACGTACATCGCTGGCTGACGTAAGAATTATTTCTATAATTTTCTCAGAAATAAATCCCAAGAAAAATAGACTACGATTGTGACTAATGAAAGTAACAGCAAAGTCTTCGTTAAAAATCTGACAGATTCTAGGACGGTTAACATGCTTCCTACTTTTAAAATGTCTCAACATTTGTTACCGTGCCCACAAAAGCCTGCAATTCGACCCTACCTTGTGCCAATTAAATTGAGTCCCAAGTCAACATCTTGTAACTCTAAGCTTAATTATAATATTATCTTCTCGTCTAAGTCTAAATCTACCGCGTGGACTTTCCTATTGAGTTTTACTGAACAACATTTTGCGGGAATTTCTCATTTTTCTGATACTTCTGGAATTAATGACCCTAAAATATTACGTGGAGAATACAAACTATGATTTTGAAGATGACTGTCTACTGGGATCTTGCTGCCTCCATCATCAAAACGATGATGTTGGGGGCAGAAAACACCTCTGAAACGTCGATAAACACGGCACAACAGCTCAAGATTGGACTCTATACTGAATCTTTCAGATTGATTTGAATATTATCCTCCTATCTAAGCCTCGGTATCCCTATACCTTAAATGAATTTGGTAACTTAGGTCTTCATGTATATTTTTAAGCAAAGTTTGTCGATATGCGCCAAATCCACTTTGCTGACAACAAGGCTCCTTACACTACGAATATTAAGAACCCGAAGAAGAAGAAGAAGCCGCGTTCAGTGGCTGGAAGATGCGACACTTTTCATTCAAATGTATACTTTATACTTTTAACAACAGTTTATAAAATGTGGTAATATCAGAGAGAACTTGTTCAGCCCTGTTTTGTAATCTCCTTGGAGTGTGCTGCTGTTCTTTGTTAAAATGTTAGTAGCTCGATATTTTTAATATTCCTTTATGTTTGATATATGCTTCGCTTTTTCAGAATACGCTTATGCATTTTTTAATATTTTGTTTGTCACTCCATTTATTTTCCTTCTCTAAAATATTTTTAATTTATTAATGTTTTCCGTGAACAGTTATGTAAAGTTCAAAGAGTAACGCGAATGAAAACACAACGGTTTATGAATCCATGAACACTGTTCGCGTGCACAAAGACACTCCCACAATACGAGGTGTGAGTTGAAAATATGGATTGTGATCTAGTGGGTTAACATGTTCTTCACTATTGCGAGTGATTACTAACGTTTCGGAAGAGCATATTGCTTCTTTTGTCCTGAATACTAAAGCGATATGTTATTGTGACTTAATGTTCCGAGAGATACTGAATTAAACACACAGTACCGCCTGGTTAGAACTGGTTAGAAACGCTATAACTACAAAGCGTTCCACTGAGAAAAAAAATCATTTTATCTAGTCGTTGATGTTCTCCTGGGATATGTAGACATGGCGTAAAGTGGAGAAAGTAGGTTTCTCAGAAACGTTGGCATCTACCGGCAAGTCCACGAGGCTCTAAAACCAAGAACATCATCAACCTCACCACTGTAAAAATAAAAAATCTCACATTATAATATCGATTGCAGTATTCCCACACTACACTGTAACTTCTACCATAAGATGAACAAGACAACATTAAAACGTGTCTTAAGGGAATAGGGCGGGGAAGTGTAGACTGAATTCTTTTGTGGCTGATGGTGGGCTATTCTGAAATCGGTTAAGAGCTCTGTTCTTACGTAAAAGACGGGGGAATTTCCTCGACTACGACTATAATCAGTTACTTTGATATTACAGCCTGCATAGTGACTGGGTGCGGACTGGACCGACAAGAGCGTAGACTTATCTTCGAGATAACGTCCGGACTGTCCTTGGGTCGACCTAGCCTGCTGTTCAGTGGGTCAGAGATCGGAGAATGAATCCGACCACTCACCTTTAATGCCGAGCTCAGGAATGTGTATAACTATAATCTAACCTCACCCCTCTTATTATGCCTTTGTGGTGTGGTACTTAGGCACAAAGAGATTTTAGCTTTACCAGCTATCAGTTGTTGCTGAGAACAATACAATTATCATCTAAGTTACAACAGGGCGAACTGCTGTTTCCGATAACAGCTACTACGTTTGTTACTCAACAGATGCAGGAATAGAATGACTTACTGCACATTGGAATACCTAATACTCAATTCAGTGTAAATTCGGGCAAATTTCTGCATACTTCGACGTGGTTAACGATGCGATTGTAAGGTACTCGAGACCCTTCCCTGAACAATGTGGGAGAGGCCAAACTAACAATACACAACTCAGGGCTCAATAAAGTGGCTGCAGACAGCTGTTTTTACAGTAAACCCTATATGAATGAATTCATTAATTAACTAAAAGAATAATGGCATTTTCGAATATTGTATTACCTGGCATGCAAATTAGGCAAGGTTATTACAAGAAAAATACTTGTAAGAATCATTTAAAATTGTTGATGGGCGGGGCATGTAGCGCGCATGGATGGGACAAGAGGTGTGCACCGGGTACTGGTTGGGAAGCCTGAGAGGAAGAGACCGCTGGGGAGACCTAGACGTAGATGGGAAGATAATCTCAGGCGGGATCTATGGGAGATAGGAGTCGAAGGAGACTGGATTTTGTTGGCTCAGGACAGAGTCCGGTGGAGGGCTTTGGTTAATTCGGTGATGAACCTTCGGGTTCGGTAAGCCATCTAGTTAGTTAGTTAATGGACTGATATTATCCTCATAATAATAAAAAAATAGTAAATCGCTGTCTTCTGGCTTGTAGCGCCGTGTAGTCTGGTAGAAGTTTACCAAGCAGATGTCCTTGCTGCCTCGGTCGTCAGGGCAATGAGTACGTTGAAACGCTGGTAAACATCTACCAGACTGCGCGGCGCTATAACCCAGAAGACTGTCACCTATCTTCGTACTGTCCGGCGTGAGTACCTCAAATCGTACTTCAGAAAACAAGTCTCTCTTCTAGTTCTCAGGTTTTAACGGTTGAGTTCGACCTATAACTTCCGCTTTCGGGATTACGCAGCGTATAATAACCTATCCTATCCATAGTTTCGGCAAACATTGCAACTGCCATCTTCAGAGTTGTGTGTTGTGGCTGGGAGTTTTGGAAGCTTTATATAGGGCAGACAGTGGATTATTGCAAAGACTCATCAAACATTGTGGCTTCCTGCTGATTGTAACATCTGTTGTTTCTACATATACTGTATTTTGGACACTACTACTTAATTTTTATATACTTTTTTGCAATAAGTATCATTAACATATAAAAAAATATTAGAAATGACATTTTAAATCTAATAATCAAAAACACAGAATTACATTTTATGAAATGAAGATCCTGAGACATCTTAAACACAGATACATCACGCATTAGATGAAGATAAACTCTTCAAACTAAATGAAGGGGTGAGAGGTACAAGACGAAACAAGATTAATCACATTCAAATAATGTAAAATTACGGAGACGTAAAAATATTATAACAAACAAGAAAGGAAGAAGAGCTTTATAAAGATTTTAAAGGCTGGGCAGAATTTCTTTTTGGATATGAAGGGACAAAGACGTTGTCGTAGACAAAGAGGGCTTTTAAAATTTTATAAATCCAAGAAAAAGAAATCGTTGAATTTCATGATAAGCAATTCAAATTTCCTTTCATATGCATTGACACGTTTCTCAAAAGAAGCAAATGATAATGTCGACACCAATTTCGAAAGCAACAGAATTATTTTAATATTCTTATAGAAATTCTCGTAAATGTTTAACGGTAATAGTCTACTTGCTCACAAACATAACTCCACGCTTTGATTGGTTATAAACAGTTCAAAAAAGAAAAAAAAGAGGGAAAGAGTAAAATAGGAAAGGAATTACTTGCAGATGAACTACAAATTCAGAAAACGCACTTAAATTCGTGCAAACAGTAACTGGGGGAGGGGAAAGAGGAAATATACAGTATTGATTTTCAGTGGGGCGCTTTGGAGTATTTGGACCCATAATTCAAATACTTTAATCAGAGATAGTAAATAAAAATAAATTATAAATACAAGTCAAGATAACTGAAGTCACACACAAGAAACTGATTGTACTTTTGCTGCTACTGGAAACTGGGGCTGCTGAGAGCATGCTTCCCATTCAACTGCTCGGACGGTCTGCATAAGAATTCGTTTATTCAGTTCGGTTCTGACCCCCGCAATTTGCAAGTCTCTGCAGGAAAACCAATAGCGCGCCTACAAATCGTCTGCAAGTCAAAGAGCCACATAAAGTTCAAGTTTCAGGACAGAATCGATTGGAACCAGACACATTTCATCTACGTAATTCATGAATACTGAAGACATTGCCCCAAAAATAAGATTTCCTTCAGAAAAGTTTGTAGAGTGCGTCTTACTCTTAATATAAAATGTGTTTACCTCTTACTTCTGTGTTACTGTGTGCACCAAAAAATTACATCTCATGAACTGTATATATAGATTCTAAAAGGTTATCATTATTATATACAATTTAAAATATAAGATTATTTATAAATTAGTTTCATTTAAAAGTGTCCATTCCAGTGTTAGTGCGCTTACTTCACCTTGGTATGTATTTTCATATTAGGCTACCTAATTTTCTACTAGAGTGACGATTTGAGTAGTCTCACATTTCTAAATGCACGAAGGTAAAGATTTTCGTCCCGTGCGAACGTCTCCTTTCAAGGCGCCTGAAGGTCATTTGAACAGAATAAATTATGGGAACCTAAGCATAATTGGGAGTATGTTATTAACATGAATCTTGAAACTAGAGCTGGCGGCATGAAGATAGGGCTGAGTGGCAGTCTTCTTTAACACGCAATGAACCTTTAGGTTCCAAGTATGAAATTCCTTAACAATTTAAATAACTAGGGCTGTACATATTTCAAGGAAATTCTTTGCCATACAATTGCAGTCTTCATATTTAAAACGCAATGCAGTACTAAGTGCTCTGTTATTGAATGAAATACCACATTTAATCAGAACGATAAATACAATAGTCCTAAAATATAACATTCAGGGGACTTTATAGTACGTTTTAATGGGTCATAGTTGCGAAGACAAATAGCATTATACTCTGGAGGGATGTCTCACTGATGAGTTCGCTGCCTTTATTGCTCTGAGCGTTCCACCTCTCTCATTTTCCTTGTAATTAACCCCTCGCTGTGTGGACATTTAGCACAGCTACGAGACCAGATCTAATTATTTATACGTGCCCGCGGCGTCACAGAATTACAAGGCTGCCTCAGCAATTATCTGTAATTTACAATTACACTTTCCGAATATTGCTGATTATGAAGGCGCTACCGGCTGGAGGCAAGGAAATTAGTCTAGACATAAATAAGCAAGTAACTAAATTTATATGTGCAAATTATGCGATAACGCCAGAGGTTTCTGTTTCATTAATGGCCTTAAATCCAACTGTAACTTAGGTTTTCAGTTGTTTTCCTCAGTACCTCCAGGAAAACGGTGGAGTGCTGCTTTAAAATACGTCATTATCATTTACCTTCCAAATGATACTTCTTTATCACCCTCTATTTTGACTATGCAGTTATGAAAGCGTGGTGAAGTAAGACAAGAACAATGGCAAGGAAGGTATGATGGTCTGCTTCTAGGTGCTTTTGCAAATAAAAGTTGTATAAATAAGCCAAGTCCTTCTGTCTGTTCGTACGTAACAACTTGAGAACAGCTAAACAAATTTTAATGAAATTTTTTATTTGTAACCTTTAATGAAATTATTTGCCACACTGCATTGCTGATTATAATTGTATAACAATAACGGACACTATGAACGAACATCTACGTGAATTATTTTTCGCGCGGAAGTGACTGACTGAAGAATCCCCGCATGGGGAATCCTAGCCTGCCACCACGTTAGGAAGTGATGTGCCTTGTCTTCTGGGTTGTAGCGCCCGGGCGTTTACTTTGGTAGATGCTTACCAGCGTTTCCGAGGTTCTTACTGCCCTAATGATGGGAGGAATTCAAACATTCCAAAAGACAGCCATCTTCACAATCGCAAAGTGAGAACTTCAAATCCTACTCATTGTAATCTTCTTGGTATTTATGACGAAAAGGTGACAGGAGAAATCTGTTTGCAAAAAATATAGGATAGGTATATAAGCAATTAATTTAGTTACATAATTTACTGAAAAAATAAATTTGTTTACACAGTGTTAGCAAGAGGTCTGAGTTCAACAAAAGCATTAACAGAATTAGAATTACTCTCAGGTTCACTTTCTTTGAATAGCAGAAGCTGGCCATTTGCTAACATACACTGAGAAATCTTATTCTTCTTGTGCGTAGGTGCATAAGGATGTCATTAAAAATGGTTGATGAGGCTCGTTTTCTCCTGAAGGACTACACGTACACTGTAGCCATGGAAACGACTCAAGAACGTCATCTGAGCATCAGATCGTGCAAGGAGAAATAATTTTCAACAAGAAAACAAATGAAGGTGGCTGTCTTGTGGGTTGTAGCACCGTATGGTCTGATACAAGTTGCTGCGTCCATCATTCGGGCGATGATAGCCCTGATAATGGAGGCAGCAAGGACCTCCGAAACATTTATAAATTTTTACCAGGTTATACGATGATACAGTTTGTAAACGAGCTATTTTCGTACTCACCACGGTGAGAACCTGAAATCTTATTAAGTATGACTACTGACTACACAAAATCATTCGTAACTATCGCTTACCAAACCCACCTCATTGATCAAATTTCCATGACGAGGGACTCATTACATTATCTGTGGAAACACGTGGTCCTGGTAGATAACTTCATCACAGGAAATTGCTCTGGTCTTGACGGCCTGTGTTAAGCCACATAACCGTCACGATCAGGACACGAGGAATTAATGGACGTAATAGGGTCAGAGCGCGAAGTTGATAATATTATTACAGAAAGGAATATCGGGATTAAGAACGAAAGAAAGAATGATAAGAATTATATTTTAGAAAGAAAGAAAAAAGACATGAGAGAATAAATATTTGAAAATGAAGTCCAAATACAAGAAAGAAGGGCACAAATATCAAATAATGAAAAACATACAAGCGAAATAGAGGACTAAACAAATTAAGGAAAATGGAAACGTGTAGATAAAGATAGAGTAAAACAGATAGAAAAACATTGCTTTAGAAAACATGGGTCCAACTTTTTGTATGTGAGAAATTAACAAGAGGCACAATTTTATTTTCACTTAATACAATTTTACTAACATGATGTACTGAGCTTAAATGTAGCAATATGAAAACAAGCTGTAGTAGCCATCGTGATTTTACAATGAAACACAAGCTGACACCGCTCACTAGTCAGTAAAATTGCTCAAGAAACTTATGTAGCATCCAACATGAATACCTCGGCTCCGAATTAAATAAAAATATGGCGAGTCGCTTTAGTGCTCACTTCACACAAATAACGAACTCGCTAAACTCGTACGACGAACAGCCTGTAGGAAGCAATCGATCCTACATTTGGAAGTTCAAAGCGCTTGAGGTGCATTTGCTATGTATGTCAGATTCACGGCACAGGACGTATAATGCATTCGGTATTCACCACAGTCCTTTAAGCTGTTCGGTCATTCTACTACCCAGTCGCATGACGAGATGTGTGCGAGGAACGAAGAAGAAATTTGTTAAATTGTTCCTTCGGACTTGGTCCGTCGTCTAAGAACTGTAAAATTACGTCTCGGAAGCCGGATTCTACTTCCATAAACAGGTAAAAAAATATGTGAAAAACTGTCTGGCTTAGCTAGTTCCAAACCTGCACCACCATAAAGGTTTTCTGTCTTATTTTGTCAGATGACGGAAACAGAAACGTAATTTTGTAATATTTAGACGACGGACAAATTCAAAAAGAAAAATACAACAGAATGTAAGGAACTGTCGTCAGAAGAGTTAAAAGAAGTAACATGCTTTTACAACATGAACTGCCACATATTTCTTTCATTGTACACTTAACGTCGCGTGATGGCATAAGTTTCGGCAATGATGGTTCGTAAACGGGAGGTTCCGGGTTTGTGTCTTGGCTCGGATGTCACTTAAGTTTTCTCTTGGATAGCATCTTAATATATGTCACGACATTCTCCTTAAACATTTCTCGATCTCATCATTTAGAATCATCTTCGCTGTCGAAACTACTGAAACTGCACTTGAAGAAAGAGTCGTTAAATTGGAAAACAGAATAAAAAAAACTTACGTAGTAAATTTTTAAGTTCTCATTACAGAGTGCGAAGATGACTTGTCTCGTGTTATGTTGCTGCTTCCAACATGAAAAATATGATGATGGAGACAGCAAGCACCTCTGAAACGTCGGTAAACTTCTATAAGACTACATGGCGCTACAACCCAAAAGACAATCATCTTCATAACCACTTATGATTCATAAAATATCTCTCCGAATTTTTCTTTAAAATACATTTAATTTATAATTCATATTTTACACACGAAATTTCCTAATGCTTCCGTTCCTGCATAATGACTGATATTCACTATCTCTATTTTAAATTAGCCTTATATCTGGCACAGTGTTTTTGTCTTATTTTACGACGTTTAGTCAGTTCCATAGGTTAAATACACTTATTTACGACTTGTAAACGTTGCATGAGAAAGTGGTCGTTCCTACTGTCAAACACCACAAAAATCTTATTTAACATGGCCGATATTTGGACCGAGATTCGAAATAACAACGTTCAGCATTTAGTATGTTAAAGATCTACGAATTGTCCTTATGCTTACAATTTTAATTAAGCATTTTTTATTCATCCCAAAATGCAGTTGTGGGACTTAAAAGGCGTTAGCAGTTTATTTTTCTAAAACTAGGCTATAAAGATGGCGGAAGGTTGAGTAAGGCGTTATACAGATATTTATCTCTAATTGCTGTGCAGCTTAACTACAATTAAGATTTCCCTTAGTTGGTAAGAAGATCCGACAGCGGTAAACCAGCATCCTTATTATAAATGCAAATTTCTATCGATTTCCATCCCCAGAATGTACAGAACTCAGAAAGAGAATCTATATTATTTCCAGGGCATCATGCCGGAAAACCGTGTCAGCACATTTGCATAATCGGAGATATTTGATCTAATAATATAAAACAGCAAGATGCATGCCAAGATAGAAGGTGATAATGCTAATTCGGCTCTACACAGAGACAGACAACTAAGTTTGGGCGTATGGAAAAAAATAATGCACATTTGGCAATTCAAATAAGCGTAAGAACTCAATATCCATCAAAACATTCATTTCGTTCATACACCCTTCTAGCATAATTCCCTCGGTATTCTGAAACAGCTAAATTCTGGCACGAGATGATTTTAACGAGTGGTGTGGATCCCGATCGATCAGCACGTGAGAGTGGAGTTTGATTTTCAACGTTGCGGGAGCAGCAACCCAGGAGACAAAACCATCTTCATATTCGCCACGGTGACAACCTGAAATCCAACTAAATATTTGCTTGTTCATCAATAAAAGAAAATTAAATTAACTGGAGCCTAATGTAGGTTATGAAAATGGGTTAAATAAGGGCAAGTATATTTATAAAGGTAAACCACTCATTTTCTTAACAAGCTTACATGAAACAAAATATGAGACGGGAAACCATATGTAAGACCTTCCTCCTCAAGAACGCTACCGATATCAGAAATTAAAATATGCTATTTAAAATTGATATCTTATAAAATGCATGAAACTGACAACGCATTAGAATCCTTTTAGAACGTTATTTTGAATTTAAAATCTTATAAAATTATATTACTTCAATTTCTTTTATGACACAGATATTCCCACAATATTTCTACCTTACGAATGATTCACTGTTACATCTGCTAAAAGGTTTTCTTTCGTAACTGTTCCATTTAAGGTTTCGTTTAAAATCGTTTTAAATCACTTTACTTACTTATATTACATAATTATTAGCATTATATCTTAAATTTGTAAATGAACTACCGTTACAGCCAAGTAACTAAGCCGCTTACGAAATTGGTAAAACACCGAACACCTGCGCTCTTCTGGCGAGACCTCCGGATGGATATAAACATAACAACGAACTTTCGCAATTAGGTCATTCTCCGTTTTTCGTAAAAGAAAGAAACGACAATCAAAGCCAAAATAACAATAAGAACCGCAGGTCCTTCAATTAAAATTACTACCCTCGCTATTAGAACGACTTTCCAAGGAATTCTGCAGATATTCATGACGTACTCCTTCCTTATGATGAATATCATAAGGTAAGGGGCCTGAGATGAAGGAGCGCGCTTCAAAAACCCTTCATAAATAACTGGGTCAAACCCAAAACTCGATACTCTAGAAGTTGGAGAAAAACCTCTTCCTTTGCAGTATAGATCATACAGGAGTCCAAACGACAGTGTCGTCTAATGGATGTAAGTCGGTCGATTTCCCTCATCAGGCCCTGATTATGGAGGCAGCAAGGACCTCTGAAACGTCTGTAACCTTCTACGAGACTACACTGCACAGCAACCCAGAAGACAGACATCTTAAAAAATATAGTTTTATATAAATTTCAAACATCTCTTTCACACGTATAAGAAGCGTATAACGATTACGTACTATAGTATTTAAAATGCGGTTGCTTCTCCAGGTATATACCTGGAGAAGCAACCGCGGATTACATGAATTCTATAGAATTTATCACTTGAACAGCGTAAAGCTATTCTGGCAAGTATTTGGAAATTATGTTCCAGTTCTCTTGTTCAATTCAGAACACAGAATTATGACCTAGCTCCAGCACCAGTGAAGATAACTCGACAGACTACACGATGTCGTTAAACAGCAAATTTCGCGAATACCTCTACTCCTGGTACACTTTGATGTCTGCCATCTCTTTTCACGCAAACTGACGAGCGTAGAGCCCGAACACTTCCCTCAACACCACCCACGCACTGCCTTCCTTAAGCGCTAAACGGTACATGCAAATTCTACGAATAATTCTCTCCTACTAATTCTGTCCCATTTTCTTGCATATTGATTTAGTAATGTAGGAAAGAACGATGTAACGAAGTAACACTGCCCTCTTAAAAATTATCAGTTTTAATTTCGGCAGATATATTGTGTAATACTCATGTCGTCTTGAATTTCCTAAACTACACTCGGGATAAGCTTCATAGACGATGTCACTTCTTCTGAAATCTAAAATCAAAGTTACCGCTATATTCGGTGCTGTCAAGCAATTCATCGCCCTGATGATGGAGGCAGTATGGCCTCTGAAACGTTGGTGGAAATCTACCAAACTACACTGCGCAATAACCCAGAAGACAGCTGTCTTCAATAATAAACCTTGGTTTAGAAGATACTTTGAAGAGGTGGTTGTAGGATATGTTAATGTAATATCCCGGTATTCATATGGTAAGACCTAAGTATACCATAAGCAATCTAAGTCAGGGTAGCTAGTAATCTAGGCGAGGTTCTTACATACCAGGTACCTCTCGAATATTAATTTACAGAGTTACCGCTACGTCAACTTGGTCCTTCTAAGACAAATTACATATTACCGCAGATGTAGGGTTGTAAACGACCCAAGCGGAGATTTAAAATATAGTGAGCAGATGTAACTAATCGCTGACTCATAACCATGATGTATAACGTTCACGAACGTGATGACAAATTATTAAGTTCTAAAAAAATCGTATTATGGCGAAGGTGGTTTACACTAAAAGGAATAAAAAATACATGTCAACCGAAAACGAGGCAGAATATGATAAATAAAATACTCGATGAAATGCAGACAGATAAAGGAATCGCGGAAATACGATACTCCCCATATAAGCACCTTAATCAGGCTCAGAATACCGAGTTCTTATCTCGGTCAGTCCACTGGCTATCCCAAATTATGTTTTGTGGCTTTTCTCACTTTTCAAGATGAACGCTGGGGTATTATATTCAAGTAGGCCACAAGTATCTAATTCCACTCATAATCATACTCCCACATTGCTTGAACGCTATATAGCGTCTCCGGTTGGAAAGTAACGCTAAATTACTTTAGAACCTAGTAACTTTAAATAATGAAGAAACAAAATAAATAAATGAACTCACCACCGATCTCTGACCACCATCAGATCTACATAAATGGTCAAATTACTGTCGTTTCGTGTCCCATTCATAAACTCTGACGCTCTAAATCTACATTTTAAAGACATAATTCCATCACGTACACAGAAATTTAAAATTCTTAATACATTCATCGTCACGTAGTTGATATCATTCTGTTTGCCCATGAGGGAAATTCCATCGTCAAGACTGAATACTGGAAGACTCACAGAATTCCCGCAGTCAGTGCGAGGAATTTTAACATTTTATTATAATCTTTCTTGCCCAAAGCTTATTATACGCCTTAATTGTTCGAAATGTGGTCACATCGTTGTATATCATAAAAATATAATCCATAAAGCTAGGAATATTTGTCTTTACAGTAGCTCGAACCCAAGTTATATTTTTAGGGCTGCAGCTCCTTTAGTCTCCCTGCCGAAATAAATAACTTTTGTCTTGACACCGTTCTTTCATCTTTCTTAGGTTATGAGCTGTAAATGACGAACTTCTCAGGACTTGAACTCAGGAGTTTAGACCTTTCTATGTTCTCTTCCTGGTCTCAAGGAACGAGCTTGACAATTTTGGCGCAAATCAGTTTATCAGTTGTCGAGCTAGGAGTGAATATACACAATTTCAATCTTATGCTCTCTGCTTCTCCTGCCTTCATCATTCATGTACACCCACGTCGTGTTACAGCCGATCCCTTCACAAATATCACGAAAGCAGAATAATATCTTCGGGCACTTTTTCTAATGTCTGAGGTGGGGGTCTATACTTAAAATATACGTTTCAAGTGTTTAAGTTGCTTACAAAACATGCAAATGAGAAAAATAACAGGCGCTTCTTGGCAATTAGCTATGTAAGTATGATGTTACATTCAAACATTTCGGAGATCGTTTCTACCTCCATCATCAGGACGATCAGTAAATAAATGTGAAACGTCGGCAAACTTCTACGAGACTACACGGTGCAACATCCTAGAAGGCTATTATATTCATATTCGCAGCCATCAGAACCTGAAATCTCTGTGACTGGCGTTCTTCACAGCGTTTCTTAATCGTTCCGGGCAAGGGCTCGGGTAGTGCCACGCAACTGACCATTATCATGCCACTAATTTAAAAATCATCCTGTCATCAGACGTCACATAACTCGTGTAATTTGGAAAACCGTATTAATTGAACAAATCGGTCAAAGACTGTTCATTCTGAAGCTTACGGACGCAGCGAATTCTTTTCATTTAGTCTGTGAAGGAACTCGTGACCGTCCCCCAAGAATAACAAAATCCCCATTTTAGTCGGCCCTTCCTTCTACATCTAATTTCATTCGGCCTCTTCTTATGAATTCACAGAGCGTGCTGTAGAATCCAGGCGCTCCTTGGAATGTGAAGTGGAATTAGCCTGGCTACCCAGGATGCAAAGGACAGTTACAAATCTCCTGTCAGTATAAATCACTCTTTATGTTATGTTGGAGGAGTACTCTTATGGAGAAACAGGGGAACACAGAACAGAACCTACGTATGAATATGAAATTTACCTAAAGAAGTTCTTTAATATTAAGCAACTTTTCCCCAGCAAACAGTTGTACTGGCTAGCTAAATGTCCACCTAAGAATTCCGTGTTATAGAGAAATTTCTGTAAAGTTAACAGATGATCAGAAGGTCTAGAAAATCTCAGATTCCAAGGAAGATAACGTCTTGACTTAACGTATCACTTTCATCTTGCAACCTGAATGTGAAGGCGACATGTTCATTCGAAACGTTGGTAATCACCTACAAGACTTCACGAAATACCACAATTCATGATGTAAAGTTTATACGAGATTTCTGATTCTCACCGCGGCGAGGATAAAGATGGTTGTCTTCTGGGTTGTTCTGGTAGAAGTTTACTGACATTTCAGAAGTGCTTGCTACATTCATCGTCAGGGCGACCATCGGCCTGATGATGGAGACACCAAGCACCTCTGAAACGTAGGAAAACGTTTAGAAAAATACACGACGCAACAACCCAGAGGGCAGCCAAGTTGAATGAACTGGTCAATCTTCATGTCGAACGCCACAGTGCAATATGACGGTTCTATGGCAATGCGGGCTGATAACATTGCGTGTAGCCATGCACCAGTGATATCTGCATTACAATAATGAATGACGAATTACGAACGACTGTAGTCACAGGGTACCATTATTTGATCGCCACAACTCAGTGATTCTTGTATTATTTAATGACGCTTTTTAACTTCATGTGCTGTACAGCGCCAAAATATAGGAGTGTTTTTCATACGTTATAAACGGACGTGGATAGAATCCGCCTCGGAATTGTGGCAGGGAAGCCTCTTGCAAAACGATCATATCAAATACCAATAAGAATATGGGAGGGTAAATTCAGTATCAGTCACAAGGAAGTTAGTTGTAAAGGTTAGACACGGAAGGAACTAACCAAGGATCGTGTCCAATGGCAGGTTTTCATAATAGCAGTATTCAAACTTGGGTTATGTTTACAGAGTCGATTATACACGCTTATAAGTAATAGGCCTATAAATTCTTATTAAGATTTCCGTCTTCTGGGTTGTTGCGCTGTGTAGTCTGGTCGATGTTTACCAACGTTTCAGAGGTCATACTGCCTCTGTCATCAGGACGATGAGTATGAAGATTTCTGTCTTCTGGGTTGTTGGGCTGTGTAGTCTGGTCGATGTTAACCAACGTTTCAGAGGTCATACTGCCTCCGTCATCAGGGCGATGAGTATAAAGATTTCTGTCTTCTGGGTTGTTGCGCTGTATAGTCTGGTAGATGTTTACCAACGTTTCAGAGGTCATACTGCCTCCGTCATCAGGGCGATAAGTATGAAGATTTCTGTCTTCTGGGTTGTTGCGCTGTGTAGTCTGGTAGATGTTTACCAACGTTTCAGAGGTCATACTGCCTCCGTCATCAGGGCGATGAGTATGAAGATTTCTGTCTTCTGGGTTGTTGCGCTGTGTAGTCTGGTCGATGTTAACCAACGTTTCAGAGGTCATACTGCCTCCGTCATCAGAGTATGAAGATTTCTGTCTTCTGGGTTGTTGCGCTGTGTAGTCTGGTCGATGTTAACCAACGTTTCAGAGGTCATACTGCCTCCGTCATCAGAGTATGAAGATTTCCGTCTTCTGGGTTGTTGCGCTGTGTAGTCTGGTCGATGTTAACCAACGTTTCAGAGGTCATACTGCCTCCGTCATCAGAGTATGAAGATTTCTGTCTTCTGGGTTGTTGCGCTGTGTAGTCTGGTCGATGTTAACCAACGTTTCAGAGGTCATACTGCCTCCGTCATCAGGGCGATGAGTATGAAGATTTCTGTCTTCTGGGTTGTTGGGCTGTATAGTCTGGTAGATGTTTACCAACGTTTCAGAGGTCATACTGCCTCCGTCATCAGGGCGATGAGTATGAAGATTTCTGTCTTCTGGGTTGTTGGGCTGTGTAGTCTGGTAGATGTTTACCAACGTTTCAGAGGTCATACTGCCTCCGTCATCAGGGCGATGACGGAGGCAGTATGACCTCCGAAACGTTGGTAAACATCGACCAGACTACACAGCGCAACAACCCAGAAGACAGAAATCTTCATACTCACCGCTGTGAAAACCTCAAGTCTTACAAATTCTTATTACTCTTTCATGTCCTACTGTATCATCTTATGTAACAGATCCGTACGTTTTAACAAAATCACGTAATTTCGCAGCTTTCATAATATAAGTTCGAACACTTCTTCTTTATGTCATTAACCGAGTCGATCATGTCAGTTTGACTCACTTGACGTTTTACAATTCTTCCGTACTGCTAAACAAATTCCTTTAGCTTCTTCTGTAATTGGCGGTTAATTAAGTCGTTGGTAGAAGTGTACAACACTGATTGGCCATTATATCGTCATAATAGATTGTACACAATTACATATGTGTGACTAACCGGAATCAAAATTGTCCATTACAATTACGACCAGAAGCTATACGCATGGGAACCACCACACGACAATAACCACAAGATTTTCATCGACGCAACAATACTCTTAACAGGTAAATATTGGTACTCCATGTTATATGCAATATCGTGAATTCAGGTGCTCAACGTCGATATTTAATCAATGAATGAAATAAGAAAGAAAATACAGTGCTTAATTGTGTGTCACAAACGCAGTTTTGCCATCCCGATCCGTCTCAATCAATAAACCGAAAAGTGACCATTCTAGATAGGTTCGTGTGTCTCAGACTGAGTGTGAATTTAAGTAGAGTAGGAAAAACCTCCATCCGCCTTTACATTTAGTACCTGCAGGCCATGTACTCACCTTTACGTAGGTGATCCACCACTATGATCACACCCCCATGTATAAACCATCATCAGGACGATGATCTCCCTGATGATGGAGGCAGCAACGACATGTGAAACGTCGGCAAACGTCTACCTGGCAACCATCTTCATGTTCGCAGCCATGAAAACCTGAAATCCAACAAGATTAAAGCAGTGCTGAGTTTTGTGAAATGCAAGTCACTGTCTCGGAAACCGAAATTAAGAATAGATTTTATGAAATGGAAGTACGTCATCATTAACCATAACTTCTGTTACAGATGATGAACAAAAGAGCAGGCCCACCGTTGAAGTCCAAGTAGCGTTATAGCGTTCAGTCCGTGTGACTTGTGGCGTTGCTTTTGTCCGCTTTGCAGGTGGACGCTTCTGAATGGCAGAGACTCTGAGTACTTAATGGGATTTGTAATATAGATTCATCCCGTCAGGGCATTATCCAGGATTTCATTATGGTACGACGATGGTCAGAGGCGCACAGAACGTTAGTGAATTTCATCATAAAACTGGTAAAGCCAAGACAGATTTCCAACAATTTCATATAAATCTAGCTTTTATATTTGTGATAACTAGTAAGTGACAGACTGATTTAAGTCATGTTATATTTTATCTCAACTTTTTATATGTAAATGTTTTGTCATAACGTTCTGAAAAATATTTTATCAAGAGGTGTCTACGATATAAAAGAATATCTCTTTGATAGA
The DNA here is from genome assembly GCF_977971745.1 of Zootermopsis nevadensis. Lineage (NCBI taxonomy): Eukaryota > Metazoa > Arthropoda > Insecta > Blattodea > Termopsidae > Zootermopsis > Zootermopsis nevadensis. The sequence goes on from NW_028259157.1 coordinate 6,790,218, forward strand.
AAGAAATTCTAATTCTCTCGGTAAATTTCAGATTATTAAATAACTCCAGCTTTCGTCGAATGTGTAGAATATAATTAGATCATAACAGTTTAATCTGAAAATTAAATATCTGGACGCGTCTATCTTAAATGTGTTAAAGAAAGAAAACTAACCAATCTCAATTTTAAAACTGACTTTTTAGGTTATTTAACAATGCTACTTTAATCGCATAAGACTCTATCTTAATAATTGTTGAAATTTAATTACAAACAAAAATTTAACTTATCTCGTTGCAACAGTAACATAATGAATTTCATAAAATTGTTAAAACTTGTCAGTTAAGGCAGATCCCGCGCTCCCTTAATTTTATGTGGGCCTGTATAGTGGAAACTTATTATCGTAATATGAAATCTAACACTATCGGGCAAACATGATCATGATTTCGCGTTGACACGTAGTATATGAACTTTTAATTTGTTATAAATGAACATACAATGTTCATGAGGTATGGTCATGAGGGGAACATTTGGCATTGTATAGTAAATAAGAGCCCTGTCTTGCCATTGCTTAATACTTTAACCTAACCATTTTCTTCGTCTCGCAAAATTAATTTACAAGTTATGATGCAAAAATCATGTTTCCACTGGAAATATAAGCACTGAATGAGGTAATATTATATTCCGACAAAGGCAAGTAGTTATTTACGCGAAGAGTTCTGGCATAGGCGTCTGGTTAATAAATGGAATGGCGAGGTTGCTAGTCCGGTTTCTCGCCACATAGCAATTCGACTTGGTTGGGAAAAAACTAAATATCCTTTAGAGAGACAAACGTCCTCCCCATCGATGTTCAGTACAGAAAGTGAGAGTTCTCGAGTCCGCGCAGTTTTACGCAGAGATCTAAAATGTAGGAACTGTCAATAAAATGGAGATTTTATCATTCTTTCGGACCAGATGGAGAAGGAGCAAACACTTGTGTTGCGAGTTGCGTTCTTTGAATCAATCTTCAAAAGGATTCGAAGCCCAGAATTAAATTAATTTCGGATTTAACAGTGGTCCTAGAGAACAAAGCGTGGCTTTGTCCACGTACACAGACGCTTCGAATGAATGACCGAGTTCGGTTATTCAAAATCGATATTTCAAATACAGAGACTATATTGCCTTGAATAAAACAGTAAGTTGAGTTTAATAGTGAGTAGAGACTAAGACTTTGGTAGAAAGATTTTATGGCTTAGGCCTACTAAATTCAAATAACTTCTCCTAACCTAGCGGTCGATTAGAGATTCTGAGGGGAAAAAAGATTTGAAAATACGTGGCACGACAATTGCCTGGTAAGAGGAGAACTCTGTACTTCTAAATAATCGGCATTGTTCTTGACTCATTGTAAAGTAATTATATAATTAAGAATTCATAATTTTCCTGTTAAAGCTAGTTTCCTTTCTACGCTAACAGCAAATATTAACTTCACTTGATCAAGTATTTAAATGATGATAAGAGACACGTTTCCTGTTAGAATGCATAATGTGACAAGTATGTTACTGCAGTCTTTGTGGAATACACAAATACTTTTTCATGCCCTATATATATAACACATCATTAAATATTTCAGACTATTAACCCATCTTCAACTGTTCCCTGTTCGTTTATTATTACCGGTTTGGAACGACGCTGTTAATTTTAATATTTTAACTAAAAAGAAAGTGAAAAATGACCTAAAAACTACTGCCGATCGGTAGAAGGAAGTAGTTCTGTGACCTCGCACTTGTTGCTGACAGTAGCTCAATAGGTTCGATATTTATTATATACATCGCGACAGAGTATAAGTACCTATAGTATAATGAAATATAAATTCAGCTTTTACTTTGGATTACTGAACGACGCTTTATCAACTAACAGGCAATGTTGCGTCGAACATTACGATAAGTATGTACGTAATGGATTGTAAACCACGCTGAAAGAATCAGTTGCGGTCAACTTCGAAAAACTAAAGTCACGAGAAGAGAAACTTAGGTAACCCTGCTGAGAGTCAAACCGGGGCACACCAAAACACAGGTCTCAAGCCACGTCACACTAACTTGCTGTGCTTTGATCAGGAAGCTGTATAATTTGTTTTGTCTCTCGATGCGTTTAGTCTCTAGGACTACCAAATGTTGAACTCGCGGGATTGACAAAGCCGAACCAAAAGAGTATAACTCTGCTTCATATTCGGGAAGAATTCTATACTGACGGAGGATTTTCGTGGTTTTACTCAATTTTTGTGACCAAGTTTCCAGATGGGCCATGACTGCTTTCTTCCGCGTCATTCCTAATTGACCAAATCATCGAATTATTTTAAGCTTCATGACCAAGGTAGTTAGATATAGTCGTTAAATAAACAAGTACAAATTAACCAAACTTCACATTTATAATTGTGCTTGAATTTTTCCCGTTCCTCTCACAATTTGTTTTTCTTATTAGATTTTTGTAAGCCTTAAAAATGTGTCTCTGAAAAACAATCTTACATGTTTGAAATACTTAAATGAATAATTCACGAATGTTAATAATATATATTGCAGATTGATATAAGGTTGTCAAATGATATAGTGCAGTATCATGCAGCCATTGATTTTCTAATTCCTACCCCAGTTCGCAACATGTGGCAGCATGAAGATTTATGTAAGCCGTTGAGTGTGGGTGGAGAGATACAGCTCTGGCAATGGAAAATGAGTTAAAATGTTTCTCTCCCCCTGCGAAAAAAGGAAAACCGCAACATGAAGTGTTGAAAATTCTGTCACAAATGCTTAACATTAATCATAATAGTTATGGCATCTGAGGTGAAATTTTCACGGAAAACCTCTCACAGTGTTGCTCTTTACAAAACAGGATGTGCAGCAGATGTTATTTGTTTCAGAATAATTTTCAAGCAACTTCAGCAAAGCTATTTATAAAATTAAAATAATCTCGTAAGATTTTACGTTCTCAATGCGAGCAGTAAAAAAAGACGTCTCTCCTCTGGGTTGTAGTCTAGTAGAAGTTCGCCGACGTTTCAGAGGTTCTTGCCACCATCGTCAGACAGATCATCGCTGTAATTACGGAGGCAGTAGGTACTTCCGAAACGTCGCCAAACATCTACCAGACAATGCGAAACTACAACCCAGAAGGCAGCCACATTATAATAGTCTATTTCTACAGAAATATACACCAATTGCTTAGTTCATTTAACGAAGCTGTCTCAACTACACGGACTATACACCATAAATAGAAGTCTGTGATGATGAATTGTGAGAACTTGGAAGGAAATTTTGTGACGTATAGCATCTGCTTGGAGAGAAGGAAGAACACGAAAAACCTGTCAGGATATAAGTCCTTGACTAAAAAGTCTTATATTTTGTTGTACTGGTCGAGAAGTGCCTTTCTACAGGTCGATCACTCATGCAAGTAGTCCTACCAAATTTCTAAAGCTCTAAGTCTCGAAAGTAAGCAGTAATTTTAACCTATTTATTCAGAATTTGTCTTATTAAATATGTCAAGGTATTCAGAAATTACAAAAGCGAAAACGAAATACTCACAAATGCGCCTGGTATGCATTTAGAGTGTAATTTTCTTCCATTTGTCTAATTATAATTAATGATCAATAATAAATAAATAAAAGAAGTTAGACCGTATATATCGAAATATTTCGCAAAATATTTAATTTGCCAAATTCATTACACCCGTTTAACATGAGAAAGCCGATAATTGTATACCGACCACCTACATTAATAAGAAAGGCCCGGCCAGCGAGCCTATCACTTCTAAGAACGTTTGAACATCCCTAACTTAAAATATCTACACTTCTAAGATTTTTGAACAGATCAGAGAACTTGTAAATTAAAGATAAACAATTTGAAATTTAATATTCTTTGCAAAAACATATGTCTGTAATTAATTAGTAACATGTTACAAAGGCCTCCTCTTGAAAACTCAAGTGTTCTTCATTTTGTTGTAAAATCCGAATTTTTATGTAACAGTAACTTCACAAGTTAGTGAGACTTAAATGAATTAAAATATTTGTCGAACATTCGCAAGAATATTGCACTTCTGGTCTTTGGCGTCGTGTGGACTCGTCGATAGATGCCAACGTTTCGGAGAAACGTGCTGTTTCCATTCAGCTCAGAAGACCTGAAGATAGACACAGCGTATTTCTCCGAAACGTTGGCATCTATCGACGCCAAAGACCAGAAGAACATCACAATCATCCTCACGCCGTGAAAACCTAAAATTCCATATACTTGCGTAACAATTTAATTTATGAGTTACCCTGTAATACGTCACGTAGGCCTGTATCATGAATATGCATTCTAACTGTGACACAAAGTTCGTATGTTGTTACAAAATATGCTGAATGAGTCTACCGTTCTCCGTAATTCAGTTTTGCTGGCGCCATTTTAACGTGCGCCATGTTTCACCGAGGTGGTTAGGAATGTCAAAAACACCTGCCGTGATGTATCGGTGCTGAAACAGATACCCTGTTGTATTCAGTAAGATAATTAAAATATCCTGCCTTCGTATATTGTTGCACATTTCAATAGCTGTGCCTTCTAAACAGTTCGACAGCATTAGGCAATCCTGCGTATTCGAGATTTATGTATTCGAATTTAAGCTAAGATCCTGAATGAGATTCCTCATATATTGGCTCATTAACAACAGGTAAATGATAGGTGTTCAGTGGGCTACGAGTAATTTTTAACATCATTATCAGTTTATCTAACTAATTAAATTAACCTGATATAGCAAAACCCTTCTTGAGAAATGAGACAAGTCGTTCAGGGAGTTAAGGTAATTTCTTCTTCTTACAGAACACAAAGTATTATTATCGTCGTCACAACAGCCTATAACTGGAAACTATTCTCAGCCAGATAAAAACCATTAAACTTTGCATACCGTGTAGTGTATTAGAATATCAAATAAGTAACAAACAACTATTAACACTATAAAAAAGACACGCCATACGCGTTTCAACTTCAAGAGGTCATCATCGAATCAATAGCTAAGTGCATAATTCTACTCTGTGAATAACAACACCTAGTGCAGTATCGTTTGAAAAAAAACTTTTGTGAAACACCTTATTTATTTCTAAATCCAGTTTGAACCGTTTGTTTAAATGAATTGATTACCCAGATGCAACTGATGATGACCTCTTGAGGTTGAAACGCGTATGGCAATAGTGTCTTTTTTACAGTGTTAATAGTTGTTTGTTACTTATTTGATATTCAGATAAAACCAGTTCATATTCTTAAGCCCTACATAAATTAAGACTTTACACCCATCTATTCCTACTCAAACTTTGTATGCATTTTGCCAACGGATGTTACAACCCCAATGAACCATCCAATCCTCCTTGATTTGATTATTATAACAATACAGCGTGAAGAATGAAGCTGGCGTGAACACAATAAGAACTTTGGCAAACTGCACTTATTACTAAATAATCACTATAATGGCGATCGAAAGGATGAGGGTGGCAATTAATGTAGAACGCATAGGAAATACGAGAAGTGTACTTGATTTTGTATCACCTGCAAAAGAGAGAGCGTAAAATATAATAAACCAAGAGACGCCAGACCCATCTGGGCAAAGCGAATTAAATTTTTGCAATCATAAACCTCAATGGAGTCTATGAAATTGTAGAACTTATGTTCGTTACATCAATATTACAACAGATTGACACTTGTGGTCACGTGCTTTATCACCTGATCAAGGGATTTAACTTCATACCCTATTTACTACACGCACGGAGTGAAAGAAACACGAACACAAGTGTGAAAGCTAGTACGCAAACAACTGGCGGTTGCAACAAAGGATTTATTAATTCTGAAAACCATGTCACAACTATCTACCGATCGGTGTTCCAGTGATAAAAAAAGGCGCTTACGTTTTGTCCCTACGGACGTCTGTGTTTCCCCTTACTGTTTTCCACCCGCCTGCTGTCCTGCTGTAAAGAACAGATACCGCGCGAACTAAGCTTCCGGGATCGTTCCAGGACTGGGTGCCGCGTTGTCTCCGCCTGCTGATTCTGCTATTTCATTCTCTCCACAAACCTGAACAGCAGAGCCAATGCCGTCCTTCGTTAACTTTGCCTTAGAGTGAATCGGAGGTGTTGTATTTGTGGCTGTCTTTGGGTTGTTGCGCCGTGTGGTCTGGTAGATGCTGACCGATATTTCAGAGGTTATGGAACGTCGGTAAACGTCTAACACACTACATGCCACAACAACCTAGAACAATGGTATTCAACCTTTTTTTGTTCGCGTACCCCCAGATATAATTTCTCTTCAACTTTGTACCCCCAAAGTTGTTGGTGTATAATTTAAGTTATACATAGTATATAATCTACATCTAAAATAAATTAAATAAATTACATTACTGATTATTCAGTGTTTATTATAAAAAATATATTTTTTTTAATTTCACGTACCACCTAAGATGTCTTCGCGTACCCCCGGGGGTACGCGTACCCCTGGTTGGAGACCACTGACCTAGAAGACAACCATCTTCATAGTCGCCGCCGTGAGAATGCGAAATCGAACATACGAGTTCTGATGCTGCAATGCATCAGCCATCTCATTTCAAGTCTATATATAATACGCGATGTATTCCCTTTATTCCTAAGTGGGTTGATTTTACTTAGTACGTTTTCAGATATATAAGGGACATGTATTCCTGTTTACTTCTTCATACATCAGACTTTAACATATCGCGTCCGAATTGTTAATAATGTCGTTTAATCTCAAAACTATAGAAGTTTAACAAGAACAGAATTTTTCTTACAAAACTCTCGGTCACTTTGAGATAATCCAGTCTTGCCCCCGAGAATAAATAAATTTGCGTCTTCATTTATACTTTAATTCTATCCATACGTGTGTCTGTTCGACTCGAAAATAGATATTAAGGAAATATTTTGATACTTAGGTTTTTCCAGGCTTTGTCAAGCCAACTCAGCTATGCATTTATAACCGTTTAACATAGTACTATTAATTACGGATTATTTGGCTACCGATATAACTTCTTTGAGTGATTACATAATAAGTGATAATTAAGTAAACTGAAAAAAGTATTTTTCAAAATAATTATTACTCCTGTGTTTTACTCTTGGCACACTGAACAACTATAAAGACCGCTATCAGGAAAACCAGTGAATTGCCTGGAAATCCAAGAAGGTATAGTCAATGTTTAACTCTGGCTTTCGAGAATAAGCTCATCGAGGTTTCATTGTATTCTAATGTTTCGGCAACTACTGGAGATGCCATCCTCAGGGCGAATGTACGTGCGAAGATAAGGGGGTCGTCTTAAAGACCCAACCGTGGCAGTTGAGTGGGGTGTGAATGATGTGACGGGGCCAGCAGAGGAGGTAGATTCTAACCATTGAGGAGGTACCACATGGTTCGATAAATTAGGTGACACAGTCGTAGATGTGAGGATAATATTAAGCTAGATCATTAAGTGATAGGTTATGAAAGTGTGAAATAGACTGAAGTATTTTAGAATGGCAGTTTTAAGTGAAAACGATGACGAGCCTTCCGTTTCTATAAAAAAACAGAACGTTTTAATTGGCTGAACAACTATCAGCTGGTCAAGGGAACCCTATGCCATGAAGATAATTACTTTCATAATATGTTAGCCTAAAGAAATTTAAAATCGATTTGGACGTGAAACTCCTTTGTGAGAATTCTTAACATGTGAATGACAATTCCATTAATATGGTGTCAATATGACTATACTGTGATTAAGAGACGTCAGGAGCGAGACAGATATTTGCGTTTGCAGGAATTTATCACATCACTGAGTAATACCTGTTATATTACAAAATGGATTTGTTACTGTGAAATTCGAGGTGTCATTCATAAAATTACGCAATGGACACGAATGTTGGCGCTGTTTTAAATATCTGAGCTGAGCTATTTGCCTTTTTCAGGCATCGGCGTGTAGTTTCCAAAGAACAGCGACGAAGCATAATGGACAGCGGGGTGGTGGTTGTACATGGAGCGGGGAGTCCAAGGCGGGGGGTGACTGCGGGTGAATAAAGCCTTTCATTCTGAAAGCAGCTAGCTCTACTCCCACGTTCCCGCCAAAACAGAATAGTTTCATCCCTCCCCTCCAAGCTGCGAGCCTATCGATATTATGCATCCCGCGAAGTTGTGCGCAAGGCAAGGCTTGCAGAACAGGATCAATGCTGGCTCCGACTGCCATGGCACTCGCAGCGAGCGTGGGTGGCGAGGAGACCAGCCTCTCAGGTGTCGATGTAACTGGTAGCCAATCGACACAAACCAGGAAGACGACGCGCACTTGAATCGTCTTTCAGCTTTTGAGCAATACGCGCGCACAACTGTACTTGACAACCGAACCTTTAGGGGGGGAAGGGCTCCATATAAAAGACTTTGCCACTTCGTTAAGTTGGCATTACTACTTTCGGGCTTGTCATCCAGAGTTAGGGACCTGCCGATTTAAGGACAGACAGACGGACGAACGAACGGCAAGAGAACAGACGACAGCCCACCTGCCGGACTAAAAGCACGATTTCTGGCGGGAATTTGAAACCCGTTCATAGCAGCAAGGCGAACACTTTAGGGTGCAACACATAGGCATGCCTATTTTCAGGTGATAGAGAAGAGAGAACACAGACCGCAGCGAGCACCTCTCACCCACCACCACACTACCACAGAAACTGCACCAGTACAGCACCAGGTAAGGGAACGAACACACGTGGCAGGCAGACCCATTTATTGTATTGCTGCGTCGTAAGACCAGACTGCATACAAACCTGCACGTCTCTAGGTTTCAGCTTCAACCACAGTCAAGTTTTGCAGTTTTGCGAAAGACCTTAATTCAGGCAGTAAGGTGAAACAAATCGGAGCATTTATTTCTGAAACACGTTATATGTTACTTTTAATAGCGTTTATAATTCACGGCAAAAGAAATGTGTATAGTCGTTTATATTTTAGCGAAAATCTGCCACCTGACATACATCTCGTGAATTGAAGTCTCCATGCATTTGTTATGCATCTAAAGCAAGGATTGCACACAACGTAAGGACTTCAGTGAAGTCCTTCGTGTTGTGCTACTTCGGAATGTGCACTGATCTTCCTCCACAAGTTATAAATATCCACAGTATGAAACCATTTGACAGAAACTTCAAAATCAATACAATTTTGTAGCGTTAGATTTATATGAATCAACTGCATCTGTGCTCCAATTAGAGACAAGTCTGTACACTTAAAATGCAGCAGAATACAATAAAACATGCGATTATACGAACTTCCTGCAGGGTAGCCGTCGCAGCTTTTGATTCTCAAGAAACGTTTTAAATCGTCTGCAGTCTACACCAAAAGCGCCAAGCAGAATGTTTTCTGAAACAATGCCACGTTTTACGTGCAACCACATCATTTTAATTACCATATGAAACTTTTTTGAGTACTTCTGCACTTTTCAATTAAGCAGACACTAGTTTAGCACCAAGGAAAAAGATAATATGAAAGTTGTTCACATTCCCAATATAAATAGTGGTACAAAAACAAAAATAAAACGGTAAACATGATTAATTTTTTGCTATTTTAAATACCACCAACAACGCACTCCGTTCATTTTAAATGTTTAAATTTTCCCAGTCAAATTACATTATAATGCTCGTACATATACATTCAATTTGGAAAGTAGGTAATACAGATTCGGTTGTTATAATATTTAGTGGCAGTATTTTCCTAAATTGTCTGCAGAGGATTAAATTTTGTTTGTGTGTCCCTTGTCCTATTCTCCCTCACATAAATTCGTATCTGCGGTTTTTACAAACGGAAGCATTCCCGAAAATAAGATTTTTACAACAGAATTTTCTATATAACTCACGCATTTTCACGTACTTAAAACAAAAGTATTCATTGCAGATAATTATAAACACTTTCAGAAGATAGCCAATTACGTAAATTGTTATTATACTTATAAAATCATTTAATTACAGTTATTCATAGAATATTATAAAATGTTATTAGCCTACCTTAGTTTGGATTATGATGAGATTACTTGGAATTGTTATATTTCTATGGTTTTATGAAGTTCAAGAAATGTCAATAATAATATAAACATAGGTTTCCTTTGAATGGTTTCAATTTCTATAACAATTTGTTGTAACAGCCATTCGCGCATTAAATTTTTGTGCAGATCACAAATAATTTTCTAAATCAAAATTATCCTGTGGATATTCTGTACTCGTGAGGCCGAACTTATCAAAGAAATTTTCTGACATATAGCAACGCAGACAGCAGATATAATTTAAAGTGTATTTAACTTCGATTTCGGGAATAGGTTGCGTGGAATGTTGATAGTTATTCAACGTTTCGGCAAACACTGTATTTTCCATCTTCAGGGTGAATGTGTAGAGGTTGGGCGTTTCTGGAAGTCTTACACAGGGCAGGCAGTGGATGTCGATCCACATATCAGTGCCATGAAATTCTGTTTACCATCAACTTCCTGTCCTATGAAAGGCTTCTAAAAATGCCCAACCTCTACACATTAACCCTGAAGAAGACAAATGTAATGTTCGTAGAAACGTCGGATAACTATCTACATTCAACTCAGCCTGTCCCCAAAACCCGTAGTTTCACATTGAACTCCAGACGCGAAAACTTGAGGACAACAGATATAATATTACACACATCGCAACAAGTGAGATGAGAGAAAAATTTTCATTGCATTATTTACCTATCAACTAAAGAATTATTACAAATAACTTCTGTTCGTTAATTTCTGCGATAATATTTCTGAGAAGATCGCTAATATTACTAAAATTTCCGAACATATAACATCGCAACATCCGTCTGTATACACATATATGAACATTCAAAAACCTATATGGAATGTGCATAAAGAGACAATACCGAATTAAAATGTTCATAACAAAGGCCACACCTATATCTGTCGTGTAGCTGACTGAGTTCAGTATTCCAAAAACGCTGTAACACGAAATTTTCTCCTTGCCCAGCCTCCAGACAGCCTCTGTGGCTCACATGACCTCATATCCATTGAGTACAAAGGGTAAAGCGAGAAGAGCGTGACACTGATTACCACTTATATGCACTTCCGAGGTTAAGAATGCTAGGAGATTGGCCTCAAACCCCCATATGTCGTCATGATGTGATTCTTAAGCACTGGAGAAAAATTACTTCTACCTGTTGCTAAAAATCTATAGTTTCGAATGTTATAGAGGTGCCAGCACAATGCAATGAGATAGGACGAGCATGTGTTCCGCACAGCAGAGATGAGAAACAAGTTTATTTTGGTTTGAAGGACTGGAGAAAAGAAAACCCGGTCGTAACTGTTAAAATGGTTCTCAGAGAAATAGGTGATTGGATAAATGTAGCTCAGGGTAGGGACTGATCTTACGAGCAAAGTAATTATATCACGGGTTCCATAAAATTTGGAAAATTTCTTGACTGAATTTGTTATCAGCTTCTCAAGAAGGACTCTGCTCCATAAATTTATAAAATTTGGAAGTGACTCTTATAGTGAACTTGTTAAGTCTAATTATATTAATTTTTGTTTTAAACGGCGACTGACCTGTTGAGTTGTCCAATATAGGTAGCAACAATCATGCATGCACGGAGCGTGCCGCAAATATGATTTTACCTATTAAACATAAATAGTACATTTAGCAGCAAAACGAATAAATTTTTAATGTTAAGTATAGGACATCGAAACGAAACTACCGTGGGCTGGAGTGTACTAGCATTCTCATATTTTAGTCCACTCTCTGTAACATTCTCATAACAAACACGTATCTTCGTCAGAGCGCACCCATTTTCTCGTTAGAGACTTCAGTTGTTTGTCGACTTATCTTGGCACATGTGAGTATCTGAATAAAATAATAGTAATAGTAATAATAATAATAATAATAATAATAATAAAGAGCAAACATTAAATAAGCAAACTTGCACAGTGGTTGAAGCACAAAATTTAATAGATTATATCACGATAGTTGTACTCTAGATTTTTAAGAACAAATAAGTAGTAATAATTAATAATATGGACATTAAGTTTGAATAGATAAACGTAAATACACAGACTTATTAATAGGTGGAATGTGTACTGTAATTACGGGCGATTAATAGAGGGTAATATGCCCAACTTTTAAGATAGTGACTGATAAAAACAAATAACTGAGAATAGGTGCCTAAAGGCAAAGTCATTAAGACAGAAAGAGAAGTACAAACTGTTAATTATAGACTGTATTTTTGAGTGACAAACGCCATTTCAATAAATTAGTGACATACTATAATTTAGGAGAATAGATTAAAGATTTTCTTAGAGCAGGAAAATAATTTAAGTAACCATAAAAGAAAGTGTGTAAAACAGAAGGACAAGGACCAGGGAGTTGCTATCCACCCTCTAGAACTTGCGTCAGACTGAATAAATACATACATATAGAGTTATTATCGGATTGTATACACAAATTCAGATAGGGACGATAATTCATTCTGGGAACATCTGTGGCCCAAATTCAGAAGACTTCTGAAGGACAACATTTTGTTCTATTGGCAGCAGCAGAACTATTTTAATATTAGCGTGAATATGAAAGTTTTCTATTGGCAGTCACAGAAGTGTTTTAATACTGGTGTAAATGTTTCAACATTTAGGAAGCAATTTCAAACAGTAAAGCTACACTAAGTACTGTTATGTATTTTTTTTATTTTACACGGTGAAAGGCAATTTAATTTTATGGGAAAATTTTGTTTTATGTTCATATATATTTCCAACTATTAATAAACTAGGGATCTAGTGAATACGTTCTACACTAATACCACCTCTCTTAAAATTCACCTACATGGGAACGAAATAGGAGAAGGCTTTGAACACAAGTCAACTTGCCCGCTGGCTTTACTGGGCTGGACTAAATTGATATTTGAAGAGATCACTGAAAAGAAGCGTGTCTCGCCATCTCTCAACAGCAGTTTCTCAGCAATATAAATTATGCGTTGTCATGGAGATATAATAACAGAATAAGACTTCTTTGAATAAAAAGACAGCACAGAAACTACAAATATGAGGCAACACTACACCAACGACAAATGGCGTGTAGAAAATATACAGTTACTACAGGTTTATTTTAATATTTTCAATGCTGATTAGCCCTTTTACGGCAAAACTCGTCCAAATAACATTTAAGAATTCGGCCCACACCTGAAAACACAATAATTCTACATTAAAAATATCAAGTGTTTAATGTTGTTTAAATAAATAATGTTTGAGAATCATATGAAGCACATAAATGAAAAATTCGGAATTACTGAATATTAAATCAGATGGTTCATATTTTTACCAAAAATTTAAAGGGTTAATAAATGTTTTCCGTTTAAGACTCTGAGAGTCAAATACAGAATGCACCCATCCGTTAAACTATTTGCATCTTAACTCATACATACAATCTGTCCTTTAATCTGACAGTTACTAAATTGGGTGTTTTGATGTAAATTTTTAAATGTTAACGTTCTAGAATTTTCCATGCTACAAACCAGACACGTATTGGTTGAATCTGAGTTTCTCACAGCTGTGAGTACGAAGGCTGTATTCTGGGTTGTAGCACTGTATTGTCTGGTAAAAGTTAATCAATGATTCAGAGGTAAGACGCTTTTTGATAAACTTCTATCAGACTACACGGCGCTGCAACCCAGAAGACGGACATCAACATGTCGATTCATAACCCGTACACCTTCCCCGTATACCTTCGATAAGTCTCGTCATCAGTGACAGAAATACTCTCTTGCCGTGATATATCTCAGAATAACTACCCTAATGTTCTTATAAAGAAATTATACCGAACTGAACCCGACCTGGGAAATATTATTTTCTTTATTTTGCAAAATTCAGCTTACATGTTTAAGCTATCACCATTTTAGCGCCATCCAGCAAACAATTAACATGCCATAAACATTTTTAGAACGCATTCCAAGTGCTTGCCTAATGTATTTACGAAAACGGCATACTGTGAAAGCAATTTCATGTTTTTATCTAAGGCAAAAACATAATTCAATCAATCATTTCGAAAAAAGCTTTATTCGGTTTTGGAAAAAATAATTAAAAACGCCTTCGTGTTCTACGCATACAAATACAAAATACATCTGCAAAGACAAGGCATCACTGCACACATTGCAGCATTGATACTGACATCGCTTTTGAAAGGGCCTTATTTCTGGAATAAGGTCGTTTCTAGGGTAAATTTATTCTCTTTATTATCGGTTATTGTGCGAGCGAAGTTGCATTCCAGCCATGTTTTTATATGCACTTTGAACACAGCGTACTAAACCAAGGCTTCGTTGCATCATTAGACACTAGAGGATGGTAAAAGCACACTTTTGATCTTCGAGAGCAAGGAACACCTACAGTTCTCGCATTGAATAAGGCTCATAAAGAACCAGCCTGTTAATGCTCTAAAAATAAGAGAGATCAGACCTCTTGTGCCCTACATTCTACAATAATACAAATGTGTTTACGATGAAACATCGGCGTGGCGTGTATATAACAGAAGCGACATCGATAACTGCAAAGGTAAACTCTGTTTCAGTATTCAGACATTGCTGACATTATCGATTTGTAGTTAAAAGAAACTAAAATATTACATAATACATACATAATTCAAGTAAATGACAGTCAACTGGAGTTAGGATACGGAAAAAGTGTTTACGATTTATAATATTAAAATTACTGCTAAAAATTGATTCAGATAGGCCAATACTGATATGATTAAGATATTGTATAAGAGATATATTTGGAAGCAAATAAATAATGGGCAGATTGTGACAAAGTAGAACAATAATTTAAAGCAGTTACTGTACGTAGTAGAAGTCTCCCTGAAAGAAAGAAAATTATTTCAAAAATTTCAAACATTTGATTAGAAATATCAGTTGTTTTATATAAATAGAATGGGGGCAAGATTTTAACAAGATTCTAGCCAATTATTTCTTGGCTTGCAATGTTTTGATAGGATTGACAAAAGTGGTAACAACTATTTTCTTTAGTTCCTGAAAATTAAGGTCTTTGAAATAAAGTTATTTTCAAAATGACACTGAATTATATCTGCTGTCTCGCATGTGCATGAAATGCGGTACATCAATCCGTAGAAAGAACTTTAACTGCATTTAAAATGTTAAAACGGACGAAAGAAGAAATAACACAACAAGCAGCTTAATAATTTTTAAAATTAAGGTAACATTATTGGGATTAAATGAAAAGGTTGTGATGGAAGACTTGTAACTCTGAAAGGCGAATCAAAAACTGATACAGGCTTTAGGACAGAAAGCTTCAAATAAAGAGGCTATATGATAAACATAGCGTAGATAGGGGTTTAATCCTAATATTATTGATGGTAGCTGATTTCGATGTGATATGGGATTCAGTGTATTAATGTATCGTGTAGTTTTCTGGTAATAAAAAGAAATGCCGTAATTTATGGAATCCCTGAAAAAACCGTAAATCTGCCCATTGTATAAAATCTGATGAGATATTGAAGTTGGTTATTAGGAACAAAGTGATGTATGAATAAACATGATAATTACGTAATGAAAGTAGTAATATATGATATTTCGTACAGAGCTGAATTAGGTTCATGAACAATTTATAAAATCATAAACACGTACGATTTTGTATCAATATAACAACATATAACGGATATCTATTGAAATCCTTGATTTAAATGTATTTCGGAGAAATACTGTATGCAGTAAACTGGTTCATTATATGGTCTTATGGCGGGATTCTGTGTTTTCCCTAAACGCGGGACACTTCTCCGGATGATTGTTTTTGCGGAAAATGGCTGTCTTCTGGGTTGTTGCACTGTTTAGTGTGGTAGAAGTTTACCAACGTTTCAGAAGTCCTTGTTGCCTCCATCATCAGGACGATGAGTCATCTGGGTTGTAGCATCGTTATGATAGAGGCAGCAACGACCTCTGAAACGTCGGTTAACATCTATCAGACTACACGGCGTTACAACGCAGAAGACAGCCATCTTCATCCTTAGTCTTGATCCATCAAGTGGTTTCTGAAACGAAATGTGTGGATACAGGAACATACTGACAGGAAGACAGAGACAAATAACTGTTTTTATGGTTCGTTGTTTTTTGGTTATTTTATGGTGTTTTCGATTGAAAAATTTAAAATGGTATGGACAAGGGTGGGAACGTAATCATAAATTAAAAGGAAAATTAGGAGCAGAGATACAAAATTCATCGTGCCCCTTTAAGTCATAGCGCGGAGCCGACAGATGAAAACGGAATCGATCCGAATGTTTCCGTTTGAGGAACAGAAAAGCAGAACTTTCTAAAGACGGATCGGATCCCTGGGCTGCTTCTGCGTGCATAGAAGTTTGCTCCGAGTTCTCCACAGGAATTAGTTACGTGATGCTCAAAGTTTATTCGTTGTTATTTAAGCATAATATCGATTGCTCGTCTGCGTAGCTTTTTAAGCAACAATCCTCACTCTAAGAGAAGAACTAATTTGAAGTTATCTGAGAATGAAGTGCCAGGGAACAGACATTGGTCTAAGATAAAGTAACAAGAGATTAAAAAGAAATACTTATGAGAAGCTTTATAATTTATAATTTTCGCCTAATAGTATTATTTTGATTAAATCAAGGAGGATTAAGAGGGCATATAATGTAGATTTCAACACTGGTGAAGTAAGAAAAGCAAGCACAATTTTGGTCGGAAACCTGTTACATAACAGATTACTTGGAAGACATAGCAGAGATGGTATGACCATGTTAAAATGAATTATAGAGTAGGAGGGTGTGAACGTGCTAACGTGGTGGCTTGGAATATTAGCGGATCGTAAGAAATTTCTTGATTATCTGAGTATTTATAAACTTCCTACAAGATATTTTAGCATGGAGGTGGTTGGTTACTTAATTATTCAATCAGTCAGTTGACGATATAGTTTATATCTGCTCCGTAATGAACATGTGAGCCATTCCAATAATCCCATTAATTCTGAGAAGCTTGCATTGCTATAATCTGCCGTATTTATCCATGGATGAATGACTAATTCCTCTACCAAAAGTCTAAATTTGATTAAGAGACCTCCCATGTGTTAGGAGGCAAGATCCTTCAAGGACTGTAGAGCCACACATAAAGAGAGAGAGAAATGACCAACTCCACGCATCAAGGTTCTTCTTTTAAAATCTGGTAGTTACTCATTTGGTCAAAAATTCCCCGCCGTTTATGGGACCAAAACCGTTCCTGAAAATATCGACCCTTTGACCCTAACCTAATCCATCAGAACTCAGTTCACACACTCACACTGTCTAATGCAGCAACATAAACGTCAGAACTTTGAAGAATTAAAATTCGTATCCGCTTTGAAAGCCCATTTACCTTATAAAACCTAAAAAAATTTATACTTTAAAGGACGAAACAAAAAAAATTAGTACACAAAATGTCAGTAAATCCATTACAAAAATATTACCTACGCAAGTCACACATTTCATGAATACTTATAAGAATGGAATTTGCATTTTAATTGAATACGCACCACCAAATTATGATACGACATCGACTAACAAAAATCTAACGCTGTTGAACATTTCACCTTACAGAATTATCTAGTACCTTTAATAATTCTTGCTTCATCTGTTATGAAGATTTAACAATTAACAATATTAAAAATGTATTCGATAGATAATAAAAGAATTTCCACCATTATTTTTGATACCGAACTTCGGGTGTAACCTATTTCACTTCCTCTCCGTATTCGGGAGGTTCTGGGTTCAAATTTCGGCACAGAGATCGGATATCATGTTAGATTTCTGCGTTTATCAGTCTCCTTCGGTTTAATCTGAAAACTTTCCTTATCATAGATGAATATTTCCTCCCGCACCCTTTCAGTCATTCGACACTATGTAATCTATGCAATTTAAAGGCATTGTTAAATACCCTTAAATTAATCTATTAATGTAACTACTTCACTGAGTTTATTCATAATCATAAGCACTGAATAATCACAACTTCTTCTTTCCTAATAAGGCAGAATTTTGATTTAAGATTATTTAGCTAGGACTACTTACACTAAATAAAAACGAACATGACGTTAATATAATGACAGTTTAAAATTAATAAATAAGCCAAGCATGATATCTCTGCAATTCAACAGTATCACTTCTAGAATTCTTCTCTGTCGCCATAATACTGTACCAGTAGCTCCGATTTTCAAAGACAAGAATATTTCTTATTTTTTGACAAAATTAGTTACACAGCAAATATTGTATCGGTTTTAAACCAAAGTATTTAACTGACTCTGTGTGAAAGAATCAGAAGGGCAAAATTTCTGTCACTTTTCTAAACGGATCGATAAAAATAGTTTGCATCTTTACACACATTTAGACAATTCTTCCACATCTGCTCCTTATTACAGGCAAAAATACGTTACATTATATTTATTTTTATAAGTTTTATGTAAAATATGAATAAATTAACGCACAACTGTGAAATGTACCCTTCCGTAATTAAGCATGTTTCATCTCCGAAACAACTCGAAGGATTTAGATTAAATTTACTATATTAACTTTGGTTCGCACAACAGAACCCTATTTTCCATTAAATTAAACTCGAACACAGCTGATTTTCTTAATAAGGGTTTCGATTTGAAAAATATCGAGTTAAAATTACAATAATATCTATTTAAATGCAGTTTGATACTCGAAATGCTACTGGATTTGAAACAGCGGATTCCAATCTTCAATAAACTATCATAAAGAAAAAGGAATTACGTTAAATTTCTGACTGTGTGTTTCCAGGATTGGGTACTTTAAATTAGAGTGGGACTCTTTTTACCCCACTCGTTTCTTTTAATATATTACGTTTTATGATCTCAAGTACCACACATCCTCAAAAGTAGGCCTAAAAGAATATCGTCTATTCAAGACTCATGGCATACTCACCACCACTGCTAGAGCCGGCATGTTGAAGAATACATGACACAAGTTTATTGTTTACTGAAGAACAATGTAACTTGTCCTCCGATAGACTAAAACATCGATTCAATGGTAATAAAAAAACGAAAACTCTATGAGGAGTTTCAAGTGTTTTTGTCAAGAGTGGGCATAGATTGCAGAACTCAACAGTGTTCAACTGCCGTACAAATTCCGTCCTTTCAGTTTTGTGTTCTTTTTATCTGCGGTGTTTTGTTTTGGTACAGAGCTCTGAGGAAAAAAATAATGGGATACGTTGCTCAGAAGAAAGACAATGCGCCATTTGTTGCAATAACAAACCAGTTTGTCGGCAACTTAGAACAATTAAGAGTCTATTATTAATTACACCTCGCAATGTTTACTTGTTTCGATATTGAGGAATTTTATCTCACAGATACGATAGACATTTAGCCTTAATGCACACGATTCGACTCTCTGTCGGTACATTGGCTTCACTGATTCAGGTTTTTTCTCAGTCCTTATAGGCGAATGCATTAACGGTGCATTGTAACAGACAACTATTTCTTCCTTTGTATTTCCGAATTCACCTTGCACAATCGATATTTCATTCCATTGACCTCTAATTATAATTTCATTTCACACGGCGTTAGTTAACATTCTTTCACTCAGTGCTGTTCCATTTCCATTTGTTCCCTCGTTTGAGTGCTCCATTATTCCAGTCCATTTCTTCTCCCTCCTTTCAGATAGTTTGTAAGTTCCTTGCAAGCGCCATATTCCTGAACTCGCTATCAAGAAATTAATTGTGATTTGGGGTTTTAACGGCGGCGAGTATGAAGGTGTCTGTCTTCTGTGTTGTTTTCATGTGCAGTTTGGTGCAACTTTGCCGACTTTTCAGAGGTATGAACATCGGTAAACTTACACCAGACCACACGGCGCAAGAATCTAGAAGACATCCAACCTCAAGGAATTAATTATTTTAGTTAATGTTGATCTTCTATTGTTAACTATTAGGATTAATGAGTGAGGTTAGACTTACAGATTATTCTCCTCAAAGTTGATTAGTGTTCAGTAACAAGACATTTTCTACATAAAAACCGCTTCAACGACGATTGAGGCACGACAAATTGAAATTAAGGAAGCAGTACGTTAATGTGGTAAGGACTTCATGTCGACGAAGGCAGATAGGGATTCGGGTCACATCCCTTGTGGGCACGGGGAGTTATTGAAACAGGTAATGAGAAAAGACTCATTAAACGTACTCAGAATTTAGAAAATGCTAGTTTCGTCTCCGATCGCTATACAGTTTGATGAGAAGGTTTCAACCAATCTCAGATTTAACGAAGATATTCAAACGGCGGGATACGACTGGTTCAACTATTGGATGGAAAGAAAGTAATTTGAGAACCAAAAGTCGAAAGGTTTGTCAGTTTGTGGAAGGACGAGAATGATGAGAGAAATATTAACGTCTTTTCTATATTGAAGATAGTTAGGTTGCAGCACCTCTCAATCTGGAAGAAGTTTACCGACGGTTCAGAGGAATTCCTCGCGTGTGGCTTGCACATCGCCTTGATGATCGAGGCAGCAAGCACCTCTGAAACATCGGCAGAGTTCTACCAGACTACACAGCGCAACAACCCAGAAGACAAGCCATCTTCATACTCGCCGACATAAGAACCTAAAATCTCACTATGTTCAAATAGACTGAATAACTACTTTTCTATGCAATTTCTTTCTTGTGTGGGGCAACTTTCCCGGAATTAAATCTTATGAAGAAAATATAAATAATTATTTATATTTTCTTCATATGATTATAATCATTCTCGACATACGACTCCAAGATCTATTGAATAAAACACAATTCTAAATTTCTGACGGTGTGTATATGGTCCAGTCTGAGTTGCAAATGTAATTTATTTGACTCTAGTAGCAGTTGAATTTGTGTGCTTCATAATTAGTAGTAGCTATGTTAAAACCATTGTTTCAAGAGGACTGTAATATCTGCATGGTCGGTGTAGTTAGCTAAGTTGTATTTGTCCGTTAATCAGACCAGACTGTTGTCTGCTATTTTCGAGAGTTCCGGTACAAGTGTCCTTGTTCTGGCGGGAACTAGAATAATGAACAAGTGATAGACGTGATTCCAGGGAAACTCGAACTAACAGTGGATCAAAATTAAATCGATAAATTTATGTAACTAGTTCAGTGGTACTCTGTTTGTGTGTTAATTCAGTTTCTCAGATTGTATATAACTGTATACAGTATGCCTATATCAGCAGTACGAAGTTTACAGGATTATTCTAGCTGCCTGTTCCAAAACCCTTTAGATGCAATTAGCCTCCTCGCCCTTTGATGTGGTAACTGAGGTCTCTCTGGAGTGTGTATTCCAATGCCTGCGTCTCTATTACATTCTCTTTTATTTCATTTTACAATTATTATTCGTTCTTTGCACGATGTCCATATTGGGCTGGTCATTGTCCGTCTGTCTGATTCAACTCGAGAACTGCTGAACGTATTTGGATGAAATTTGGTATGGATATTATGCCACTGAATAATATCCTAAGATAATACAATCCAATTTCCTACAACCGGCAATATAGCATACGTTATTCACCAAACAGGATAATTTTAGAGTCTGAAATCTCTTGCATCTTTTTCGACTAAGTGCATGTCATCGAAAAGCAGGTGTGTGCGTAGTTACTACATGTTCTGCACTGAGTACAGTAATAACGTTCGCATTATCATTAAGTTTGCTGCTTTCGTTGTGAAATTATACATCTGCCTTTTTCTCTTTCATTGTCACCAATTAACTTAAACAAAAATTTTTTGCTTTGCAATTTAGTTTCATTACTTGTGAATGCAAATCAATGAAACAAAAACGCATCTTTCGTGGGAATAACATATAGCAAAAAGCACGCACAAACACTCACACGCGCCCACACAAACACACGCATTATATAGATAGATGGTCGAAAAGCCACGCAACCAATATTAAAATGTTTATTTATGGTTTCAATTAAACGCAGTTCGATTGGATTAATAAACACAAAATCCCACGCAGGTCACTTCGTGTAACCCCCGCGCCGGTCCGTCAGTTGCCTCCCAACAGTCGAACTGCAAGGACGTCTTTTCCAGAAATTCAACGAGTGTTCATTGCCGAACACTACTTGGCATCTCTTTGTTACGCAATTTGCCCAAAAGGGTTTAGGGACTCATTTTCCGCTAAATAAGATTGGCAATATCTCGTCTGGTGAACCGTTTTTGTAACACAGAAGCTCTTCACCACGTCGC
Source organism: Zootermopsis nevadensis (assembly GCF_977971745.1). Classification (NCBI taxonomy): domain Eukaryota; kingdom Metazoa; phylum Arthropoda; class Insecta; order Blattodea; family Termopsidae; genus Zootermopsis; species Zootermopsis nevadensis. The sequence goes on from NW_028259157.1 coordinate 6,812,397, forward strand.
ATCGAATATGAGGAAAAGAGTAAATGCATGTATCACTAAAAGCAATGGACGTATCTAACACTTAGTATAACATTGCTTTTTATTTTATGGTTACAATGTAATTAATTTTTTTACAAAGAGAATATGTGTAAAAAATGGACGACTTTTCAATTATTCTGTATATAGCGCCATGGTGAAGAGCCTTCCATGAAACGCGTATTGTTACTCAACTGTAATGTTTTATGAAGCTTTAAGTTTAAACACAGTTTATAAAAAAAGTCAACTACTGGACAAATCATCGAATCATGAGGTAGTTAAATCCAATTATCATATTTTGCATCTAAACATATACTAATTTATTTTATTTGCCAAAAAAGTTAAACTTCGTTAACCACTTTAATATAATGAACTCCTTCACAAAATTAACATACATTTATAGACGTAATCTAATAAAAATCAGTCAGTCATTTTTAATTCAAAATAATTTCTCTCGTTTTCCAACGCTTTTTTATTTCTTGTTGTTTTATTGTTTTTTCACTTAGCACTTGCTTGTAATTGGCTGTTCTGCTGCTTTCAAACGCTTTTCTAAGCAGTCTCATTTACCTTCGCCTGCAGAAGTGTGTTTCGAGCCATCGCAACACAGGCAAACAAGAGAAGTTGCCGATAGAGAAAGGCGCTCCGATTTCTCGCACACGAGTAGCACGGCTAACGAGATGTCTGTCGAGTGGTTAACCGTTAAGCTGGGCGACGGGACCTTGAGAGGCAGTTTTTATACTTTCCCACAAAAAACACTCTGCTTTCACTTTTCTCTCCACACGCTCCGTGTTTATTTACAAGAAGAGTTTGCCTGTGGAATAGACAGCACAAGGAAATTATGATGCAGCACAGCTACAAAGTCATACGGGCCTGAATCCAGACTGAAAAAACGAGTGAGAATTTATGTATTTACAATTTGTTTAACGACGCTATCATATAGCGTCCAATGCCAGTGAACAGTGAATTGGAAGGATGTGGAAGGAAGCTGTCGGAGCCTAATTTTAGGTACTATCCCGGAAGTTGCCTGGAGGGACTGAGGAAAACCGGGAAGAAGAGAGAAGATAATTACGAATTACAGGAGAAGTTTCGTAAATACGTGATATGACTTAGATTCCCGCCAAGAGAAAGTGAAAGCCTTAGATTCCTCGGCACAGATTCGATCCCGGTACCTCCAAAAGACAGACCACTACTACACATAATTCGGATTTATTTCACCGTTTTTATAACAAAACATTTTGGGCGTACTGCCTCGCCGAATTGCTGGCAACAATGTCCAGAAACTGATTTCCGTTGTGTACGAACATTCTCAATATTCCGTTTTCATTTAGCTTGTTATGGCTTGAGAGGGAAGGATGTAGGGGAGGCCACTCTGTCCGTCCGCAGGATTCAATTAGAGAACAGCTGTGAGACTTAGTATCGAAATTATGCCATTGGGAACTGCCCTAAAATCGTACTTTTCGCTTACCTACAATAAGAAACACCAACATGGCGGACAAACAAACTTGTGAGGTGGGAGCGACAACAGCGGAGTTTGCATTAGGGCGTATTTCATGGCATGATGTATGGTTACAGATTTCCATAAAATACAAAAATCTGATACAGTCATTCTTTGCATAATGTAAAATAGCAACATGGCGGGAGCGTGAAAAAATAAGTATTTTGGCCGGCCAGGATTTGATCTCATGACCCCATACGTACGATTCCAATATGATACCACAGAGCTAAAGCGCCGTATAACGTATCGTTGTTGATTTACAGAAGTTAAGGATAACACGAAGACCACATGATTTGTACTGATTAAACCTTTCCAGTCATGTTTTTTCTATATTCGATCAATTGGAAATGTTGCATAAACTCCAATGATGATAACCGAGAACGTGTCGACGTGATATGAAGATGTAGTGAGCTACGAAACATTTGCAAACATTGCTCAGTTCATGTATAACAAAATACGCTTTTAAGGCAGTTTCAGGTGAAATTAATAACTTAAATTCAGCTTTAACTTGGTGCATCTTAAATAAATTAAAAATTTCGTAAAGTGATATGAGATCTTTAATAATTAAGTAGTGACTCCAAATGATTTCGTTTGCTTCTGCAACTTTCTTTGAAATGACGGCCTCCAACAAGTATAGTATATTATTGTAAATCACTTAAAATACTGCCGAAATAAACGAATATTGCAGTTATATACAAAATCTACCGCGTAAATATTAAATGTATTTTAATACTAGAAAAACAAAAAGTGGATCGGATGGAATTATACAATATATTTACCTTCTTCTAAAGTCACACGCTTTTAAACGGGAAGAAAGAGGCTAGCTCGTTCATACACTTGAATCTCTTATAAGGCGGGAAAGCTGCGTGTCTCTTCATCCTACCCTTTGTCGTCATTCGTCTCCATGTTGGAAGTTCTGCTTCCATTAAGATAAAAGCAGTTCAGGCTAAGTAACACTGGGAGGTAGCATGATTCATAGAGACAAAGGAAAATGTGTTACAGTAACCGTCCATAAGGTATGATAGCATATGGTGCAGTCAATGTTGGTTCTCATGGACGGCAATTGTCGCAGCATATTTTCTATTCTTACAATATAAGAACTTCTTAGCCCTCTTTGTTAATGCCAGTTAGTAAATACACAAAACACTCACCCGGAAGAGAGGGCTCTAAGTTCCGCATTACGTTTATTTTTTCCAGTAGATAATAAAGGGCAGAATGAAAGAAATATTTTGAATAATAAATTGAAAGAGAGCGGTCGTATCCAGTAACTTCCTCGAGGAACTAAGGAAACCTACGAAAAATCACGTAATGTTAGACGCCGGATCCAGAAAATCGACCTGTCGAATAGAGAATGGATGTTACAACAAAAGACTACAACGTTTTGTCACATTAATTTTCCTTCAATGATCTCTTCAAAGCAAACAGCCTACATTTAAACAATTCTTCGTGTTTATAATTCATGAAAACTCATTCTCCCAGGCAAATTTTGATATAGAAGAGCTGTCTTCCGAGTTGTAGCGCCGTGTATTCCGGTAGAAGTTTACAGACGTTTCAGCGATGCTTACTGTCACCAGGGCGATGAGGCCTCATCGCCCAGAATACAGCCGTGAAAACCTCAAATCCTACTAGTTTTATTAATTTCACTACAGGCTTCGGGGTCTGATACCATTTGTGATCTCTTGCCATCTCACAATGTCCTGAAAGACGATAGTCCCTTGTATACGAAGGAACGTTCCCTGGTTGGATTGGGGGTAATGGCTGTACTGGTCACAATACTAACCACATGTCTCCGAACATGGACGTCTGTTAGATTCGCTTTGTTACGTAATCTGTTTGCACTGCTGAAGTTACGTAACGACAAATGAAAGGAGGTGTGATGGCTACAATGGTACTAAACAATAACCTTTACCACTCAAGGCGTTGTGCTTGCTTTACACAAAGGTAGCTTTGCGTATTATATGGCACAGTAGTTTCGTGTTTACATTGCTTATCACGTGATAGACGTCTGATTGGCTGCTGATGTTTCCACGGAAATGAGCAAATTACAATTGACTAAGCCTCTGTCCTGCTACTGTAATATAATAAATGTTACTAGGAAAGAGTAATTTAAGAATAACAAATAAAATATTTAGCCGTATGACTAGCCAATCCCTATCCACGAAGCTCTACCAAAGGTCTAACCGATTAAACATTTCAGAATAAATTCTGAGACATAATAAACCAGAGAATGTAATTAGTGATATGTGAAATCGAATAAGAACTAATTTTAAAAAGTAACAATTAAGGACTTGTGAACGAAAAAATCGAATATTGTGTAATATTTGTATTGGAATTAAGATCAAATTAAAATTGTGAAATGCCTACTAGAGTTAGTCAAATTTAGGAATAACTTCGTGCATAGTTCATAAATAGGAGTTAAAAATTTATATAAACAAAGACAGTTTCATTACATAATTATGAGTTTAATGATTTGTTTTCTTCGCCTAATATTATCAGAGTTTCCAAATTGGCAGAGTCGTATCAAAATTGTTCGACTAGAAAATTAGAGAGCGAAGTTGCGGACTAGATTAAACTGGTTCAGGACAGGGACAAACGGCGTCCATTCGTGAAAACGGTAATAAAATTTGGAATTAAGTAAAAGCATCAAAAATATTAAACAGCTGAGCGACAGTCAACTTTTCAAAGAATACCCAACATCATGGAGTTTATTTATCTGTAACTGCAAAGTACACACAAAGGCAGTACTTAGATGCATGCATCTCTAATTTCTGAAAAGTTAATACAAATAGATTATATCATTTCAGGTCCCAGAATTCCCCAATCATCACAAAAGTTCTGATGGAACAATCACTGACAGCATTTCTCGATTCCGGTGAAGTAGGAGACAACGTAGAGGATTTCTGTTTCATTCTTATTTGTCAGAAGCGAAGCAGAGCAAATACTGGAGCTCAGATCCGTGCGCCCACGCTGTCAGAGCGACTTAAAAGGGGAGTCAACCCTCAGCCATTTCGCCCACGCCGCCCATTTCTGAGTGCTCCGACAGGGACGGAGGGCTGCTGTTTATGTTGTGCTAATAAATTTAATATCGTACATAAATAACACGACTGCTCAGCACACGAATTAGCTAAAATATAGGTACATGGGCTTCTACTCCAAGAAATTTCGCAACAGGTTCCATTCTATTATTAGCACATTTAATATCGACAAAAATACTACATTTTTTAAAGTTCATGTATGTTTGTAAGATACCGAGAAAAATAAGATGGCTCCTTAGTCAAAATAACGGTATTCAGTGACGACACCAGATTCGAATCGCATGAACCCTCCCCCCTCCCCTACCATAAAAAATACGACTGTTAAAACAAAAGGAACCTGTTTGTCCAAGAATTTGATACGGGTAGCGGGATTTTGCAAATACAGTAACGCACATTCGGGTTCAATTGACTAGCTGAGCGACTATAAACTTGCTAAGAGAGACGGTTCGATGTTTACTTCAATCTATTGATTCCAGGTTCATTTATGCATCTGAATTACTTGAAACATATTCAGATGTCAGAAAAAAGAATAATATTATAACGTTACCTGTGTCAAGGCGCTATCCCAGTGTCGTACTGAAGTGATTCAGGAGGTGCAAGGCAGCATTCAGTCAAGTTAACCGACATAGGACCTCCCGAATACGAAACAACTGTATTACCCACTGAACAGCGACATTGTATTCAACCGTTGAAGTAGCGTAATTAAAAAAGTTACAATCGGTTAATCGCCATATTTAATATGTCCTTGGGTTGTTGCACCATGTCGTCTGGTAGTTTACGAACGTTTCAGAAGTTCTTGCTGTCTCCATCAGCAGGGCACCCTGATTATGGCGAAAGCAAGCACCCCAGAAACGTCGATAAACTACCAGAATAAGCAGCACAACAACCCAGAAAACAACCACTATCATACTCGCAGCCGTGGGAAACTCAAATCTTACTTAACATAACCCCTTTTTAATATAGTCTATACCAGTGGTATTCAACCTGGGGTACGCGTACCTCCGAGGGTACGCGAAGACATCTTAGGGGGTACGTGAAATTAAAAAAATATATTATTTTATGATAAACACTGAATAATCAGTAATGTAATTTATTTAATTTATTTTAGATGTAGATTATATATTATATATAACTTGAATTATACACCAACAACTTTGGGAGTACAAAGTTGAAGAGAAATTATATCTGGGGGTACGCGAACAAAAAAGGTTGAATATCATTGGTCTATACTATGTGCTGCGTTGTCCAGAAACGGAGCTGCTAAATATATCGGAGAATACCTGTTGAGCTGATTGAATTTAAAGTGCATTAAGAGCATCCCTTAATTCGATTTTGCCCACCCTTATAATTATTAGGGTGACAATGAGGAAGAGACCACAGCCTAGTCACAAGAGAAGCTTCTTATTATTTCATACGGGAGGAGAAGATTGTTCACTCTTTAATTTATAACCATCTGGTAGCTGTGTAACTTTGTTATATTGTGCCTCAAATGACAAACTGGAACACGGCAAGTCGCAGGTCTGAAAGCTAGTGGGAGGGGCTGTACTGGAGAGAGGGGCGAGTCTAAATTCCCGTAATCTTCTTCAGAGCGTACTTCGATTTTCCTGGCTTCATTTTGAGCGGAGGAGAAGAGCAAATGAATGGCGTCACTCTATTTCCCCCTTAAATGAAAATTTCTACGTACGTACCAACAATTAAGGAAATACGTTTCTCTGGAAGTATTATTTAAATATCATGTCCAAGGATTTTACATAATGAAAAATTCCAATTATTTTCAATGACGCAGAGAAGACAGATGGCAAACCTAATTTGTGCATGTGTATATATCCATCGCTCATCTTGTTTAAAATATGAATTGATTACAATCCCCCGCCTTAAAGTAATTATACTCTACTACTATGTATGTATCAACTTCACTGCTTCACGTTGTTCGAAACCATGCTTTATACTAACCAAAGTTAACAAGCTGTCGTCTCTGAGATAACTGACTATTATAGACACAAATCTGTAACCATGCGTGCAGAAAATAATTTACGGATATGTGTCTTAAGTGACTTTATGACATAGGTAGACACCATATCACGAAGGCTAGGCACTAAATACAGGCAAATTTATTACATGTTTTTAAAAGAAATGATCGCATAGTACTTAGACTATCTTACCTGTCTGCATAATCATCCTATTTACAAATTATTTCATGAAATGGTGAACATGTTTCCTGGTTAAATTGAAACAAATATGTTATTTTGAGTCATCAGGCATTATAGCATTGTTTTCTGACTTCATCACCACCGGTAAATTTCCGAGAAAATACAGCTTATATCAGTGCCGATGGTTGGATTGCCCTGGATACACCTAACACACGTTGCAGAAAAAACGTATATTTTACAATGTTGCTCCACGACGTTGTTCCATAAACCCAGCCCCTTTTCCGGATGTATAAATAATTTTATTTCTGTGTTTTTAGGTAAACAAGCGATACCCCGCCCCTTAAAATCTCCAATAGTTTATTTCCTACTTAATCCTCAGGGAACTTATCCCGTTTACAGAAACTAGGATATAGCAACTAATTCATTGTGTATGGTGAAGATATTACGTGTAAAATAGAGGAGTTGTCGCTTTAAAATATTTAGATAAAATTAAAGTGCACAGTTAAAGTTTTGGTATAAACGATTCAATGCGTCAACAGTCTCGACAGACCACAGTAGTTGTGTTGGCTTTAAACACAAAAATCAATCATTCAACCAATATTTTTCTTTAATCTATTTTGTCAAAAAGTAACAAATTTTAACATTGGGAAAATTATTTTAAAAAATTAACATTTACAGTACTTCATAAATTTCGGTCTTTTAAATTGTAAGTATGTAAATAAAACTGCGGATTAAACAATGGCTCTAAAACGTTAATTAAGAAAAATATATTTCTGTGAATGCGTACGGATAAATAAAGAAAATCTGGACTAAGAAATTACAACACACTCTGAATACTCCTTGTGTGTACGCGTGCGTGTGTCGGGATACGCCATTTTCAGTTGTCAACTTTCACCCCGAAAAAGGAACGAACCGTGTTCTTAATTTAAATTTGAGAATCAGAGCATGACGCGGAAAGGGCGGTCAGAATAAAGTGACAAAGCCCAGCTACACAATAAAGAGGCTAGAACATGTTATAGAATATGCAAAGAAAAGGATTTTTAGGTGAGAAAAGGAGTAATAATGAAATATTCCAAGCTGTTTGCATTGCTATAAAAAAACTATGCTGAATTTAAGAGATGAATTAAGAGGAACAATTCATAAAATTTATAAAAAAAGGTAAAAATTACGATAAAAATAATGCAACTGGGAACGATCATGCGTATCGACAAACAGGGAGTTAGCTGATCAATAACGCGATTCGCCTAAATAACTCTGATAGAAGAATCGAAACGATCAACGTCACATACACCAGCGCACGTCACAGAGGTTTGATCCAGGTACTTCTCAATCTCAAGGCTGAGCCAAACTTGTACGGTAGAAGAAAACAGGAGAATATCACCACAGATAGTTAACGTAGTAAACCGAGAGCTGAATCACACATTACTTTTGCTGACGTTGAGGTATCACGTATCGTCCAGATGAAAACTGTGTACGTGCCTTGAAATCCATTTGTGGTCTCAGTATCTGTTGCATTGAAATACAGAATGTCATTTATAACGCAACCCAATTAGTACTACTGTCACTCTCACAGCAGAATTACCCCTTGAAAAGAATATGTATTTTTAATCTTATTAAATAAACCTTACTAAGCATATGGAAATCAAGACTTGTAGTTTTCATAATTCTTGGTTGTGGTATTTCAGTCAGTCCAGCCTTTCCTGAGAGGATTATTAAAAATACGAAAAGGTTAAACGAGAAAAATAAATTATTCTTCATCTGACAGCTCCTTTTCAAGTGCTTAGTTTGTGAAAATTCCAATAGTAGAATGATTTGTGAATGGTGAATTTAAATAAATTGGAAAGGAACAGGTAGTGGTAAAACCTTCCGGAAAGCGAACATGGTTTATTCGGAACGTAGCCAATCAGATACTTAGAAACAGACCCACAGTAACTTCTAATATCTTATTTTCAATGCGGATAATTATTTTCGATTAATATACTGGAGCTAAACAAAAAAAGGTATTGATTAGGGATAGCAGGAAGGGTGGACACACAACCGATAATGACACGTTCGGGAAGAGAAACATTTTTCCATTATCCAGATTCGAAACTCGGTCTTCCAGTCTGTGTCTACTATACGACAAGCGAATCTGAAACCGAAGATTACTGTCCTCTGGGTTGTTGCGCATTGTAGTCTGGTAAAAGTTCACCGACGACTCAGAAGTGCTTTCTGTCTTCTGCCCTGATGATACAGGCAGCAACCCAGAAGACAGCCATCTTCTAACTCGCCACCGTGAAAACATAAACTGTCACGGATCTAAACCTCTCTGAAGGAGTCGGAGCGTTAAGTTCGTCTTCGTAGCTTAGGCAATCTCCGTGGACACCCGTCACCAGCAAGCAACTGACAGTATTGCTAGGTTAAGCCGCTTTGCCGGACTGTACTCACACGGGATCTTATGGTGTTTTTACTTGCAGAAGACGAACTACCTACCTTTACTCGAAGTCCATCCAAGTGTTGGGTCAAAGATGAGGCCCCTTAGCTTATGACAGAAGGTACGAAATTGTGCTGTTTCTTCAGTGCTACAGAACACCCATCGCAAAATTAATGTGCTAACTATTATATGGCAACATTTCTTTCCTCGCTGCAGTAAACAACTTTTGTTCGAGAGGTTATTCTTACCGTATAAGTAGACAAACAGTTATTACCAATAATAGCCAGCGTCTGTACAAAAAACCACCAGAGAATTATAGCAAATCGTCGAATATCTATATAATAATAAAGTGTTTGTAGCTTGGTTAGTTAAAGATCTTTTGTTGTCAAGGGATTTGGGATTATATAATAATATTTATGATGTGAATGTTGTTATAACCACGATATCAAATCTTATTTGAGATTCAACTAGATTGAATCGCACTATATTCTTCGATTAAACAAAGACAAGAAATTTTATTAATTTATGTTATACATTATTATTGCATTGTACTGTACGTTCACTCATCCATGTCCTGTTATGTACATATGTACGTCTATATGAAGTAGCAAAACTGACGGTTCACAGGTTTCGTGATTAAGTAAAGATAAAGATTTTAATTTTTATATGTTGTTTTGTAACACTTTCCAATAAAACGTGTTTAAGTACTACTTTAAAATTGACGTCACGTTGTTTTCTAGGTAGTTACCAAACATTCGGTAGAACCTATCACATCAATCTTCAGGGAAGAAGACAAATGTTATTTTGAACATTTACTTTGCGATACCGAGAACTTTTATGCAAATAACATAACATCTTATATTTCTCCTTCATAAGACGAAACATTCTAGATAATAAAGATGTTAAATTCTATTCCTATTTTGTAGTTAATTAAACTGTTACTTCTAGTTGGTGGCACAGTATTATTTTGATATATATCCTTAATTGAATTTGACATCGGTGCATTTCTCAGGCATAATTAGACGCCAACAATAAATTCAAACGTCACTTCCCAAGGAGAGAGACGCAAAAATGAACATAAGGAAAATATAATGACCATACATTTTCACAGACCGCTATATCCTGAGGTAACACTAAATACGAATAATAACTGTATTTATAACACTTCTTATAAATACCGGTTCCGAACTTTCTCTGAGCATAAAGTTTTCAAAGCTATTTCGCTATGCCAGTCTATATTTAGAGCAACAATTGAGCACGTGTGCCTCAGAAAAGACCAATTTATCATTAAAAATAATTTCCACTGAGTTGTATCTAAATCTGTCCAACGTGTGTCTTAGTCGTTGCATGATCCCGTGTTTAAATCTCGAATGGGATTTGGTTATTTGTGCGTGCGTTTTACAGCATCCCACGATAAACGATTCGTTTCATCAGCTGATATAGACCAACCATGCATTTAACTACCTGAAAAAAATCTATCTGTCCCTGCATTTCTGTGAGATCATGGTGGATTTACTAACAGATCATATTGATAAATATTGACAGGCACGTTCCTGATTCACACCTCTCTGCTACATACGAGAAATCCCTCCTCTTCATTCAAGTATATCGGATACAAATACAACTGTACGTTCACCGTAATGGATTCCGAGAACCACATTGGAATCCGTCATTAATGGCTGAAACCCATCCTTCCGGCACCTACGCTTTGTTGTAACTAACAGACTGATGACGTGTACTTCTACGTACGTCCACCGGCCTTCGTGTTTCGGTGTGTCCCTTGGAGTCATGACGGTATATCGATTGTTTAGCTGAGTGACGTTCGTATCGATATGTTAAAATAAAATACCACCCACGATTGGCCCCATTCGTATATTGTGTGTGACAGGCAAGCGGAAAACCCACTTGACTTATTTCTAGTCGCATTAAGATTATTCACGTAAAAGTTGTTAAAGACAAAAAACTCTTCATAAAATTGTTTTCATTACTCAGCAGAGAATAAAATGGGTATGATAAACAAACATTAAAATTTTAAATATAAATAGATGTACGGGTGGATAAACATATGAATAAAGTGATTTATAAAAATTTCCATCATTTACATACTACATTTTTGTGAGTTGCAAGTGTTCTCAGGGTCCGGGTTCAATCCCAGTGCAGTCCATATGAAATTCATATGGGCACACTGTAGTAGGGAACGTTCCTCACCTATTAATTCCCTTTTGCCTAGCCAGTCGCCATTCCACCAACAACCCATTCCATGTGACAGGTCCGATTACCCAGGAAAACGCGTAACATATTAGAATCGTTCAGACGTACCAGAGAAGCATACATACGTTTCAAATTCGTTGAGAGTGAATAGGTACATTCCGTTAATTTCTTATTAGAAACTGATTGTTAGTTTTATAGTAATTATCGTTAGAGTCACCATTTTCATCTGTGATACTTACTGATTCCAGCTTCAAATTAAGAGCTTAAGGCCATGTAAGTTCTGCCTCTTCCCCACCGCTGTTCCAATACCTTACTTTCATTGTAGATCCGGTCACAACACACCCTTCCCTCGGGTCTCTTCACTTCACTCCTGTTGCTTGGAGTTGAGAAGGGTTGTGAAAGTGGCAGTGGCTTTCAGACGCCTACATCAAAGCCACGATTTCTCTCTTCTTAAAGCACAGCATTTCAAAAGCTTATACAGCAAGAACCACCTTTTACTTAGCTTAATCTACTGGTATTATAATTACGGTCATTAAGGCTGAACGCCCTATAGATTGAGACAACAGAAACTTCATAAACGTCAGCATACAATAAAACTCCTGCAAAATAGCAACAACCAAGCTCTCACTAAGTTACGAATTTTAGCTAAGCAGCTTAGTGATCACTTTCTGCGCAATCAAAATTTTCACAATTTTCAATGTTAATTATTGATATCAGATCTGAAGTTTAATAATCATATACACAAATAGTCTTTACAATATGTCTATTTTTAAAATGTCGACTACTGCAAAAATTTCATCATCCTACATTCAGTGGCGTTAGTAACAGTATCACATCATAAATATGCACGGTAGCAGTGATTGAAATAGTGATAGAAAATTAAAAAAGGACATACAGCGGTGTGGATTCCAACGACATTATATTAGACTAAAGTCTCTTGAAAATCCGTTAGTTAGTTCAACGTTTAGTACAGCGAGAGACAAACGAACATAGCAGTCACGCTACAGCTACAGTTCGTCGCGCCAGGAAAGCTTTTAGCTCGTGTTTAATGGGGCTGTTAGATGATGTTTTCAATAACACAGCACTTTGTTTAGGAAATTGTAAGGGAGCCGTCTTATAACACGTATATTCTGTGGGGTGACGTCTCAAACAATGGGGAAGATAGATGCTTTGGGTGGGCGCAAGAGGCGATCGTAGGGAGGCACGCAGTAAGGACATCATACAACCCTTCCACTGCAAATTAATTCATTTTCTGTTTCAGTACATCCTACTTCTACTACAGTAGAAATTTACAAGTCAAAAATGACCTGAGAATCTAATATAATACGTAGAACGCATTTTTTATTGAAAAGCGTAAAAAAACATATATCATTGAAACCACTGCTTACCTTTGTTTTATTTTAAAACCGGTGAGGCATTAGAACGTAAGTAACTGTTTGCTATGTTGTATAGAAGTACATGTACATAGCAGGCCAGGGATAAGTGAAAAGTATCTTGTTACAATGCATTATTTCCACGAAATAACATACAAAATTAAATCTAACTAACAATCTTTTCATATTATCGTAAACTAATCAAAATTACTATTAAGGCAGATACTCTGGATTGATTGAAACTGCTGATGACAATTTGAGGACCCTTCCAAAGCACTTATGGAAATATATTATTAAATTTAATACGAATGATCGATCTTTTACCCAAATTTAAGCTGGAGATAAATTATTACGGATTCAATAATATTGCAAAAGCCTCTTTGCACACCACCTTAAAGCTATTTTTATCTCTTACTCTTCCGTAAACAATCCGAAATATCCCGACTTCGCTTGTTCTGGCTTTCTGAATCGTCAGTGTACTTTTAACTCTGACGTTAATCGAGCCGTTAGTCGTCTCCGCTAGACGAAATGCGTCGGACTAAATGAAATTCCTAATTTTATAATAAAACGTTGTCCTTAGGTATACACTCCTCTTTTACGTAACATTTTCAATCTCACTTTATGAAATGGGAATTTTCCCTCATTATGGAAGCAGTCCGCTGTTGTACCTATTTTTAAGACAGGCAAAACAGCTCTACTTGTTAATTATAAACCTACGCCAAATTAAAAACTCTAACATTTTTTAAACTATTACACACTAACATCTTTCACTTAATTTAAATTTAAGCTGTACTCAAATGAGCACGGCTTCTCAAATTAAAATTTGTGGGAACTAATTCAGGTACTTACTTAAATGATGATTTGCCGTTTGTTTGTTTGTTCACGGGGACAGTCTGAATCTGTTTCCTTCATTTCCATCCATAAATTTCCTCATACTCCTTTATTGGATAAGTTTAATAATTTTAGAATTTTGATTTTAAGTTGTTTCAAAGCTACTTTTCAAATGGATCTTCCTTTATTCGGAACGTGGAAATATTTCTTCTCCTTTATCTGTATTGCTACAGTACCACAAGGAATTACACTTAGACCTCTTTTGTTTAACATTAAAATAATAAAATTAATCATTCAAAATTTATCTGATTTGCCGATAATATTTAAATTTACCTAGACATAAAGTCTGCTGAGACTCTCATGTCGGCGAGTAGGAGGATGACTGTCTTTTGGAATTTTGCTTTGTATAGTCTGGCAAACTTTTACCGACGATTCAGAGGTCCTTGTTGCAACATCAATGTACAGAAATGGAATGCAAATAAGTAACTGTATGGAACAGAATCCTTCTTGAAATCGTAAAATTCGCTCAGCTAGTCAAGAATTTCCTCGGCGTATATGGAACCTGAAGGCTTATTATCTATCACATTAAAAAACCCAGTCACCTGATCATATTCAAAGACATAAATTCAGTTCTTTAACATAAAATTTATGTAGTTGTTTTCGTTTTCTTTCAAAAACACCAATTTTTTTAAAAAAAAAAACATTACGCATCTTTGAGTGTGTCTCATATTCAAGATATCGTGGTTCATAATGTAAATATATTAAGTACAGTTATCACAAGACACAGGCAGCAATCTTTGAAAAAAACGAGAGAGTTGTGTCGTAAAAGACGTCAAATCGAATACAAAAGAAGGAAACGTTATGTATACTTCTAACGGCTTCTCACGCCTGTAATGAACAATCAAGATGGACAGTAGTGCGTATGGGTAGTCGATTATTGAAGCAATGGATATTAAAGACGACCAGCAATACCATTCCATTTCCACCATTTCTTGCACTGAAGGCGGAAAGCGAGTCTAATTACTCAAGACCACGCAAGTCGGCGAAAGGTTTAATATTGATTTGTATGGGCAATAAACTCATTCCACAAGCTTTTTGCTCTGAATTTAAGATCAATATGTTATATGTTATGTCGTTGATGTGGGTGTGAAACAGGGTCGAGATATTTAACCTACCTTAGATTCCCATCTCCTTTTGAAAAGACCATTTTTTCATGTTTTATGTGTGCATCTCTAAATTAAAAGGAACATAAAACAAGCAATTTAAAAGAGAACCAAAGATAAGTGTTAGGGGCAACTAGCTGGAGTGCAGAGGTGGACTACAGTGCTAGAATTTAGGGGAACAGTGGAATGGATTTGTTAACTGGAGCACCAGCTGCCAAGTGCATCAGTAAAGTCTACCTCATGTACAATCCGAATTTCTTTCTTCCCGTTATTGAAAGGATCGTAGCTTCAGTTTCATTTTAAAAAGGAAATTAAGTGTTGCTAGTTTGTCTTCTTGATATCTAGTACGCTGATCGATATAAAGACGTGAAGTAAATAGAACTTCAGGTTTTCACTACAATGAGTCCGAAGATGGTTCTCTTCTGGGTTGTCGTTTGGTAAAAGTTTACTGCTAGTGATGTAGGCAGCAAGGGCCTCTGAAACGTTGGTATATTTTACCAGACTGTACGGCGCTACAACGCAGAAGACAGCCATCTAAGGTCTCTTCGGGTTTATGAGTTTCATCCTCTTATTAACCCGCACTACAAAAAATCATGCTCAGATTTGTCAGTGTGTTTTCTCAGACAGCTTTAGAAAATACGCTCTCTTTCCTTTAACCAACTATTATTTCCTACGACGGGAGTTAACGAACTAAATCCAATTTGGACGCCAAACGCATTGCCTCATTTACTGCAGAGTTCAGAAGGTAACTCCTGGCGTCTCCTAAGAGCTACTGGATGTTTTTTCACGTCGATACATGCAACTTAACGAAGTTCTACAGTTTTATAAGAAATCCAAATTAATGGCATAAATACAAACATTATGTCAAGAGGAGATTTAATGAGTACGCATTCTTTACCAATGGAACACTATAGTATTTTATAAGTAAACATAACAAAGGAGGAAACACGGATTATTAGAACGATTCATTGTTAATGCGTTCTCTTTTGTAGTGTGCCTGCGAATTTCGTAACGGATCCTGTATTATGATAAAATGGTCAATAAAACTGATATATCATTGTGACGGGCACTGTGAGGCCTGGCAATTGATATGCCACAGCTGGCTAAGTTGGCAAATTCAGGACACGGCAGTTCTCTGACACCGGAATTTAGTTTGAGACGTAGCTGGAATATGTCCTTTACTGGCGTGATGTTTTGCTTTTTTATCGAGAACTTAGATCAGTGGTCCCCAACCTTTTTGTGCCTACGGGAACATTTGAGAGTTTATGGGATCGTGGCGGGCACCAACCAATTAACAAAGCCAAAATTTCTTTTCTCTGGACAAATAAGATATGGACACCAAATAACACACAAAATAACACGACGTTTATTGATACAAGAAACCACGCAATCAAAAATTCGTACTTTTATAGGTACAATTATTATTACTGAAGTGAGAAGTTAGTGTGATGTTTGGCACTGCATTTCATCGGCCAGTTTTTGAAATTTGGGAGTGTAGGATGATGTTGCTGCTCGCAAACAATCGTCAGGATGGGCATTAGTAAGTAGAGATTTGTGCTTTGATCTTATGATGTGCATGGTTGAACGGCCTTCATTATTCAGTATAACCTCTTTCCGTATCAACGCGGGCACCCATTAAAAGCCTTGGCGGACGCCATGGTGCCCGCGGACACCGCGTTGGGGACCAATGTTGTACATTATTTCGCCTTTACATCTTCATAACCGTAGTTATCAGAGTTATTATTCTCTTGTCAAATTTATGTCACTGTAAGGCCAAGGTCATGACAAAGTCAAGACTAGATCGCCCCAATAGTTTGCCAGATAGAAGTCTCTAAAATTCTCAAGGTCATAAGTTTCACGCATATTTCTGCCAAACCGTAAATACCTGATTGACTATACTCATGTCAAAATGAGGTCACGTATAGGTCAAGATCATATGCAAGCCACAACAAAATCGGCCCAATAGTTTAATATTTCTGGTCTTAAAAATTCTCAAGGTCATATCGACTCAAGACTATTTCTTCCAAACCTTATACACCTGGATTACCATACTCATGTCACAATGAGGTCAGGAATAGTGCAAGGTCATATGGATGTCACGATAAAATGGGCCTACTAGTTTCCTTCATACGGGTCTTTAAAATTCTCAAGGTCATAGATTTTAACGCTTATACCTACAAAACCGTGAATACTTGGTTGACCATACTCATGTCAAAATGAGGTCACGTACAGATGAAGGTCATATAGAAGGCTCGATAAAATCGGTTCACTAGTTTCCGAGATAGAGGTCTATAAAATTCTCAAAGGTTATACATTCTCACGCTTATTTCTGCCATACCGAAAATACCTGGTTGACCATACTTATGTCAATATGAGGTCACCTACCGGTCAAGGTCATATGAAAGGCTCGACAAAATCGGTCTACTAGTTTCCCAGAGAGAGGTATTTAAAATTCTCAAGGTCAAACATTCTCACGATTTTTTTCTGCCATACCGTAAACAACTGGTTGACCATACTCACGTCAAAATGAGGTCACGTATACGTCAACGTCTTGTGGAAGTCACGATAAAATCGGTCTACTAGTTTCCTAGATATGTGTCTTTAAAATTCTCAAGGTCATAGCTCTTAACGCTTATTTCCGCCAAACCGTGAATACGTGGATGGCCATACTCATGTTAAAATGAGGTCACGTACAGGTCAAGGTCATGTGGAAGGCTAGACAAAATCGGTCCACTAGTTTCCGAAATAGAGGTTTTTAATATTCTCAAGGTCATATATTCTCACGCTTATTTCTGCTATACCGTAAATACCTGGTTGTCCATACTCATATCAAAATGAGGCTACGTATAGGTCAACGTCTTGTGGAAGTCACGACAAAATCGGTCTACTAGTTTCCCAGAGAGAGGTCTTTAAAATTTTCAAGGTCATAGCTCTTAACGCTAATTTCTGACATACCGTGAATACGTGGTTGGCCATACTCATGTTAAAATAAGGTCACGTACAGTTCAAAGTCATATGGAAGGCTCGACAATATCGGTCCACTAGTTTCCTAGATACGTGTCTTTAAAATTCTCAAGGTCATATCTGTAATGTTTATTTCCACCAAACCGTAAATATCTGGTTGGCCATACTCATGTTAAAATGAGATCATGTACAGGCCAAGGTCATGTGAAGACCACAAGATCAAGCCATTTGTTTGAGAAATTTTAGCCTCAAACTTTTGAAGGTCATTCGAAATAAAATTTTGTCACGCATATCCAAAGAGAACTGTAGGAATCTGTGTGACATTGCACACATCATTTAGTGGTCATAGATATGTCAAGGTCATTTGACGGTCATATTATGTACTCAGTGCCTAATTTGTGTTGGGATGGATTACGTTAATTTGGGTTAGTTTAGGTTGGGTTGGGTTGGGTTAGGTTGGGTTAAGTTAGTTTAGTTTAGGTTAGATTAGTTTAGGTTAGGTTGGGTTGGGTTATGTTAGGTCAGGTTAAGTTAAGTTTAGGTTAGGTTAGTTTAGGTTATGTTAGGTTGGGTTAGGTTACGTTAGGCTGGGTTAAGTTAAGTTTGTGTATGTTAGGTTGGTCTAGGTTAGGTTAGTTTAGGTTGAGTCAAGCTAGTTTATGATGCTTTGGGTTAAGTAAGGTAAGTTTAGGTTATGTTAGTTTAGGGCAGGTCACATCAGTATATGTTGGATTAGGTTAGATTACCTGATACCCGTGCCGCTGAAATTTCGAAATTATATTTTGTACATCAGTGGTCCCCAACCTTTTTGTGCCTACGGGCACATTTGAGAGTTTATGGGATCGTGGGGGGCACCAACCAATTAACAAAGCCAAAATTTCTTTTCTCTGGACAAATAAGATATGGACACCAAATAATACATAAAACAACACGACGTTTAATGATACAAGAAACCATGCAATTAAAAATACATACTTTTGTAAGTACACTTATTATTACTCAAGTTGGAAGTTAGTGAGATGTTTGTCACTGCATTTCATCTTCCAGTTTTTGAAATTTGGGAGTGTAGGATGATGTTGCTGCTCGCAAACAATCGTCAAGATGGGCATTAGTAAGTAGAGATCTGTGCTTTGATTTTATAATGTACATGGTTGAACGGCCTTCATTAATCAGTATAACCTCTTTCCGTAACAACGCGGGCACCCATTAAAAGCCTTGGTGGGGGCCATGGCGCCCGCGGGCACCGCGTTGGGGAACACTGACCTAGATGACATGATTTATAGAAGATAAAACAAAATTCTAATGTTTTGTGAAATTGGAAATGTTACGGGAATTTTATGAAGAGGCAAACACAAAACTAGCAGAATGTCCAATAACCGCAATGATACTGCAGGGAAAATCGATAAATTCTTACTTTTCTTATCAATCATTATTGTCTCAAAGCTTCCACAGGCCTGATCTTCGTATCACGAAAAATTAAACTCTAAACCCAACATTTTCAAAGGGACTCTAAACTAAGAGAGATCTTGGTTTTGTGATCTCCTGCAATCTCATCGCCATTCTTCTATCGTGTTTAGTGTGCAAGCTACAAAAACATTCTAACCGGAACTCGAACCCAGGAGTGATATCTGTCATTGCGCCCTCCGTTCCTGCAATCTACTCGCTAAACAAACAACTTTGGTCTTGACGAATTTATTTTACCGTGCTTATTCTCCTAGCTAAAGGAAACAACCTTATCGGAACTCGATCTCAAGACGCTCAGCGTCGGGTTACCACCGTTGTACCGTGTGACGTAAGTCAAAATGGGATAAAAGAAAAGGCTGTTTTGAGTTCGGACACTTTGGTTCGCTCTAGTTCTGTGTACTTCCGTTAGGTTCCCTTCAGCTTCAATTTCGTTCAGTTCTGGTTATGTTACGCTACGTTAGGTTAGGTTATGTCTTTACATGGAAGAAGTCGAGAAACACAGAGGCTAGATATTGAATGCTAAAGCGAGTGAAACACAATTTAACAGAAGCAAAACAAAGCGAAGAAAACCAAATAAAATCAAACCGAAACAACACTGTACACATAGTAGCTCACGTAATTCAATGTCTTAATAAGAGCCAGCATTATTTAGTTGGTCCAGAGTAAAATTACTGAATGTTCAGCTACAGCATGTGATCCCGACAGTAATATCATAAACAGACATGCACTGCATTTTCCACTTTTCTCGTTGGAGAAATAAGAAGGTCCTACTCTTGGGAGATTATTCTACTGATGGAAGGAAGAAGATGCGAGTAGGACGGTAGGTAGAAGATCCCTTCAAGGAGACAGTGGATAAGAACGACTCGGGGGGGGGGGGGGGGGGACGTAATCCAGAGCGGAAGGTGGGCCCCCAAGAGGAATGGAATCACAAGACTCTTTACGAGAGTGAAACCTTTATTACTCGTAGGATCAGAGAGGATTGCGTCCAGAAAATTCTGCTTCCCTGTCGCTAAGAACAACACGCGGTGATGGTTTAATCTCTTATCTGGGGTTGGCATGTTACCACTTCCAGAGTAAACTAAGCTTCTAACAGCTAACAAAACATAGTACATCATGTGTCGTCTTTACACTATCGCCTTTATTATGAGTATAACTAATGTGTACACAAACCTATGACCTGATATTGTCGTTCAGTGGTTGACATATCCGATTCTTAAACGGGAGGCCCTGACTATACTTTGATGCCGTATATAATTCCATTAGCAAAATGAGCGTCAGCTATATGATTAATAAGAGATGCTGAAGTGTAGATAAATTGAAGCACCATGTCTTATTAGCAGAGCGGAAAGAGGACATTTACGAGACAGTGTTTCAAAGAAAGTGCATTATTATATAATATTTAAGGTACGTACAAGTTGGCTGTAGACATACGGCTTCAGCGTACTGACACAACCAATTAACTGATTAATTCTCGTACACTATGCGAAGAATTGACCTCATTTCACACACAGAGAAATATAAGACGAGCTACGTATTCTCAGAATACAATGGTACTATCTTCATCACAAAAATGATGTAATATATTCACAGGAAAATATAAGTACTTAGAAAAACATTCAGGTTTTGAGGTTTCCATGGCAATGTAAGTTAAGATATTAAAGCACTCTGTATTATTGCGCTGTGTCATCTGACTGCATAAAACTATTTAAAAGGAACATAGTTAGGAGCAGACTACACGATGTAAAAACCTCTAAGACCAATTTCTAAACAGGAGATTATTATTACATATAAAACGAAACAGTAAAGAGATGTTTAGAAATCAAAATTAGAAGCGCCTACTTCTTTAAATGGTAGAAGACACAGTTACAAACAAATGTGCTGATGAAAGATAATGTTTATAATGGAACATTGGAACACATCAGAAAATGTGGTCCCTGTATCCCTTGAAGCAACAGCTACACGCATTTAACCATCATTTTGAACCTCTGTACTAGATGGACGTGAATTTAGTTACACGCTCCATTAGGTAAAAAGCTGGATGAGTCTGACAGCCATTCGGGATGTGGTGGTAAATGTATTTTTCCTAGTGCCCTTTGCGATAATCAAGGTCCTGCCGTGCGCTTCGTATCCAATCAGTTTACCAACAACAATCATGAAATAAAATGCGTAATTTGTAAAAAAAATAAATGCTACCAGTAGATACGAGATAATTACATTTAATTATGACACGCATACACTAAATAATTTATTGTTATAAGATCTAATTCAGGAGAAAAGACAGAAAAAAATAATCAGAAACCATATTTAGCAACGTTGAAGTTTAACACCTCTATAAGCTTTCGCTTGCATCCGGAGACACGTACTCTAAAGTGTCACCCACACTCCTCATTGCCAAGATAACATAACAGCTCGGGCTCACACAACTCCTAAACATGTGTGGTAGATGATGAGGGAACTCTATACACATTTCCCCATAGATAAATAGAGCGAGTCCAATGTTTGCAGCGCAGACTAATAATATTGTTCATATTCAACACGTAGAGCATATTTTTACACGTTACCACTCAATCGCGAAATATGGTTTTAAAACCAAACGCCGCGGTAAAGTGGTTAATATTCTAATTTAATACGAAGGTGTCGGGTTCAATTCTCAGTTCAGATATCGATCATGCTAAATGGACTTTTTCGTGGTTTAATAAAAACCTAAGTTAAAGCAGCTCACGGTCTTTTCAATATTTTTCCCAATTAGTAATTTACAATTATTCTGAAGATGACTGTGTTCTCGGATGTTGCGTCGTGTAGTCTGGTAGAAGCTTACCGATGTTTCAGAAGTGCTTTTTGCCTCCATCTTCAGGGCGATGATAAGCCGCGCGCGAGGAATTGGTTTGATATTGGGAACCGGTCGGAACAGTGAGAAAGAGGATGGCGATAGGGTGAGAGCAAGGGAGCGAACAGGAGAAAGGTCCAGCCAGAAGAGAATGCGAGCGGCGTACTCATTGCACTGATGATGGAGGCAGCAAACACCTCTAAAACGTCATTAAACTTGTACAAGACCACATCGCGCAATATCCCAGAACAGCCATCTTCACAGTTGCCGACTTAAGAACGTAAAATCTTAACCTACAATAATTCTTTCAGCTCTATATGATTTATGCTACTGAACACTTGTGAAGTATACTAAGAAAGAAGCAGAACATGTATCGTATGAAAAGATACTCCACAAAAAGTTATTAAGAGAATTGATTAGACATGCTTGAATATTTTGAATATTTGAATATTTTCCATTAAATTGGTTTAAGATTGTCGCTTGTTTCCTGGTTATTTTGTGGTTAATATCCTATACCACAACAGATTCCCAATTTATCCTTTAATATTCATAGCTTATAACCAAAGTCTTACGCCAATCGCCACTACCATTTGTTCACGGTTTTCATTATTTAAATACACTCATTCAGAAATAAAGACTAACGGAAGGGTAAAAGCATTAGTTCATGTCATTAACACTTAGTGCTATTAACGATCAGGTACAGAAAACATGTAATTGAATTAAGATTACGAATGGTGAATGAGCAAATCAAATCATAAAGATATTTGGCTTAGAATAGCGGTTTTGGATTAGATGAAAGATGCTGTGGAACTCGTGTTTAACCTAATTTTAAATTCTATAAAACACTACAGTAATTATTAACCGGAAAATTAAATATGAATAGTGTCTTTCTTAACATTCATGATTACATCATAGCACCCGCCTGGAAAATCATTGTAACTTGAGCTTATAGAATACCCACTGGCTTCGCCTGTACTCCCAGCCTCCGCGCTTGGCGTGTCAACTTGCTGATGATTTATTACATGAACTACATTTGCATTGGCTTGTACATGCTTTATGACGTTCTGTGCTACATGTAATTTTCTGTCTCTTAAATTACCAGATACAAGTCAGCGTTGCTACGGTACCGTGAATTTCATTATGCTTAATTTAAGCCAATGTAATTTACAATTAAGAAAACAGAAAAATATAAAGGGGAATGACCTACAAAACTTTATCAGCATCATCCACAGGCTTATTCTTTACTATGCTGTGTTATAGTAAACACGAGATAAGAATTTTGAATTCCATCTCTGCTAATAAATATTATTCAATAAAAATTAACATCTTGGCAGAATAAGCGAGTCTTATCTTCTAAGATCTTGGTGATTAAACCTTTAAATCCTAGTCCTAAATATCTGTCCAACCTGCTTGATAACCTGAAAATGTGCACTTTTTATGTTTCGTATGACTCTCAGTGTAAACAGCGATTATTTAATTAAACAAGGTTAAAAAATTGATATTCGTAATGGCGAATTGCTGTGTTTTCTTTCCGGAACGGACTGAATTATTAAATAAAAGCAGTGACCGCAGTGCCACTGCGGTGGGTTGTATCATATTAGAAAAGATTAGGTTAAGTTAGGTTAGCTATGTTAACCATTATCCATATCTCGACTTTGCGACTCTTGGCGTTGGTTTTCAAAGTTGTCTTCAATGCCATCCAGAGACGCATCTTCAGGCGCGTTGAAAGTTCTTAACCAACTAACTACAGCATTATTTTCATGAAAACATCTGCACAATAAATTTTGTTGATAAGTTAATTTACCATACAAAATGGTAACTTCTTCCAGTCTCCTTCCCTTGGAACGAAATATAAGAAAAACAAAAAGTAGATAAAACAAACAAAACTGAAAAAATAAGCGAGGAAGAAACGCACGCCCAAAACTGTCTATCTACATTAAAAAGTTAGCATTTCTTCATAGAAATGCAACTCACAGAATTTTGTGATGTAAATATAGAAATTAAATACCTACAGACGTAGAATGTAGTTGGTCGGTATGTCTTCGAAGCGAAACCAAATTAATTTGTATAAATGACAGATGATCTACTAAAAACTGTTAATGTGTATTCTTTGTGGTGTAGTTTTGGCAGCCGATTTAAAAATATACTAGACATTCTTACAGACCTTTCTTTATATGACACGGCTATTCTAGATTGCACAATCGCGAGGTTCTCCATTTTATAGCCAGTGTGGTTGTACTGAAGTCTTCTTTCGCTTTTAAAATGTTTGAGAGACATCTACCTACATCGTCTCTCTCCTCAATTGAAAACCTCTTCCTTTATTTAAATACCCTCTCTTACGACCTATGACCTTTGTGAAATGATATACTTGAGAAACTTGTATTTCATCGATATAAATTTTCAGCCTGAGTGGTATTGTAGGTTTGAATAATGATACACAAGCAGATTATATATCAACCGAGAAGGTCTGAGTTGGAAGGAAAGCTTGTAGAATTCTGTACACAGAAGTCGCCAGACTTCCACGGCGCCTTGTAGCTAATCGTATTTCGTAAGATTTGAGGTTTTCACAGCGGTGAGTATGAAGATTTCTGTCTTCTGGGTTGTTACGCTGTGTAGTCTGGTCGATGTTTACCAACGTTTCAGAGGTCATACTGCCTCCGTCATCAGGGCGATGACGGAGGCAGTATGACCTCTGAAACGTTGGTAAACATCGACCAGACTACACAGCGCAACAACCCAGAAGACAGAAATCTTAATCTTATTTCCGCTCTTGCGCAGTAACACCGAACCCAAGCCGCTCTCCGGCGTATTGGGATCTTGGAGCATCTGTTTACTCACTTCGCCTTTATTATCTCAAACATTTCCAGTACGCATTTCATTTCTCCGTATACGATGTATCGTCTAAAAATCAGCACAACAATCACGTATTAAGGTACAAAAATCCAGTTAAAAGCAGTTCCGCCCCCATGACACTTGAGTTAATGTCACCGTGGCTCCTAGGACGCTGTTCTGCAGATGCGAAGACAGTGCATTCACGAACAGAATGCGTGTCCGTTCTTAAACTTTACACAGAAATCCTTTGCTGCAGTTCGCGAAGCGTTATGAATGCGTATCCTAAGTAGGAAGTTCCGAGTAAGACAGCAATATGTCGAATGTTAACGACATTTCATTACACAGGAAGTGTTTGTGACAAGAGCTCATCAAAAAACAGAACAGATTAAATTACGGCCGTACCGATTTCAAGCACTGCAAAAGACGCAAAAACGGGATCCAACTGCGATAATTCAATTTTATTATTGGTAATATTTAATTAAGCAGTACACTTATAGCACTGTTTTATTAAACACTGTGCAGAGTATATACATACACGTGCTATTAATGACTTAACATGACTTCCATCTTCTGATGATTATTTAATTTTTCGGTTCTAATAGGATATCTGTTTTGCTCTAACCACTAAACCACAGTGTCGGCACAGAAACGTTTGTTTTTGTAGTGGTTCTGATGTTGTTCATGCGATTACTTCATATCCTGCAGATAAGTCCTGATATTTTGATATTACACAGTTCTATGTCACATTCTCGTTTTCTCTCCTGGGAACTACAGGAGCTGACAACAAAACTGAAAGAAGAGTATAAAACACAATAAAAAAATAAATACAAGGAAAACTCCACAAAGCTGAAATAAAACCTCAGTCAACACTGCAGAGTACGTAGCACACTCACAAAAGATCACACAAAAATTAAGAGACACGAAACCATAACACTACATACACAAAATCCCACACGAATGTGGAATAAAATATGCAGGATAGATAGGAAAATCACTTTGAACTGGAGTCACCGAAATGAATGCAAAGAAAACACGGGATAAACGTCCAAATCCAAGGCAGTAAAGCCCTCCTGGAATGAGGAACGTGGAATACAATGGGATAAATCAGAAATTATCTACAAAAAATATGTAACTTCGGCTTTGAGGTGTGTGCCGCGTTGAATGTTAAGTATTAAAAAACGTTTAGGCAAACACTGCAGTTGCCATCTTCAAGGTGAATATGTAGTGGATGCGAGATCTGGAAGCCTTGCATAGGACAGGCAGTGTTCTAAGCACTGCGATAAATTAAACAAACCAGCTGTAAAAGCTTATTCTCGTTTTACTACAGCCTTCATGACTTAAGCTATGGTTTGTTCAGATTAAGATTTTAAGGAGATGAAATTCACTCCATGTTGACATTCTTAATCGTCCGAGTAAACGTAATTGGAATTGTGTTAATGAATTAGAATTTACCGCATGAACTAAACTTAACATAATATCCTAAAGTTTTGTAATTAACTACAATTGAAACTTATGCTTCTAGTTCTGCTAATGGGGATTCCAGTCTCAACTGTCCAACTCTTTTTCACGTCTATTCCCACTTCTTTATCCCTTCGGTCTACAGCGCACTCCAACTGGCGGCCCACGAATCGCATCCGACTCGAGACCACTTGTAAACAGGCTAGCGAAATTATCTGTTAATTTGTCATAAGTTGGTACAAGGTCATTTAATTTTTTCACTCCGAAGAATTTGCAAAACATTGCCATTTTATCTAGTCTGATGCTTATGTAAAAGTGCCACACATGCTATGATTTTAAAACCCTACCGCGAAATGTAAGTTTTCTATTTAAAAGTTGTAGAACGTGCCAGACGCAATCTGTTCCAGGGGAAACTTTAAAATAACATGTCACTAAACAGTAACTTGTGCACATTTCAATAACACTTATATCTGAAAACATCCGACTGTAATCTATCATTTCTGAATAAGTGCTGATAAGGATTAAAATACTGTCTATTAATTTTAAAAATGTCACCATGAGGGGTTTCTTGGCCCTTCGGTCAAACAGGACAACTATTCTTGACCAAAATGAAGAAACTATGGAACACTTTGGTCTATGTTGTGTCATTTCCTCGGTAGCCCGCCTTCTTTCACACACTGTACACGTCCTAACCAATTTATTCTGTAATCGTCTACTTAATCGTTAATACCGTATATACCTGTTTTCTGTCTAATATTCCCTTTATTCGCCTTCTCTGTCGTCCTTTATAATCCAAATTTTGATCCAGGATAAAATTAAAACTTAATATGAGAGAAAAATTTAATATTAATTTACCGTGTAGAAAAAATGTGCACCAGTAAGGCGAAGGGTGATGGTCATCCCTGTCACATAAAGAACGCAATTCACTAGTCTCTATAAAACACCAGAGGTCGTAAAGTTAAAGGAAATAAAACAGCTGAAGTTCCACGACATATGTCAGGGTACAATCTACAAGAACCACCGTGTTAGTAGATAGCGCTTACTGTGGTTTGCCGAGATTTAATGATGTTTTGACCAAATTATCCCCTTCCGACACTGAACACATAATTACACGAATCACGACGTTGTTTACTACACATCATAACATCTAGACTGTGCAAAGAAATATAAAATAAGTTGATATAATTCTAAAGAATGCGTCACAATCAATACTTCTGTTTCTATAGATTTCAGCCATCTTTCACTATTCTAAATCGAGAAATACGTTTCGGGGGCTGATTCTGCTCCCATTTTCAGGTCAAAATTCCTATTCTGTTGAGTCCGATAGAAGAGGATGATCCCGAACTAGGATAGGGGCAGGGAGTGGGATTATCCCCTTCTATCGGGGCCCAACAGAATAGGCATTTTTACCTGAAGACGGCAGCTCCCGAAATTCAAGCGTTCTCGTGTTGGAATATTGAAAGATGACTCAAATCTCTAGAAACAGGACACATTTACATTCCTTAGAAAACTACCATGTGACTCTAAGCAGATTAGAAAAGTGGCAAAGCCCTGGTATGCTATTCGGAAGGTTCAAACCACAACCGGACTATCAATTATTAAAATTTTAGGTTAATATCGACTAACCACAGTTATTACTATCAACTTATTATTTCAAGTATTACAAAATTCTAAACAAACGCCAGTTCCCAAATATTTTGAGCAATTGTCACCCCAGTTGTTTTTGAAATTCGTTATTATATCCATTCAGAAAATTTGAAAATAATGTTACTCTTAATTTTTTTGTGACTTACTTTCGTTTGTATTTCTGAGTAAACTTTTAAAATAGAATCGTGTACCACGATGTAAGTCGAATGACTGCCAAGTGCTCTTCGTCTTTTGTAGCTACTGACCAACATTTTCAACCAAAAAAATCTTCTTTAGGACAAAGGAAAATACATAGTATCCGGTTATATCCTAAAACACTCCAACGGTTTGTAAACTTCGGGTTGCGGAGGAAGCATTCAAGGGCTGTTATTTGTGAGATAATTAAATCAAGGAGAATCGTAAGGGAGGGACACGTAGTGGAAATGGGGAAACTTGGTCAGAATAGATTTTAAATAAATGTGATATAGGTTGCATTCAAATGCTCAGAATATGGTCCAATGTTATTTTCTCCAATACCATATTGAGCCATAAGAACCCGTCAAAGCCGCGAGATTACCTGGCCAGCTGGGTAAATATAATCTTCTGAAGAATGACTGCAGTAGTTACACAGTTACTTAGCCAGTCATTAACTCCTAGTTAATTTTTATATTGCATTGAATTTCTTGTTGCAACAGAATTTGGTTCCTCTCCATTTCAACATTTCTATAAAACACATTAAGAATGTTTGTACATTACAACCGAACGAAAGCGTGCGATATTAATTTATTACAGTTCTTTTATAGTCCTACTATCTCTTGTTTCCTTTCTTATTTTATAAACTGAATCCTTGTATTATAGCCAACTTTTCACGGTAAACATTTTATTTTGTACACGCTCACCTCCACTTTGACACACAGAAATCATATCACTGATGTTACTTCTCTATTTTCATCGTCTTTTATCATTTTATAACCTCTAATTTCTGCAAATTAATATCCCTTTTTCAAATTTGTCTCTACTGGGAATTAAACCTGTAGGCAGTCATTTTACTTACTTACTTACTAAACAACTAAGGAGCATGACATGAAATGAGAACCTCGGATTAATAATAATAATAACAATAATAATATAGGAATACATAATAAATTTAAATTACAGTGTTTCAGAAATATTACACGCCAATTTAATTTTGCTTTTAACTGAAAGCTCTTGATATTCTCTTTAGCAAGACTTGACGAACTTTAATAAAACGTGGCTTGAATGCCAACACGAAGATTTATGGGTTGCGTTCCTAGTAATCCTTGGAGGAGAGATGTTAATCCGTCTTTATATCATCATCGTTTCCTTAAGTTTCGTAGCAGAAACTGTGTATAAACTTGCCTATAATCGGGAAGTCACTGCAAGTACTTGTACGAATTAAATTCTTAATTGACCGGGTTTTCATCAATACTGCCAAGTAAAAATATAAGAAATGAGTATAATTGTTTAACTAATACTAACTTTTTTTTTTAGACTTTTCACTGTTATTAGGAAGTATGCCTCCTTAATTATCGCCTACATGTGTTCCGTAGTGGATGTATACAACATGTTTATTATCCCTGACGTGCCATACTCGATGGGATATATTCTGCCTATTTAAATAGTCAAACAATACGTCTGTGGTAAGCACACATCTTATTTTCTCGATTTTATACGCGCTTTATTACATTTGAAATTATCTTAAATCGGGGTGCGTCTACAATTGATGGTTTCTAAGAACTGGCATAGCGTCTCTTTTCCATGAAAACCTATTACTAAATAAAGGATGTCTTACAGTCGATGGCATCTTAAAATAAATAAAATCCGGTACATACTCGTACATCCCACTATCCCACTTTGTAACCAAGGTGAAATCATATTTAGAGGGAATTATTTTACTACGGAAATTTAAAAAAATATCGTCTTATGAAGACGACAACATCGTGAACAAGAAACTGAACAGACATTTAGATAATAATCTTATAAGAAGAAAGTCAGTGTTACATGCGACGCTTTCGTAAAAGTAATATAAGCCCCTTTGCGCTTGAATATGCATCCCTGGAGACAAGAGACTATTTTCAGTTAACCGTCTAATTACTTCAAAACACAGCTCATTCAGACTACGGTTTTGGTCTGATACAAATTTACTTATATATAAACTTCCGCCCAATTATTGACCTACGAATGAACTGCTTTGTGACGGATAGGTATTGTTTTTAAAGTACATAACAACTGCACTACTGTCTGCAAATATACAGATAAAAATGTTTCAAACTGTCGGGCCTATAAAGAAATCAAGCTTCAATAAAAAATTTAAATTTTTTTTTTTAGAAAATATAAATAAGGCAATGCAACCTCTCTTCAATACAAAAGGAAAACATCTTAATAAACACCGATCAATTTAGCTCCAAATAACTTTCGCGTTTTAATAACAAGGTTAAAACTTACTTAGGCATTGGACTAAAACAACAGTGCCGATTGGCGGTACGAATTACAGTGCAATAGAATTCGAGTTGATATTATTTAGCTCCTTCCTTTCCTTCTACTTTCCATACTACACTCTTCCATGCATATTCCTCAAACCATTTTATTTTTAAAAAGGCACAATTCATAGCTTACTCGTACCCTGCAGTCTATCTTAAATTGCTTTATACTTCACATTAACTGAAGACTATAACCTGCATTTAATTGTGTATATTTTATATTTCTATCCTACCATTTACATTTAAACCCGCTATTCCCCATTTATTGTCTACATTAGCCACGATCTTTATTTAAATCTCCGTTAATTATATTCTTAATTATCCTTAATTGTAGTACACATTCCACCTGATATTTCATAAGTCCCGTTCCCATTTTTACATGAATTTATTCAAATGTTCCCAATTTTGTACCAGTTTTCTATATTCCTATCTCCCGCTAACCTCTAAATCCATATAATTTGGTACAAATTCCATATTGTTCATTACTCATTAATCATTATATCATTCAACGCTGCAAAGTTTTAGCTATTAAAACGCATTTAATAAAAATAGTTACCAATTATCACAGATGGCCTAGGACATAGATTTATTGGAATGATATGATAAAGTGAGAAACACAAGGATTTGGTATGTCAGAACACTAAATGGGGCAGATTACGTAAAATCATTAGCCAAATTTTAGGGTTTTGTGAAAGTAGGATAATTCTTGAGCAGCTCAGTGACATCAATTGTTAAAAGAATAATGCGTGTCATGGTGTCAATTCTCTGAATTTAGACGTACAAGAATACCAAGACACGTGCGCATGCTAATGTACATACAGAAGAGAACGACGAAGCTATAAAAGTCGTTCTCCGCTTCTATATAATCTGCACCTGCAATCATACTGCTGAGAGGTTTCCCAGTAGAAATGAGTACCAGCAAAGACAAATTTCTCGTCGTTTTAACAGCGATGAGAATGAATATGATTATGCTAATGTTCTGGAGACAGTACAATAAATTCTTCTCGGGCTACCAGCCGTGAAAGGTGTCTTTATGAAGAAAACACCAACATTTCGAGGACGAAGATGGTCCTCGAAACCCATAATTTCAAGTTCACATAAAAAGTTGTGCAGGCGAGCTTTGGCTGTAAAGGGTTGGGCAAAGCTATACTTGCATGAAGTAAGGTAAATTCGTTAAGAAAACGGCAGTTGTTATAACTTTGGAGTAAAAACAAAATTAAATTTCTATATTGTCAGGAAGAAACTTTACTTGTCTCGAAAATAACATCCCAACGGGCTAATACACCGACCTCATTAACACTCCACTAGCTACTTCAATCGTCCATTTCGTAATTGTGTAAAGCTCACTCGGATAATTAGCACACCAGGACGAAGCACTGCTAATCTCAAATGCCCTGTTTACGTATGGGATTGAATCATGCGGTAAGTAATGCAAATTGGAGGTTTCTCGTGGTCTCCGCCGAGAAACTCATCGAATAAAAAGGAAATATACATCCCATTTGCGGGCGCAACCCTTATCTTTCTTCATCTTTTGTTATTTTCGTCCTAATTGTGCTCCCATTTCTTCTCACTTCATTCCTGTCTTACATTCTGATTTTTTACCCGTGAGGTGCCACAACTTACCTGCGCTTCGTACCCAAACAACGTCATATAAGTTACAAGGATTATGTTCAATGGAAACAAGCAGGTTAAAGTAATAGTAACATGCTAGACTTGTACTTGAGAGATACGACGTCAAATCCCGCTATCTTATCTGAGGTCTTTCGTGACTTTCCTTAGTTTTTTAAAACGAATATACGACAATTTCCTTCAAAGCTATTTATTTATTATTCAATTCCATGCTCTCATTTAATGAGATTTTAGTCTCTCACGCCCACGAGTGGGAAGATGACTGTCTTATGGTCTTTTTATGCCGTGTATTAATCTCGCCGTTTGTTCCCGTTAAGGACCCTGATAAGGGCCGTTACTCTCTCACATGTCCGAGCTACACCTGTCTTCTAGTAAAGCTGTGGTCTTCTCTTCTCCCAACTGACTCCCTTGCTCTCACCCTGTCTTCACCCTCTTCCTCACAAATTCGGTCAAAGTTCGACCTGGTCCGACTAGTTCACAAGTCTCAGGCCGATTCCTCACGTAGCTTACCTATCACCCTGATGATAGAAGCAGCAAACACATCTGAAACATCGGTAACCTTCTACAAGACTACTCGGCGCAACAACCCATACGACAGCTATCTTCATGTTCTCATTTGATAAAATCTTCTCGATCAGCGGCGTCAATTTGAAGCAAATATTCCTTCGTTTCATCTCCAAAATAAAAAAGAATACCTGAAGGTAAAATGTCCCTATTCCAATGCATCACGTTCAGAATTAAGTTGATTTCTGCATGAATAATATATAAACTTATATAAGCACCTGCATTTCGGCTCTACTTATTTCTACCATGAAGATATAGGGACCAGGTTCCTCCAAAATGTTTGTAATTACTTAGCCGAGTGCAAGGTGTCGGAACGAAGATCACAGTCTGAAGACTTCTGTCTCCATAGTCACGGCTGTGAAAACCTCAAATCATATATACGATCGAAGTCTAGTGGCACCTGTGTTAAACGCCAGACTGCTTGAAACTAAAATGTTATGTCACTTGAAATTTCGCTATAAGCAATTTTCTTTTATCAGAGGAAAGAACAGATCTCGATTATTTTCAGTTTGTGAATCCTGTTCAATTAGACCGCAATGTGCTGTCACTTCATGATATGGGTTAACAATATGCAGTAAATCATAACCTAATGCGTATTTGCGGTTCGAGGATTTGATTATATAGCACAAATGTCCTTACCACAAATAACTGGCCACAGTTCTCCCGATCTCTCGACTCGAATTGCAATATTCTCAGGATGGAGACTAAGCAACGCACAGCGCCACTTGCAAATTACTGCAATATCGCTTTATTAACTACAATAATAGCTTCTTACTCTTTGGTTACTGCTTACTGTAAAGGAAGATCAAAACAAGTTACGTGGTTCTAAGGAACTAAAATTAAAAGGTTCTTAGGGGAAAAATACGAGGCTTCCAAACAAGAATTACTGCTTAAATAATTAGGTACTTAACTCTCTGGGACTATAATCCGGAGATTTTAAACTGCCAGCAAAAGCAGTTTGTTATTAATTCAGTATTTGAAGCAGTTCAGTCCAAATTAATTGGACATATTACCTTAGATCGTAAGATTTTTTATATTCTCTTTTCACATTCATCTCCGTCTTTCAAGCAATAACATTCTAAATGGTTT
The DNA here is from genome assembly GCF_977971745.1 of Zootermopsis nevadensis. Taxonomy (NCBI): domain Eukaryota; kingdom Metazoa; phylum Arthropoda; class Insecta; order Blattodea; family Termopsidae; genus Zootermopsis; species Zootermopsis nevadensis. The sequence goes on from NW_028259157.1 coordinate 6,846,037, forward strand.
CCACACAAAAACTGTGAACGGCTTACTTGTTTCTCGCAAGCCACCATTTTATTCTATACTTTGTCACCGTTACAGCATCAAATATAAGTTGAAAGTGCCCCAGTATATAATCACATATAAGTATTCGGTTATTTACTAAGATATGAGGTTCTCGTGGCTTTCAACAAAGCGTCAATTTTTTGGGTATTCTGCAACAAACTTTGATCATAGTCGCACGCAAACATTCAAGTCTACTACAATTCCGGAATTCAAGTGAAATCATCTTCTTGTGGCTAGAGCCAGTTAATATCTGTAGTGTTTTCCTTGTAGTCAACACTTTAACTAAATAAATGAGTGTAAAATATTTAGCAATATCGGCAGCCTCTAGTTGTTAGAAGTTACATGCCGTGAACACCCCGGAAAGAGTCAAGTGTCTACCGGAGGGCCATGCTCCTATCACTGAGCGGCTATAGTATTTTTAGTAAAAGATTTCACTTCCCACCAGTTCTCACACATCAACGTAAATACAAATAGTCGCGGTTTGCACCACAAGTAAAGCACAGATTTATGCGCACTGAACACACTCAAATATAATTGCTGATTTCCTTGAAGTACTCCGTTGCTTTATGTTAGTCCTGGTTGACTATAATCATTTGCATTTCCTTAATTTCATTTGAGACAAGCACTTACGCAAGAGAACCCAGCAAAGCATTACGTCAGTGAGAATCGATATTGCTAGGTGGTCAAACGAGAGAAGACGACATCGGTCGTATAGTATGACAAATGTAGCAGATCGCATCACCACGTTGTGACAATTCTCAACGAACCTACGAACGATTACAAACTTCAGCAAACAATTCTCTGATAATTCTCGTATATAGCGATAACGTTGATGGATTACAGGTCATCGACATGCGAGATCGATGAAATATCGATAATCGAACTCGTAGCGGCCTGTTATCTGGAGGCCACAAATATGAAATAAATATACGATATTTGAAAATTAATGCGAGGCTAGGAAATTTGGTTTCGAGTTGTGTTCAACGGAATGTGAATATGAACATAATTCAAAACTAATTTATGGAACTAATTAAAATTCATTTATATTACGCAGATGATAAAGACATAACATTGACACTCTTCGGAATTATTTAATAGTAAATTGGCGTTACACGGCTCTAGATATTCCAGTTCAGCAACACCAGCGTTTGTAGGTAAAATACCTTGTTACGCACCTATAATTAACTTCCCCTGTGCACAGCACACACGTTTCACTGGTGTTCAATAACACTGATTCTTAATACATGTAGTTGAATAGTAGGGAATATATTTTTGGGTCCTATCGTATCTTGCCTTTTGTAACACATAAAAATGTCATTATATTAGGTGATTTATTTCAGATGCGTATACCAAGAGCTAGGGAAAGCAGAAAATCTTTTGAATAGGTATTAGTGGCAGTGGTAGATTAAGGGGGTTCTATTAAGAGCAGTAGCACAAAACTCTGCCACTAGTATTCAGTTACAGCTATAACGATGGCACAAATATGTGGCATGAACTCTTCAGACAATCTGCAATACGATGGTAAACTTTAACGAGTCAGATACGAAGAGGATAAATACCCTTGCCACATATGTTCATGGTTCTACGCTTAAAGACGGGTATTCTATAAAAAAAAAGCTATTTTAAAAGTACTGGCATATGCACTTTTCATTTCAATCCATTGAAATTAAATAAATGGATTAAAAGAGTGTCCGAAAGAATAACATAATAACAATATTGTAATAAATAAACCATTACATTTGTCAGAACTGGAACTTAATAAATTATATAATCTAGTAGGCGTTCAAATTGACCACAGTTAGCTTCGTGGCACTGGTGACAGCGGTGATCAACTGACTGATAATCAGCCATTAGGTTGTTTCTGCGTATACATCTTTTCTGGACACTCTGTATATATAATCCGTCCAAAGCTAAATTTGTAGCCTATATAAGAGCCTTTTGTTTTTTGACTGGAATTCAATTTAAAAGAATTAAATTAAAACTAATCTAATCAAGCTACGTTGAATTACATTATATTAAATTCATTAATGCAGTTCAGTACCATACAGACTGTGCGGTATACAGATGTAATAATAATCTCCTTACTTACTTACTTACTTACTTACTTAATATAATGAAGACAGTCGAATTGTAAAGTTTTGCTACAAGTACGTTTATAATTGATTTAAATATTCGCGATATGTTGACGTTTTCACAGCGTTCTGTGATTCTGTGTAATAGTAAATGGAATTTATATATCCATATTGAAAATAACTTCCATGGCTTAATTTAATGATGGACATAAACGATTTAAAAAATTTACTGTTGTATACAATCCAAATTACGGCAAGACATTTTAAAAGACGGGATCCGAGATAATCGAGTCTCTAAAATTGACTAGCAGCGTGCTGACAGCCAGGGTTTGGTTTCCGGCACGGGAAGGATTTCTCTCTTCGCCATTACATCCAGCGGGTCTGGGGAACTCTTTTCCCCGGGGCAAAGCGGCAGGAGCGAAGCATAAAAGTAATAACTTTCTTCCATCCTGTGCACAGGTTACGAATGTTCGAACCGTTACCTCCGCTCCCCAAGAAGGCTTAGGCACAAAAAGAAGTTTGCCTTTGCCTTTTGCACAAAATAAAACTTCTCGAAGTCTCAGAAATCAATAAAACCTACTTTAATACAGATCCCCAAGGAACTGAAAATTACAATGTAACACTAGCGCTTACCTGCATACGAAATAATTCACAGCGAATGTCCACACCCCACGTGGTTATATCAATCACAAATCGCGCTATGTTCGTGTACTACATTGCTACTGCGTACTAGCCATTAATTCTAGTCTTCTGGGTTTTAGCGCAATACAACCTGGCAGACCTTTCTCCGACGTTTCAGAGATATTTTCTTCCTCCATCATCAGGACGATCGTCGGTAAACTTCTACTATATGACACGGCGCTACAACCCAGAAGACTAATTCATTTTTCCCCCAGTTCCTTTCTACTACATACATTTTCTCTTTCTTTCTTTCTCTTTTCTCGTATTTCTCACTCCTCTATCAGTTTCTTAATCTTTCCTTATCCATTTAATTTATTTATTTTCTCCATTAACTGTTTCGTTTGTCAGTTCTGCATAGAATTAACTGATATTTATTTTTCTCTTCACATCTGAGGTACATTATTCCACATCTGTGAAAGCAATTTTTCTCTGCAGATATTCTAGGAAACAGCACGGAACAAAATTATACGAAAAAACTACATCATTAAAAATAATGTCTTCGTTTTACACCTTTTCTTTCCCGTTTTAGGGGGAAATTGACATTAGTTTCACTGTTTTCGGGAGCACACAAATTATTCCGACATCGGCGTATTTCCGTTTCACCCATGTTCTGTTCTAGACATCCTTTATTATAATAATACTATGAGCTTAAAAATAAAACACTACAAAATTAACTTTTCAAGAGATAGTTCATGTTATTACAAGTGTTACTGAAATAAACTCTGATTTGTGTAAAGAGCCAACGTACCAAAACGTCATTGGAAGCACACTGGAAAAATAAAACATTATGTTCTGTGCGTAGATGGGTGTCTTGTGGATTCTAGCGCCGTGTAGTACAGTAGAAGTTAACAAACCTAATCGGCCTGATAGTGGAGGACGCATGCACCTCTGAAACGTCGGTAAATTTCTGTAAGACTACGCGGCAAAAAAAAAAACCGAAGACGACTATCTTCATATTCGCCGCTGTGAGAACATGAAATCTCGTATAGCTTGCCCCCACTTTAATTTGTTCTAGTATCCAACATTTCCTTTCGCAAATACGAAGTTTCTGTGGTGGATAATGTGAAGCCATGTCTAACGCTGTAATTCTTCTGTGAGTTCTACGTCGATAACTTGGAACAAAAAACCCAATCAACTGGAAGGGGGCGCTTGAGAGCCAAATGCCCTGTAATTGCTTTTTTTTCTGCGGAAGTGGCCTTTCACGTCAAATTATTTTTGCTCCCAACTAGCAGGCCGTTATGCCAGTTCGTCTCAAATAGGAAAAAAAATTAAATAAAACAATGTAACACAGGGAAACTGGTTGATAGCTGTGTCTATCTGGGAAATATTAATCTAGAATATTAATATTAGATTTATGGACACGGGGCGTAATATAGAAGCATCTCAGATGCTTTATTACAAATATTCAAGTCACTTTATATTATCTATGTGCTTGGAACAAAAATTTTCCTTTTATTTAAGTTTAGAACTCCCCCGAACAGTGTTTATGGATCACATTTTATTGGTTTTTACAAACTTTAAATTAAATCTCCATCCAATCTCATAATTGAGAGAGACCAAACAAACTTTATATTCTACAAACTCTGTTTAGATATCATTAGGGTTATTCCAAGACTCGTTACATTTATAATAATTTTAGAAAGACACCAAATACGTTTACACGCTGAATAATAGGTTATTCATTTATATTATTTATTATTTCTGCCAAGTGTTGCAAGATAATTAGTTTTACAATTTATTCTGATTTTCAGCAGAAGTAGGGCCTAATACGTAGAAGAAGAAAATGATTTGTGTGATTTGAGGTTTTCACTGCGGTGAGTATGAAGATTTCTGTCTTCTGGGTTGTTGCGCTGTGTAGTCTGGTCGATGTTAACCAACGTTTCAGAGGTCATACTGCCTCCGTCATCAGGGCGATGAGTATGAAGATTTCTGTCTTCTGGGTTGTTGCGCTGTGTAGTCTGGTCAATGTTTACCAACGTTTCAGAGGTCATACTGCCTCCGTCATCAGGGCGATGAATATGAAGATTTCTGTCTTCTGGGTTTTTGCGCTGTGTAGTCTGGTAGATGTTTACCAACGTTTCAGAGGTCATACTACCTCCGTCATCAGAGCGATGAGTATGAAGATTTCTGTCTTCTGGGTTGTTGCGCTGTGTAGTCTGGTAGATGTTAACCAACGTTTCAGAGGTCATACTGCCTCCGTCATCAGGGCGATGAATCGACCAGACTACACAGCGCAACAACCCAGAAGACAGAAATCTTCAAGAAAATAACTGCAATAGCCACATGGAGGCATCTAATTGCCTATTCTTTCGCTCTTGTTATTACTAATGCAATTTTCTTGTACTGAGGAAAAACGCTTATAAGGAATTCGGTTTCTGTTTATGAATCTTCTCTTTAAAACTTTTGAAACAATGCAGTGATTTTCATCAAAGTTATCCGAAAGTCATGCAACAGGTGATTACCCTGTCGTTTCAGCTCTGCGGCTCAGTTCCGAGATAACTTTTCCTCTCTGTGGCGAGGAAATTGAAATTCAGTGTGACGGGCAAATATAAATATGCATACAAGTTAAGCTAGTGTTTCAATTTAGCAATATTGCGTCCTGCGGTTTTATAAACACTAATGATAATTTATGTAACTAGGCTGTATGCTGCAGGGTGTTTCTAGAAACGTTCATACTTGTAGTAGTTAAATTGATGTAGAAACTTCACACGATTATACAACCAAAATATTCATTGCCATATTCACAGAAATAATGCGAGCAAGTGAAATCGAATCCACAAGATAATACCCGATTTCTCTAACATCCGTTTTCACATAGCTGTTCATCTGTGCCTACGTCTCTCAAGTGATATCTTCCCTTCAGGTTTTATAACTGAATCCGTGAAAGAATTTCTTATTTATTCTATGCACGTTACGTGTCTGCTCATATGACTGATGCATGTTAACCATCATTCCATATATATTAAGGGACTGTAGAACAATCTAAGTCTATCCAACAAATTCATAAATAACAGTAAACCTATTTCGGTATTTCCTGGATTTTAATACGCTTTTCTTTTAAATTAAAAAATCTTAAATCGGGGTTCTTACATTTAGTGGCCTCTAAGAATTGACATAGAGTCCTTTTTCTTAAAAACCTATTAATAAATCGAGTGTGCGTCTTACAATCGATGGCGTCTTAAAATTGAGGAAATGCGGTATTACATGCAGAATGAATTTAATTTAAATGTAATAAAATAAATTATGTGAAGAGGACTAGAATCTGACATTTTATACATTTGCATCTCCACATAACTCTGCACATTGAAATGCTTAAATGATCGTTGTACAGAACGGTTATTATGATAACAGGAAAAGACGGTGAAGCACACAAATCTCAAGTGCCGTCCTATGTGCCAAGATTCTTCTATTGTACCATTTTCCATCTTGCATTACTGAGTTAAAATCAACCATAAAAGAAATCAATCTAGTCGGTAATTAACAGGTGGTATATGAATCGGCATTTCAGACCGATATAGTATTAGAACATAAATTCTTCTCATTACACAAAACTTTAACTGTATTACAATTTTTAATTAAATAAATAATTAACGGAATTTAATAGAATGTACAGGTTCCTTGAAACTTAATGATGTCACATTTGACAGAACAACCTTGTCTAATTAATAATTAAGACACGAGATTTCAGGCTTTCACAGCAATAAAAATGTGGATTGTAATGTAACAATGAAAAATCTACGTAAGAAGTTGCAAGGACGCGGGTTCGCTCCATTTCAAAGTATCATCCGTGCATGAACTGCGTACGACACGATTACAGCTTTGCAGTGTCGTATGTACACGAACCAGCTCGGTAGAGAAAGGCGGCGGATTGAAGAAAAGAATGAGATTAAAAACAAGACATAAAACTGATGATGACGGTGTTTAAGATGAGAGAATAACTTAAGAGAAGTTACCATTTTCCCTTACACGTTGTTCTTCATTCACATAGCATTTTATTCCCATCCATCATTGTCTCGATAAGAACCCAGCAGAGGGTGGGACGTAAAACTACACGAGCAATTAACAAGTAATGATAATGACGATAATGACATGGACAGTGATCATGGGTAGGGAGTAGTGAAGGAGGAGAAGTGGAATAATAGGAATAATGGAGAATAATAAAGTACTGAAACGTAACTATAATTTCAGAGTAAGCTACAGAAATTTCTATCCTTTATTCTAGAAACATAAAGCACTGCCTCAACAAAAACAGAACGTCACAAGCGTCATTTCAGTGCGTAGTACACGAGCAATACAGCAGAGTCCAGATTATCAGACCTAAACGGGACCAGAGGACGGTAGAATAAACGAAAATGTCAGATAAGGCTAATGAAAAAGACGACGGAAAATATCGATTCAATTTACGATATTATTAAATGACGAATAAAATACAATACGCCATCGATTTAACAAATCTCGCAAACATCATAACGTAAACTTCTAAATGAAAGAATTTTACTTTTTTCAAGAAATTAGTAATGGGTATGTTGGACAAGACAGAATGTCAGATAAGTGAAGATTAGATAATTGGAACTGTACTGTAAAAATCTATATGTTCCTTGCTGGGAATGAAAATGGAAATATTTCCGTTTATCCGAAACGTTGGTAACTACCTGCAAGTTCATTCGGCGCTACAACCCATAAGACAAATACAAAATTTCTTTTTATATTGTACTGAACTAGCCACACGCTTTTTCACTTTCATTTGTTGCATAATTTTAGATGTTTTGTCTGTCTCTGTTTTCCTTTCATTCTTTTTTTCTACAAGATCTTGAAAAGGAAAATTGAATTTAGCATGGCTTCCTACGCCGGCGTTTCTTTCTACTTCAATATCCTGCAGCAAAACAATATGTAGCCTAATAACACTGGCGCTGTCCCACACGAACTAGGATCTGACGTCCTCACGGCAGCGAGTAAGAAGATGGCTGTCTTCTGGGTTCTACACCGAGTTGTAACCCAAAATTCAGCCATCTTAATCCGACATGCAGCTGGAATCTTAAAATACTAACTGCATATTCGTTCCAGCTTTTCCATGCGAATACAATTAGACACTCACCAACAAATAAGCTCATTCCACTGTTTTGTATTCGAGAATAATCCCGGGTTCACGTCTCGGCTAGAAGTTCGGTTATTCTCAAATGTAAGTATAAACTCATGAACATACGACCATGATCAAATGTATAATACGTAACACACATTTCACTTATCAAAGCCATCATCACAACAGCGAAATAACGTCGTCAAATGATGTCAAATAAATATATTAAAAATAATCTACATCTGAGCACCGCAATAAAGTTTAAAATGAGCAACCATGTCAAGAAATTGTTTCAATTACCGAAATTTGAACAAGCATTGATTCTATAACCATTCTACTCCAAAGTAAAAAAAATATACACCAGCAAATAGCAATATTACCTTCTCTTCATTAGTTTTATCTCACTCAAACATGGTCTGTATAACTATATGTGTTTTTTAAAGAGATACCAAACAAATTCCAGTATTTAACTTCGTGTTTTCTTATTATAATTGTATCTGTTATACAAAAATAGCAATTTCGTAAAAGTAGCAATGACTCACGTGTCCGAAGGTAAAAAATTCAAAGCGGAAATTAAATCAAATTTTCTAATTTCAATGAAATAATACAGTTGGTATATAGTTTTAATTTGACAGCCGTGAAAACATTTTTGAATCGCACAGAATATTGAATCCTAAACTCTTATAAAATACAAATTATAATCTGTACATGAAAACGACAACGAAAATACATCCAATCATACTTAGATGTTTGCCTTTCATTTCAAGCGTCATTATTTGAACAAGAAAACGGAATATTGCATCTCTAAGTAGGTCACAAGACATACAATTCGAGAACACGTTCTGTAATACATGGTACCAAAACTCTACCAACAACGATAACAAGCACGAAGGCAAGTAACTGCATCTGTAGAATAAATATGCAATTGTTTTCTTTAACATCAAAGTACAGAAACAAATACGAGTAGAAAATAAAGGTCAAGAGAAGGACTTGAGACGAAACTAGTTCAAAAGCGTCTTACAGACAACATTTTAAAGGTTTAGTAAGAAATGTGTTGTACGCTCTCTATAACTGAATTCACAAAGTTAAAGTTAAAAGGTTAAAATAAGAATAGAATAATGACTTATATATACTATATATATGAACACGTTTCACCGTAAATGTTAACAAAATGTTTGTAACCTATATATTTTAGGAAGCACGGTTAACTTGGAGTAGTTAACGGCTTTCTACTTCTGTGGCTGACATCCTCAGACTTGACACACATTTAATGTTTCGTAGTGGAAACAAACGGATGGGCGTTCAGATTAAACGAAATTTATTACTGGCAGTTTTCGTTGCAAATAAACTAAACCTGTTTCAACCATGTTACTGACTACAAAATTAAAACAGAATATTTCCGCTCAACACTAATGACGTTGCAGCGATGTGTTTCACTCTGTTCCTATAATTTGGTCATCAATGTTTTTACTCTAAGAAATAAACCAAACATATAGTAGATGACAAATATTTGTCAAATCATATAAGAACTCGCCATATGTGATACACATACTAGCGTTTAATAAAATTAGCATTTATTCACCAAACGTTTACCTAATAAGATCTGTACTTTCCTCTAAATACTGAAGCTAACATTTCAATATCTGGTACGCTATGCACGTTGCAGGCACAGAATGACAGCATTTTGGCTTAAGAGGGAATAGCAAGTGCTGTGCTTCGTTTACAAGAATCACAAACGATTATCTTGCAATTAAAGGCTGTATAAACGATCAAAATTGGAATGTAAGTCATAACGTTGTTCAGAATTAAAAAAAATCATTCCTACTCAATTTCAGATATAGGTGATTTTTAAAAGTGACATCAAATTTAATCTTGTCTGACACCTTTATATTTTATTGTTCAGATTTCTTAGTCTTCGTCCATTTGGTCACTGAGAGCTATGTTAAAATAATTCGGGTGATGTTTGTTGCAGATAATCATGAAAACTGGACCAGCCATTACCTGTTGCATAATCTACGTATCCCTGGTACTGACCTGTGCTGCTCTACCTCGGGCTACAGATTACAAGCTGTCGGGGAGCGGAAGTGCTCAGCGAACTGAGTTTGTGCCCGCAACGGCTGTTGGTGGATCCTGGGACGGCGATCTGGTCGGTGAGCCTAGCTGCGATCAGCTGAGAGCCATGTGGCGATACTCAAAGCGACAATCCCGTGCTACGGAAATTACTAACGAAATCCCCACATACAGAGACCCATTCGTATACAATGTGTGGGAACCATACGCCAGACCACGGAGTGTTGGTGGCGGTCGATCGCGAGGAAACGGTCGTTATGTGTATGGGCGGATCGTGCATTCCCCTCCGAGATCAAGGTCACGAGATAATTCCCAAGAACGTAATCGCGCCTACGAGGAAGTGGCTGCCCGTCTCATCGGAGGAGGACAACAGGGAGCAATCACTGGTGTCCCACCTCGCAAAGTCGCGTCGTTCAGATTATCAGGAGGGTCCAGCCATCCTGTTGAACAATTCCGACATTACACGCCGCCAATGGCTAGCAGTTTCGAGCAGGTGAAGGACTTGATAAGACTGGAGAGGGCGCGGGAGCTGCAGGAACAACGCATGGCCGAGGAGGCCGCTGCAAGAGCAGCTGCACTCAGAGGACTCACCGCTGACTCTTATCAGGGACGAATGATTCACGTACCGCCGACCCATCCAGGTGCCAACTTTGAGGCTGTTCGATACGGGGAACCTATCCACTATGACCATAACATGCATTTAGCCCAGAAGAAAGGAAGCCTGCTGGCAATCCCTGACCTCCTGGCACCAACTGCGACCAAGTACGCAGATCGGGATGTTCATCTGTACAACCACAGATCCTACCCAGACGCAATCCCAGTAAGTAGTGCCTGTGCTGTAGCGAGTTGTAAACAAGGAATAGGTTTTCCACAAACATGCAGTTTGAATAAAAATAGTATATTACTGAAGTATTGTTCCAACAGCCCCTTAGGTTTTCGAATGCCAAAATTCATGTTCTATACATGTTAATTTTATGTATTTGTGTATAAATCTGGCATGCAGTGAGTTTTGCATGGGTCATAGAGGATTATTTATAAAATGAGATTTACGGTTCTCACGGCGAGTATGAATATGGCGGTCTTCTGTTATGTTACACGTGTAGTCTTTTAGATACTGACCAAAGTTTCAAGAATGTCGGTAAATTTCTCCCAGACTACACAGCGCAACAACTCAGAAGACAAGTCATCTTCTGTCTATTTAGAACATATCAAATAATATATTTCTCACGTTATTGTTGTTATGTTTTATATTGTCATGTGTTTCAACGAAGAAAGCCGCAGAGTAGCAATTGGCGTCCACACATCGCAGTCGGAAATTCCCGAGTCAGAACCAGAACAGGCGAATTATCATTCGCCTTGTACGTCATCATTCCATACCACTTGTCGCCACCCGTTGTGTGCAATCTTTCCGACTCTTCCTATATGAAATAACCTTTTGAATCATGTTATCGACATTAAATTTCCCGTGTACGAAGGACAGAAGACTTCTTCCAAGTAATACTACAGTTACGAGTTCAATGTATTTTTAAGAGGAAGAAACTCTTCAAAGAAAAATCCGGTTCCGAGAAGAAATATGATTGGCAGACCCACAGACAGAAGAGATGGTCGTTAAACACGGAACACACAAAGTATTACATTATTCATTCCTTTTATATTACGTTTCTCGTATCAGCATTGATATTTTATTTCATTGAAATTCTGCGCATTTTATTGTCACCGTCTTTACTTCGAAATTTTATTTCCGTACATAAACTTAGAGCAGCACGTCACTGCAGTGAATATGAAGATGGATCTCTTCTGGGTTGTTGCGACGTGAAGTCTGGTAGAAGTTTACAGACGTTTCAGAAGTGCTTTCTGCCCCCGCCATCACAATCTTCTATCAGACTGCACTGCGAAACAACTCGGAAGACAGCCATCTTCACAGAGCAACATGCTACGACATTATCTTAATTTTACAGGCTATATATTTTATTTTCGAGCTGTGGTGATTCATGGGAATCTATAGATGTATGAACGTCGCTGTGTAGTGGTTAGTATTCCCGTCTGTAATTGAGAGGCGTGGAGACCGGTTATTTCAAAAGACGTCTTCCTTACATTTCCTCTGTCCGTCCACACCGAAACTCCCGGTTGTCTTTTCTCATGGTACACCATATTTTCTGACCGCCTCACTGGTCTAAATATGTAGCTTCTTGTATTGATCTTTCTGACATGATCGCATTATTCAATGTCTCTTGGAGTTTAAAATCAATTCCTTCTGAATTTTCAGTCTTAAGTAAATGGTTACAGTTATTCGACCTAGTTCCTTATTTCGACATTGCGTGCTTGGCTAGGTCTTACGTCACAACATTAACCATTTACGAACTTGTTCTTCTAAAAGAACATTAGATGGAGTGATATTTGCTATAAAATGACAAGTTCTAAACATCTACCGTACTCGCCTGTTTGTTTATATTCTAGTTTTCATATTTCATAATCTAAATATCTCCTGTAAAGCGTTGCATTTCCAATTCGCTGGGTATTCAAAGCAATGTGGCCGCAGTTATGAAAGGATTCTCTGAAAAAGATTTCCAGCGTAACCTTAAGGTCCAATGCCACTAATAACAAAAAGCAAATGTTGAAATTTCAGGTTTTCACGAAGGCGCGTATGTACACGGCTGTCTTCTGGGAGTTTTTGCCGTGTAATATGACAGTTATTAACTGACGTTTCGGAGAATCATACTACTTCAATCAACAGGGCTTGTGATGGAGGCAATGAGCTCTTCTGAAAGTTCGACTCAAAATCCAAGAAGAAGTCCATGTTCATATATAGCAAAAATGTGACTGTTCTTCCTGCCTGCAGTGGCAGTGGCTGTTTTTACGGGAAATCTTTAAAGAAGAAAGGCTGTAGCAGGCAGCAAGTCGACACAGAATATGATTACACCAGTTTTCTGGGAATTTCTACATCGTTCGGATCTATAAATTACGCGTTTTACCTTACAAACAAAAATTAAGCGTTCTTGTTGTTGTATCATCATCAACATCACGCGAGCTCCAGACGAGCGGGCGTATTCTGTGATCCCGCATTGCCACCTGTGCTACAAAGTTCACTGCGTTTCGTTATTCCGCCGGATTCTTAAGGCAGCCAGGAAGGATTTGTGCCCCCGGTACGAACAGGAATTCTATTGAAAACAGAAGGTTATTATGTGTGCGGAAGCTGTAATACCCGATTTCACTGCGGTTATTTGAAGATTAGTGACACAGAGCTAGCAATTTGTACTGCCTCTAGCAAATCGACGACAAGAGTGAAGCCTGTACAAAGCTTATCAAGACTTCCAGGGCACATGAGACAAGAGTGAACGGTCGTTGTCAATGTCTGGCACAACTAGGGAGGTAATTAGCTTTGTCCCTTTTCTGAAAGAAGGATTCTAAAAGTCTTCAGAACGACACAGTACGTCTTAATGATCAATCAGATATTGAAATTCTCGGGCCACTTCGTGGTAGCCATGGTTACCAAACTGGTTGTTGAGGTCTCTCAAGTTAAGGTTCAAACCAAGGACGTCCAAAGTCTAATCGCCGGCCGTATTGCGCCATCAACAAATGGCAGTTGGAAAGATAAATCTGACTCTAGGTCCTTTCTTCTGCACTCCAAGACGCAGAGAAGTTGTAGTCAGCAGACTCCAGTGTCGGAAACCCACGACCACTAATAATGCGAGTGTCACAAGCGTTTTTATTTCTTCTCCTAAATTAAAATCTGGAAATAATGCTAATGGTGCATACTCAGTTCTGTAAAATTGTGGCAATGCTGTCTGTCATTGTCAAAAATCGATTGTGATGTAAACACAGGTAGTTTTGCCATGTTTAACATTTAGTCATTAAACTGTTTAGATATTTCTATCAAAATATTAGAGGTCTTGGGACCAAAAAAAAAAAAAATTTTACATAAATGTTTGCTCCGCGGATTACAAAACTACATGTTTATTTGAAAACATGGTCAAATGACTCACGTTACGACCACAGCTTATTTCCCGACTGGTGCTCTGTGTTATCGTTCTGGCAGGGGCATGTTAACAACATGTGTGTAGGTGGAGTTTTAATCGCCGTTTCGCATGTAGTTTGCACGTTTAAAAGCAGATACGATTTGAAATTTTTGTTAGAAATATGTGTAGGCTGAAACCTCTATTTATTTTTCCCCCCGCTTTAAAGCAAAATTATTACAAAATATTTGAACGTATTAGAAAACAATATTTCTGCCAAAACTGCCAGATGGTGGTCCGACTTTATCGGAAATAAGATCCGATCCAATGTCGGAATGCGCCTTACAATACCAGCAAACGTAACTAAAACAGAAATTATAATTGTGATTTGTAATGTGTCCACAGCATTCACATAAACGGACTTTGTACGACATCTGGAAAATCTCGTCCCAATTCCAGTGAAAGATATTTCGCCAGTTTCAGAATTCAAGCAAAGAAATTGGATCTGTGAGGTTCCATATTATGAAAAATATGGACAGAGAAAATGCAAAAAGTGTATCCTAGTTACGGACAAAAGCACGAGGTTTTACGAAATTTGCTCACGGACTTAAATATTCATCGAAAATGTTGCTTCTCGCGACTGCTTTGTTTCTGGCAGATGTTTACGTCACACCATGTCTACTTCTAGTCTCCCTTGATCCTATGAGATGGGGTTTTGCGAAAGACTACCTTGTCTGTTAAATAAATTGAACCAATACTTCCACGCATAAAATCTGAAAAACTGAGTACATGCATGCTATCCATTAGTTTTGTTCCAGTTAATTTTTATTTTCTACGACAAATAACTTGGAGAGAAGATTACAATCTTGACCAGTTGAAGGGCAGAAAGACAGATCAAGTTTTGTAGACGTAAAAGCAACAGGTAAATAGATAAATTCTTAATTTCAATCTTCAGATACCTAGATAGGACACGATAAGACAGAAGATTCTGAGCTTAATAATAGTAAGCATTCGCCAAATGATGTATTATTAAAATAATAGTCACAAAAATAAGAAATTTAGTAGCAATGTGGGATGAAACTTCGAGAATGTCTAGCCTAATGGGTGAGCACGTGTGGATCTTAGCAAACCGTTCACAAAACTCATGCATAAAGCTGAAATAAACACACAGTCATCTGCGTTATGTAAAGGAAGAACTAGGTGGTATTTGATTTGCATTGGATACTTCATCTCTCCATCCCTTCAAAACCCACAGCAATGGCGGTTGTTGAAAGAGGTGAGGATCTACAAATTGTGGAAATCATGTGGTTTAATCTCTATTTACATCTCCTGATATCACGTATATCGAGTAAATTAGCTCTGCAAACGATGGAGGGAAAACCAGAGACCGGAATAGGCTGTGTCCTAACCCACAGAGGAAGAAGAAGAAGAAGAATAAAATGCGCCTTACCATCTGCATGAAAGACTTTTGCTCTAATCTCGCAAGTCTGGCTCTATTCAAATACTTCAGTTTCTCACACAACAAACATGTTCTGGAAGGGTAGCCGGAGTTCATATGACATTTGTTATAACATGTAAAGACCTGTTTAATGTTAGACATTGGTTACCGAAAAATATTGCACAAACCTTGATTACTTTTCAACCTATCATTAATCACCTTCTTTCCAGGTTCGGAAGTACTGCTGAAATTATTCCTTAGCGACATGTTTCCCCCAATGTTAAATACTGCATAGTGCCTTAAAATATAGACCGTTGTCGCTCAACTAGTCAAGAAATTCCCACCTTTTACGGAACCAGAAGGTCCATCGTCGTATTTACAAGAGCCCGCCACCGGACTAGATCTTGAGCATTAAATTCTACGCCATTGCGAATTCATTATCCGCAGTCATAATTTAATTCTGTGCTATATGACCTGTATAGTTGAGAACCTCAGTCACAGTAGCGATCATCACCCTGATGATAACAGTAACACATCTGAAACGTCGGTAAATTTCCCCCAGACTACATGGCACAACAACCCAGAACAGAAGACAGCCACTCACTGTCGCGAAAACCTGAAATCTCACAAGAAACAATTCTGCTTAACGAATTTCCGTTTTTCAAAGATCACGTCCATTTCATAAGTCGGGAAGACTCCTTTCAGCAAAGTTACAGCACAATATCGTGCATTCTAGGTTAACATGATACCACGGCACATAACACACATGACTGAATATAATATTTTTCGACGTTCCAGGCGGAATTCATACAACCAATGGAAAGGAAGTGAGCATTATGGATACTATTCATTCGCCTACGTTTGATATCATAAAGCTTCCTCAACACGTGTCGTGAACAAAGGCATCGACTTATAGATGAACGTAAGACAAAAGACAGGAAAAGACTGAATAATTAACATGGAAACAAAATTAACAAAGCTAGTGTGATCTTTAAAAGTATTGCCCATAAGATACAAAATAATGTATAATAACTTAATCTTACAAGTTACAAATCATTTTAAAAAATTTGAAATTTTACGTGCTCGGGAACAAAGATAAATATAAAGAATATTTATAATGAAATATGGAGAAAAATAAATTCAGGAAATGACTTTATGCTTTAGTTTTTAAATTATAATTCCATCAATATACCACACATTTTTCTGTTCTATGTGTTTATGAAATGTGGTCCTTTCCCTTCACGGATGAAAGCAAAGCGCTCGGAAAAAATATTTTTACTCACTATGGAAGAAAGAAATTCCGAACGGGAGATATTACATAACAGGGTACGACATGATTCATGTAGGTCAACAGAGTCGCTTAAAATTAACCATCCATGTGACTACACTGAGAATTCAGGTTCTCACACTGTCCGCCGTGAGAACCTTGGGAGAACAAATGATATAAAACGCGAGACGAATTTTATCAACCTCCTTCCCGATCACCTCCTACAGCATCTTCCGTTTCGTCAAGCTTAATTTCTCTGCACTCAGCATATAATTAACAGTTCCCTAGACTTGGAACTGCCGAGCTGCTTTCATGGACTGATTATTTTTAACCGACTAAGTGGGAACCAATCAGCGGAGGTGTGAACGAAAACGTTTAATTGGTGGAGATTAGTGCATTACATATTTGTAGCTTTTACTGGCTTGATACTTTTTTTGTGATTTCCTTCTTTACGATGATAAACCTTTCATGTGGCTGAACACAGATGACGGCAGTCCCAAATTCTATACCTTAAAATAGGACATGCATGAATCCTTCTGCACCGTTCCAATTGATCATTAAAACAACACTTTAATAGTGTATACTATATAACATAAGAAGCTGAAATAGCATCTTTAAATGAACTAAGAATGACCTTCTGACGACTCGGTAGCGATTTCCATCTTTCAGAATTGTCGTGGGCCCAAATATAGTCACAGAATTGTCTCTTGGTTGTGCACTGTGTGGTCATGATGATGATGTTGGGGTGAGAAGGGATTGCCGTTCTTGCATTGAAAAGCAC
Source organism: Zootermopsis nevadensis (assembly GCF_977971745.1). Classification (NCBI taxonomy): domain Eukaryota; kingdom Metazoa; phylum Arthropoda; class Insecta; order Blattodea; family Termopsidae; genus Zootermopsis; species Zootermopsis nevadensis. Next base: position 6,863,415 of record NW_028259157.1, read on the forward strand.
CTTTGAGACCAGTGATTTCACAATAGTGGTATTCAATTGAAGTCGGACTGTACTGACGCTAATTCCGTTGCTCCATTTGAGAGAAAAATGTGAAGAGGTACTTGTTAAAGCTATTGACAGAGTGGGCTCTACGGGAAATCAATTATTCACCGGCTTTTGTAAACTGGCGTCCGTGTAATTGCAGAGGCCATATCTGCGTCTTTGGCACAGATATCTGTGTCGCACGGTACTAGGTACGAACAAGTAATCTCCTACGCCAGGCACTCATCACCACTTTGTGCATTCCAGAGAATATCAAATGTATCTCCACTGCTACGTCTGGCTATTAATGACGCTAAATCTCCGAGTGTTGTGTGTCGGTAGTCTAGCGAGGGGACTCAAAGCTTTCAGGCTCTACTAATGGAAATGGTTTAAAAGGATAGAAGTATGAAAAACAGTAATAAACTGAATGACGCGGTGATGTAGTTCGATTCCTGCATTATATTATGGCAGTAATCGTTTTAAATCTCAATAAGGTAAATTATGATAGAGACCAAAGTGGTTTTCGTAATCGATTCAGGCATATAAAGCCGAACATTTTGATTAATTTGGTTAGCACTCCTGCTTTGCATTCGGAAAGTCCGGAGTTTGATTCTCGGATTCGGTCGGCTATATTGACACGGGGTTTTGTTCCAATCTCCAAGTTAAATGTTGAGATAGTGCCTTAAAATAAATCAGAACCGCTTAGTTTTCGTCATACAGATAGAATGAATACAAAACCGTACACGAACTAAATCGGTTTTTAACCAGAGTTCTTAAGATAGTATAACTGCGTCATATTGTGAATCAAATATTAAATTAATTATTCGGTTTTGTCCGTCTAATCACAATTATATTTAAAATTTAAAATTTACAAATAAGATAATTAAATTATCATTTTATGTTTCATGTCGAATAATCGAATTACATTTGGAACATTTTTACAACATGTTTCGGTTTCATCGAACCATCTTCAGGTGTAAAATTATATCAATAAACTTCTAGACAACTCTAGACACATCAACGTGTCTACTCTCTCATCTTTGACCGATGTAGAACATTAAAAGCATTCACTCCAAATAATACATTCGCTCCAATATGTGAAAATAATATGGATATGAGCATCACCAAAAAAGGTACACAACAGAAATTGTAGTTGAGTTTTAAGTTTATTGATATAATTTTACACCTGAAGATGGTTCGATGAAACCGAAACATGTTATAAAAAATGTTCCAAATGTAAATCGATTATTCGATATGGAACATAAAATGATAATTTAATTATCTTATTTGTAAATTTTAAATTTTAAATATAATTGTGATTAGACGGACAAAACCGAATAATTAATTTAACCAGAGTTCTGTCGGTGAAATGTCTTTGCAGTAGTTACAAGACCAACTGTGGGTTACGTAGTCGTAATGACTGGGTAAGCCTATAAATGACCGTAGGATACAGATGTAGACGCCTATTCTCTGTAACTGTGCGCGTCTTTTTATCTCCCTACTCGATGCCGCAATTAAATGCCCAGGCATGTGAATATTTCAATTCCCTCACTCTCATGGCGCTTTACTCCCACTTGTTGCATCCAAATGTGCGTCAAGTGGAGCTGTAGAGGCGGTATTTATACAAACGGCTGGAGAGATTTGTTTGAATTTCGTTAATTACTTCACTCTCGCACATACATTCAATCATTCAGAGTCTCTTTAATGTATTTCTGTTTAAGTTTCGAAATCCACACCTGAACTCATTCTTTCCTTACGCTTGTGTTTACAATATAGGTCTTCCACATGCGGCAGAAGACGTATCGATTACTGGCTGATACTCGTGAAACGAGCATTGCAGAGTATCAGAGAATATTTCCGTTAACCTGTTGAATTATACTGGCGAAACAATTCACCCAGAGAAACTTCGTCCAATTTTGTTCTAGAATCTTTGTTTTATCTAACACTGAAAAGTTCAAACACGGCAATACTTCCAGACGGACGTAACTCCTCCACAACTTCATTTCTGGGTGATACAAAAACAACAACAAAACGTTCACCCACACAAAATCATGTTAAGCACGACGTACATATACAGAACAACTTCGAATACGATATTAAAAATACAATAAAATCTGGAAGAAAACATAATTTGAAATCTGATAAACATCTGACTAAATGTTGCATTTAAGAAATTATATTTAAGTTTATATAATTTTATACACCTGAAGATGGTTCTTTTAGAACTGAAACATGTCGTGTAAAAAGTGATGATCTAATGTAAATCGAACATTTCGATAAGAACATCATTTAATATATTTTAAATATTTAAATGTTAATTATAGTAATATTTTAATATTTAATAGGAATTTTATTGTGATTAGACTGACAAGATTTAAACAAAAACTGAAAATAAACTCTCCTTCCACCTATATACAATTAAATTTAAATCTATCGCACAAATACGTGCATTTCCTAAATTCAGTAATGCACAGAAATTATTAAAATACCGAACCGTCAAAATTGTTATAAATTTTTACACTAAATGCACACTGTACGAACTATGGAATTTGCATAAAATGTGTTAACCATTACCGAAATGCAACAAACGTTTGCCTGTCACTAGCATGGTTTTCAAATGTTAACATGAACAAGCTCTTTACAGCGACTTTCGTTCTTTAAGTGTCTTATCAGTCTTCCGCCTTACATTTCATTCAGAAGCCTAGTGAAGTAAAGACCGAGAAACTGGTGATGAATAAGTGCGGCGACAGAGTGAGTTCGCTAACAGAGTTATACGCAACTGTCTCATCCCTGCTCTCAGTCACAACTGCATGAGTCGCCGTCTACCGCTAACAGCAACTGCCGCTAAATTATTCGCAAAACACTAAATGTGTCTAACATCGTGTTAATTATTGGTTGTTGTTCCGTGTGGGTATGGTTCTACAAACAATGATAAATTAATATGATTTCAATAGAATTTATAGCATTTTATTCATGCTATGTGTCGACATTTGTTTCATGTTACCAACAATTCTGAACTACTGAACATTACAATATGGATGTCTCCTAAGTTGTAGAGCCGTGTAGTCTGGTAGACGCGATACAACCCAGAAAACCGCCATCTTCAGATTCACTGCCGTGAAAATCTCAAATCCTGCTTACTGAACATAATATTCGTCTTTATATAATGAATATATTTTACTCCATTTTATTTTATTAAGAATAATTCTTCCAAATTTTGTACATTTGAGCTCGAAGGCAACACTAAAACTACAGATTCGTTTTTGTGCATTCTTAACTTTACCATTAATGGGAAATTTTCTGGCAGCTTTTCAAACATTTTACAACATTCGCTTGGACTCTTTGATGGGGTTCGGCCAGACGCCTGGTCTCTACTTACACGCCCATGACTCGCGGAGAACTCGACTCTACGGTTCCTACGTTCGACCAGCCAAAAACCCACAATCACACAGCGCCGCCGCTGCGATCCGCGCTAGGGACAATGATTCTTGTAATATTATTTTATGAAGGTGTCACCAGAGCACTTGTCAGTAGAAAGTGGCAGCCATCTCGCACGAAGATTCGAACCACTTATCTCTAGAACGCAAGCCATACGAACGTCTGAATGCCTCACCTCCCTTCATAAATTTCTTTTGTGTCTTAACGAAACTCGGTGAACCATTTCTCAGGCCTAGGTTTCGAACTGAATACGAATTATTAACACGAAAATAAATTAGTACTTACTTCATCATGGAAGTGTTAATATTAACAGATTAATTTACCAGTTAACAGACATGATAAATATCTGATTTAAAATATTAATGGGTTGACAGCTCTAATTATTAGATAACACAGCAGTCCAGAACAGCCATTTCACATGTCACATCGTGATGTAACACACTCAATTTACCAACCGTGTGTATATCGTTCCGCTAGTGGAAAACTTATTGAGGTGTACCGTTTCACAGAGTGAAATTAGGTATTTTACAGCGATTTAAAACTTTATCATATTTTAATGCATTGCCTGCATCAATAAACATGTTTTTTGATTCATGGAATTAAGTGTTAAGACTTTACCGTCAAAGCTATTTTTCAATAAAGTGAACGATTATACACCATTTTATATAGTGCATATTTTCAAATATGTACAGACGTTGAATTACTGCACGAGTGACAAACAGTATGAAACATGTGAGATATCAGGTTCTCACTGAGGCGAATATTAAGATGGCTGTCTTCTGGATTCTTGAGCCTAGGAATCTGGCCGAAGTTGACAAATGTTTCAGAGGTTCCTTCTGCCTCCATCACAGGTCAATGAGTGATGAGGGTCCTGAAGATGGAGGTAGTAAGCACATCTGAAACTTAGGTAAACTTCTGCCAGAATACAAGGCTCGACAACCCTGAAGACAGCCATCTTCATATTCGCCGCCGTGAGACCCTCAAATCCTGCTTTCTCTACCGTTGTTTCTAACCGGATTTTGCAGGGCATAAAGAGATCTGTGGGCACCGATGCTTCTAAAATGTACAAAATGTAATCTAGGCTCAGCAGGAAATAATAGAAATCCTTTTGTACCTGCTAATCCTCTTCAAACTTCCGGTCCCCGACTTCGGCCTGTTTCCCCCCTGTGAGGTCAAAGTGTATAAAAAGGGGGTGGGCCACAGAGCAGCTCCCGCAGGAAATCGAACCCCCGTCGTCTAGACCGTAGCCAATAACTAATTAGTCGCCAGTTAATAATACTGAACGATTCACAGAAACAAAACTTACAAGGTGCTACGGAAAAAGATGTCTCCTCTCGACTCTTTTCACAGGCTTCAGGCTTGTGTGATATTCATTAAATATTATAACAGTCCTTCGGCTTACCAATGTAAATGGGCAATTTCCAGACTAGAAGCAAAAAATGTGTATGAAACAGTTCCTGCCGAGTCGAAACTGTTCACAGAGACCACCGTACACTCAAAGAAATCTCAAAGGGAAAAATCTTCACAGAGGAACAAACTATCACTTGGGGATAAAAATGTATTCATATGATTGTTAGCAATAACTTTCCTATTCATAGTTTTCGATGTGAAAATCGTGAAAAAGTTTGTGAAATCCTATTTGAGATAACTTTCTTCACTTCCATACTAAATAATCTGTATTTCCTTGCTACTTCTCTTTCGGTTTTTAAGTATACTTGTCGCAAGTTATCTCCGAGCGTCATTGGCCGTTACAAACACACACGTTGGTGGCCAGTCAGTCGAGGTATGGGCAGAGACAGTAAGCGATCGCCCTTAAGGCGTCTTTCTCCCTCCCCATACGCCCATGACGCAGCTCAGGTTCGCAGATATCTTGCATGACGCATATATTCGTTTTTCAATTCCATTCTGAATGATGACTCCTAGGTCTACAGAACTTTGGTAATAATAACAAGACAATTATAATTATTCTATTATATTGATTATGTATAATAAAATGGTAATGGTAAGAATCACTACTTAATTTAGAGAAAATACTAATGTGAAAATATGACGGGAATAATATGTATCATTATATGTCAGACAAGGATTCTTTCTATGACAAGATAAATGATTACTTACTTGAAGGGCAGATATATTGGAATATCCAAATTTAAATAAATACCTACTGCGGTCAAGGAACAATTTCAGGTATTTCACTGAGACACGAACAATTTTATCAACTACACTTCAAGTAATAACATTACTTCCACATTGGTGTGGAGGTTTCTTACCAACCAAGCTAAAAAATAAACTTGGAATCAATTCCATTAACCATTCACTGCCAGGGACTAAACCTAATTTATACCTGTTGTGCGGAGTATGGAGTATAAACATTTCCAAACTTTGAAACGAAATTTTGAAATTTTAATTCAAATTCGTTCTGAATTTCTTTACAAATGTTTCCATAATTTTCTCTTTCCCGATGATATTTTCTCACACTCATATCTTTGGAAACCATCCCACACAACTCCGTCCCTACAGCCTGCTACTCTCCCATTCCTTCCTCTCCCCCGTCGCATTTCAAATGATGGTCTCAATTCCTACAGTTTTGTTATAATTAGAAATTCCAGGAAACTGCGTCACAGAAAAATGTAATGTTCATAAGCGGCGCTTAAAACCATTTGACACATACTTCTGTGCTCCTGTTCGTATGCCTGGAGAGTTGTCAACGTCTGTACCGATTTTTATGTCCTTAACAGCTCTAATTTTTCTTTAATACTGATTTCTTCAATATTATATACACTTCGCAGAAGATGTGAAAAAACTGCATGTATTAATGTCGAATAGAACGTTAGCCGTTCCATTTAAAGGTAGATATGCTTAAAACGTGCTGCTACCAGTAACACACGAATTTTGCGTGGCCGCTGAGCTGTGAGCCATTCCCTCTGTCAGCCCTCCGTTTCAGATAATTGTTAAACTTGACGGATAATTGATTTAGACCTGCTTTGTCGATCACAAAATTCCCTGCTTTAAGCCTACATAAAATCCGATTTTTCATTAAACAGTTCACAATAGCTCGACGCTGAACCGTACTCATCCGGTTGAATCCTGTCGTACACTTAATACACTAAAATTTCACTAATTCGCAATTCGGACTAGTAAGGAAACTGGTAGTTTTAATTAGTGTAAATTAGGAATTATAAAACATATAATTATATATAAATATTTTTAAGTCGTAGTTCATAAAAACAAGTAAATTTATTCAATATCCAGCGACGTATGTTAATATAAATTGCATTAGGATATAAATTTATGAAGAAAGTAAACTTTTAAAAATGTTGATAACCAAAATAAAATTTATGGAAAAACTGCATTCTATGTAAATAAAACACATGCACATGAAAGAAGGAAGTCTAATAGTTACAAAGGTGATCCGAGATTAGTTAATTCCGAATCAGTGGAATTTTGCTGTAAATATTCTTCTACCTACGACGTCACAGCCCAGAAGACCTTGAAAATCTCGTATCTCATTACGGTTATTATACGTAGAAATTTACCAATATTTCAGAGGTCCTTACTGTCTCTATCATCGCGGATTATGATCGAGGCAGTAAAGACTTCAGAAACGTTGGTAAACTGATATCAGATTACACGGCGCTACAACCCCAAAGGCGGTCATTATCTCATCATTAATGAAGCAAATAACAGGCACAGTTTCTACACAACACAGACAAGTACATACTTTTTGTATTTGACTAAATACAAACGAAATTTACATATGTGAATATTTACAGACATTTTTACGATAATTTGAGCTATACATATATTATTTGTCTAATACAGACCAAAAGCAATTCACTCAAGTATTTAGTTTAGACTGTTCAAACCAAATTTTATGGAAATCGTCAAATAATTTCGGAGAATAAACATGCTGCCGAATTGAGACAATAAATTCCTATCAGGCATTAACTGTGCACCAAGGACATACCGTTCATTTTAACGCGGCTAACACTTGAAAAAACGAAAAATAAAAAAGTCTTACTTTCCTAGTTCAGAGGTGTTCCATACACTGGGGCACAGAAAATCGATCAGATATGCCGGAGTGAGTTCCACGTGTTTTCTCGAGCAAGTCGTAAGGTTTAACTTGCATTACGTGAAATACCCAAATTCGTGTCTGCGCCTTTCACAACCTGTAAACACACGGCTCTCAACAGAGTCAAAATATCACTCGGTTTTGAACATCCCGTCTAGGATTCGAACTGAAGATCTCGAATTTCTTCTTTAGACACTGCCAACTCATGACGTCACAACCTGCGTCAATGGGGACAATCATTATTGTTCGAAAACATCGAGTGGATTTAGTAAGTCTGACACGAATGAAGATGCAAGGGGACCGCGTCAAGTATTTCCGCCTCGCAGAGTTCTGCAATCCTCCATCACACATCAACACTCACACACGTTTGAAAATATTGGGTTTCTTATCTTCAGGATTTGAACCTGAGAGGTTCTTCTGCCAAGTGGAATAACAAATTCATACAGCGTAAAAATTAAAAAAATAAAATAAACGAAGCTGAACTGGCCTAAGTCTTCCAACACGAACATACAACAACTCTGTTACAAGCATCGTTTTGGTAAACCATCGACTGTGTGTGTAATTTGAGGGGGTGGAACGTCTCTTCGATCCGTCCTCCCCACGCGTTCGACCTGTCAATTAACGTTCGCGTCCAGTTCCATTTGATAGAAGTGACGTCGAATAATGGCTGCAGATTAATACAGGGAATATATTTCATCACTGACTCTGCCTTAGGCCTACACATTTCCGCCGGTAATTTAAGCGGCAGCAATAAGAACGTGAGTCGAAAATTAAATCAGCCAAAAGCAGGAGCGCAGTCACTCACGTGCGCCTGGTATGACAGATCGAGGGATTGATGGATGGATAATAAGGTTCTTAACGACACTATCTGAGCTTCGGAGGTTATTTACCTTCCAGCGGTATTGATAGGATGATCACCTACGGTGAACTTGAAATGACTACGAAGAAAGGTCTCGCTTCATATTTCAAAGCATTCGGCATCCGTGTGGGGGAACTGAGAAAATCCACGAAAATATTAGTGCCTCGGCTGAGATTCTTACCGGGAATTCGTATTCTACTTCCATAAGATCCATTTTAATATTATGCTCCAATTTTGGTTTCCAATTTCGTCTCTTTCGTGCTGGTTTCGCGACTGAAATTTTCTGTGTAACCTATTTTTCTCTCCTCTTATGTGCTAATGTCTCAGACATATCGTCCTCGTTCATTTAATGTCGTTATTAATACACCGATCAAAAAAGTCAAGCAACCCATACTAAAATATTTATTGATGGTCACTTTCAATATAATTCGACTGGATGAATAAACGCAGGTCACGTCATGTTGTAATGTGCTCGCGACAGTCCGTCATTTGACTCTGAACAGTCAAAGTGCAAGTTCATTGCCGAATTTCACCAGGAATCTCTTCCTTAACTTGCCAGAATGAGTTTGCGGGTATATTTCTCGATTCTCCTGTGCAAAAAAAATCGACAATATCTCGTCTGGCGCAATCCTTCGCCGGGTTGCATGAAACATGAAGAACGCGGCGGACATTTCAAATACTAAATACAACACTCCTTTTCATTTTCCGATTTCAGCGTGCTTTATTTCTTTGACAAATAGAACATATGTTAGTAATGGATTGCATGAATTTTTGGTCACTCTATACCTGGCGAAGAGTACAGATTATGAAGTTCCTCACTATGCAATTGTCTCTATTCTCCAGTTGCTTCCTTTCTCAGGCCCGAACATTCCGCTCAGATTCCCGTTCTTAAACGCCATAAATCTATGCCTCTCCTTAGGTTGAAAGACAATTTTTCATAAAAAATCACAATTTTTAGATAAAAAACAACTAAAAATTAACTGCAGCGAGCGCTCCTCTAACTCAATATGAACTTCTTCGTAAACTTAATTTTTACTTCCTGATGTCGTCCTAGACATCCTAGATGTGGCACATTTTCTAAGGATTTATTAACTTCTTTATGTGACTGGGTCCTATTCTGTGGTGTCGACACATGGACATCCACATTTCTCTCTGAGTTTACTTCCAACCATCTTAACTAATGTCAAATAGAGTTTCTGCGTTTTTATGTTTGTTTTCGCCCTCGATAATAATGTAAACCTGTAGATGAATCTCACAACTAAACCCCTCCGCAGGGATCAACTATTAAAACTATTAGCAATGTTTGAATAAAAATTTCCTTGGATATTATCCATCGTCTAGTAAAATATAAAATATAAAACGTAAAACGACGTTTCGGAGATGGGATTAGCTCTATCTAGTGGGCCCAACTGTGTAGGAACCTGAAGACGGAGATAGAGTCCCATCTCCGAAACGTCGTTTTACGTTTTATATTTTATATTTTACTAGACGATGGATAATATCCAAGGAAATTTTTATTCAAATGACTCTTCACCATCGTCAAAAAGTTTTAGATTTGATATATTACCAACGTTGCTGAGCAAGTTTGTTTGTTCGTTACGTTATCGACGAACAAACTTTACACGTTCAGATTTCTGAGATGTACTATAAACGAGTATTTATACCCCAAGTAGTGGTTGCATCAACAGAGCCACATTATTCCTTCGCTCATGTATTATTCAATCCTCGAGACAATGGGCTCTTATTGGCTTAACATGTTCATTCACGACTTACAGACAATTCAACGCAGTGAATGCACTATCAAAATCATAGCAGTTTCAGAAATATTTCATTTCTTTCTAACTCGCCCTTGCTTTGTATTCGGAAGGTACCCGGTTCGAAAATTTAATCGGAGGTATAATGAAATACGAGGTGCGATCGGAAAGTTTCAAGACTGTGTCAATAGAAGGCGAACCGGATGTAGTACGAGCTTCTGCCGCTAGGGGGTGCGGCCTACATTCATAGTGAATCAGTCTGCCAGCCGGCATCATCGAATTAGCATTTGTTTCTTAGTTACGGGCGTTTTGGTAGTGCATTACACAGACCCTCCTGCGATTTCGGAATGGCGTGTGCATCAAATTTTGCCAAAGACTCGCCAAAACGGCTACGGAAACCTATTAAATGCTAAAGCAAGCATTTGGGGAGTCCGCAATGGGTCGTGCACAAACTTTTGTGTGGCATTCACGTTTTAAAAATGGCCGAACCTCTGTCGATGATGACGAGCGTTCTGGACGACCATCTTCGAGCACAACGCCCGAAAATGTTACGAAGATTCGGCAGGCCATTCACGAAGATCGACGTCGTACCATCAACGACTTGTGCGACATTGTTGGGATAGGCTATGGGACCTGTCAGCTGATTCTAAAGGAAGAACTCCACATGCGACGCATCCTGTCTGAGGACCAGAAGCAGAATCTACTTCTCGTTTGTCAGGAGCTCAAAGATCTTGCAAGAACCGACCCCAACTTCCTTTCTAAGCTCCGTGTGACTTCTTCCTCTTCCCAAAGATGAAAATTCAGCTAAAGGGAAGGAGATTTGAGACGATAGAAGAGATTCAGGCAGAATCGCAGATGGTGCTTGACAGGCTGACAAAGAAAGATTTCCAGGGATGCTTCCAGGCTTGGCAGCGGCGCTGGGATCGTTGTGTTCACTCCCAGGGGAACTACTTCGAGGGTGATGGATGAATTTAATACCTGAGATAAGTGTACGGGTTTTTATACGCGCAGTCTTGAAACCTTTCGATCGCACCTCGTATATCTCTGATTATGAGGTGGTTCCCATATGATTCTGATTAATCCTCCATTTAAACATTGTTTATTGTTAACAGTTTTCAAAATGACACCGTACGAAGACCCCAAGCTATTCCCCCGTCATCCACACTCGAAAAACATTGCTCGAATTATCTCTTCTTATTTGTGTTTTTATTTTCCTTTCGTTTCGCTCTATTCGTGAAATACAGAGTCTATGATCTTGTATATCATACACATCGTTCAGGGACTAAAAGCGTGAAAATATAAATGTTTAAATTTTATTCCCATAAAATAACATTACAGATAAAGATTTCATACGTGGCGTTACAAGACAAAAAAACAAACAGAAAACAGGCCCCTTCATCCGACCGCTGCTTATAAAAACCTGAGACCCTGTCATAGAAATC